>NW_026056980.1:0-600000 GCF_023758075.1 Alternaria novae-zelandiae | reverse complement strand
GTGGGGAGTGTGAGACGTACGGCCCTCGGGGGAGGGGGTCAAGAAGTTAAGAGTTGGGATTACTGTATGTTTATCGACTGCGGGCCTGCGGCACAGCGGCAGCCTCGGAACATTCCGATCCCTTGTTTTTGCAACAAGCTGCAACTACCGAAGAAGACTCCGCACCCATCCATTAACGTTTCCGTCCCCGCCTTCCTTTCTAGGACTTCCCTGCAGCCTACAGCTTTATGACAGCTTCAACATCGCGTACCACTTACAAGCCAGACTTAAACGACCTGCGCCTCCCGGAGCCATCGCAACCACAATTCTGTCTCGACAACCCTCTATCAAAATCAGAAGGTCGTAAGCCTTTGTCTTCGAGCAAATCCCAGTTCCAATAATCCTCCTGCCCATCGTCTGGATTGTAATCCGGCTCGTCCTCCCCTCGATAATGTCTGTCCTGATTCCTAATGCGACAGTCACAGATCTACTCTGCTTGTCAGCGCCGTACTTGCATGGGGATGATGAGGGCCAGTATTACCGAGTCCAGATATTCGATTATTCCCTGCTTCCAGTTTACTGGATCATGACTTCTGAGGATACTGTTCAAGTCCACAAATACATATGGTGTGGGATGCAGACCCTGACTACAATGTATAGCCTGGACGTCGACGATAGCACCCTCGTTCTCCAGAGTCTTGACTATAGGTTGTAAGAGATCGAAGAAGTCGGGCCAACAGTTCAATCGGAACTTGGGAGTGCATATACGAAAGTTGAGTCGGAAACCGGCCTTCTTCTTGATCAAGTGGAGAAGATCGAAAGAATTGCGGCGTGTATCTGCGTCCGGCCACTTACAATACGGACTAGCGAGCCTAGACGTAGTTTCGTCGAAGTCGATGGTGAGAGTCCGAAGGACGGTTGCTGGGTCTAGGCCGACTTGGAAGCAATCTTCACACACGGTTCGTTTGATCGACTCCCGATTATCAGGGATTGTGAATGTGTCTGGTGTGAGTGTAGCTGCGGCTTCGTACCATGCCCGCGCCATTTCCAGGGCTGTCTCTTTGCCCATGAAGTCTGGCCGAACAACATGTGTATGGCACCTCGGATCGGAGTGGTCAAGAGGACCGGACTGCTGCCTTGGCTGTCTTACGGATTTGAGATACTTCACGTTCCAGATTTGTGCATATATCATCTCGCGAATCTCGACAGGCAGTCGTTCTTGCATCCTAGCAGAGCATAGCATGTTCCAGGCTGTCGATAACTGCTCACATGACGTATCGAGCTCGCTATGGACAGGGCAAAGTCAGCGATGGATAAAATTGGGTAGAGTTGGCGGTCACTGACGCCTGCACTTCCGTCTTCTTCTCCGCTGCTGATAGCCACTCATGTTTTGCTGCTGTACGCTCTTTCTTCTCTGCTGCAGTTTTTGCGCGTTTCAGGCTAGTCAGGCAGGTCAGTTTTTCTGCAGTCCAGGCAGCAATGTATGAGAATGGAGACACAAACATGAAAAGTCTATTACATGTGTCGCGCACATCTCGTTCCAAGTCGTATGAATTTTTCATTGTCGTAGTGAAGCGCGAAAGAAGATAAGATGGCAGTCTGAGTCAAAAGCATTTATTCTCCTACGGAAGTCATGAAGTGTAGATTATCATCATGTTCGTAAGGCGAAGTCGCACTAGATTCGCGGTTTGCCCCACCTACGCGTACTTCATGGGTGGCCTCACGATTATTGAACGCCTCATGTGCCAAACTGGTACATTAGCATGTGGTTTAAAAGAGTTAGATTGACATGGCATCCACGCAGTGACAGCTACCATCTTTCCCCCCAAACGAGCTTGATCATCCTCCCGTTCCGCGCACACCAGAGGGCCCAACATAACGTTTCCAGGCAGCGACATCAGGATCAGAGCCTGGATTATCTTCTTCACTACGATAGTAGCGATGGTACGGTCTGAGATACTCATCATCGATCTAAATCACTTGTCAGATATTACCATTCAGATGAGTTGCAACCGTCTCACCCCCTCGAAATAATCGATCATTTCCTGCTTCACACTCTGCTCCCAAGTCACCGGATCGTATGTCCTGATCAGGTGTTCCATATCGGTGCCAACCCCCGGGCTCTCATCCATGCAATTCGTGCGGTGAGGGTCATAACTAGACAAAACACTAACGTGGGCTCCTTCCTGCTCAAATACCTTAACGATGGGTTGCAGGAGGCCAAGGATTTCGGGCCACATCTTGAGACGGATGCAATCGTGGAGGACAATGATTTCGAGCTTGAACCCTCTCTTCTTCTTGATGCGAAGAAGCAGGTTGAATGCGTCTTCACGTGAGGTAGCATCTTTGAAGTCGGATTGCTCGTGGCCTAGCACGAGAGAGGTGTCGGAGACTTCGATGGTCAATTTTCGGAGAGCAGTGGCAGGATCCAAGCCCACCCCGAATATATCTTTGCATATAGCTCTCGTGAGCTCTTCACCTATATTGCGGCTGCCGACTGCGAGCCAGTCGCGGTAACAGGCCATGGTTCCGTAGGCCTCGTACCACATCTGGACGTTCTCTTTTGCAGCTGCATCTCCTACGTACCCTGGTAGGACGACGTGTGAGATGGGCAGGATACGATGAGGTAACGATATATAGCCAAGTGTGGGTTCGTCCCTAACCTTCATGGCTACCTTATAGCCTTCTCCGCCTGTCAAGTAGTCTTCATCCCAGAATTCGGCATTGATCATATCCCGGATCTCGCGCGGTAGCCGATCGTGCATTCTGGCATAGTAAAGCTTGTTCCAGGCTTTTGAGTGTGATTCGTACGATGCTTCGAGTTCTGCGTTCAGACTGTGTCTGTAAGCAATTGCTCACCGTGAAGCTGCATTTTCTCAGAATCATAGGAACTCACGCTTTCCACTCGTTCCAATCATCGCCACTCCAAGAGTTACTACTTGCCATCCATAGTTCACTTCAGTCTACCGTCAGCTTTTGTCGATTCATTGACAGCGTCTGTGATGAATGTGCTTACTCGCTCTGACGACGTTTGATCCTGTGAGAATTAGCCAAGATGAACGGCGACGTAGTACGGCAACCACCTACTGAAAGACTCGGTCCTGTACGCGTCGTAGTTCTTGATGGAGCTCACGAAGATTCGCCATGTTCGATGCTGAGAGTAAAGAGAAGTGGGATGTTGTTCGAGATTACAGGTTTTCCTTCCATGTATTGTTTGTTTGGTTCAGGCTTTGTGGAAGCGAGTCGACAATCACGTTCATGAAGGACTCGGAACCAACCGGAGCGCTACCGTGTCGAACGGAACCAACAACACGGATGACGCCTGAAACCTCCCACTAAATGAGGGCGAGAGCGAAGATCGTTGGAAGGCAGTCGCGCCGCGTCATGTTCACGTGCGCCATAGTGCATCCGCCATCTTCGCAACCTGCGCCATCTCCTTGACATCATGGACCCTCAAAATCTGCGCACCACCCTTGATAGCCGCTGCCACCCCAACAGCAGTCCCCCAGACCCTATCTTTCGCTTCCGTGACCCCCGTAATATCCCCAATAAACTTCTTCCGACTCGTGCCCACAAGCCAAGGAATGCCTTCTAGACCCGGATACCTCATCAACTCATCCTGTCGGCGAAGTAGTTCAAGGTTATGTTCCTTTGTCTTCGCAAAGCCAATACCAGGATCGAGAACGATACGCCAGCGCCTGACACCCGCTTTTTCCGCAGCAATAACGCGCTCGACGAGTTCGCGGCCTACGGTCTCTATGATGCCGTCGGGGTAGGATGTCATTTCAGGACTCGTCATGGTTTCCGGCGTGCCGCGCATGTGCATGAGACATACTGTGCAGCCAAGTTTGCCCATGGTGGAAAGCATCGTGTCGTCCATGGCACCTGCACTGACGTCGTTGATCATGTTTGCGCCGGCGTTAATGGCGGCTTCGGCGACGCTGCCGCGGTATGTGTCAACGCTGATTGCGATGTTGTTTGCCTCTGGCATTGAGCGGATCAGCTTTACAGCTGGGATGACACGTGCTAGCTCTTCGTCGGCGGAGACCTGGACAGCACCGGGTCGTGTTGACTGTCCGCCTACGTCGATGATGGTGGCTCCGGCCGAGATGTGTTCGCGAATAGTGTTCGCTAGGGTTGCTTCATCGATATTGTAGTTTTGGCCGCCATCGGAGAATGAGTCCGGTGTGACATTCAGGATAGACATGATTCTTGTGTTATCCGCTATCCGAGAAGACGATATCGGGGATAGATCTGGTCCAAGTGGCGTCAGCGGCACCAGCGGCACCTCTGATTTAAGGAGTCTTTTGAAATGGCGTTTAATTTGATTCGAGAATGGGTAATCTTCACGCTGATTGCGCAAAAGCCTAGAGAGGATCAGCACCGTTTCACTGGCCAGATAGATGATTATCTTACTCAATAAGAGGGCGTAGAACGAACTGCCTCTCGAACATCAACGCATGCGGGATCGTAAGTCTTTCGCTGGAACTTTTCTCGTTTCCATGGAGTAAAATGTCCAAATCAATATTTCTGGGTCCTTTGTCGATGACTTTAACGCGGCCCATGTCATTCTCAACTTTCTGAAGCGCATCTAAGAGTTCGATTGGTGACAGACTGGTTTCTATCTGTTTGTGTGAATTTGACGTTTGGAAGAAGGGACATTGTTTAGCATACCTGACAGGCACCATTGACGAAGTTGTCTTGATCGAGTACGTACATGGCTTTGCTCTCCCACAAACTACTGGTTCGTACGATCTTTATGTTTCCACTTGACTCCATCTCTCTGCATGCACGTTCAATCATGGCCACTCTGTCGCCCATGTTGCTACCCAAAGCAACGATGGCAAGTTCCTTCTTACAATAGGCTGGTTTATAAGAAAAAACTTTTCGCACATCTTGCGATGGAGACTCGCGCGGAACGCGAGAGTCGGAGGGTGTATCACATTCCTGGCGTTGAGTGTGTGAAGAGTGAAAATTCGATCGATTAGAGACTCTGCTGTGGATGGCGTCAACTGAGAGGGCTACACGGCGTGGACACCGTGATGGGGCGGCCCTGAGCGAGGCCAAACATCTGGATGCACCCGGACTAGTGAACATGTTAGCATGTGACGCGGTGGGACAGACACAGGCAGGCGCGCGATGCCGAAAGCCTTCCCCGGATGGCACTAGACGATATGTGGTTAGCGCTCTCCGCGTGAGACATGCGACGTGCCTCGGCTCACGGCTTGAAGAGAGTCGACCAGGACTGCTCAACCATAAGAAAGGGCCCGACTCCTCAAACCTTAAGAATTCGCCCGAATCCTCGATCCACTCGTCTTCCTCTCTTGCCGTTGAAATACCTCGCATCTTCCCTCTCTCAACCGCAAACCTCCATACCGTCATCATGGCTTCTCCACGTACGCATGCACGCCTCATTCACATGTGCCCAGCTGACAAACCTCAGAGCAAATCCGCACCAAGCTCACCGACCTGCTGAAGATCCAGCACCCCGTCATGCTTGCGGGCATGAACGTGGCTGCTGGACCTAAGCTCGCCGCCGCCGTCACCAACGCTGGAGGTCTTGGTGTCATCGGAGGTGTCGGATACACACCCGACATGCTCCGCGAGCAGATCGCCGAGTTGAAGGGATACCTGAACGACAAGAACGCGCCATTCGGTATCGACCTGCTCCTTCCCCAAGTTGGAGGCAGCGCGCGCAAGACCAAGTACGTACTGGGCAATCCATCACATGCAAGGCACGGGACTAACGGCATATAGCTACGACTACACCAAGGGCAAGCTGAACGAGCTCGTCGACATCATCATCGACTCCGGCGCCAAACTATTCGTCTCCGCTGTCGGTGTCCCGCCCAAGGCCGTCGTCGAGAAGCTACACAAGCACGGAATCCTCTACATGAACATGATCGGCCACCCCAAGCACATCAAGAAGTGCCTCGACATCGGCGTCGACATCATTTGCGCACAAGGAGGCGAGGGCGGAGGACACACTGGCGACGTTCCCACATCCATCTTCATCCCAGCAGCGGTCAAGATGGTCGAGGGCCACAAGTCGCCCTTGACCGGCGAGCAGGTACAAATCGTAGCTGCCGGCGGTATCTACAACGGCCAGTCGCTCGCGGCCATGCTCACATTCGGCGCCACCGGCGTCTGGGTCGGAACACGCTTCGTCCTCTCCGAGGAAGCCGGTGCGCCCAAGGCCCACCAAGAAGCCGTCCGCACAGCTGGCTGGGACGACAACATCCGCACCATCATCTTCACTGGTCGCCCACTCCGTATCCGCACCAACCCATACGTCCAGAACTGGGAAGAGAACAGGCAACAAGAGATCAAGGATCTCACCGCCAAGGGCATATTGCCTGTCGAGCATGATCTCGAGAAGATGGGCGATGACCTCGATGACGAGACTATGGACAACGCGCGGCCGTTCCTGATGGGCAAGGTCGCTGCTGTTGTTAATGAGAGGAAGAACGCGAGGGAGATTGTGGATGAGCTTGTCACAGATGCTGTCAAGTGGTTGAACATTGGCAACTCTATGATCGTGTCCAAGTCGAAGCTATGAGGAACCATTTTACGTAGTTAATTTTGATGCACATTTCTCTGTCCTCATTCAACGCCCATGATCTGTCTCTATCTGCAGTGTACATGGTTTAGATTGATTACGTCTGCAAGACAATGCGCCTCGGTATAACCTTGGAGCTAGCCAGCGAGCTAGTGCTGACTATCATGCGGCTGATGGCACCGCATATGCCCCGATGCCGCGGTCAAAAGAGCATCTTTTGCGAGGTCCCGTTATCAGAACAACCACCCCGGTCGATGCTGCACCTCTGGGATTGGGCGTGTATCAAATCCTTTGGAAATGCGCTCCCAAGGTCTTTGGTGTACTAGCAGCGGAACCCCACCCTTTTAGGACTAGCGTTTCAGCTTCTCAGGTGTCACAACTCAAACTTCGGTGTTTTGCACGATGAAAAGTTGCAACCACGTAATCGACGTCATGACTACAAAACGACAAGGATTCCTACAAAGGCGTGAGCTTTGCCTGAAGGAAGAATTCGCCGCTGCAGAAAGGCGATTATCCGAGCATGCCATGCGACATGAGATGATAGCAGGCTATCTCTCTGCATTCATTCAAATGAGGATCAACACGACTGCGATGAACGAAAATAAGAGGAACAAAGCCAATGGGATACTTAGAAGCACGGCTGAACAGTCAGCCGCCTCTCTGCCGAAGTGATGCAAGATCGAAGTCTGACACTTTGACAGGAACTTAGTCTGGTCGCATCACAGGAAAAAGGGAGAATGGGATAAAAGAAAAGCGTATCGCGCTCGCGGCTTACTCATAGAAGGGTACGCGATCTTAACACTCTATTTAATGCTTATTAATGTTTTGTTATAAATAGCGTATAGAGGTATTTTAAGTCTAAAAAAATTAAGTCTTAAATAAGTAACTACTCTTTACTAAGTATCTTATAAAAGTATAAACTAAAGTTTAATATATACTTTATATAAGTATATATAAAGTTATACTAAGCTTTTTTAGCTTAGTAGCTAATACTTTAGTAAGTAGCTTATTTTAAAAAAAAATTACTATATAAGTAATATAATTACTCTATTATTTTTTTTAAAATTTAAATAAAATAGTAATATAACTATAGCTTATTAGTTAAAAAACTATTAAAATAAGTTATAAAGTAAATATACTATATATTTTTATATATAAGTTAGTATATATTTTCTTACTACTACTATTTTTCTTATACTTATATAATATTAGAACTTTTTATAAATATTTATTTTTTAAAAGCTTTTATAAAATAGCTAGCTAAAAAACTTATAAAAGTAAAAGTTAGTTTTAGTATAAGTTTAAAAACTCTAACTTTATACTATAAAGATTTTAAATACTATTTTTATTAAGACTTACTTTTTTTAACTTTATCTTAAGTATTTATATTAGTTTTATAGCTTAGATCTTTAATACTTTTATTTTTATTTTATTTTTACTAAATTAAGTTTTTAAGTACTTTATAAACTTTAGTAATATTTAAATTTATAACTACTTTACTAATATATACTTTTAAAATATTAGAGATATTAGTTACTATAAAAATAAAAATAATAAAGTAGAAATAATTACTATTATAGTTAATACTTTTATACTAAATATAATTATTTTAGAAGTATACTAAAGTAATAGCTAGTCTAATAAATTAAAAAAAGCGCTAGTAATATAGTATATTAAAATATTATAAGTAATAGTAAGAAAAGTAAAAAAATATAATACTATAAAATAAAATATAAAAAAGTATTTTTTAAAAAAAAAAAGCGTCTTATAAATAAAGTAAATATTATTACTATTAAATAATAGAGTTAGTTAAATACTAGATATATAATATTAGACTATAATTAGGTATATTATTCTAAAAAGACTAAAGATAAATTGCTACTAAGCTATAATAGCAATTTTAAAGTATTTATAGCTAATACTAAGTTAGTCTAAGCTCTTTAGAGCTAGAACTTAATATTATTTTCTTTTTTAGAGTAGATTACTTTTAATCTACTTCTAAAGTTATTTAATAAACTAAATAAGGTAACTATAGTCTATAATAAGCTATTTTAGTTTATAATAGCCTATTCTAAGCTAGCGTAAGTATATTATATTTATAGAAAGGTAGAAATCTATTATAAAAAGTAGTAGTTTTAGAAAATTACGCATAGACGCGTGTATAAAGCTACTATCTATACTAGTAAAGCTAGCGTAGGCTTATATACTTTAAGTATTTCTAGCTAGTTAGATTTTTATTTTTTATTTTCTACTCTCTAATTACTTTATAATAGTAAGTATTAGCTCTTTTTACTTATTATTTCTAGAATTCTAAAAAGGTCTAAAGTAATCTATTATAGCTTATTTTAGAGTATAATAAAGTAGTTTAGTCTAAATTAGAGGTTTCTAGTATAAATTATACTAAATTACTACTAACTAGTCTCTAGTACTCTAACTAAGACTATTAACGCGCACTTTATACTAATTTACTTTCTTTTTACTTATATTTATTTTTTATACTTTATATTACTCTATTTTAAGCTTTAATAGCTTTTTTTATCTTAACTTAACTATAGTTAGTAATAATTAGATTACTATAAGCTACTTTTACGTATCTAAGCTTTTTAAAATTAGTTACGCGCTATATACTAGTTACTTATAGTTATAAGAGCTTAATAAGCCTTATATATTTAACTACTATAGCTATACTTTCTTAGTTCTTAAGACTAAGAAAGAGCGTACTATCTTTACTAGTATAATTAGAAAAGTTACTAGTATACTATTTAGAGATACTATTATCTAAACTATTTTATATAGCTAGTATTAAGCTATAAATAAGTAGTACTTTACTATAAGTACTTATTTTACTTTTTTCTAGCTACTATTACTCTTTATTAGCCTCTATAAAGCTAATATATAGTAAATAGCTCTAAAATAAGTAGTTTTAGTCTATTTTAGCCTATTTTAGGCCTTTTTACACTAATACTAACTAATATAGTTTCTAGAGAATCTTATTAACTTAAAAACTATATATAAGATTATCTACTAATTATTAACTAACTAAAAGCTCTTTAGTAAGAGGCCTATTATTTTATATTCTTAAGTTTTTAATAATACTTTAGTATTTACTCTACTAGCTATAGAGAACTTTAAGTATAGTAACTTATACTATTTAAAGATAGACTTAGTAGAAAAGTATAAGAGCGTCTATAATAATATTATTAAGTAAGTTTTAATCTATATTAGCTTATTTTAGTCTAATCTAGCGTTTTATAAGCTTTTCTATTCTTTCTAGAGTTAGTAAAGCCTTTATAGAGTCTAAAAGAGCTAGATTAGTTTATAATAGTTTATTTTAGACTATTTTAACTAACTTTAGTAGTAACTACTTCTCTAATTAGAAGTACTTATAATTTTATTCTAGCATACTTTATAGCTATACTACTACTAAGTTTAGCGTACGCTTTAATAATAAAACTAAGGCTAAAGCTATAGTTACTAGCTTTACTAATAGTACTCTTTATATATTTAAAAAAAAAGCTAATAAAATTACTAGTACGCTTAACACTAGATTACTATTTAAGTAATTAGTAAGTTCTAAAATACCTTTTTCTAGACTCTTATAGCTCTAATTAGCCTTTTATAAGTTACTAGTAGCTACTTTTTCTTTATTTACTTTTTTTTTAGCCTTTTATAGTTTATTTTAGCCTATACTAACTCTTTTTATAGTATTCTACTTTAAAGTCTACTAAGTAGACTATTATTTCTATAGTTAAAGATTTATAAAACGCTATTTAAAAACTTTAAATAAAGCTTACTTTTTAGCTAAAGAGTAATAAAGCTACTACTAAGAAGAGCTAGCTTAAAAAGTAAATTAAAAGTAAGAAAAATAAAATTAAGCGCCTTAGAGCTAGTGTTCTTTAAGTTACTCTTAGATAACCTCTAATAGTCTCTTATAGCCTATTTTAGCCTATTTTAAAGTAATATAAGCTTTTCTAGTATATTTAAGTAAAGTTTAATAGAGTTTATATAGAATTAGTTTAGACTAAGTAGTACTAGTCTACTTTAGACTATTATAAGCTATTATAGTATAGTTAGAAGCTTTTAAGTAATATCTAGGTTAGAATTTCTTTATAAATATAAAAGTTCTTTATAGTAGTTAAGATTATTTATTTATATAAATTTACTTAAAGTATAATATCTTATTCTTTAAAACTAATTATAAGGTCTAAAGAACTAATAACTCTACGCTAGAAAGAGTTAGAGTAAAATAGCTTATACTAGGCTCTTTTAGACTATTAGAGGCTATTCTAGCTTAAGACACTATTAAATACTCTAAAAAACTCTATATAAAAAAAAAAAGTAAAGATATACTTTAGTTTATACTAGAATAGTCTATTATAGCTTAACTTAACTTATTCTTTCTCTTTATAAAGCTATCTATAGTATTACTTCTTAAGCTAAGCTTTTAAAGATTTTCTACACTATTATATTCTTTTCTTATTCTAGAACTTTTATAGCGTATTAGCTAAGATATTTAAACCTAGTTTTTATAAGTTTTCTTTCTTTAGATATCTAACTTATTTAATTAGGTACTTTTATTAGTTATTCTTATTACGCTATCTTTTAATAATATATTTTACTTTATATATATTATTACTAAATTCTCTTAAAGTATTCTACTTAGGCGCTTTAAAGTATAGAATAGTACTTTTTAAGTAAAAAAGCTCTAAAAGTAATATATAAAATACTAAATAAATACTATTAAGTTCTAGAAAGTTAACTTAAAAAGCTAAGAGGCTAATTTAGTCTATAATCTTTCTAAGTTTAAGAAACTTTTAATTTAGCTTTTTCTTTAAGTAAGTACTTCTAATATATTAGTTAGAGACTAGAACTTAGTCTTCTACCTTAAAAAGTATTAGCGCGTAGTACTTATTAGTATACTCTTTTTAGTAAGTATTTACTACTTTAATCTTTTTATAGTACTTCTACTATAGTTTAATTACTTATTTAGTAAGGCTAGCTTTTATAAAGCTTTCTCTCTTACTAAAAGCTAAATTAAACTAATCTACTTTATAAAAGTACTTTCTATAGTAGACTTAGAAAAAAGTAGCTTTAGTAGTAAAGTAAATACTATTATTATACGTAAACTCTTTAATAAATATCTAGTACGCCTAATTATTCTATTCTAGAAAGTAATAGTAGTAAAGATACTACTTTAAAGTCTAGTTTTACCTTTTAGTCTAGCTATTAGTCTAAGAATAGAAAGTAGAAGTAAGAACTCTTCTAGTATTAAAATAGTAAAAAAAAGAATTCTAATACTTAGAGTTTATTAAAAAGCCTTAATCTAAGATAATATACTTTAGTACGCTATAAAGTTAGATAACTTTACGTATTTAGGCTTATACTAGATTAGTACTATTTTAATTAGCTTATACTAGTATATAATAAGCTATTTTAGTTAATCTATTTATAATAACTAGTATAGCGTTATACTTTATACTAGAAACTATACTAGATAGTAGTTCTATAATAAAGTCTATTATTACTTTTTTCTAAAAGTAATTAAGTATTAGAAAAGACTATAGTAGACTATAAAGCCTATACTTTATAAAAGTAGACTTTTTATATATAAAGTAATTCTTATAGTATTATTTTATATTTTTATATATACTTTTCTAAAAGTAGCGCCTTTATAGCTTTTCTAGAGTATATTTTACTCTAAAGTAGTTTACTAGAAAGTTATTATAATATTCTTAGAGAGCTTATAACTTCTCTTTAGTAGTTACTAGCATTCTTACTATATAATAGCGCGTTTTAGCTTTATCTAGACTAGACTAGTTAGCTTTAGACTTAGACTTATCTAAAGTATCTAAAAAAGCGTAATCTATCTTATTATACTTTTCTAGAAACTAAAGCTCTAGTATAGTATATTTACTAGCCTAGTTAAAGCTCTCTAAACTTTTAGTAAGATTTTATTATTTCTTAGTACGCTTAGTAAAGTATATCTATACTATAGCTACTAAAAGAGAAGTTCTATTACTATTAGTTATAAAATCTTTTATAAGCTAAATAAAAGCTTTATTATACTTTTAAGTAAATTTCTAGACTTCTACTATATAGTTAGAGTAGTAAAAAGGCCTATCTATAAAGTTAGTAGACTTTACCTTATAGTAAATATTAAAATTAAATCTAAATAGTATAATATAAGATTTAACTTATTAATAGTTAAGAGTCTTAGTCTTTATAAACTATTTTAGGTTCTAATAGTTAGTCTAGAGATTAAAGTATACTTTTTCTAGATATTAGTACTAATACTCTAAGCTCTTAACTATTATAAGTAGCTTTTAGTTATATATATTATAATTATACTCTACTATAATAAGCTTATATAAAAGAAAGTTAACTAGACACTATTAGTACTCTCTAGCTCTATTTAGTATATATTAGCTTAATATACTTATAATTACGCTATTTAAGGCGTCTACCTTAGCCTTAGTCTTTCTATTTTACTTAAAGTAAGTTAAAATAGAAATACTTAGAAAAAAGTCTTTTAGCTTCTAAAAGGCCTCTTTAGCTTTTTTATTAAAGTTAAGAATCTAACTCTTTTCTCTCTACTAGGCATAGCTACTTTTAGCTACTTCTAGCCTCTTCTAAGTTAGTTTAGTTAATAATAGAGTAAGTTAAAAGAATCTAGTAATAAACTACTTATAGTAGTTTATAAAGCTAATAAATATCTAAATCTTACGCACTATATATAGTTTAGGCTATTTCTAGATTATTTTAATTCTATTTTTATTAATTTATATTTTCTTAGAGAAAACTATATACCTAAAGTACTTAGTGTACTAAGTATACTACTTACACTTTAGAAGCTTTAAAAATAGCTTTATATTACGTAATTTATATAAGACTTTCTTAATATAGCTTTTATACTTCTTTTTAGTATTAGAAAAAATAAAAATATTATCTAAGTATATAATATAGATTATATTAATTAATTCTATAAAAACTTAATAGATATAGGTCTAAAACTACGTAAAAGCGTTTATAAAGCTAAAAGATATTATAGTATACTTAAAACTACTATATCTTATATAGAAAGTAGTTTTCTACTTATTACTTTTCTTAATATATACTCTATAGTAAGCCTTTTTTATATTAAGTTTAGTATAGAATTTAGCACTAGCTAATTGTTAGAGCTAGAGACAATTAACAATTAGAGATAATTAAGTATATTGTAATTAATCTACTATAAAAGAAAGTTAGAATAAAATCTCTAGTTATATACCTAAGAGCTAAGCGATTATATATCTGCAATTAAGTAATTATAACTACTCTCTAACTTTAACATACCCCCTAGAGTAGTAAGAGTATTAATCTACTCTACTAAAATTAATTCTATTAAATCTGCTGTAATTAGTATACTCTAGCAAAGTCTAGGCTTAAGAATCTAGAGCGTAGTAGTAGGTTGCGGCCTAACTAAGCGTTTAATTATACTTAACACTAATAGTAGTAAGCTCTTGCTTATTTAAATAAGGCCTAACAGCCTAGAAATTAACTCTATTAGTTTAGAAATTACCTTATAATAGCCTAGAATACAGCTAATAGCTATAGAAATCTAGGCATCTAACTAGTAAGAGACAATTCTAATAGCAAGATCTAGGCTTCTAGTCTCTTCTAGGTAAGGTTTGCAGCGCGATTAATAGCTTAACAAGCTACGCTAGCTTCCTACGTAGGTGCGCGCTTAGGCTAAGATTAGAGACTTTATAATAATAAGTTCTCTAATTCTTCTCTTCTCTACTACAATTATCTACTTCTATATTATTAAGACGCTTAAGCTAACAAGCTAACACGCTGCCTATCTAATTAACTTATCTACTTAAGATACTTAGCTCTTAAGCCTTAGCGCCCTTAAGTTCTACGCTTAATTCTTTACTCTACTTAATACACTACTCTACTTACTTCTCTATTCTCTCTATTACTATAGTAAGTTCTTGCTCTTATACCTAAATTAATAGCTAACTATTATAATTTAGTCTAATAACCTAACTTCTAACTCTAACTCTAGCCGCAAGCGCTAGCGCTCTAGCTTCTACTACAACAGCGTTCTACGCTCTAATTATAATACCTCTAGTAGCAGCAATTGTAATACGCGAGCTAGCACTTAGCGTAATAGCGCTTAGCGTAATAGTGCTCTTCTTAATAGCGCTCTATAGTTAAGCGCTTAACCTCTCTACTACGCTTAACTTAAAGACGCTGCTACTTAAGTTCTACCTTTCTCTTCTAAGATAATAGCAGCTAACAGCCTATTCTCTAGCAGCTTTACCTAAAGTAATTAGGCTTTTAACACTTAACTATCTTAGAGCTTTATAAATTCTAATACTTAACTAGATTAGAGCTTTAAGGCAACTAGTAGTTTTAGCAACAACAACCTTTATAAAAATTATAAGTAATTAGAGTTATACGCTAAGCGTGCCTGCTTAGGTTGTAAGGCCTCTTAGTTTAATAACCTTAACAACTAGAACGTCTAAGAGACTATTAAGCCTATTCCTAAGAGTAGCATCTTTATTACTAATAATGCTTTCTAGACTTAGAATTTAGGCCTTTAGCAATCTAACTGCGTTAAGAACTAAGGCGCTTAAGATTAAGAGGAGTAAGCGTCTCTAAGCAATAGTTATAGTTATAGTTACTCTTATAAGAAGTCTAAGAGTAAGGCTTCTACACCTAAGACTCTTCTAGATTATCTATACCTAACGTACACTAGTTATTAGCGTAAGCGAGTTAGAGTATTGCCTAACTACAACGCTCTTTAAGTTTCTAAGTATAAGCGTTATATCTATTAGTAGCTTCTTAATAATATTTAGAAAGCTAACTATTTTAAGTAACTCTATTAAGTTGCGCGTTATTTATTCTACAACTCTTATAACTACTATACTACTAATTAAGATCTATACAATTACTTTATAAGCTTAGTAGATTACTATAGTTCTAAAGTAAGTTTATAATTTTCTTCTCTTTAGTTCTTTTAATCTTTTACTAACTTAATAATAGCGCTAAAGCTCTAAGAACGCTATTAAGTATTATAAGTAGCTCTACTAAGATCTCTGCGCTTATAAGAAGTAGAAGAAAGAAGCTAAGAGTAGTTCTAAGACTCTAGCTAAATTATTAGATAGAACTTCTAAGTTCTTAGGCAAGAAGAGCTTAAAAGGTGCTCTACTTACAACTTCTTAAGACTCTAATTAACGTAGTGCTTATAGTAAGTTTATAATACTAAGTAAGAGAATAAGAGAGATTAACATAGGTAGTAGTTAGATGCCTCCGCCTATAATTCCCGCTTAGAGTTATCTACCTATAGCCTTTAATCTAACACTACAACACTTAGGCTATTATTGTTAAGGCTTATTCTAGTAGCTGCTGCTGCTAACTTTCTAGCTGTAGGCTTCTTAATTTAGAAATTAGCTGCCGTAGAATTAGTAGTAGAATTAGTATAGTTATTATTAGTCTTAGTAGTGTAACTACTAGTCTTAGCAGCGCAATTATTAGTCTTAGCTACGTAATAATTATTCTTAGTATTACAATTCTTAGCTACGTAGTTGTAGGTCTAATAGCTCTATGTCTAGTATTGCAAGTAATAGATTCTATTACTATGCTTAGCGTTAGCTAGCTAAAGCTAAGCACGCTAAGGCGCTACTGCGTGCTAAGTATAATTAGATACAGCTTAAGATTTGCATACAGACTTAAGCTACTAAGACTACTTATCTATAAGCTTAGGTTAAGAACTTTAAGAATAGCTAGAATAGTAAGCTAGCTTTTAATAAGAGTAACTATAAGAGTTATAATTAAAGAGATTAGCGCTATAGTAGTTAGTAAGTAGGTAGCTGTATAGGTTAATCTAGCAGAAAAGTTTAGTAATTTATCTACTTTATGCTTGCGTTAATTATTAGTAATTACTTCTCTACAACTAGGCGCTAGTTAGAGTAACTAAGATCTAGCTTAGGTATAATTAATCTTTATAGTAGTAGCCTAAATAAAGATCTCTCTACTCTATCTACTTCTTAAGAATTAAATATTATAAATCTTATAAGTTAAGCAGCTATTTAAACTTCTTAAACTATTATTAAGTAAGCGATTTAGTTAATCTATCTATAGGCATAATTGCGGTCTCTAAATACTTAACCTTAAATAATTCTTTAGCATATTCCTACTACAGCTATATATTCTAGATATTAACATGCCTAAGCTAAGTATTAATACGCTTATTCTTTCTAATAACTAGCCTAATTATCTACTAATTATTACACTAGACAGTCTAGAGTTCTCTAAGATTAAGTGCTAGCTTCTTAAGAAAACGCCTAAGCGCTATAGCTTTTTTAGTAGTGTGCTTAAGAGCGATTAGCTCTACTTCTATAGTAGAGGTAGTAACTATACTCTACCTTATAGCTTTCTAGAAGATTACGCCTCTATATAATATAGCAATATATCTATAAGATAATTAGTAGGTCTTTAGGTTATTAGTAAAGAATACGTCTCTAGCGATTATTAGATTAGGCCTATTATAGTTGCTATACTAGATTGCATTAAAACAAGTGCAGTAGAGATATATAATTACTCGCTCTATAGCCTTCTTATATTTATTACTTAGGTTTATAAGAAAGTGTAAGAGCTTTAAGGTAGTATATACTATATCTAGTTAGAGTATAATTGCTATATAAAGCATAGAGCTAACTATTTTCTAGTATCTCTTAATCTTAGACTTAGTTACTTCTCTAGTATTCTTAATTAGCTCTTCTAATAGTAGAGGCGTTAGAGAGAAAGATCTATCTCTAAGCTTAAACTTCTTAAGCATCTTGTCTATATACGTATTATAAATAAGTGTAATTATCTTTAGATGTTAGTCTCTAATTATATAGATACCTAGAAACTACTCTATATCTCTCTAGTCTTAGATCTTATACTTGCTAGAGATCTAGGCCTATATAGCTATTACTTGTTGCTCTATATTCTTATAATAGAGTAATAGAATATTGTTAACGTAGAAGAGAATAAGAATCTTACGTTCTTAATTAAAGAAGAGATAGAGCTCTTCTTAAGAGGCTATTATACTAATAGCTCTTAGTGTTTCTAAGAACTTCTTATACTATAATAGTAGAGAGTCTTGCAATCTATAGAGTGCGTAGTTAAGCTATACACATAATTCTAGCTTTCTAAAGCTATCTAGTATCTTATAGATTACTAGGTTCTCTACTATAATCTTTGCGTTAAAGAATACTTCTATAACATTAAACTATTTAATCTCTAGATTACTCTAGGCAGCAATCGCTATTACAGCGTAGAAGAACTTTATAGTAAGTATTACTATATAAGTTATATTAATTAAGTTCTTCTTCTAGAGATTACTATAAACTATAATTTAAGCTTTGCATTTAAGAAGATAGCTATTCTAATTATACTTATAAGTCTACACCTATTTTAATAGAAGTAGCTAATCTTAAGCTTTTAACCTATAGATTTCTATCTAGGTTCTCTTCTTACTTAGCTAATTAATCTCTCTCTTAGAGGTATCTTTAAAGAGCGTACGTATTAGATACTAGATTAGTTATTTCTATAATCTAGGCAGCTCTTAGAGATTATTGCAGTATTAGTAAGTAGTCTTTAGCTTATGCTTACTAAGCGCAGTAGCTATAATAATAGAGTTTATAGTCTTATAGCTAGCTTAATTATTCTAGTCTTCTTAAAGACTAGAGAAGTAGGTCTTATAAAAGTTAATCTAGGCTTGCTTATTAACTAAGCCTACAATTACTACATTTACGCTACCTACGCTGTTACTCTCTAGTTAATCGCTAGACTAAGTAGGCTGTTTACTCTTGCCTTTTAGGCGTCTTAATAGTTAATAGACATTCGTAGAAAGAGAGCACTTAGGCTCTTTATCTACAACTCTTCTACTACAGCGCGTTCTAGAGAATTTAGCTATTAGCTAATTCTATAGCTACGTTAATTATTAAGAGAAGGCTACTAATTTAGGCAGCCTACCTCTTAGTCTCTTTAGCGCTTACTCTAGTTAAGCTAGTCTCTTATCTATTTCTGTAGAACTAGAGTCTATTATAATAGGCTTAATAAATAGAGTTAGATCTTCTAATCTATGTATAGAAGGCTCTCTACCTCTAGGCTCTAACAAGTTAGCTTTCTTAGGCGTATATACTACTCTTTAACTATTAGAAACTCTACAATTACTTTAATTGCCTATCTCTAAAATCTTACGCTTAGGCGTAGGTTCTAGAGTAGTAAGCCTAGTAGAAAGCTACTAATTATTAGAAATTTCTAATAAAACACTAGCCTTATACTCTATCTCTGTTAAATTAATAGAGCCTTAATTATATTTAATAGACAGGCTAACCTTATTACTTTAATTATAGTCTACGTTACCTCTAAGATCTTACTTAGTAGTTAATAGCTCTACTATACTTACTATTTAATTAACAGAAAGAATATTAAACTTCTCTATAGAATTATTAAGCTCGCTATTATTAAGCATTTTAACCTACTTAAGTACTTAATCTCTAGTTAGCTTCTCTTTACGCTTACCTTAATAGAACTTCTACTTATTAAAAGTAACGTTGCGAGTTATAATTACCTAATTAATTGCTAGTACCTATATATAATATATATTAGAAGCTTAATAGCTAACAAGATATTCTATATAGCTACAAGGCTTAACTTTAAAGTCTTAATAGTGCTTTCTAGCTGCGCAATTACTATTAAGTAGATACGCTTAATAGCTATAAGTATAGATTCTACTCTAATCTAGGCAAAGATTAGTAGCCTAGTACCTAATCTTAGGTAGCTAATAATATTAGAAATACTTTCTAAACTATTTATACAATACCTAATCTAGAGATTAATAGCTATAAAGCTATAATAGACTTATTCTATAGAGTTAGGCTGCTGCGTTTATAATTACTAGCTAGAGCCTAGCTAGAAGATTAGCGCTTATACGCATCTTAATTAACTTAGTAATAAGCTCTTAGCTAGCTCTCTCCGCTAAGCTATTAGGCTTATAGGTATATAGCAGAGGCGTTATAATTACAATTCTCTTCTCTTTAGCCTATTTCTTATATCTTAAGTGCTCTCTCTAAGGTAATATTGCAGTATTATTATTCTAATAGATTTCTATAATCTTCTACTAATAGCAGTACTTAACTATAGCTATAAAGCTTATAATAACTTCTATTATAGAGTCTAGCGTCTTATTCTTTAAGTTGTAATTATACAGCTTGCCTAAATAATTCTTCTTAATAATTAGAGCTTATTTATTAAGCGCATAGCTTATAGAGAAGTTAAATAAGTTCTATAATACTCTAAAGAAGGAACGTAGTAATAGCTTACAAGGCTAACAAGAGATTCTTTAAAACGCATAGGTAGTAGTATAATTATTACATTCGCTACGCTATATACCTATAATCTCTATATTCTAGGCAGCTTTAATAAGAGCCTTAAGAGCTCGCTTACCTAAGTAGCTAGATCTTTAGTGCTAAAGATTAGTGTTACTAGTGCGTAATTATAGAATTTATAAGCAGGTAACAGCATTTACAATAATAGAATTAAGAGAATAGATAGAAGAGTTATATTTAATAAACAAGAGGTTAAATCTACACTTAAGAGTTATAAGAATAACAAACGCCTCTAGCGTGCCTATTCTAATTATACAATTATAGCCTATATACTACATACTACTATTTCTAAGAAGCTTCTCTAAGACAATATTAGTATAGAAACTAGAGACAATCTTAACGCTAGTAAGTATAAGATTAGCCTTTCTAGGTTCTTTAGAGGTGCTAAGAATAAGATAAAGTACGCAATTACTAATACTAATTACTAGAAGAATCTAGCTACCTACCTTAACTATTTCTCTATTAGTTTTAACAAAGAAATTAGGCTTAATTAAAGCTTTATTATTAACTAAGTAGACTACAGCTCTACTATTAAGAATTGTACTAGCTAAGAGCGCGTAAGGCTTAAAGCCTGTACTAAAGATAGAAGGCCTAAACTTAGCAATTAGCTTCTTTAGGTAAATAATTATTAAGACTATATTACCTAGATACTTAGAAGCTAGAGCGCTTATCTTCTAGCTAGATTACTTAACCTTCTTACACAGGCTGCTTTACTTCTCTTTATAGTAGCGCTTCTAGATCTTTTACTTATCTTAAGCTAAGAGTTCTATTAGTAGAACACCTAGTAGCCTAGATCTAGTAATTATAGTCTATAATTAGAAATACAAGATAGACTTCTACTTATGCTTTGCGTTAGGTTTGCAGAGGTAAGGCTTAGGCAGTAAGCTTAACTACTTCTTACCTAACTTAGTAGAAGTAGAAGGTTAACCTATAATAGCGTTAAAGATTATGTTAGCTTTTCTCTTTCTAGTAGTAATTAACATCTTCTAGAGAACAACACTAAACACCTTGCTAAGATTATTAAGGCTTAACGTGTTCTTTCTAAGAGCTATAGTAAATAATTAATTATATTACTACTAGTAGGCCTACTTAGAGTTAAACTTCTTAACTATAGTAAAGAAGTTAGTAATTACAAGAGGTTCTTTAACCTCTAAGAGCTTAAAGATCTTTACCTTCTAGTAGAGCATTAACTAGTTATTAAACTACTTCTTAGCAGTTTCTCTCTAGGTCTTCTTAAGATAAGCGCAATACTTTGCGCAAACTATGTATTACGTAGTCTAATTAGTAGAAGTAAGTATAGTCTTAAGAGTCTTTACAAGAGACTAGACTATTCTTCTATTATTACTTATAGTTATAAGCAATAGGTAATCTAGCGCAATAGTGCGTATAATCTAGGTCTTAACATTGTTAATCTTCTTACTCTTTCTTAACTACTACTTAGACTTATAGTTCTAGCGAGCTATAAGCGTAGTACTATTCTTAGTCTTGTAATTATAATCTTGCAAGAGAGTATTATATTTATAGGTAGCTTTGTTGTACTTATTCTTTTAATTCTTAGTTAGCTCTGTAGAGAGAGAAGCTAGAGCTATAAGCTCTAGAACTAGAAGATTAGAGAACTTAGGTTTCTAAGTATCTATATATTTAATATCTAGAAGATTAGAATTAATCTCTTTCTAGATACTCTTCTTATTGTAGTGTTATTTAAGAAGCGCGAACTAGGTATTCTAGTTAGATTACTTCTTAAGAAGCACACCTATAGCTATAATAGCTGTATTATAATTACTTATATCTATAGAGTTAGAGCGTAGAATTAATATAGAGATGTAGAGAGGTAGGTAGTAAATAAGTAATTACGTAGAAGAAGTTCTAATCGCAGAACGTTTAGAGAGAGTAGAGTAGAAACAAGATTAACTAATCTTATCTTCTAGCAAGCTTTAATACGTAGTAGGAATTAGTTCTATAATTAAGCAGCTAGACTTATAACTATTAGAGCTAGAGACAATTAACAATTAGAGATAATTAAGTATATTATAATTAATCTACTACAAAAGAAAGTTAGAATAAAATCTCTAGTTATATACCTAAGAGCTAAGCGATTACGTGTCTGCAATTAAGTAATTACAACTACTCTCTAACTTTAACACTAATCTTTCTAGAAACTTTATAATAAGTAGTAAAAGATACTAATTCTTAATAGTAACCTTATTAAGGCCTCTATAGTTAATATATAGATATATACTACTATTTTTCTTCTTAGTAAAGAGTATAAGCGTCTCTACTAAAGACTTACTATACCTAATTTACTCTTACGCTAAGTACTTATCTAAATACTTATATAAGAGCTCTAACTCTATCTTAGAGAAATTATATAATAGCTAATAAAGCGCTGTAGTTCTAAGTAGTAAATTAATAGCTAAGTTTTATAAACTATAGTTAGTAAAAACCTTTAAGTTATCTTCTAATCTAAGGTATATAAACTTAGTATATTATAGAAGTAAACTACTCTCTTTAGCTTTTTCTAGACTAGACTAGAGTATTAAAATAATAAGATAGCTATATATATCTACTATAAAATTATATATAGTCTTCTTAAACTTCTTAGTTTTTTCTAGTATAATCTTTCTATAAATAGTTCTATTCTTAGACTTAGTACTTTAAAAGAGTAGCCTCTATATAGAGTAGCTAATCTTTAAGTAATACGCGTTTATCTAAAATAGACCTAAGTATATCTAATACTTATAGACCTCTATAATAATATATAGAATATTCTAGATCTCTTATTTTTTATAAAAATTTACTACTTTTATAGTTACTATAGTAGTGCTATAAATTTTTAATTCTTTACTATTTACTTTATTTACTAATAGCTTAGATAGAAAGTAAACTAGTAAGTTTTACTTTATAGTAAGTAACGCTAAAATAAAGTTTAACTAAGAACCTCTATCTACTAGAGCCTTAATAGGCTCTAATTAGCTAAGTAATATCTTTACTATTAGTAGCTTTACTAGCTTAGAGTAAAGTATATTATAAAAAAGTTCTAAGTTCTAGAATACTAAGTCTAGAGTAATATAGGTAGCTAAAAAGAACTTTAGCTTTTTTACTTACTACTTTTTTCTAATCTCTAACTAGATAAGCTTTTAAAGTCTTTTTTAGACTTTAGATAGTCTTTTTAAAAGTATCTAGTTTTATTATACTTCTAATAAGTTATATTAGAGTTTTTTAAACTATTTTAGTCTAATTTAGCTAGTTATAAGTTAGATTTTACTAAACTAGCCTTCTTAGTTTTTTTCTAGATCTAAAAAGACTCTAAAAAAGAGTTCTAGACCTAATAGCTATAAAATTTATTTTTATAAGCTAAATACTTAAAAAGCGTAGTAGTACGCTTTATCTTACTTTAATAGTAGTAAGCTAAGATATTAAGCTTAAAAACTATATTATAGTCTTCTAAGTTTTAAAGTAAGAGTTCTTTCTAAATATTAAAAAAAAGAGCGCTTATAAAGTTTATATAGTACTACTTTTTAGCGTAGTTACTTAGTTTACTCTAAAGCGTGTTAAAGTAGACTAAAAAAAAGTTAGAATTCTAATTTAGCCTCTATTTAGCCTATTTAAGCTTATTATAAGCTATAAAGTATTATAATAACTTAGAACTAAGCGTATTAAGTATAACTATTTTAAGTTTCTTTTAAGTAAATATTTAAAACGCCTTAAGTCTTATATAGTTCTAGAAGTAAACGTTCTAAATAAAGTAAGTAGTTTTGTCTAAAAATTTTATAGTAAAGTCTATCTTCTAGGTACTTATAAAGAAAGTAGAGAGTACTTTTTTAAAAATAGTCTTATAATTATATACTTAGTAGTTATACTATAAGTAGTTATATATAGTAAATATCTTTAAGTTCTTAGAGTATAAAGCTTCTAAGTTTAACTAGAGCTTACCTCTTAAAGCTAAGATATAGTAGATAATATTTTCTTTAAAAGCTAAGTAGTTACTTATAAGTATTTTATACTTTAATTCTCTAAGATAGACTATATCTTAATAAGTACGCTCTAATTATTTCTACTTATATAACTTCTTAAGTTTATAAGTTAAAATAGCCTATTTATCTTTATTTTTAGTAGTAGTAGCTTATAAAAGTCTAGTTAGCTCTAAAATAAGCTCTAATAGCGTGTTACTATCTCTAATAATTAAAGCTAAGTTAGTAATATCTAAAAAGGCTTCTAATAAATTTATAAGTTTCTTAGTAAGTAGTATTACTACTTTTAAAAATATAGAAGCTAATTTCTTTTAGTTATTATCTATTACGCGTAAAAATAGTATAGCTTACTTACTACTATATTATATTACGCTAGAAAAATCTACTTTAGAGCTTATTATATCTAAACAGCGTATATAAAAGTATTATAAAGTAAAGTAATTTAAATATTAAATAATAGAGTTAGTTAAATACTAAATATATAATATTAGACTATAATTAAGTATATTATTTTAAAAAGACTAGAGATAAATTACTACTAAGCTATAATAGCAATTCTAAGGTATTTATAGCTAATACTAAGTTAGCCTAGACTTTTTAGAGCTAGAACCTAATAATTACTTATATATAGTAATAAATAAAAAAACTAAATATAATTATTATATAGTTTAATACTACTATAAAAGTTAAAAAAATAGTTATATAAATTTAGTATAGTATTATAAATAGCTATTAAAAATAGTAATTATAGCTTTACTATTATTATTACTATTATAGAAATAAATAAGCTATATATTATAGATTTAGTGTTAGTAGGCTAGTTAACTTATTAAAATAATTAAGTTAGTAGTATTATTAGTAATTAATTAGATAGAATAAAATTTTATCTCTATAAAGTATAACATAAACTAGGGCTTAAGGCCGCTAATGCTTATTAATATACTAATTAATTGGGTGCAGTGCATTTGATCAAGTCGCTCAGAGCTATGCGCAGATAGCATGCCTCTACCTTGCCACTCTAATGCAAGCCCGGCTACCACGGGAACTGCGTGATTTAATATACGACTACATCTGGGACGAGGATTACCTCGGACTAACGTCGGGGTACATGTCTCCAGCTGCAGGAAGTAGTACATACCTCTGGCTGAAACCTCATCTACACCCCCGTGGCGGCCACAGCACGAAGCCCATAGTCATCAATCCTTTATGCGTCGATCCAGACACGGCCCGAGAAGCATTGGAGGCGTACTACCGCGTTTCGGCCTATCGAAAAGATGCTTTCTTGGTCAAGAACCCCGAACGCTTACGTTCACTGCTTCACGATGATGTGTTTAATCTTGGTGTACTGCCAACAGAGCATCTACGAGCGATGGATTTACATCTTACGCAGGAACAGTTTCAATGGGATACACCGGCAAAAATCAACGAAGCTATGTTAAGCGAAGCGTTCACCCAACTCACCAAGGGCATCCTCCGGAAGAAAGACTTCAAGCTGCGTGTCATGATCATACAAACAGAGATCCGCCTCAAACAATGGGACTTACTATTTGGCATTCTAGTCCCTTTTTGCCATGCCTTCCAAGCGGAAGGAGCGCAAGTCAGTGTATCTTGGGGTTACACAAGGTCAAATTGGTATTCAGAAACGATTAGGTGCGTATACTCGCTTGATGAGATCATTAGGGTATGGACTCCGTACCTAGATTGGGAGGAAAAGGTCATTGAGTTTCTGGACGGGCAGAGCGAGATTCCAAATTCTAGAAGGAAGTACCGCAATGAGGAGGAGGAGGATGAAGAGGATATGGCGTATCCACATGAGTTGGATTCAGATGAGTCGGATCGGATGAGTTTAGTTGACGATAATTGAAACGCGTCAGACGCGACGGCCATGTGCCGGATGACAAGCCCCCAACTAATCCTGCTGAAAAGCTCCCAAACTCTCATCATTCCAGCTCAAAAACTGTCCATTAAACCCCTTTACATCCTCCCCCTTCGCCGCAGCCAACCTAGCCATGACATATCCCGGCTGCTCTGGCTTCAGCAGTCCTCCATCTTTCTTCAAACCACTGAACTTGGTCCTGTCTTTCTCGCTCATACGCTCGTGGTGCACTTCACGGATCTCACGCTGCATCTCCGTGTCTACGACACCAGGGCGGATCGAAATGGTAGTAATGGAAGGCTCTTCTACGGAGAGCGTGAGAGCGAGATGGTTCAAGACGGCTTTTCCCGCGCCGTAGCAGCCCCAGCCTTGGTAGGCGGATGTTGCGGCACCGGAGGAAGTTAGGAGGATGGTGCCCGAAGTCTTGCGAAGGGAGGGCAGGGCGGCTTGTACCTAGATAGAGCAGGGAGTTAGTTCGTTGCATAAGGCCAGGATAAGTAATGTTGATGTTGAAGGTCTGAGTAAGTATCGTCGATAGAAGGAGAGATGAACAAAACAGAACGAGACTCCGACTTACCATGCCAACCGCACTAAAAACATTAACATCAAACCCCTTCCTCCACTCCTCGGCACTGCTATCGGCGACCTTCTTCACCGGATCCAGCGTCCCGTGATTCACAATCAGCGAATCAATGCGTCCCCACCGCTCATTCGCTAGATCAACCGCTTTTTGCGGCAGAGACGCATCGGCCATATCTCCTGCGAGTACAGCTACTTTTTCGTTTCCATATTGGGATTGAAGGGCAGACAGAGCCGATTCAGTCCGCGACACGAGGACGACTTTGTGATTTCGCGAGAGGAGGTGGTGCGCAATGGCTTGGCCGATGCCTACGAGAGTATCTTAGTAAGGGAATTGGCGGTATGAGAGTCTGCGTTGGTGTTGTCTACGCTTGCACGTGTAGCTTTTTTTACACGTCTGGGAGGTTTGCAGACCACGGAAGTGTAATGCATATTTTGACTAGAACAGAAAGCGAGGTGATGGAGAATTTAGTGAAAAGATACATACCTCGAGAAGCTCCGGTAAGAATAACGACCATTTCTTTGAATTCACTCATCTTGACTGTTGTTTGGGTGGGTTAAGTTCATATGTCGGGACGGATCGGAAAGGTTATGGTCGCGTTGGAGGGGTACGTCATATTAGTCAGCTTCTTGCCAGACACTGCCCGTCTGCCGTGTCAGAAATTCATGGTCGTAACATCCGCAGGACAACTACATTACTCCGACAGCTGCAAGAGTGCGACAGCTTACAATACCGCGACAGCTACACTACTGCGACAACTACAGTACTGCGATAGCTTACAGTACCGCGACAACTACACTATTGCGACACCACAACCAACACTCTAGCAAACAAGACCCAAGCGATTACAATCATATTAATTCTTGCTAATCGATACTACCTCTACGACACAACACGCCCATTGCGCATTATACAAGACTCAAGCTCAGCCTCGCAGTATGCTGTCAAACCGACATCGCAGTGCCTTCCGGGCGGCTCGCAGAACCACCTGACCCGCTTCCCTTGGAATCCACGGTGGGAGTGCTGCCGCTGACCATACCTCATGCTTACCCGGGTATACCAGAGCTGGATTTACATTCTCAATGAAGTATTCGACTAGCGCATGACAAGCAGGACAGCACTTCTGCGATACTGGTAGGGCGCTCATCTTACCCTTTAGTGCATCCGTAGTTGCTTCACTAGGGAGCTGCAGGTGAGCCTTGCTTAGTGGTGCAGACGCGGAATTGATATCGACGTCTAGGATATCAGCCCGCTTCTTGGCTAGTAAGGCAAGACTCAGTAGGACTGTTTCGCAGTGGTAGGTACCGGTGAAGTTTGTAGCTTCTGCTTCTTCGTTTTCAAACTTTGCGGAGTAGCCATTGCTATTTCTTAGCAGCCATGTTCTGATCTTTTGGCATTCGTCCGTTGTGAGCTTCTCTCCAGATGGCAATGTGAAGTTCTCCAGATAACCCTTTATGATCAATCTCCCGTCCTGGTGCTCTTGACGAGTTTCAAAGTGTTGGAACTTCGCTTGCTGCCAGTAGGTTCTGAGAACTTTGTTGCGGGGTGCCTGGCTGCCTTCACTCCGGAGATCCACGATCGCTGTCCAGTGTAAACATATCAGATCCAGCCATGCCATTGCTGCGTGCTCCCACTGCTGTCTCTCGGCAAGAGAGTCGAGCTGCTCGAACTCGGGGTCGATCGTTTGTTGCTTTTCAAGTGGGGTCGAGAATCCAGGGAGGCCTTCGGTATCTTGAGCAATGTCGCCGGTCTTCATTGCACTCTTTATCATATGAACCTTTCTCAAAAGCCCTAGGTTTGTATACAAGTACTTCCGGAGCGCCTTCTTGAACTGTGTCAAAACATCAAGCCAGAAACCTGCTTGTTTCGAAAGATCGAAATAGTGACCTGCGAGTGCAATTTCGTCGCTTGCGGGACTTCCTGGAAGTGCGTCGTAATTGCTGATCTTGAACAATTGTGCATTTCGCAATGCAGCTGCGAGCCACTCGAAGCAGGCAACTAGGTTGTCGAGCACAGCACTAAGAATGTCCTGCAAAAGACTAGCAGTATGTTGGTTGTAGACAGTCGATTCGCCGGTGTTCAGGAGGTCCTTGAATTGGGTGAGTGGTTTGATGATTTTTCGGGTATTTTCCAGTGCCTCTTGAGTACGGCAGGGCAGTTTATCTGCATTGGCTGATGACCGACGTTCCAGAAACTTGATCGTTGCAACGATCACTTTCCGCTGGATTTCGGTAAAGTTTGAGTAGAGAACATCGCGGGCGGCACTCAAAAGCACTGACCTGAAGTGGTAACCTTCCTGCAGCATAAAGTCATCAAGGTCACCGCCAGGCTTGCTTAGATAGTCGTAAAAGTTGCGGTCTTTGCTGCCTTTCTGGATGCGCGAAGCTATCTTGGCGGTCGAGGTTAAGAGCACGTAGTTACGTAACTGGTCTTTGGCCAATGCAGTTGTACCCTTTGATGTTTGTTCGTAGGTCGCCTTGATCAAGTGCACGAGATTGGCTGCATGCTGAGAGAAACTGACAGTTGTCCGGGGATGCGTCACTCCTTCCAGATGTCTCTTTGTCTTGGAAAGGAACCAACAGCCGATTGAGTCTCCCATATCATCGGCTGTAGTCAATGGAATATGGACTTGTAGGGCAGGGTGATGCTCTTGCTCGTCCAACGTTTTGCTTCGCTGTTCATTGCAGAGGCTCTGCACATACCCAACAGCCGCTGCAGGATCTGGCTCGCTCTCTTCTTCCGCTTCAGAGGCAGTATCATCTTCTGTGAGCAATACGCCGCTGTCATCGCACACTGTTTGGAACAGAATCTCTCCTGCGTCTGATGCTGTCACGGCGACAACTTCCACATCACGGACCAACAAGTTGGTAAGCTTCTCTGCGAACGGGTATAGCTTGTTGTTTGAATGCCCGGAATCGGTAGTATTCGTACTGACCGTGGCCTTCTTCTTCAGAGGATTCGTCCAGGCCAGTACAGTTGTGAGGAATCGAAATTCGTAGAGTTCCTCCTTGGTGAGGAACTTTTCCTTGAGCCCGTACTGGAATTCGCTCATCGTGGCTCCTCCTGCTGCAGTTGGGAGCTTACCGCAGCTAGAGTAGTTAGTGGGTGGTGTGCTGAAATTGTTCGGCGTCAATTCCGATTCAAGCGTGCGAGTGGAAGTTCAGCTCAGCCGCGATTTGGTAAATGTCCGTGGTTTTGGATCGTGAATGCAGAAGCCTTGGAGGAAAAAGATGTTCCCTAGTACTGTCTTCACAGTAGAGTCATACTTGGCTACCATGGTTGAGTACCTAGGTATGGATTCGACCATCCCTACGAACCCCGGCAAACCATTGTTTAAGCGAACCGTTCCATGGTACTGGTGATGAGTGTTAATCGTTTGTCATTCCAAAGTCATTATCATAGGAAAGCCATATCCATCTATCTACAAATACTTCATAATCATAACTCTGTCGTCACAATCCCTAAAACCCGCGCCCCCACACCTTAATACCCATAAGCCTTGCTCGTAGCTCTCGGCCGTCCAGCCAAGGTAGCGATATCATCCGGGTTAACAGGCGCCTGAGGCCTGCCACTCAACGTATCAACCGTCTCCTTGAGCGCCATCCAGAACTCATGCTTGGGGCGGCGACGGTGCCACTCCGTCTCCCTCTTCTCCACTTGCTCCATGGGCGAGAAGAGGAGCTTGCTGCCCTTGATACCGATGACGCTGATGGACATGGAGTCGTCTTCGATCTCGTCGGGGTCCATGCCGGCGTAGTTTTCGAGATGTTGCATGGCCTTGATGGCGAACCTGACGGCACGGACACGGTCCATGGGCGAGGGAATGGTGCCTTGTTGGAAGTGGCCGGGTACTCCGTGACGGGACTCGAATTTGCCTTGGCCGGCTTCCGCGATCATTTGGGCGATGATTTGCACGTTGTAGGTCTTGGATGCCTTCTCGTTGACTAGGATTACCTTACCAGACCTGCTGATACCCTTGTCCTTCTTGAAGACCTCGCGGAGGTGGTCAATGTCGCGGTCGAGCATCTTGAGGCTGATGCCTTCTTCGGGAGTGTATACGCCCATAGCTCCGATACTGAGACCGGCGACTGTTGCGATGTAGCCTGACTCTCCACCTTGAGTCTCAATGACGAAGACACGGCGACGAGATGCTGATGCCGATTGACGGCAGGCATCGGAGTATTGAATGAGTGCATTCAGGCAGGTATCTGAACCGATGGAGTACTCTGTTCCGGGGACGTTGTTTGAGATGGTGGCAGGAATAATGACCTAAAGTCGAGTTAGCATGCTGCTCATCTTGGAATTGAAACAACGTTATCAGGAGATGCACTTACCATAGGAATCTTGAAAGACTTGTAGTACTCTCGCGCTTTCCTCAGTTCTGAAACAGCCGTGAATGCTTCGAAACCACCAACAACGAACAGGGACTGGATGTTGAACTTCTTGAAGACGAACGCAACAGTCTCGAGATCCTCACTAGGGAGCCCACGGTTCGTTCCGATCTCAGATCCACCCTTGGAGGCCCAGGTCTCGGCATCAATCCATTTGATGTCTCGCACCGCACCAACTGGCTCATCGGAGTGGTGGCGGATTATGCCAGGGAAACCGTTGTGGAGCGCGACTGGTGTGTGGCCGCGGGCAATGCAGTGTGCAACCGCAGCACGGGTCGCTGCGTTCATGCCTCCAGCTGGGGCTCCGACGTGGATGATACCGACGCGCATACGCTTGTTCTCTGGTAATAGTAGGTCTGGCTGATCTTGTGCGGTGGTGATTTGGTAGGCTTGGTATTGTTGCTCGAATTCAGTGTCACGGAGCTGCATGGCCCTTGAGAAGTTCTTGTTCTCGATAGCTACAGCAACTTCCTTGGTCTGTGCAACAGCCTCGAGGAGTGGCCGTCGGACGATCTTGTTCTCTTGCATACAGATGACCGGGCTGGGTGTGTCGGGGGTAGCCTCCAAAACTGCCTTGACAGCCTCAACACCCTGAAGTGTTGCAAGCATACGGTCGTAGGCGCAGGGTGTACCTCCGCGCTGGACGTGTCCCAGAGTGGTCACTCGTGTGTCGAGCTTTGCCTCCTTCGCCAGAATGTCCTTGACCTGTTCTGAAGTGATCTTGTTCAGGTTGCGATCGATGGCACCCTCGGCGACCACGACAATCGTCTTCCGCTTGCCCATCTGCCTCTGCTTCTTGATCTGTTTGCACATCTGTTCCTGCCAGCCTTCGCTTGGTGGGTTCTCGGGTGTGAAGACGAAGTCGGCGCCTGTTGCGACACCGGCGCTGAGTGCTAGCCAACCGCAGTGTCGACCCATAACTTCGATGACGAAAGCACGCTGGTGGCTGACGGCGGTGGTGTCGACCGAGTCGATGGCTTCGCAGATACGTCCGAGCGAGGTGTAGCAGCCAATGGTAGCGTCGGTCATGGAAAGGTCGTTGTCGATGGAGCCGACCAGACCGACAATGTTCAGGTGCTTGAAGGGCTCAACCTGCTCCTGCGTGAGCTGCTTCTCTTCGACTAGCTCCTTCAGCAGCTCCGGCCACTCCGCGCGGAACTTGTCAGCACCTGTGAGAGAACCGTCACCACCGCAGATGATTAGCGCATCGATACCCTTGATGATCATGTTCTTCGCGGCCGTCCGGCGGCCTTCGCGCTGCATGAACTCCATGCATCGTGCTGTGCCAATGAGGGTACCACCTTCTGACAGGAAACCTCTGACGTCTTCCCAGTGCATCTCCTTGATCATGTCTCCGCCCTTGACCAGACCGTCGTAGCCCTCGTATATAGCGAAGGCCTCGCAGTTGTTGTGAATCGCCATACGCACTACAGCGCGTACCGCTCCGTTCATGCCGGGCGCGTCACCTCCGCTCGTCATGACTCCAATGCGCCTCTTCTTGCCATCGAGGGGCGGCGGGATCTCGGTGGGCGCCATGTTGTGAGTCTGGGTGTTGTTGATTGGGGTATTAGGCGGGGTGAGAGGTGTAGATTGAAGTTGAGGTAGTAAGTGGAGGCTGGAGGTAGTCGCAGCTGGATGCGAAGGTCCGAAGAGATATTTGGCCGTGGGTCAGTATGAGGTCAATGTGGATTCACCTGTCTAGTTGGAAAAGTTAAGACGCCGAGAAGAAGCGGGTCCCTACGTGTTGGGAAGATTCAGGTCTCAACGGTGGTTGGAGGGGTAGCTTTGCCGAGTCCTGGGTGGTTGTGAGTAGCAGAGGTAATACGATTAGTTGGTGATTAGATGACCTCTACGTGGTGTTTATGTATCATAGGCAACAGTTGTAGGTATTACTCAAACTGGCGATAAGGTGATGGGAGTCGGAGCATGGGTCGCGGCGTCGCGCGCATATGACGTGGGAGCTCCAAAGGAAAAGAGCTCCCCGGTCCGTCAAGTGGGGTCACACCACTCCGCCGATCAGCCCGAGCCTCGAAGGATCGTCTGGCGAACTCCAACACCGGCCACCGGCACGTTCCTGGCATCGGACAACATTTTCGTTGCTTGAATCGGCGGTAGCTGCATGCCAACAATGGCCAAAATGGCGAGACATTGCCTGCGCCACGGTCACCGTACGACTACTGTGACATGTTCTTCTTAGCCATCACCCCACGCGGCCTCTTCCGGCGAAGGCGTCCCAGCATCACGATCACGAAGAGGTCCGATTGGCCGCGAATTACAATGATTTATTGGTATCACTCTATGTCAAGCCAAACGTGCCCAATTGCTGTGCAGATGCTCAATCACCTTTTCCTCACGAACCCAAGCGTTTCCAAGCGCATGCTATGACTGCATTACCAAATCCAAAGACTCCAACCTGCAAACATCTATCATTACCACCTCAGCTCTAGAAAGCACCGACCTCCTGACCCTCCCTTGCCAGCGTCTCAAACACCCTCGGTGGCAACTTGTACTTGATCAGACCGGCAAAGACCATGAGGTCCTTCGCCTTTTGCAGAAGCTGATCAGCGAGAACCTTGCGCATCTTGTCCTCGAACTGTCCGGACAGAAGACGTTCACGATGTCTCGAGCAGCAGCCAATGCACCAGAGAAGTACGTTGCCAATGTTGCGTGAGATCTCTTGTGGGTATGAGTTGAAGCTGTTGGCGGTGGCACGGATGTCGCTGACATTGCCGTTGGCTGATAGAGGAAGAATGCGGAGGTTTTCGATTTGCTGCGGAATGTTAGTGACTGATCGTGAAAAACGGAGATGGGAGAACTTACGCCAAGTGCGGCCATGAAGTCACCGGCTTCAATGATCTTCTTCGCGTTGTTGAGCTGGAATAGTATTCCAACTGTGTCGCGGTTCATCTGCGACACCTTCCTCCACCATAGGCTGTTCGCGTCGTACAACGCAAGAACCTTCTGCGCGAGCTCGACAGGATCGTCTGTTCCGAGCATGCTCAAGCTCGACGAAGTCAAGTCAGTGCGCTGCTGTTGCTGTTGTTGCGATTCAGCAGCAGTCAGACGTGGCTTCAACGGCTCCAGACGAAGTGGCTCTTGGCCGAGTTCTACAGAGAGTGCCTCAGCCAGCGCGCGGTTCAGGATCGTTACGACACTGTCGTACTCGCCGGCAAGATGGCAGAGTAGAATGGCGTCGTTGATGCGTCCGTTATCGTCTGCCATCCTCGCGGCTTCGCTAGTGATGGTGTTCAACAAGCCCATCTCGCCGTCTAGCTTGAGCAACGGCACGCGTTCCTGGATAAGACCTGGTGTCGTCTCGCCGTTGGATTTGACGTCACCCAACAAGGTAGAGAACTCGCGCGTCTCAAGAACAAGTTCGCGAAGAGCTTCATGGCAAAGCTCTGCCTGTTGTCGACCTGCTTCACCTGGTAGATCCGCATTCATGCAGATCAGCACCAAATAGTCGGCCGCAGCATCAGCTCGTGCAGCACGGAAGTCGCTTGTGTAGTGGCCGACGATGCGTCCAAAGTTGAGCTGTGGTTGTTGCCGCGTAGTGAAGGTCATGATCTCTCCACCTGCAGTCGTCCAGTCCGACACGCGGATGAGGCCGTAGTAGTCTAGAGCGACCGCGAAATGAACCGCAGAGACGTAGTTGTGGGTGTAGAGGTAGTTGATAGCTGGCTCGAACAGGCCAGCCAGCGTAGCGAGATAGAAGTAAACTCCATAGCCGCCCGATGATTCAGCGTCGTCGTTCATGAAGTGGCGCTGGCCGATGTCTTTGATGACTGTTCTCAGTTCTTCCAAGCCAAAGATCTCGCCGGCATTCTCCTCAGCGCGGTTTCCCTCGCGGGCCAGGTTGAACTGCAGCCATACCCAGTCGTCCATGTTCTCCCTGATCGGCTCCAGGTTGCGCTTGCTCATATCACATCGACCAACGATCTTGTAGCAAGCCAGTCGGTAAGGGTCCTCTGGCGTCTTCAAGCGGGTCCTCTGGGCATGTGTGTGAGCGACCTTCTGTTGCGTATCGGGGTTCAGTCTTCGGTCCGGATCGCTGGCGTATTGGGATATCGCCGCCTGGAAGTTTCGGTCGGTGTTCTGGAAGAAGTTCCTCTTCTCTCGTACATATTCAGCAGCCTCGGTAAGCAGACCACCCTTCAGGAGGAAGAATATGATGATCCAGGGAAACTCTTCACCAGCTTCGCCTATCCGTTGGAATAGCTCAGTTTCTGCGCCAAGCTCCTTGAATGCAGCCTTTGCTCTCACGAAGCCTCGAATCTTGTTGAGCATTGAGGGAACACCACCAACAAGCGCCTCCGCGGGGTTTCTCCGTAGGACGTCTTCCACCTGCTCCAGGAACCTGCTTTCAAGGTACTTTCGAGACCCGTCGAGTATGCGCTTGCGCATGCGAACGCTAGCAGCAGAGTTTGATTGTTCGTCCAGGTAGTCTCTGGCGAAACTTCGCTCTTTCGGTTGGTTCGAGCCAGGGTTGGATGCCTCGAGTTCGGTCTTCTCGCCGGTGATGGAGATGAGCGTTCCGTAGGCGCGTGTGAACTGCTCCGAGTATTCTGTACCGGCAGCCTTCTCTACATCAGAGAACGCATGAAGTACCGAGAATGTACTCTCCCGCAGCCTGGACTCGTTGAGCTTCTTGACCTCTTCCATAAACTTCTCTTGCTTGTCACGAGCGTATCGATCCTGCGGAGCAGCTTGTCCGCCCATGACTGACTTGTCGGAAGAATCGCGCCCACCAAGAACGCTCTGGGAAGCACCGAGAACGGGCGGTCCAGCAGCAGAGGCTCCAAAGGTTGATCGTCCGTTGACAGATGCACCATTGGGTCCCATGGAACGGCCCTTGCGCCCAGTCGCGCGTCCAAAAGCTCCGCGAGCTGTGCTGCCGAATGCGCCGCTCTGAGATGCTGCCATGTCTTCGCTCTGTCGGCCAAGCCCAAAGTGTTCGTAGATCCTTTGCCTCTGCTTGTCCCATTCAATCTGAACATTGTCCTCAAGGAACGTGTCGAAGTCGCGCTTGGATTGCTCGAGTCCTTCCTGGATAAGCGCCAGGGTTGATTGCGAGTGCAGGTTGGAAATGTAGCCGTCAACGTCGTTATCGAAGAGGTTCTGTGCCTGACCGGGAGCTGCGAGGCCGGCCTGTGAGGAGAACTGGTTGAGGTCGCGGAGGGTGCTCCCCATCTTCACGCCTGAAGCGGAGAGTAGGTAGTGTCTGGACTCGGTCAGCATGCGATCACACGTCACGGTCATGTTCAACTTACGCAGCGCGATCCTGTGAGCGGTCCTGGACCTGGTCGGCTGAGGGACCGCCAGCGCCCAGGTTGCGCACCTTGCGTGCGATGTCTCCAAGGCCCAACTGCAGGGACGGCAGCTCGTCGAAGTTGGTCGTGCCATTCTCGCCCGCGTTGCGCTTTCGCCCTCGCTCGAGCAGATTATCGAAATGGGCTGAGCGACCGGTACCAGCGTTTGCCTGGGCCAGTGACGTGCCCTGTTGCTGTTGCTGTTGCTGTTGCTGCTGTTGGGGTTGCTGCTGGTTCGAGGTAGCGCCGAAGAGGGACGATTGACCGAATCCGCTCGTTTGTTGCGCGTTGTTGGTTGTTGATTGCGACGCCGTGTTGTTGAACAGCCCAAGGCTGCTGGGTTGCGTTTGTGTTTGCGGCTGCGAAGTCGATCCGGCGCCAGCGAACAGTGAGGATGTCGTGGTCGTAGCTGGCTTTGCTCCACCCAATCCACTGAAAAGTCCGCCTCCTAAGCCTCCAGAGCTTGGTGCCTGTGTCGTACCAGATTGCGCATTCGAAGCACCGCCGCCCAGGTTGCCAAACAAGCTTGATCCAGTACCGCCTGATCCGCCGGTTGCGGTTCCAAACAGTCCTCCACCAGATGCGCCAGTAGAGGCGGGCTGCGAGCCTCCAAGATTGCCGAAAAGCGACATGGTGGTGTATTGGGCGGTGTTGTTGATGGTCCCGAAAACAAACCTGGAGAAACGAGATCGCGTTGTTCAAGCTTGAGAGCTCGGACCCTCGCGATCCCTGTCTTTCAGGTACCGCGTCGTGTGAAAGGACTAGTACCATCTTATCTTCTCAAAGCATCATTAGATTGAAATATGATCTCAGTCACGTTAGATGCTTCACCTCAGTTTGGTAAGAGTGGGGTTTACATGCTTGATGGAAAGTTGACACAGCAGGCGCAAGGCCACGCCTGACAGTCCAAAGATGAGCCAAATGGGAGCGGGTGCATGACGGAATGATATAAAACTTTGTATGCTAGGTAGTAGCGACACGCAAACGACTATACACACGCTCAGCCTCTATCATGCTGTGTATAACGATGTCGTTCCTGCAATCTGCGCTAGCAAACGACTGACGGTATTATCTCTACAAAGGTGGATGTCCATCGCCAGAGGTACGATACTTCCCTCGAAGGAAACAGTCCTTTTACGACGATATCCACAACATGCCTGATTTTCTGCCTAGACCTCCCTACTTCGAGCAAACAGGGCGGAAATGCGGATCGAAACCACAAGCAGCTCGTTACGTTCGTGAACCGTACTGGCGAGGATGGTACCAAGATGGCCGGAAGCTCCATAATGTCAAACCATCAAAGGCATTTATATGGCCAAAGGACGGAAGGAATGGCTCATTTCGTGGACGCCTCAAGGATATATTCAAAAACGAGGGCCCAGACATGTACGTTGCGTTTGGGGCTCGCAAGACGGATTGCGTGTCCAATCGTCCACACAAAAATCAATGGGCGGGATATGGCCATCAGCCCGGATTCGGACGTCATCCTTTCGGCTTCAACAGCTCGAAATTCGCTCCGTGGACCCAAGACAGTATGCTCGGTGGACGAGATAAAGACAAGTGCTACGACTTCCGGACTCGACAGTACACAGAGCCAAGCCTGGATATGTGGACAGATGCTATTTGGCAACCAGAGCCATACGGAAACAGCGAATGGAACTGTTACCCCCAGGCGATGAGAAACGTGTTCGGCCAGTGGCATCATGACATGCAGTATCTGCCGCGAAGATGGGGTGGTGATGTTGACAACGAGTTTGGCCAGGGAGAGCCATTCTTTCACATCCCGCCCCCCTATGTGAGATGAGCTCGCACTAGATCGACGTGAGTGCCATCTGGATTTACTCAATGCAGGCCTCGTGGAGTGCCACCCAGACCGTATCTGGACTTTCGTTTCCGACGGCAACTTGTTTACTCCGTCTCGCAGTAGGCGTCAACGCCGAGTCATCCAGAAGTTTCTTGCATTTAGTACACGACGTTCCTTTCACAGTCTTGTACGCAGCAATCATATCCTGTAATAATTAGCATCCACCCAAAACATTTCCATGCCACACAATCCCATGTACATACCAAAAGATACTTCAAATCATCTGGATTTGACCGTGATGCAATACATCTTGTGATAGCCAAAAAGGGCTCCGTTGTCCCCAAACACTCTGCGTTGAGTTTGTGCCGGCCGTTTGTATCGCGCTCGATGCCAACGCGGAATTTCAACATCAGAGAACCGGCTACGAAGCGTGTCTGGATGCTGCGATCCTCATCAAGTGTCTCGACTTTGAGATTCGGATGCGCCTTCCTAAACTCCACCACAATCCTCTCGATATCCTCGTCAGTAACAATAGCACCAGTGTCCTCTTTATTCTCCCCTCCCTGACTCTTTGTCGACTCCTTCGCCTTCCGCGCTCTTTCCGCCCAGCCATGAGAAGGTATCGAGACGCTCTCTGACAGATCCGCATTTGCGCCGAGGCTCTGCTTGACGTGTTCAAACGTGCTTTGAATTTCTGGTGACTTCCACTGGCTCTTGAGGGAATCGAGGTTCTTCTGGGAACCGAGTACGCCGTCGGCATACAGTTTATACGTCGCGGAACTGCGAGGGCGGTGGAAGGGCTCGATGATGCGGGGGATGGCTAGGCGCATGTCGCTGATCTGTCGCATATCAATATGAGCTATCCAGAGAACGCGGCATACTATTCTCACCTGCGCCTGAAGCTGCTCCAACTGTGCGAGGGCTGCTGTGCATTGCGCTTCGTCCCAGCCAGCGCCAGGCTGCGCTGCAACGTCAGGAGCGCCCATGGAATAATATTAAGGTATAATCAAAAAGTAGAAGCGACGATGCGAAGGCGATTCAAAGGCGGGGATGTGTGAAACAATAAGGTGCGATAATGTGAATGGTCGAGGCGTGCTGCGATTGAAGTGGAAAGAGCGACCCGTGGTTCAAGGACGCTTGACGATCGGAAGGTCCACCGGGCGCTCCTTCCCCACTCGCCGAACGCGTCTACGCGTAGTCACGACGCGGACAAAGGGTGCCACATAAACATACTTGATGGCGCAAGGCTGTGAATGATGGCACATGTTGAAGGGGTGGAGAGTTCAAATGGGTTTGGACTCGTTCAAAGACGGGATCACGCTGTAAGTATCGATTTACCATGTTTGAAGGAATGCGATGCGCCTAAATATATATACATTACAATCACAAGCTCTTTTATAACTTCGACTTCTCCTTGACAACACTCTCTTGAGGACCAATGAGTGGGTCATATACATTCATGCCCAGAGTGTCGTGGGGTACGGTAGCAGTGTGCATGCTGAGTCCTCTTGTATCAAGCATCGAAGGGTTCAGGTCTGCAATGCTTGAAGCACCAATAAGGCGCATGTTCATCTCCATCTCATCCTTCAGCAGCTGCATAGCGCGGTCGACACCTGGCAGACCGTATGCCGACATGGCGTAAAGGAAAGGCCTGCCGATGCCTACACCCTTGGCGCCGAGTGCAACAGCCTTGATAATGTCCGTCGCACGTCGAATACCGCCATCGATGTACACTTCGATGCGATCTTGCCAGCCGCGTGCGCGAAGAACTGGCATGACCTCTGCGAGTACCTCGACACCCGAGCGAGCGAAATCGAGTTGACGGCCACCGTGGTTGGAAAGGACAACACCATCGCAACCAACCTCGACGGCGCGGATAACATCCTCAACACATTGCACACCCTTGAGAATAATGGGCATCTTGGTAATGCTCCTGAACCACGGGATATCTTTCCAGCTGAGGCTCGGGTCAATGAAGGACGAGATGGCTCGTGCGGCGCCTTGACTACGATCCACATTGTCGCCGCCGGTGCTCTGGACGTTGCTACCGACATCGTCGAACTTGCTCCGCATGTCTTTCTCGCGACGACCGAGCTGCGGTGCGTCGACGGTAATGAAGAGACCCTTGCAGCCGCGCTTCTCGGCGTGCTGCACAATGCGCTTTGTGACCTCCCTGTCCTTGTTCACGTATAGCTGCAGCCATTGGACTTGACCGTCTTTTGCTTCGTCCATGATCTCGTCGAATGAGCAAGACGCCAACGTTGGTATCATTTGGACAACATTGTGCTTGTGTGCACCGCGCGTGAGAACGACTTCTCCCTCTGGGTTACCGAGCTTGCCCAGTGCTGTCGCGGTGACATAGAAGGGGATATCGACTTTGGTGCCGAGCATTGTGGTGGACATGTCAACCTTCTCGACGTCGATGAGTACGCGCGGTCGAAACCAGATCTTGTGGAATGCGCTGTGGTTTTCGCGTAGTGTCTGTCAATAGTCAGCTCAGCAACGGCAATGTTTGCAAAGTTAGACCTACGATCTCATCGTCTGCACCGCTGGAGTAGTATGCCCATGCTGTCTTCTTCATGACCTTACGCGCGACAGCCTCAAAGTCCATCAAGTTGTAGCATTGCTCCAGAATAGGCATACGCGCAATGCGCTCTTGCCTCGCTTCCTCATCTGGATCGACCTCCTTCGCTTCTTCCTTGACGGTGTTCATGTCCACCTCGCCCAAGTGTTTGGACTTGTCGAGATACTTGTCGAGCGTGTCGGGCGGGTGGATTGGCTCGAACGCCTCGGTGCCGTCCTTCCCAGCATACTTCAAGACAATCTTCTGGCCTCCGGGATGCTCAGGCAGGAACTCGGTGACATCGTAGGCGCGACCGTGGATGATGACCCAGCATGATTCGGCGTTGTTGTGCTGGGCGACCTGCTCGCCGGTGAGCTTCACCTTCTGGGTGTTGTTGCTGTCGTGGTTCATCGTGGCGGCGGTGTGTCGAGCGCGAAATGTTGAAGGGCAGGTAATCAAGACGCGAAGATAGGCCAGAAAATATATGGAGCCGATCTAGGTTATTTCCAGACACTAGAGGGCTTGGACGAGCGGAAGGGCCAGGTTGGTGACGGCAGCATGTTTGGGGTAATAGCTCGGTACATTCATCCCCGCGGGCTTCGGATGCTGGTCGCGGAGACGCATCTGAGTTAGCACCCTAGCCCATGAGCTCGAGGCGAGATCGATTCCGGGCTTGTCGCATTAGGCATCCCGTCTCGGTCCTTCGCAGGCGGTATTCTTGAGGATATATGTGTCAGCCAGGGACTGTCGTTCGTTGAGGGAGCTTAGTTGGGGTAGGTATTAACGTTCTCGTCGGTCGCGTGGAAGACTCCGTGCTGCTCCGAAACGCGGGGAAGACGACAGCTGGCTGGGCATGACGTGCATTGTTGACTGCCCGACACACAGCATCAACATGGCGCGTCATCCCCTGGATGATTATCAGTCCCCAGGGCTGCGATCACGATGGGCATTCAAATTCCCATCTGGGACGCACCCTTCTCAGATCTGATTCACATTGGCTTAAGGCGCCTGTCACATGGCTCCCCTAGCCAAGAGAATCGGTGCAAGCGCCAAACGCAGCTGGGCTGTCATTCGGGCACTCACCTCCTGCCTAATATTCTCAGATACCCTCTACGTCAATCCTCTGCCTCTTCTCACATCTGCCGGCGACTCTTTCTCACTGCTCGCCATGCAACTTGTTCTCCCGCCACCTCCCACGCATTTCCTTTCTTTCTTGCTCCGAGGCACCGCGACCGCGCATATCTGAGCCGACCCCACAACACCGCCTGCCGCCCCATCCCTGCACCGCCAACACCGACGTATACAAATAGATTTGGCGTAATACGGCGATATGTCCAACAGCCTGGAAGCAAAGATCGTGGTCCTCGGTAGCCAAGGAGTTGGAAAAACTTCTCTCGTCCACCGATATGTCAAAAACGCTTTTACGCCTCCCACGACACAGTCCACCGTGGGTGCTTCCTTCTTGACAAAGAGGGTTGTGGATATCGACACCTCCACCGTGGTTCGGTTACAGATATGGGATACCGCCGGCCAGGAGCGCTTCCGGTCCATATCCAAGCTGTATTATAGGGGTACGTTATTGTTGTTCCTTCCGCCGAATCAACTCTCATATTCTGTCGCAATACACATCGGGTCTCTTTCCGCTATCTAGATACCCCACATTCGGCAGCCGAGTTCGGATCGTCTACTATGAGCAAACGTTCAGCGCAGAACTAACATTTTCTCTAGGCGCAAATGCTGCAGTACTATGCTACGACATAACCGATCCATATTCGTTTGAGGAGATGGGCCGCTGGTTCAAGGAACTCAAGACAAACCTCGGAGAGGACGTGATCCTCCATGTGGTAGGAACAAAGTCAGACGTCGTAGCCGAAGACCCTACCAAGCGGAAAGTGCCCTTTGAGCGCTGCATCGAATACGTCGCCGAGAACCTCCACCCCACACAAAACGGACAGCCACACAGTGCTGCAGCAAGCGGCTGGGGCTCCGTACCGGCAGCCTTCCACAGCGGTATGGCGTCGCCACAGAGCAATCGATCGAGCGGCTTCTGGGGACAAGACTTGGGCTGGGATTGCTGTCACGAGATCAGCGCCAAAGACGGCGAGGGTGTAGACGAGGTCTTTCGCGTCATTACCCGCAAGCTTGTGGAACAACAGCAGAAGAAGCTCGAGGAAGAACAACGGCAGTACGCCATGGCTGGTGTCACCCCTGCCATGGACAACAACGGCAATGTGGCTGGCTACTTCGATTACCCTGGAACGGGTAACGGAAGCTTCCGCTTAGGCACAGGTGACAAAAGGCGGAGCTGGTTGGGCTTTCCTACTACGCCCAACGTCGCTGGACATCAGCAAGATTGGGAAGAAGACATCAACCGCGCGCAGAAGAGCAAGAGTGGCAGGTGTTGCTAACATCTACCCCACCTTGGCTCTTCGTATATGTGTACGCTTGTTCGTACCTTCATCGTCACACACCTTCTCAGCGGGATATCATCACGACTAGATTCGTTAGAGGATACCCGCTTGCATTCTTTTTTCCTTTTCTTACGACTCTCGTCCCACGGCCTCACATGCTGTCGTTTCTTTGTAGCATCTTGGAGGCTTTATTTGTTATTTTCTGTCTGTCTTTTGCAGCGAAGCGTTCGAGCGAGTTGTTGTGTATTGCATTTACAGCGGTCATGAGCGTACTTCCTTCATCTTCTCTCATTTTTCCATCTAATGACAAGCTCAACACAGATTACACGAGCGTCATCGAGATACAACCACGAATAATACTCCGTCACGTCCAATCTATCGCTATGTGTACACAAAATGCGTGGTGGTCCTTCTCCTCACGAGGAGTTCGATCCAACATTACTACTGAAATTTCCAATGAACACCACCAGGACGGCACAATATGCTGCTGTGGCAGCGAAGAGCTCTGCTCGTTTGGCCCTTGTCAGAAGACCCATTGCCACTGAAAATAAAAGAGCAAAGACGATCAGAAGTCCAATGTTAAGAAACGTGCTGGGACGAGTGCCTATCCATGTCACGCGGTACATGATAGACACCGGTACAGCTAGTAAAAGAATGATAACAACAGCGACGATCATAACAGCGAGGCGTTCAACCCGAGAAACATGGAAGAAACGCGTGTACTGATTTTCAAAGCCTCGAAACTTCTGCTTGTAGAACCACTTCGTGCGCAAACATCAGCCTGATGAACATTGCAGTGGTACCAGAACATACTCACAGTGGTTTTCTTCTTGGGCAGTTTGCCAATGGCTTTCTCAACCCAGGCGTCAATCTTACCAGAATCCGTTCTGGGGTTCAAGGTGATGAGGTCGTACTTGAACCGAATGAAGTTCTCCTCTGGTTCAAAGTTCACGGGTTTAGTGTTGTCAAGCCATTGTTCGAGGTCAGATCGATCGCGGTCACTCGGTCGTTGAAACTCATTCAGTCTTCGGGAATTTGCCAGGGCTTCGTCGTACCTGATGAGTTTCTGTTCAATCTCTTCCAGTAGCATGGCTCTCTCGCTGCGATTGCGAATGGCTTCTCGGGCAAGTCGACCACCTTGCTCAACTTTTGCCTCGTAATCGGTCTCTTCGCCAGTTACACCTTCGTCTTGGACAATTTGAGCAACCTCCAAATCTCTGATGCGGGAGACGACCCTTAGATTTTGCTTCTTGTCTTTTGACTCATAGTGTTCCTTGTCTAGCTCTCCCAGTCTTTCCTCTAGTTCGCGGAGCTGGTCTTGAAGCTCGAGTATAACACGCGAATGAAGATAGTCAAAAGCTCGGTAGATCGAAAATGCTGGCTTACTAGACTGGAAGGCTGATTGAAGTGGATAGCCTCGTCGGATTTCACTCCCTGATCAATGCCAGAAATCAGCCAGGCGTCACCGGATGGGGATTGGTTCTCACCAGGGGCAAACAAGACCCGCTCAGCCTCGTCCTCGTTCTGCTCCATTTCAGGCACATCCATTAATTCTCGCGTCCATGTCCAGCGCTTTTGAATCACTGTCAATGATAATTAGTCGCGCGTTCTCGACGACTCCAAAATGTACAGGGTCCGATCACCAGTAAGGCCATGTCTTCCCCCTACTTCAGGATCTGTCGGCGATGATCCTTTGCTCCATACCCAGCGTTGTTTAGTCACTGTCGACAACGATTAGTCGCGAGTTTCAGGTGACTATACAATGCAGAGGGCTCAATTACCAGTTAGGTTGTGGCTTTCACCGACTTCAGGATCTGTGGTGGCATGGCTTCCCTGCTTGTAGTCATCAGGCTGAACCAAGTCAGTCTCTGCCTGATGCACAGTCGCTTTAAAGTCACCCATAAACAATGCAGGTGTGATGATCAGGATTTAGTGCATGTAGAAGGTTACAAGGAAATACTCGCAGCTCAAATTGGTGGGAAAGTGAAACATATAGATGCCCTGGATGCTGACCCATTGCTGCAAGCTCATATCTTTTCGAGACGGGGGCGCGGGGGCTGATTATCTGCAGATGCACCTCCTACAACACCTTAAGATTTCGTTCCGGGATCCATGCACCGTCCTTGTAAAGCTCTCCCGCAGCATCTTTGAGCTGATATTCCGCACGACCGTTCTTGCGCCTCACGCTCGCTACAAAGAATTTCTTCATTTTCCTTGTCCCAGTCTCAACTGACGTTCCATCAGGCTTTTCAGTCTTTTTGGTTTCAGTAACCTTCATAGCAGCCTCGTCGCCACAATCGAACGACGTTTCCCGCTGTGTACGTTAGCTTGCGACGATATCCTGCGCAAGAAATTGATATAGCGGACCTACTTGAAACGCATTGGGATCTTTGGAGACTTCGACTCCACTCATGCTACTCTAGATTCTGTAGTTCATCGGGTAATGAGCTGGGAACAAGCAATGAAAAAGGCCGTAAGTATTGACCAAGTGCGAGAGAGGTAACACCTTGGACAAATGTGTTTAATAGTCCTTTAGAGCTGCGTCACAGATACGCGGAGTAGAAAAATCGTTGACTCAAGGGTGCTGGCCTGATGACTCTTTACCGCAGGGCCGTGCTGGAGGCTTGAGTGGTCAGGCTGCGACGTAATATTTCAGCTGACGAAATTCGTGTCTTGCATGTGCTGGGCGATAACGCAAGCCACCTACGCTATTAGCGAATCAGCTAATAATTGTATGGTGACACCACATAGATGAACCATGACCCATGCATGTGCAGGCTTATTTGCAAAATGTGGTCTTTCAGCTTGCTATAGCATCTCACGCCGGTTCCATCCAATCTCAACCTTCTCAAAGTCTTCTGTTGTAATCAGATATTCAACTTGGCCAGCATCAACAGTGATTCATCTACTGGAAAGAAGTGTACACCAGCCCCACATAGGAACACTTCGACACATCACTCTGCCTGGGTAGCTTTGTATGATGATATGCCCATTGACATGTGGTCCTGGAGCCTTGTCGCAGCGCCACTGCTTACTTACCATGTATACCACGCATGTCCGCTCCATAAAAGGAGTTTGCGGCAGAGTCGAAAGACTGATACCTTATTACTCTAGGCTACGATGCGAAGCAGGCTTGGGCGTACCGGTCGTTTGTGAATGGGTAGTCACTACTCTGCCATTCTTTGAACACGTTGATGGAGTTGTTTGGTCTTTCGTGGGATACACCCGTTGCTGCCCATCTTGGGCAATTTAGGACGTGAGCAGCAAGGCTGAAGCGGGGAAGCACAGCGCATCCATAACTCTTCCAAGCCCCTGCAACATAACTCAGCGCATTCAATTGTTTCTTTCAGCGTAGGCCGAAACTATTCCTCCGTTCCAGTCACCGGAAAGCTCTAGCGAGCCTGGAACATACAACTGCTTTTGGAAGGACCATGGATGTAAATCGACGACACAATCTCAGCATCGGAATTACGTATGCAGTCCGCCACCTTGAGACGATTCTGTTGGTCTATAAGTTCAGAGATCCCGATACCTGTAGTCTTCACCCGTCTGGTAAGACCCTGGTTTATTGGGACATTGGCTTGCCTCCCATCTGATGTCGATAGGCGACGAGCTCGAAAAACGCAGGGCTGATATCGAGACATCATTGAAGGCCATCAACTCATACCTGAAAATCTACGCAGGGACCCAAATCGGCGGCGATGCCCTTGTATACATCTACCGAACCGACCATCTCATGGAGAGAATCATCGACCCGGCTAAAGGTTGGAGCAGAGATGGGTTATCCAGACGCACCGTAGCTGCCAAGCTCCTCGATGACATGGAGCACGATCTCGACACGATTAAGCCGGAACCAATTCAGCGTACTCCGGCGATGGATCAAAATTATTGGACATGGGACGCAGGCCGTAAGCAATGGTATCACTACGATAGCGCAGACCGAACGTTCAAGTATTCTGGCGGATTGTGGCTGAGACTAGACGGATCAAAGACGAGCCACGAAAAGGAGACCGAGTTATTGAAGGCTCACAACCTGGCAGCTCAACGTCCACAGGGCTGCCAGGATAGTAATCTCTCGACTACAGCTTCGTTGGACCCGGTCCCAATCGACCGAGGTGAGGACGCAGGACTGAAGTGAGTACGTTGTGGTATTTGGATATCTCCCAGCGTGGGCTTTCATGGTATAAGTGCGATCGTTATGCCTTCGACCCGACCAGCTCAGCTATGCGCTTTCGAACGTGATGCGTGTGCATCGAAAGGAGTAGAGGGGTTTGTATTGTGTAGAGGTACCGAATTTGTTTTGCGAATAGCTTTCCGTAACGCCGTGTCTGGTGCTGTTATGTATGTACATCGCACAATCATACAAGTGTGCCGTCTGGTTCGCCCGGTAGCCGCTTGACACGCCTCTGCTCCCAGTCGTCTATGTCTTTCGCCTGTAGTCTCTGCACAATTGTCAGTACAGACACCATCAATGACCAGTTTGCCCAGTATACGCACGTAGTATTCGTCCTTCATGTTCACCTTCCTCCGCTCTCCTCTCAGACCCATGGCCTGTTCATGTGTGATTTGCTGGTTCTTGCGATCGTATCGCTCGTACCGCAGCGCCGTGGCGGGAGTCAACATGAACGACCCGAGAAGTATCGTAGACAGGAACGGTAGGCCGAAGAGTAGGAAGGGGTGTTTTTGTAGCGACTTTCGGTACTTCGCGGCGAGCGAGTTGGGGAGTGTGGCGCTGAAGGATTTGGAGGTGAAGGGGCCAGGCATGGCTGCGGTCTAGGGCGTGCTCGACCCAAAATTATGCAATATGGGTGTCGGTATGCGAGTTTGACGTATATAACGTTCGAGGTTGCGGGCGCAGTGTCTTGGATGAGGATGGTTCGATGCTTCAACATCGAATTGCGGAGTACCTAGCGCTCTTTCCCGAGATCGGGCTTAGCGCGGTCCCGTGACTACGTGATTTCGCGTCCACGTAAACCCATGCATCTTCTTAGCAAACCCCACACACTCGTCAAACCACCGATCATATCGCAAACTACGCGATTGCAGACGGAGCCACGTATTAATAACGCGAGACGCCACTCTTTGAAGGTCCACGAGCGCCACACCGGAAATTGCAGACAGAAACCCCACCAGCGTCCAATCAGGCGAATCCACCGTCAATCCATCTTGAATCAGTCAAGACTGCTACGAACGCTCGCTGGAGTCTAAAGACGCAGCATCATCGCCAGCACCCAGGTGCCAAGATTCCACTCTTTCCTTACCTATCCGACATGCCACATCGGTAACGTGCATCATGGCCCGCAAAGGCGGGAGCTCGACTCAGCGGATGGCACCGCCACCTGTGACTAACGGCAACTCGAATGGCGTGCCCCCACCGTCGACCATTGCGGCCCAAATCGTCAGTAACGCGTCAAATGTTCATGCGTGGCAGGGCGAGGCAACCAAAGTCAGCTTTGGTGAGCTGGTCAAAGAGTTTCTCCAACACCCAAACACGGACGAGCCCGATGCACAGCTCGTAGCGCTCATCAGTGTCATCGCCGAAGCAGGACTTGAAGGCTTGTTCAAAGATGATCCGTTCGCCCAGGACCAGCAGAGACAGCAGGGTATTGACAGTATTGCCGCGCTCACTTTCATCTTGCAACAAAAGCCACATCTGCTGCTGAGCGTTAGAGAAACAGAAGATGACAGCATTTCTCGTCCTCCGCTTATTCTCTGGTTGGTTCCTAAGTTATTGGGCCTGTTAGCACATGAAGCACTCACCTATGTGCACGAACATGTACACCAAATACTGCATCTCTGCCTAAGCGCGCTCGCACGAACATCTGCCCTCTGGCGTCCCGCTGCAGCAGTCTCACAGCTTTACAGATCATGTGCGCAAAGTAAGTACTACCCTAAGTTAACTTATGCGAATACTCACGTCCATCTAGCTATCTTGACAGAGCTGCGGTCCATGGATGATCCAGCTTCGGCAGCTGTACTGTCTTTCAACCTACTCCTACCATCGTCAAGCAGCATCAGCGACTTTTGGCCAGACAGCCAACAAATCATTGCTTTGCCCCATGATCTGCAGCGAGTAGTTACTTCGCGACTCGGAGCTATCCATGCCGGTTTTTGTCTTCTCACCACCCTGGCATGTGTTGCTCCGCCCCAGGGCAGAGCGTCGGCGACGTCTAGTTCCCTAGATCACCATGTACCATGGATCATCGACAGTGCTCAAGATTTGTGGAAGCATTTACGGCGTTGGACGGCAACTTCGGAGAGAGGCATCCTCGTCAATGAAATCACGCTCGCATATTTGCAGCTACTCGAAACTCTGTTCCTTCCTGCAGGCACCCCCGGAGACCGTTCATTGGAATCACTGAAGAACGCACAGTCGCTTATCAATAGTCTCAGCGATCTCATTGATGGTTTATCGACAGCGCCAGAGTTAGCGTCAGAAGTCATTCAAGTGCGACTGGCCATCGTCCTTACCCGGTTACGCAGTGTCCTTACTTCGCCAACAATGGACGACTTAGCCACACGACGTCGAAAGAACATGAGCAGATCGGTCGTTCTGAACGACGTTGAGGCTATCGTAGCTAGAGCCTGTCAGGATGTTGAACACTTCTCGCAGCTTCACAAAGACTTGCAGGTATGAGTGAAACACCGCAGTTTTTGTCCATGCTGATCGAATCTAGCTCTCCCTTTGCCTCTGGACGGCACCAGGTATATGGCCTATACACATTGCGGACATACGAAGAGAGCTCTGCGAGGGTGATACTGGCAGTTTCTCGGATGCTCAACTTTCCGAACAATCGACACCAATCCTGAAAAGCTTCCGGATGTTGAACTTGGGCAATGAGGAAAGGCCTGCGAAGCGGCGAAAGAAGCTCCTGCATACTCCAGACATCAATCATACCACCTATGAACGACTCGTGATGATACTGAATGGCAGTACCCATGACTCTCCGGTTCCCAACCTAACCAATCTCCACAATATCATCGAGTAAGTTGTCTAAGTTGACCTAAATGTACACTGCTGACAGCTACAGGGCAAGATACTCTTCTATGATGGACGACGATCAACAAAATGAACGTGTACAAGTGGACCTCATGACAGCGTTTGCGAAGATTGCATGCGCCGGTTCCCGGTGTCTAGAACTATCTCAGTCCACGTCGCAGCCAGTGCACTCTCTTAGTTGCGTGTTATGCGATACGAATGCTCGCCACGAACGAAGCGCCATGACATACTGGAACAAACAGGACGATAGAGAGAGCTGGAAGGAAGTCATTGCCGCCATGCTTACCATAACCAAAGAGCCAGCATTCGAGGAGTCGCAGCAAGCTCGGATACTAATGGCTGTCGCTATTGGCCGTGTCTATAACCACATCTCTGACTCTGAGTATCTGTCTCTCGAGATCTGTGAGCTTGGGCAGTGGCTGCTTGCGTCTATGAGTAGATCCCTGAGAGAACTGAAGCTTGCCGCAACAAGCTCCTTGATGGTATTCCTACGAAACGATATATCCAAAAACACCCGCAGTAAGAATCGGCGATCATTCATTGAGTTTCTGGACGCTTTAGCGCAGCGCGACGTTCTGTCCGATCAGGAGACGCTTATCATCGCGTATGGTCGAACAGCGTTGACGTGTGGAGAGCTCGAGCTACCCATCATATTACATCACTTGGTCGAATACTTTGGTCACTCCAACGCACTGGTGTGCGGTATGGCTTACCGCGAACTTGAAACCATCGCCAAAGGGTTATCCATGTCCACGATGCAGCTCTTGAGTCCTTACTGGAAGGTCATCGGTTTCTCGGTGATCAAAGACTACATCAAAAAGCCCCAGAAAGCGCAGCAATTGGCAGATCTGATCGAGCAAAACGTTCGCCAATTGTTGGTACTGACGCAAGCGGACACCCTTCCGCATCTCGTTCTGAGCAAAAGAAGAGATATCATCGAAAAGATCGCCCAAGCACGGAAGGCTTCTATCATCGACGTCTTGACGTATCCAAGAGGAAACCTCTCCAAGATACTTGCTCTACTGCTATCACAGCCCGTTGCCGACGTTGAAAAGACAGCAATGGAAACATTAGCAGCTATTGAGCCTGCTATCCGAGAGAGCAGCAATAACAGGCTTGATTCGTGGGTCGCCCTAGACATCACTGGTGTTGCTATCGAGATACTCAGGCTGGCTGCAGACCAAGAGGGAGTCGGTAAGAAGCCATACTACAGCGCTTTCAGCACGCTGGCGTCGCTCGCACCAGATACAAAATCAGGACAGCGCAAATCGACGTCAAAGTCCAAAAACCTAGATGCCTTCTGCGAGACGCATATTCTGGGCATCATCGCGTATCTTTCGAACGTCATCGCGGCTCCTAGCGCCCAGGGTAAAGCCGCACAGTATACGATGCCCGACAGGAAAAATTGCATAGCTGCTATCGGCGATCTCATCTCCCTTGCACGCTTTAGCGTAAACGGCGCGTTACCGCAAATCCGCGCCTGTCTTCAATCAGCCATCGGAGATCCAGACCTCTGCGACGATACATTCACCGTTTGGACTGCGTTTTTGGCAGCTCTTGATGGAGATGAAACAATGCTAGTCGTGGATCAAACCTTTGCACTGATTGTACAACACTGGTCGTTGTTCTCTTCAGACACGCAGCTCAAAGCCCACAAAGCTGTCGGAAGCATCATAAGCCAGTACAACCCCCAGCTTCGAGCTAGAGTCGAATATCTTCCCTCACTGGCCGGCATACCAATGTTCTCCAAGATTGAAGGCGAGTTGGCAAAGTTCAGAGATATGATTGAGACCATTAAGGTCTTCCAAGCCTTCAGCAACAGATGCAAAGACCAGACATCAGTCGTGGTGCGTCAGGCTCTGATAGAGCTTGTGCCTTTTCTGGATGCCAATCAGCAGGAATTGCATCAGTCGATCGTTGGCCAAAAGCCTCTTCCGGTCTTAGCCGCTTTGACGCGATCACTCCTCGATGCCAGCGTTCGTTTCTCGGAAGATCACTCCGATATCACGATTCTTTGTGCTCAGTGCCTTGGTATCATCGGTGGTCTTGATCCATACCGAGTGGAAACAGTCCGTGAAAAGAAGCGCGTCTTGATGCTTTCGAACTTCGCACGGCGAGACGAGGATATCGATTTCGTGGCATTGCTTCTCGAACAAGTCCTGGTCAAGGTCTTCCTTTCTACCACAAATGCTAAACAACAAGGCTGGATCGCCTATGTTATGCAGGAGATGCTAAAGCATTGTGGGTTTAGTGCACTCCGTGGAGCAAAACCCCGATCTTCGCAGGCTAGTACAGAGGCTCAGCGCTGGAATGAGATCCCAGAGGCTGTCAGAACTGTATTAACTCCCTTCCTTGATTCGAAATACTCCGTCAATGTTAACACCTCGATACAATACGAAGGTGCGACATACCCGATATTCAACTCAAAGATCAGTCATGGCACCTGGCTCCAGACCTTTGTTCACGACCTGCTGCGAAAGGGACAGGGTGTGAACGTTGAGATGGTATTTCCTGTTCTAGCCAGAATCATCAAAGGATACGACCTCTCGATAGCTACCTTCATACTTCCATTTGCAGCTCTGAATGTCATCGTATCAGATAACGATGAGAACATGGAGAACGTAGGACGAGAGCTTTTGCAGGTGCTGCAGGCCGATATACATACCTCGGAGCAGCACGAAGTCTCGATCATCAAGCAGTGTAGCGAGGTAGGATCTTACAGCTACTCCATCGAATGCATTTGCTAACACCTCTCAGAATGTCTTCCAGACACTGGATTATCTTTCTTCGTGGTTACAAGAGAAGAGGAAATCCGTTACTGACGCGAGAACGATGGCGGGGAAGACGGGTCGCGGTGTTTCCGAGGACGACGAGATGAACGCCATCAAGCAGCTCAGTCGCGTAGAGGGAGTTCTCCAGCTCATTCCTGCGGAAATCATATCTCGAAGAGCTGTAGAGTGTGGTTCGTACGCTCGTGCCCTGTTCCACTGGGAACAGTACGTGCGCCAGCAGCGGGACATGAAGGCTGAATCAAACCAGCCATTCCACGAGAAGGACGAACTGTTACAACATCTGCAGATGATCTACGCGCACATCGATGAACCGGATTGTATTGAAGGAATATCAGCTCATCTCAAAATCCTCAATCCCGAGCAGCAAATCCTCGAGGATCGCAAAGCTGGCCGGTGGACGGCGGCGCAAAGTTGGTACGAGATTGCACTTGCTGAGAGGCCGAACGATGTCGAGACCCAGATCAATCTCCTCACTTGTTTGAAGGAATCTGGTCAATACGGTGAGTCAGTACGTGCATATCTCACGAAGACAAGCTAACGAGAATTCCAGACTCTATTCTCAACTATGTAGATGGCTTCCATGCGACTAATTCTCTTCCGAGCAACACGCTGCCTTTCGCAGCAGAAGCCGCTTGGTCTACTGGCAAATGGGAACAGCTCGAACGCCTTCTCACTACTACCGGTAGCGCTGATTCCAGCCTTTTCGCGGACTTCAATGTTGGGATAGGCAGAGCGCTATTGGCATTGCGTCACAACAGCCGCCCAGACTTCCAGGGCATCATTGAAGAGCTACGAGAACTTCTGGCGAAGAGCATGTCTCCATCAAGCACAACGTCTGTGCAGGCATCGCATGATCATCTGGTCAAACTGCATGCACTGTACGAGGTTGAGACTATAAGCGGTATGGGTAGTGGGATTGTAACAGACCGCGAAACCATTCTTGAAAACTTGGACAGACGCCTAGACATCATTGGGGCATACACATCAGACAAACAATACCTTCTGGGACTACGCCGCGCCGCTATGACGCTATCTCGGTAAGTATATCTCACCTGGCATTCGTCACGGACACTAACAGAGAATAGCATCGAATTCGCAAATCTCGACGTTGCTTCCGCGTGGCTCACGACCGGAAGGCTGGCTCGCAAGGGAGGCTTCATGACAACAGCGTTCAATTCTGTACTGCACGCTGAGCGACTTGGAGACAACGCGTCGAAGATAGAGTACTCCAAGCTCCTCTGGAAAGAAGGTCACCATCGCAAGGCGATACAGAATCTTCGTGGCGCTATCGACAGCAACGCGTTCCAGCAGGAGGATACAGTGCCGATTAATGTCTCCGTCACCACAGCCGGTCGAGGCGAAGAGCATTCGATGAACAAGGTTAAGTGCCATGCTCAACTATTGCTCGCTAAATGGCTAGACCGCGCGGGTCAGACACAGTCAATGTCCTTGAAGGAAGAGTATGTGACTGGAGTGCAAACCTATCCCCGCTGGGACAAAGGTCACTACTACCTGGGTCGATGGTATCTGAAGCTACTCGAATCAGAGAAGCAACAGCCGATAACAAAACAGAGTTCCGAATACCTTGCTGGTAGTCTCATCAAGTTAGTCATCGAGAACTTTGTCCGCTCTACGGTATACGGGACGAAGTACTACTACCAGACCCTGCCCAAGATACTTACTCTGTGGTTGGACATGGGTATGGAAGTTATGAGCAGCACACCCAAAACCGCCAAAGACAAGGAGTTTCACGAACATCGGCTCAACTATCTCGACCACATCAACAAATACCTCAAGCGCTACGCCGGAGAGCGGATGCCTGCTTTCGCATGGTACACTGCCTTCCCGCAGATCATCACACGCATCAGCCATCCGAATAAGAGCGTTTGGGATGCTCTTCAGACGATCATCATACGAGTTGCGTCGACATATCCACAACAGGCGCTATGGGCTTTGCTCGCTGTTCTCCACTCCACGCAGGATGACCGCAGAGCTCGGGGTGCTACTGTATTGCAACGACTACGCGTAAGTTCTCGATCTGGTCAAGATCAGAAATCAGCTAACAAGAAGAAGGACGCATCGAAGCGCAAAGGGGCTGCTATCGATCTCAAGGCCCTCATCATCCAAGGGCAGCGGCTTACTGACGCACTTCTGGCGGCTTGCGATGCTCCTATAGAATCACGGATAGCACACGTGAGTCTAACAAGGGATCTGGGATTCAACCACAAGCTTGCTCCTACGCCGCTGGTCGTTCCTATTGAAGCCAACCTGCTTCCAAATCTGCCTGCTGGCAATGACAGTCAGACCATCCGTCGTCACAACCCATTCCCAGCCGACGCCATCACCATCCAATCCTTCGACGACGACGTACTAGTCCTATCCTCCCTCCAACGCCCCCGAAAGCTAAACGTCCGCGGCTCAGACGGCCGCTCCTACGGCCTCCTCTGCAAGCCCAAAGACGACCTACGCAAAGACCAGCGCCTCATGGAATTCAACGCCATGATCAACCGCGCCCTCCAAAAAGACATAGAATCCAGCAAACGCCGTCTCTACATCAAGACCTACGCCGTCACGCCCCTCAACGAAGAATGCGGCGCAATCGAATGGGTCGAAGGCCTCAAGCCCATGCGCGACATCATCCTCCGTTTCTACCGCCAAATGGCCATTCCGATCGACTACGGCGAAATCCGCCTCCTGCTCAACGAAGCCTCGTCGTCCCCGTCCAAGATCCCCATCTTCACTGAACGCATCCTCGGTAAATTCGTGCCTGTGTTACATGGATGGTTTGTTGAGACGTTTCCTGAGCCAGAAGCTTGGTTCGCCGCGCGTCTGCGATACACGCGGTCTTGCGCTGTGATGAGCATCGTCGGTCACGTCCTCGGGTTAGGAGATCGACACGGCGAGAACGTGCTGTTGGAGCAGGGCGACGGTGGTACTTTCCACGTGGACTTCAACTGCCTCTTCGACAAAGGTCTCACATTCGAAAAACCCGAACTCGTCCCCTTCCGCCTCACGCACAACATGGTCGATGCCATGGGCCCCCAAGGCGTCGAAGGCCCCTTCCGCAAAGCCGCCGAACTGACCTACAAACTGCTCCGCCAGCACGAAGACACGTTGATCACTATCCTGGAGACCTTTGTGCACGACCCTACGGCCGATTTCCTGGGAGGCAAACGTCGTAAGAAGATTGTTGGCGTCCCGGATACGCCGCAGGAGGTGCTGGATATTACGCGCACGAAAGTGAATGGGTATCTCAAGGGGGAGAGTGTGCCGCTGAGTGTGGAGGGCTATGTTGATGCGCTTATTGCTATGGCGGTGGATCCGATGAATTTGGCGAGTATGTATATTGGGTGGTGTGCTTTCTTCTAGTGTTGTTGTGTTTCGTTTTGAAAGTGGGGGTGGGCGGGGAGATGTGTATGTTAGTATCGTTAATTCGTGTTTTACTAGATGAGGTATTAGCAACGCAGTATGTTCTTCCTGACTCCATTCTCGCACGCAACATGCGCAAACCCGTTGATAACCCACTCCTACACCCCTCAGACAAGACTCCGTGCATATACAATTGGCATTACAATACGTAATTGTAAAATAAAGGTAGGTACTCCCATTCTCTTTGGAACCCGGATAAAAAAAAAGACCAACGCCTGTAACACAAACTCGTTAAGAAAAGAGGTTGATGCTACCCAAAAGGGACTCGCTCGAGCGGATATTCAGTCGTGTAAGCATCGTCTTCGTGCGATCGTCTCTTCCGTACCCTCGGACCCAAGCTTGCTCTTTGCTTCCATCAGATCAAAGCCGTAGCGTGTCTGTCCCTCGCATCCATAGCATAACCACTGCTCCCCATGTGCCTGACAATCTCAGTCCAAAATGTCCATCTCCTCTTATTCCCTCTCTCTCCCCCAACTACTACTCCTTTCTAGCAGCACTTCCCGCCCATACCCGCGTTTCCGTCACCTTGCCCACTGACATCGACCTTGGGGGCGGCCGTCTGATCCGTCCTGGCGGTATCGATAAGGCGCTTCTTGATGTCACCGGCGAGGCTGTAAAACGCCTGGTCGACGTTGATGTTGCTCTTGGCCGAGACCTCGAGGAAGGGGATGCCGAGTTCGTCGGCGAGGGCCTGGCCCTGTTCTGTGGAGACGGCGCGCTTCTCTTCCCAGTCGCACTTGTTGCCGATGAGGATCTTGTTGACGCCTTCCGTGGCGTGTTGCTCGACGTTGGAGAACCATGTGCGGATGTCTGGGTGGTGTTAGTGTTTTGTTTGTTGAGACCTTCCGGCCTGTTAAGCTGGGATGATAGAAGGTGTGTGGGTGGGCGGCGGGACGTACTGTTGAAGCTCCTTTCATCCGTGACGTCGTAAACTAGCAGGATACCCATGGCACCTCTGTAGTACGCCGTGGTAATGGTCCGGAAGCGCTCTTGGCCAGCGGTATCCCATATCTGCAGCTTCACGCGCTTGCCGTCGAGCTCGATGGTGCGGATCTTGAAGTCAATGCCGATGGTGGTGATGAACGAGGGCGTGAACGAGTCTTCGCTGAAGCGCAGCAGGCAGCACGATTTGCCTACGCCCGAGTCGCCTATGAGGAGTAGTTTGATCTACGCGGGGGAGAGTGTTAGTGTGGGTCTGTGTATAGGCGGTGGAGGGGCGTTCAGGGTCCAGCATGTATGCGGAAGCTGGGCAGGCGCATGTCAGAAAGAGGCATAGGGCGAAGCTTACGAGAAAGTCATAATTCCTGGAGCCAGCCATCTTGATCTAGAGTCGTGGGATGCGTTATCGAGCGGAGGTGGTTGCGGAGTTGGCGCCCGCCGGTTTGGGGTGTGCGGTGGAGCTGGCGGTGGTTGCGTGGTTGCGGAAGAATGGCGGTGGTAGACTCGAGCCTGATGATAGAGAGTATACGCGGGAACAGGCGGGCTTGGGGTGAATGTTGCTGTGTGGTTAACAGCAGGCAGCGAAGTAAACGGCGTGGGAGCGAGTTCACAGGTGCTGGCCAACGTTGGACGTTAGCGCCAATAGTCCGCACGGGCTTCACCACCTCCGTCACTGCAGCTGTCGTCTGCGAGTGACGAGCGGCGGCTGGCTTGGTGGCAACTGCGCATCTGCCTTGACTCGGCTGTCACTACCGGCATCACGAACCAGCACACGAGACACGGTCATGTGCTGGCGTTGAAGAGCCTCATTTCCAGGTTTTGTTTTGCGCCTCGGTACATACCCACACGATACTTGTTGAGCTAGTCTTGGATAGTAGACATCTGATCTGTCATGTCCCGCTTACAACTACTGAGAACACGGTTCTATAATTACAAGCTTCTTCGTATATATGTATTGATGTGGGTATGTACGCTGATCATAAATGCGCTGTGACTGGATCATCCCAGTTGCAAAGACGCCCTCAAGTAAACCATTTTGAGTACGCCCACCTAATGCGCTCAACTACTTTTTGCTGTCGCTGCAACCCACTCCTCACGTCAACAAGCTCATCTATCTCTACCAGGAAGTCGTGGAAGATGCGTCGGGGTAGTATGCCACTCGCAGCCTGTCGCAAGAGATGCACTTCGCATAGCAGGAGACCGTGATCCTTGTAGGAAATTTCGCCGTCTTCTGTGGGTGTTGCGCTGGTAAGGATGCGATCGATGTTGCGCAGGATGAGCAGCATGCGACCTTGCCTCGCCCACATCTGCACGCCTTTGCGGCTGCTGAAGACGCCTCGGAGGTATCGGTAGACGCCGATACTCACGAGAACACCAGGCGTCAGACCGATGAAGCCAAAGAGCAACTCCTGGCTCTTGAGAATGCTGTCAATACCGCTCATCGCGACTTCCACGTCAACCTTGGTTTTCTGCACCTGGATGAGCAGCGCGCTAGCTAGGTTACCGACTATCGCGCCCTTGACCGGACTTTGGATGTCCTTCTCGTAGGATCTCAAGACCGTAGTCAGATCGCCTTCGCGGACCTTCGCCCTGATATCGGCAATCTGAGTCTCGTTCAAGGCGGGGCCTTCAGGGTTCTTAATCGCAAAGTCAATGACCATGCGCTCAAGGCTTGCGCGGTCAGACTCCAGGCTACGTTTGCTCATGATGGAAACCTCGCTATCTTCATTGTGGCGGATGGTACCAATGATCCTTATTGCAGGCTCCACGACCCAATTTGTCCAGAAGTCGATTACTGTCTGTCCTAGTTCGCGTACCCAGGCCAGAATCTCTTCTTTCCGGTTGACAAATATACGCAGGATAGTGGTCGAGGATACGAGGAGCATGGTGGCAGGTAGCCAATACCGGATGAGGATAGATGGACGTCCGTTCTCCTTGACCACAGCGTTGAAGTCTGCGGTGTAGGCAGGCAACGCTTCCTGGAGCAGGTACTGAAGTCGTTCTGCTACATCCGCTGGCTTGAGTGTGGTTGCCGTTCGTTCTCCGGTGGGTTCGTGCAGCGAGTAGAGTTGATCATCTTGCGTGATGCCAGCAACAGAATCGTCAAACTTATTGACGGATATCTCTGCAGCGTTCACGCTTTGGATGACGGCGTCCATCAGGGCGATGTTCTTGGCCATGACGCTCTTCCATCTATGTCCGCTTTGTGCGCCGAGCAGTGGGGGAGACTGGGTGCCATCGTCGTGTACACTGGGATGGTCAGCAGTCGCTCACGCTTCGCGGATGTTTGGCAACATACCTCTCATTACCCAGCCCTTCGCCTAGAAGCACACCGAGCGCGTTCGCATTGATGAGCCGTATCTTCCTCAACGCTGCGCGCTTTCTTCTGCCTTCGTTCCTGACCAGCGCCAACGGGCTCACGACCCTTCGCTGGATGTTGGCAATGCTGCGCTCTTGCACCGCATCCTTGACAAGGCCGTAAAACTGGCTCCACCCATCAGCCAATTGGCCACCCCTCGACCGCACGTCGCGATATATCTCCTGCGACCATTTCCACACCCGAACCGGCGATGTTTGTATCGAGTATAGTCCAGCGAATCGGTAGGTGGAGAGGATGTCATCCCAGTACCACAGGTCGTCTTCCAATGGTATGGTCTGCTCCAGTATCGTATTCAGGACCTGTCCGTAGACCTGTGTCGTGGCCTTGCTGACTAGCAGCCATTCCAGTTCATGTTCGTAGCTCGCATCCTCGTAGGTGCTGGCGATGTTGGCACGTTGCAGCGTCTCGGATATGCGTGCGATGGAGACAAGGCTGTGTTTGGATGACGCGGTCGTAGAGAGGGACTTGATGAGGTACTGCAGGTGCGCGATTCGTGTCGTCTTGGTGGGGTCGTGGGCTTCCTCGGCGGTGATGGAGAAGCTGCCTTGTCGTGTCGCCGACAGCTGCAGCCGGTCGAGCTGGCTGTCAATCCGACGCACTTGGCTGACACAGTATTAGCTATACCCGGCTGTATCAATTGAATACGCCAACTTACTCAACCACGAAAGACATGGCTACCGGCGCGTGGGCTTTCACATGGAGGATGCGGCGGGATTATTTTGGTACGAGGGGATCTGGAGATCTGAACCGGGATGACGCGCCCCCACCCGCCGCCAATGACGTTCTAGGCCTGCCATCAATCCATCACAGCCAGTTGCACGCACTTTCCGTTTCTTGTCACATGTTTCCTTCTCTTCAACACACAGAGACGAGCCAGCCACGAAATGCGATGTTTGTACGTGACATGCTCCGACGTCTACCACACGGTCAACCTAAGTAAATCTACTCATCCGAACACACGAACACATAAACGCCTTCTAAGGGATCAAACTAATGCATCTGGACTTGAAGACTAAATTTGTATTTGAGTATATTCAACACGCCATTCCCTTATCCGATGCCCAGCACTCATTCTAATGGTGCTGCCGCCTACCCCGACCAAGTCCGCACAACACTGAAATCATCATCGCCGCAGATTTCTCTATGACGTCGCAGCAATTCTTCTATACTAACAAACAACTATAGCCAGACTATTGAGCGGCTGCAACCAGACCTGGCTGCTGGACGCTTCCGACGACCGTGCCACAATGCACTCGCAGCAACACCATCTCGAACAGGAAACTCGTCTCCGACCCAAGAACCAGTCTAGCGGTCTCCCCTAAAAGCAAACAAATTCACAAAAAAACGGCGTCCATCCAATTTCCACAGCCTGTCGGGTTCGAAACAGTGGTAGAGGTGCTAGCTAGCGACGCGAGCGCTCATTCGGACCGAGGGCTGATCAGCGACATCGTCCAAATCCGATTCCATGGAACGCAATTGCAAAGCGCTTGCCTCGTCGTCGGAGAGGCGGGCGCTCATTGGCTCCAGGACGGGACTTGCTGAACGGGAGAGATCAACTTGCGGCACAGTCAATCTGATACCGTTTGGCTGGTCAGGGGCTAGCAGGGTCCCCTCGTCCACAAGCGAGTCGCGCTTTCTGGGGAGCTTCTGGCGCATGCCTAGTTCGGAGCCTACGCGCTCGATGCTCTTGAAGTACTGAGAGTGTTAGTTGACGACTAGAAGAGAAGGGTGTTGATGGGCTTACCTTGACGGTCTTGACTTGCAGCTCCAGTGTGGCGTCTTCGTCGACGACGATCATCGGGTGCGGGTGCATCTGGAGACTGGACAGCGTCCACATGTGGTTCACGCCGCCTTCGATGCACCGCTGAAGAGCTAGGGCCTTGTGTGCGCCTGTGATGATGATCACGACTTCGCGCGCCTGAGGAACGTTAGACTCTGTTGATGGACATGTTGGTGTGACTTACATCAAGAACAGTCTGCACGCCCACGGTCAATGCCATCTTCGGCACCTGATCGAGGTTGTTTCCGAAGAACCTTGAGTTGGCCAGAATGGTATCGTATGCAAGAGTCTTCACGCGGGTCCGAGACTTGAGGCTGGAACCAGGCTCGTTGAAGGCAATGTGTCCATCTGGCCCGATGCCGCCGAGGAACAGCTCGATGCCACCAGCACGTTGGATCTTCTCTTCGTAGTCATGGCATTCGACTTCCAGGTCAGGTGCGTTCCCGTTGAGGATATTGATGTTCTCGGGTTTCACGTCGACATGGGAGAAGAAGTGCTTATACATAAAGCTGTGGTAGCTCTCGGGGTGATCACGCGGGATGCCGACATACTCGTCCTGATTGGGTCAGTATCACTCTATATCACGCTGCTGTGAGACATTGGACGCAAGGGTGCGGCGCCATATGCAGGGCGGTAGTTCGTACCATATTAAACGTGACCACATTGCGGAAGGAGACTTGGCCCGCTTTGTGGCGCTGTACAAGATGCTCGTAGATCAGGACAGGGCTGCTCCCAGTAGGCAGACCTAAGACAAAGGGTCTTTCTGGCGTTGGGGCAAAGGTGTTGATGCGCTCTATGCTGCGGCGTTAGTCGATATTAAGACACAACGAAGGAGCGAGGAATGCACCAATGACATAGTCGGCGATGTATTGGGACGCAGCCCTCGGATCGTCTCGAATGATTAGCCGCCTACAAGCGGTAAGCCGGGTGTCAGAAAACAAAGGTGTGCATGCTCATACATGATGTATGTATTGTTTGTGCCACTTGCAAGGAGTGTGTACGGAGTGAGGGGTCCAAGGTCATTCCTACAGAGGGATGAGGGCGATTTCTATGAGGACTTCAACGGCTTCACGTCATTCTGGGGCAAGGTAGGATCGTGAGCTCGATCACCATCCAACGTCTCTTCACCGAAATGACAACGGCCAAACTTTCCGCATCTGAACACGTTCTCTGCAGCGCTCTCTGTATCGGTCCGCATGGTCGCTGTGCGTCATGCAATGGACGGTGGAGGGTGAACGTAGTGGTACAACGCGCCTATCTGCACCACCTTGGGCCGTGGACCCCAGTTCACTGCCATGTGCAATGTTACAGGAGCATGGCGGGGCGTGGTCATCACCGTCGCGTGTGATAGCAGTGGGAACTGAGCCGGGCGTGGGCCGCAAACTAGCCGTCACGGGCAGCCAGCAACGAACATCACGATAGCAGGCGTCACTGATAAGGCCTTGGTGCTGATGGAGTCGCAAAAGGACAATGTTACATTTCTGACTCGGGTGGTGGCGGGCGGAGAGCGTTGCACTTGTGGCTCTAGTGGGCGTCTTCTAGCTCGCGCAGCCCACTCAGCCCAGGACCGGGGGCTCAACCAACAATGTGGTCGCAGGCGCATGCAGATCCATGCATCGTCGATAAGCAGGCCTGCAACGCCCCGCTTTGACCTTCGATGGCTGTCCCGAGAACCACTGACGGCCACAGTCCGGGCACCTGTAGCCGGCGCTCAAGGCTGCTGACGGCGTTGTACATACGGCTGGCGCTGCGGAACACGGATGCTTGTTGCCCTTTGTGCAGTGTCAGCCTGCGCCAGCGAATCCTTGACCGACGGCTGTCACCTTTGTGTGGGCTTGCAGTCGTTTATCTCTTTGTGGAGGCCAGGCTGTGTCGCGTGCTGTGTCCGCCTCGCTACCCCGATGCAGGTTGGCTGGGGAGATTTGGTCGTGAATGGACCGTGTGAGGACCCTAGCTGACGGTCTGCTTAAAACTGACTGCCCCTCGCCTTCACCTTCGTATCCAAACCCTCGTTTAATTATAGTCTGCTGCTACCGTCGTGTGGTCTGAGCGCGAGCATCTAGTATCTTTATTGTAGCCTGTCTGCTCTCACCTTCTGCACCAACGACGACGTGCACATATCCGTCTGTCGCGAAGTTCAACTCCGAATCGCGCGCTAATCGCCGGCACAACACCCACACTCACGGGCATCAACATGGCGACCACCGAGGAAAAACAGCCTCCGCACGCGGTCAACTCTCCAGAGCATTCATTGACTGACACCAACTCAAATGAGCTCCCTGCCTCGTGGAAATACAGACGCTTCACCGTTCTCGGTTTCAAGCTGCCATGGTTCGCGTCACCACCCGTCCAGCTCGTCATTGTCTCCTTCGTCTGCTTCATGTGCCCGGGCATGTTCAATGCTCTGAACGGCATGGGTGGTGGCGGTCAACTTGACCCGACTGCCAACAACCGGGCCAACACGGCTTTGTACTCGACCTTTGCTGTGGTCGGCTTCTTTGCCGGCACCTTTACCAACAAGCTTGGCATTCGCACTGCTCTGTCTTTTGGAGGCGTCGGATACTCCATCTACGTTGCCTCGTACCTGTGTTATAACCACACTCAGAACTTGGGCTTCACCACCTTTGCCGGTGCACTCCTCGGTGTATGCGCGGGTCTGCTATGGTGTGCGCAGGGCGCCATCATGATGGTAAGTTTTGACTGCACGAAGTGCATGTGAGACATATACTGACTTGGTACCTCTGCAGTCGTACCCGCCAGAGGATTCCAAGGGTCGCTACATTTCGTGGTTCTGGATGATCTTCAATCTTGGCGCTGTTATCGGCAGTTTGGTATGTTTACTTTACTTTGAGACCCTGAGAAGTCTAGTTGAGAACTACACGCTAACTCTACCAGATTCCGCTGGGTCAGAACATCAACACCAAGACTGCCGGCACAGTCAATGACGGCACCTACGTCGGCTTCCTTGTTCTCACGATCCTCGGCGCTGCCCTCTCATGGACCCTTGTCGACGCGAAGGACGTCATTCGCGATGATGGATCCAAAGTCATCGTCATGAAGCACCCGTCGTGGAAGTCAGAAATCGTTGGTCTCTACCAAACCTTCTTCACCGACCCGTACATCATCCTTCTTTTCCCCATGTTCCTGGCATCCAACTGGTTCTACACCTACCACTTCACCGAGATCAACGCTGCGTACTTCAACGTCCGTACTCGAGCGCTCAACGGCGTGGTCTACTACATCATGCAGATCGTTGGTGCCTATGTCTTTGGATACGCGCTCGACATCAAGGGCGTCCGCCGTACCACTCGTGCTAAGGCTGCGTGGGGTGTGCTTTTCGCGACCATTATGATCATCTGGGGCTTTGGATACATGTTCCAGAAGACCTACGACCGCGCCTGGGCAGAGGACGAGACAAACGAGAAGAAAGACTGGTCTGACGCAGGTTACGCCGGCCCCTTTGTCCTCTACATGTTCTACGGATTCTCCGATGCTGCCTGGCAAACATCAGTCTACTGGTAAGTTCCAAACAAGCTCCAACATGTCTAGGTCGTAATGCTAACAAACGCCAGGTTCATGGGTGCTCTGACCAACAACAGCCGCAAGCTCGCCAACTTTGCTGGTTTCTACAAGGGTATCCAGTCGGCTGGAGGTGCCATCACATGGCGTTTGGACGACACCAAGATTCCCTTCATGACCATGTTTGCTAGCAACTGGGGACTGCTCGCAGGCAGTCTAGTCGTTGCTCTTCCGGTCATTCTCTGGAAGGTTGAGGACACCGTTGCGATCGAGAAGGACATTGCTTTCACCGACGAGACAGTGGCGGAAGTCGCCCCCAAGGCGGTTGTTCATTCAACGCCTGGTGACGCCGAGAAGGTCTAGTCAGGTCTTTGCACGGTTTTTCATGATCGGGACTTCATGGGTAATGACGGTGTTCTTCAGCGGTACTTGTTAGTTTATGATACCTGGGCCCGAGTTGCATGGCGGGAATAGGGTCGTTTCGTGATAGTGCTACGAACAGCAATTCCCGATGTTCCTAACGAATGAACATCTACTTTCATTATTCACATGCTCAAAGTTGATTGCTGGTGCAAGGGTATGCAGTGTGGATGTGGCACAGTCACAGCGTGGACGGCGTGGGCGGCGTGGTACACAACAGCCGTTTCATCTCGCTGACATCCAACGAAAACCAACAAAGTACCGAGCGTCTGTTACCGAAGAATTTGGAGGACCAGTGGAATGCGCAGGACAAGGTCAGCGAACTACGCCCCAACACGACCTGACACGTATGCGCCGCAAGAACCCAATCCTCCTCCGAGACAATCATTTGCCCTACACATCCCCTATCGTATCAAAACTATCACGGGACTAACTCTACCGACAGCTGATAGCCCCTTCCAGACTACCAAGCCTTACGATGCATCTGTCACCGAGCCGGACCGAGGTTGCCACTGCCCAGGACGCCTGATAATAGACCTGCTAGACCGCGACCCACGCCCTCTCCGGATACGATGTTTCAACGGGGCCTCACGAGTTCTCAAATCCACCCTCGCGGGATCGACATGCCGAGGAGAGCCACGAGGTAAGTGACGGTTACAACGGAGTCGTGCAGCAGGGGCGCTAGGTAGGTAGGTATGTGGTGTCATCTATTCCCGTGATGCTCGAGCAGCTATCATGCAGGAAGCCTAAGTGCGCTGAGTAAGCGCTATGTAGACTATCTTTAATGTTGAACTCTCCATTGGGGTTGAAAATATTCAGAGACTCAACGGCCGCGAAGTTGCTAGTCAGATCTGATCGAGCCTTGGCACTAGACAGCGGGAGGCACGTGCTCTCCGCTCGTCATGCATCAAACGCCGTCTGGTCTTACTGGCTGCTCCGTTTGGAGCCCACGTGAAGCTCTGCGATGATCGCCACCGGCGCATAAAGCCTGCAATATGGTTGAATCATACCGCGGCTAAGTCGTCCACCGAAGTCCCATCGTAAACGCTTACGGCAGGATTCGCGTCCCAATGCGCTAGTGGACGTCGCCGCCCAGCAGATGTAACCGTACCGTAGCAATGGCCGCTCGTCAAACTTCTACGAGACCCCACCAACCCTCGACATGCCAGCAACGCCATGTTTCCGCATATCCATCCAGCGTGCCTGGCGCCAGCGACACGCTGTTGACTGCCGCCCACCGCCAATACATCAGGCCTTTGCGGCTTCCTTCCCTGTTTCCCTTTCCCCTTTGGCCCCCGCGATCGCCCATACGTGCTTGCCTGCCGTGCCCCAGCAGCAGGCCTCGCATACCAGTCCCCGGAGCAATACCTAACTACGTTCGCTAGTGGATACAACCTCTTTGATGTTCTGACAAGCCATACAACTATGCTTAAGAGCCTTTTGCGACATCGGTTCACTAATGCTCCCGGCCCGCGTCTAGTCTCCGTTCACTACGACATTTTCAGACTTTGAACACTCTCGCTGGACATTTGCAATTTAATAGAGCGTCTACAAACAACATTCGTTCGCAAGTCATACCATCGTCACCGTCTGCCGGACTCCCCGTGCCCCTCCATGCCACCTCTTCGACTCAAGCGCAAGAGCGGCCGCGTCACCCTCGTTCCAGAGTCAAACAACTCTCGTGACTTGCATCAAGCGTCAATCGAAAACAACAATCGTTGCTGGTACAAACAATTCATGCTTGATTTCTGGGAAGGGCTTCTCGCAGCTCTCGACAGAATCACCATGCTACCGTCGCTTCTGCACTCTGTGCTCCCGTCATCAACTTCACGGCGACGTGTACGGGATGGACTCAGGACTTACGACCGCACAATGGACGACCTACTTCGCGAGATTCAACGCCTGTTAGAGGCACCACTCGCAACTGCCAAGATGCTGGACATGTCTACGAGGCTGCAGGCGCAGTTCGCCCCCAAGTTGCAGTCGAGCGATATCTGTATGCTGCCCTCATACAACCACAAGCTTCCCTCCGGATTCGAAAAGGGGACATATTTGGCTCTCGATGTCGGCGGCTCAACGTTCCGGATTGCACTGGTGGAGCTGAATGGTAGGCAACCTGATGCCAAGAACATGCGCATCGTTGTCATGAAGAGCTACAAGATCGACGAGAAGGTCAGGCAAAGAAGAGGCAACGACTTCTTTGAGTGGATGGCCGAGAAGATTCAGGATGCGCTTGCAGATCCTCTTCTGCAAAATTCCACCGACACGAGGAGCTTTCCTATGGGTCTGGCATGGTCATTTCCTGTTGAGTATGTTACCGCAACGTATGTGGTATTGCATTGACTGACTGTTTCCAGGCAAACATCTAGTCGAAGCGCAAATCTACTAGCCATGGGAAAAGGGTTCCTTGCGACAGAGGGTGTTCTTGGTCAAGATTTGAGCGAGTTGATCATGGCACCATGCAGAAAGAGGGTAAGACTCCGTCATCAACCCAGTATTTGCAATCACTAACGCCTTCAAGGGTCTGCCCGTACACATGGACTCCATCATCAACGACTCATCAGCAACCCTACTATCACGTGCCTACGAAGACCCTTCGACGCGTTTTGCCGTAATCTTAGGGACTGGGTTTAACATATCTGTGCACCTGCCCATCTCATCACTTGCGACTACCAAGTACAAGGGCTACCCACAGCAATGGCTAGATGAGGCTACTCACGTGCTCGTCAACACCGAGTGTAGCATGTTCGGCAAAGGTGTCTTCCCAACAACAAGATGGGACGACCAGCTAAACGACGCGCACATGCGACCCGACTTCCAACCTTTCGAGCACATGATCAGTGGTCGATATATCGGAGAGATCGTTCGATTGATCCTAGTAGAGGCCGTTCAAAAAGCCGGACTGTTCAGCGGAGAAATCCCCGATCAACTGGCTGAGACCTACACCCTCGACACTGGCACCATCGCCGCCATGGAGATGGACGACTCCAAAAATTTGAGCGGCGCCACCGCCCTCTTCCAGTCTAAACACCCTCTCAGCAAGCCACCCACCTACAACGACATCCAATTCGTCCGCCAGGTCTCGCAACTCGTTTCGCATCGCGCAGCCGCTTTCCTCGCAACGGGTATTCATGCATTATGGACGCTTAGAACGGAGTCTGAGGGCTTGACTCCTGCATCCGCTGGTCGGATGAGCATTGGTTGCAACGGCTCTGTCATTGAAAAGTATCCCTGTTTCAGAGAGCTGTGCCAGTCGCACCTTCACGAGTTGACTGCTGCATCTGGGGCGGAACCAAATTCAGTTTCGTTGGAGATTGCGGTTGAGTCGGCTATCTACGGTGCAGCTGTTTCTGTCTGCTGTCTCGAAGGACAGTGAACATAACGCGAAAGCATTTTGACTTCATACCCTTCTAGCAACATCATTGTACATACATTCTCAAGATCTTCTTTCCTTCTCTTCTTCCAATCTAGAAACACTTTACAGCCCAGCATGGAGACGTTTACGAAGAGCATACGGGGAGCTTCATTACACGGTTCCCTTTTGGCGTATTTGGGTTCTATGGCATCGCATGCTTTCGAGCTTGCGCACGACCTAATGAAACATGTTCTAATCTACATTCTTCTCATCTTCATGCTAGACACGTGATGCAACCTTCTTCCCAAGAACAGACGGAAGAGCATACGAGCAACAACGCGTTCAACCACCAAATCCAGACAACACCACAAACCGGCACCCGTCCTTCTAGAACACCCAAATACGATAATCGTACGTAATTCACCTCCACCCCTATCTTCCCACCAAACGCAAGCCCACTCCTACCTAGGTACCTTACCCACAACGCACCGCCGCGCCTCCTACCCACCTTCCAATACCGCGTCTCCAACCCCTGTCAAGCAAAAACGGGGCAAACCAAAACCAGACCAAACCCAACTCGGTACCGAGTCTCCGCCAACCGAAGAAAACCGAAAAAAGGATTCTAGAGCGTATAACGTAGATAGGAGGATGTGGATGTAGGGGTACTGTACATAGTGGGAATCTAAGGTAATGAGAATGAGATACGATAAGCCACGTGGTGGGTACTCGTTACTGCGAAAATCTGCAAACTGTGAAATTGCGCAATAGTTCAGAAGGATGCTGGACCCACTTCCCGAGGTTGCTAGTTGTTACCCTTTTACGGGCGTAGTAGGAAGAGAGGGTTTGGTAGCATGCGCTATCGAACCAACTTTGTAATTGTAAGCCGAATGCTACATCGTGATAAACGCCATCTATCTATCACACAACATCCCGCCTCTCACGGAAGTCTCGGGATTGTATCTTCGGCATTTCTCACGGTACATGTTCGGCCGGTCGGAAGACGCATTTCTTCCGCTGATAACGATGGTAGTGGTAGTAAAGTTGGTAATGGGGATTGGCATATGCAATGTAATGCTACTGTTACACTCCTCCACTCCTCCACACCCCTCACCCCAATCCTACTCCAATCCTTACCCCAACATCAACGCCAACGTCAACGTCAATGTCAATGTCAACGATCAACCCCGAACTCGGTCGAAAACCAAGCCTCGGTGATATCACGGTGCGGCACGAGGCAAGACGACGTCGGCAACGATGAGGGGTGGATGCGCGTGGAGTGGTAAGTTGCAGTAGAGTTGTAAGTAGAGTAACGGTAACGGTAACGGTGGCGTTGCAGTGCGTGGTTTAGATGCATGTCTGTAACTACAACCACGTCGGCGAGGTCGGTAGATCTGGGGTTGTGGGTGCGTTGCGATGTGACATATGCCATGTAGATGTCATGTTTCTTCGATAGGGAAGGTCGTAGTCTACTACCTCGCCGATCCCTGACGAGGTGCTGATGGGGTTGCTATCGTTACATTCCTGCGGTGTGGATGTTGTGTATCGTGTCTGCTCATAGTGAGTAAGCGACAGGGAGACGGCATGTATGAGGTGACGTTGCGCCAGTGGGAAAGTGCCGCGAGGGATGAAAGGCCGAGTGAACATCAGGAGATGTGTGATGAATACGTGGATATGGATACAGTTGGGAGTAATGTGACATGAGAACAGAATGGTATAGTAATAACGTGCCGAGAAGGGGTAAATATCGCCGTCGTACAAGGTCCAAGAGATGTGACGGTAGGCTAGAAGATGTCGTGCTACGGACTGTGCATTCACCCTGTCATGACGGCACAGCACAATTCAAATATCAATCACGGAGTGCCATGATGGTAAGGTGAACGCCCAGTCCGTGGCGCAGGTTTACGTCCAGCTTTCTACCTGCCTTCTCTTACTCAACAACCTAAAGTTCCCAACCCAAGACTCTTCCGTACCTGGATATAACTCTTTAAACCAACAACCATTCTTTTCCTCGTAAAAGTATTACAAAATGATCCGAACGAATCAACGCAAAGGGTATCATAACAAAGAAAAAGAACCCACAACAACAACTCTCAACCCCAAGCATCCGAAAAGTACCTCTTCGACCGACTCTTCCCTGCATCTGCCTTGGAGTCCTGCGGAAAGGGCGTGATATGGTGAACAACATGCGGACGATAAACAGCATCAACGGGCGGCATCCAGTCGTCCAGACCAAGCGGGAAGTATTCATAGAGGAGATCAGCACTCTCATCTGGACTGTTGATGATGCCGATGGAAAAGGACGGGGGTCGCATAGGTGTCGCGCGTTTTCTTTGGTGGTCGTTGGGTGACGGTGCTTTTTGAGGCTCATCGTCGGTGAGGGAGAGGGTGACGGGGGCTATAGATGCGCGATGCGGGGGCACGCTTCGTGAGATCTCGGGTGTCGATTGGGCGTAGGGTGTGGCGTGTTGGAGTTGGGATGAAGGCGGATCGGGAGGTATCGCTGTCATGGCGCCTGCTGGTATCTTCCAGTCAAAGTCTGGAGAGGGCGGCATTTCGTTTGCAGTGAACTCAAATGGCATCTGGAGTAAGTCCATGGGCTTGGACGATGTCGCAGGTGGGTTGGGTGTTTGCTTCGGTGTATTCTGGTTCGTGTCGCCAGTTGGCGTTCTGCTGGGTTGCTGCGGAGTGTGCACTTTGCGTGCTGTTGAACCGCCACTGATGGGCAGGTCCTTGCGGGCCTGGAAGTTGCGCGGGCTTCTTCCTCGCACGATAATTGCACCAGAGTGTACTTCGCATATTGGTACTTTGACGCCACTGGCAAGGGTTGCTATCACCTTCAATCGCACGACAAAGTGTTGTTGAAGCTCCTTCCTCCGCCCATTGTTTGCAGTCGCGATCCGGAACTGCAGTCGCTTCCAACTTATAGGGAAACTAACATACTCCGAGTCCATGTCCTGCCCGGTCGACAGATCGAGTGGGTATGTCGGTGGCTCCTTCTCAGTTTTGTCTTCGGTGGATGTGCTACCCGTTGCCGGCGTCTTCCACGGGACCGATATTATCTTTACGGGATTGCCCTCGAGTGACTCGGTTGCGGATATGGTGAGTTCCTGGCCAAGAATCGGTATTTGATCGCCTTGGTCGGTCATAAGGAACTGCAGACTCCGAGGAATCGTGATGGTGCCGGTGATCTGAAAGAGGTTCCTCCGGTAGCAAGTCAATTCAGACGGCGCCTGTACATCGGCTGCGGTTGCCCAGGGCGATTCGGCCAGAAAGAACATGCCATGTAGCTGTGCAGACATGGATATTGATACCCTTTGCATGGCATATGTGAGGATGGTATACGGTACGACGGGTAGCGAGAAGCTGAGGAGCTTGTTGTTGCTCTCGATGCTGGGGCTCTCAGGCACGCCATTCTGATCGTGTGGGTGTATCGACTGCTCGTAGCCGCTCTGGACGTCGGAGAAGGGGTCTTCGTATGTGCTGGGGTAGCGCTTGAGCTGCGGGGGCATCTGCTGGAGGTGGTATGTCGAGTAGGCGTCCTCGCTTCTGCGCAAACATGTCAGTAGCTGTCAGGCAGGTGTCGCGCACTGCACCTACCCAATGAAGGTCTCGGCGTCGAAGTTTGAGCGCTGGTCATACTGGAGCGGCAGCGGCATGGCCATCTGCTGGTCGGGGCCGGTGACGGTCTGGAGCGGTATGTACGACATGGTGTTGGTGTTGAAGTGCTCCATGGCTTGGTGCAGCCTGGCCCGGGTCGAGGAAGAGGTCGCTTCCGAATCGGCGCATACGCGCAACGATAGCTATGGCGCGGCGACGAGGAAGGCGCGACCGAGGATGCAGTGGCAGGCACGTGGAGGTGGCAGTCGGCGGGCGGTGGTGGTGAATCGGGAACGCTTGGGGCTCTGGGGTTGTCGAGGTGGAGAGATGCGGCAAGGCGAGCGAGCGGAGAAGATGGGGGACGAGACTGCGTGCGCGCTGGCACTGTACAGCGAGGAGCGACACCGGACTAGACCGCACAGCAGGGCTTGGAGCGGTGGCTCGCGGGAACAAGACCAAGCGATGGCCTTCGTAGCTGTCTTGCTGAGGTTGTGCGACAATGCATCTGCATCACATGCGCTTCTGGCCACGGTCGGATAGGCGCGCTGCACAAAGGGTCCCGTCTGCTGTGGGGCTCGGTAGGCGATTTTGACGGGAAGGATAAGCTTGACTACCCCAGGCCACGATGCAAAAGATTCCCAGGCACACTTTGTATATCTTTGCTATGATCTACGAGACACACAGCGCTGGCACGCTGACTCCTTCGGTAGGGCTTCTCGAAGGGTCAAGCCGAACGGTGATCATCCTACGCCATCCCCCCCAGTGGCGTCTCCTACTCTAGCTATGGACCCGCTCTTCAGCTGTAAAAATAACCCTGAAAGCCTCAAGCACCTCTAATCCGATGTCGCCTACACGGAGGACATCTGTGTCTGCATTCTATGCTTGTCTATCGAAATCTGCCATGCCTATCGATTCGATAGCGGAGAGGCGCAGCAGCTCTACCAGGCCAAAGCTCGCGGATCGCCTTGCGACAGGGCGGGATCAGCCGAGTGAGCGCGTCGGAAGGGCAGCTCCTTCGAGGCCTTCAGCGACCGTGAGACTGAATCAGACGGCAGAGCTGATGATGCAGACATCAAGAACCACGGGCTGCAGCATGAGAGACCGCTGATCTTTGGGTGTAATGGTTGGGATTATCATCCTGCGGTATGCATGCAGGACAAGCACGAGATACACGGAAACGCCGACGGACCCTTTGAGAAAACCATCCGATCCGAGTACATACGGCCCACGACCTGAAGGGTGCTTGCATGGTATGACATCAGATGATGGTACGAGCGATACAAGTAACCAATGGGATGCCAGTCAGTCCCGGAGAGCAAAAAGCAACTAGCACACGCACCCAAAATAACCCCCAAACACCGACCAAAACATTATGAACCGAAGTCGCCAGGAACATGAGTATCTGGCAGAGGTACCGAGCAATCAAGCAGGCGGGATCATGGTCCAGGTCGCAGCATCACAGCTGACTTCCTCAAAGTTGTGCATGACATCGAAGCCCATTGCCGAGAAGCCGTCGAAGTTGCCGTCACCGTCCATCTACTTGTGTTAGTACCTTGTCGTGACCAGCATTAGACAGCTACTTACATAGTCGAGCAAGCATGCATTGCACCCCAGCTGTTTGATCTGTCGCATGCCGAGTAGGATCAGCCCCTGCAGTAGTGTCGAGTATTCTCCTACACCAGGTGATATGACGGGCGAAGAGATGCCTCCAGCCGCCTCGTTCAGGTCTTTCAGTGGGGGTATGTATTCCGCAAGTCGTGAGTGGTTGTTGTATAGCACGACAGTGCCCACCAACGCACCGTCTTCTGGTCGCTTGGCTCGGATGATGCCACAAGCCGTCGGATCCGTAAGCGCAAGTTTGTACACCTCTGCTAGACCCTGGCGGTTGCTCGTCTTGATATGGTCGAGTATCGGTCCCGCATAGTCCCACCCGTACACAAGATCAAACTGTGCGCCTGCGCTCGCTAGACTCTTCGCCATGCCAGTCGGCGGATTCCACGTCTGCAGATTACGTGCTACCATGTTGCAGACAGGCCGGGAGAGTGCAGCACCCCAGCCTAGCTGTGCAAACCATGATCGGAGCCGTTTCCGCTCGTTTCCGTGTCCGGTTGGGATTCCAAGATACATACTTGGCAGGCGTGATCCAAGCTGGAATCTCTTGATACCTTCTTTCTGGAGTAGCGTGCGAATAGCCCGATTGTGTAGGGAATGTCCGATGGAGAGCTTTCTCCTTGCTGGGTCGACGAACAAAGCTCCAATTACACCAGTGCCCGTAGCCTTGAAGAAGTACGTTGAGCAGAAGCCGTACAGAGCTTGTGTGCTGCTGTTTCTAACAACAAAATGTGACTCCTCCACCTCTGGGTGATGCAGGATGAATGAGGTTGAAGTTGCACTCGACATCTCCGACCGCTGGTTTGGTGCCGTTTCCTCCGCAACAGCTGCGACCAATGTATCCAGAGCATTACTGTCTCGCTCTTCATTAAAGATTTCGACTAGCCAATGTTGTTTGGATGGGTGAAGCTTTTGGCTCTTGCTGATGGTTCCTGGTAGCGTTCCGGAGGGAGAGAGTTCGCCGTAGAGTACCCTGACCAGGGAGTTGAGTGCAGTCTCAGTGAAGTCATAAGTGCCTGATGAGATTAGCTTGTCTGACCTCCATTTGGACACGGACATGACTTACATATATAGGTCCCAATGGTATTGTCCATTGCGAAGTCGTACGGCGATGAGACTGCGACCACAATGAGGGGTTTCTCACGCCTCTCTCCACCAGTCGTATACTGCATATTGCATATCATCGAGACATGCTTGGTAAAGCCATGCTGATACAGATTCCGGTTGGCATCAGCCGTGAGTACGATGATCGCACTCGCCCGATTGATAAGATTTTCATGAACTGGACGAACACCGTTTGCGGTGTACGATGTGTGAAGCAGTCGTCCGTTACGCTGTCTAGCAAGAGAACGACCTAGTTCTTTGAAGACTCTTTCTCCGCTCATGACTGAAGAACTCCGGTCCCAAGCAGCTGGCTCGGGCGAGTGACCCGCTGCCCCATTGGCAGCGTCGGATATAGCTCGTGATGCAGCGGATGCCGCCAAAGGCTTCACTAATGGTGTCAGTAGGAGAAGCTCCTCCTCGCTTTCGAGTATGTTCGTCAGTGGCAGAAGCCTATTCTTGTCGCGTACGACTGTGATGGAGCTGTTGTACGCTTTCGTTGACAGTGCGGTGTGCGAAGGCTGTAACTTTTCCAGATAGTTGATACCTGGCGGGTTCAATGCTTTTTCCCAGGATGTGCACTTCTTCTTCATCGCCAGCACACGTCTGAGTGAGTTGAAGATACGTTCCTTCGAGACCATTTCGCTTTCTATGCCGGTCTTGAGGCCCTTCAGCCCTTCTTGTTGGAGTGAGAACGACCGGCATAGGAGGACTACGTCGCAGCCGGCGTTAACTGCCATGACCGTGCCGCCGCCTACACCGATGTTGTGACTGAGAGCATCCATTTCTAGACACTCGGAAACCACTACACCGTCGAATTTGAGGTCTTTCCGAAGAAGGTCGTCGACAACTTGTTCCGACAGACACGCGTGCATCGCGTTGAGCCCCGCTGAGGACATGGCGCAACCACCGACCATCATGGAATCAAGACCTCTTTCGATGGCCTTCTTGAACGGAACCAAAGCGCTTAAACTTAGTTGTTCTAGCGATTCCGTGATGATCGGCACGTCAAGTGTTGAGCCCAGAAACTCCAGATTGCCGTACGAAGGAAAGTGCTTCCCCAAAGTCACCACGCCAGCGTCCTTGTAGCCTGCCATAAAGGCGCATCCAAAGGCGGACACCTCCTGAGGATCATCGCCAGCCGTCCGTACTCCAAGGGGCTGATTGCGCGCATTCGTGAGTACGTCCAGACATGGCCCGAAGATCCAGTTGATGCCACATGCAGCAATCTCCTGTGCGGTCGACTTAGCTACTTCGAAGGCTAGGTCCGTGGAACCGGTTGCTGCCATTCCCATGTTACTAGGATACTGGCGGATGTAGATGTCATCGAAAAGACTGTTGACGCCGCCATTCTCCTGGTCGATGCCGATGGCCAGCGGAACAGGGTGTCCAGCATCGTGGGCAATCTTCTGGAGCTCGTAGATAAGCGCAGTAGTGTCTTCGGCGGCTATGACAGGTCAGCCTGACAGTGACAGATCGAAAAGGTGGATTACCAACATTTGCAGTTCTTGGCAGTAAGTAGTATGGAGCCAACATGATGTTCCTCGATCAGGGTACGGATGTGAGGAGTGACCGAGGTGCCATCGAAGCCCATCATGAACAGTTGGCCCTACAGCACCTTTGTCAGCGAATCCAGTCGCAGCATGGGCGGAAGCGACCCACCATAGTCCTGCATCACGGGCAAGTTAGCCTGACCTGTGGTCACATTGCGCAAACCTCAGGAAGCCTGAGGGGAGAAAATGCGCCCGACGCGAAGCTCACCTATCGAGGTCATCCCAGACAGGGTCCATGTTTTCGACCTTGCTCATAATGACAGCGCCGGTCGCGTCGCGTCGCAATGAAGTTTGTGGATGCGACGTGGGATTTCCGGGTGGGCACCAAGACTCCGCCGGCGTGACTCGCAGATCGGTAATGGTGGATGGGAGATGGGGAGGATGGCACCGTAGCATTCACGCTGTTCGCGGCTGGGGTACGTGATTAGCGAGGCGCTAGAAGCATGCACCCCCGTCCGTCGTTACACCATCCTCGTCCCTCTGCTATCAGCGACATCCACTCTGATGCCACCTCACATGCAACCGCAATCCATCCGGTTTCTTCGGCGGAATGTGATCATCGCTGTGTTACCTCGATCTCACGACGTCGGAATCCACATCCAGTCACCTTGCGCAGTCTTACAGCGTGCGCTCCACGGCAACGATACCGGCCATGGAAGGTAAGTCTGCCCGGCCGTGATGACTCAATGGCATCATCTTAGGAAGATGAGCGTAGGTATGCAGTTGCGATAGAAGTAGTAGGTAGGCGTCAGATCCTTTGCAACGGTTGTTGAGTCGCGCCTGCGCAATAGCAACCATCCAATTCATCCTATCATTCTCGTTTCTGAATCACATCTCTATACTTCCATCATTATACTTGGCAAGCTTCCTTCATTCATTGGTCCTCTTGACACGACCCACGATGCCTTCAATCGTGCCAATCCCCGACTCCCCCATACGAGAGGACTCATCAGGCGTGATAAAGTTCACAAACTGCCTCCTCGTAAAAGACAACGCCCTGGTCCCCCAAGATCTCTGGATCAGTTCCGCCACCGGAAAGATCCTGAATGGCCAAGAAATCCTGTACTCGTACCGTACCGCTCCCGAGCAAATTGTCGATTTAGGTAAGCTTTGACTGTACGGAATACACGTGAGACACATACTGACTTCGCACGCCAGGTGGCCGCATCCTCTCCCCCGGCCTCATCGACACGCAACTAAACGGCGCCTACGGCTTCGACTTCTCCGTAATCCCCTCAGACCGCGAAGGCGGCGCATCAGCCTACGCCAAAGGCGTCTCGCGTGTAAACCGGAGTTTGGTAGCAACAGGCGTAACATCCTACCTACCGACCCTCACCTCCCAACTCCCCTCAGTCTACCAAACCGCCCTCCCCTTGCTCGGTCCCTCAGGAACATCGCGCGACGCAACGCTCGGATCAGAATCCCTGGGCGCCCACTGCGAAGGCCCCTTCCTCTCCCCCACCAAAAACGGCATCCACAACACCTCCGTCCTACGCACCCCTGGGGTAGACAACTCCATCACCAGCCTAGAATCCTGCTACGGGGCCTCGAACCTCACCTCTCCCTCACCCATTTCTTTGATTACCCTCGCCCCCGAACTCCCCGGCGCACTATCATGCATCCCATCCCTAACCAGCGCCGGCATCCGCGTCTCAATCGGTCACTCAGAAGCGACCTACGAAGAAGCGAAATCCGCAATAAAAGCAGGATGTAGTATGATAACGCACCTCTTCAACGCCATGCGGCCCCTCCACCACCGTAACCCTGGTATCTTCGGTCTGCTGGGCACACCCTCCTCCTCAATCACCAAACCCTATTTCGGGATTATCGCAGACGGCATACACCTGCATCCCACGTCTATAAAGATAGCGTGGAACGCGCATCCAGACGGGCTGGTGCTGGTGACGGATGCGATGAGGTTGGCGGGTATGCCGGATGGGACGTATGAGTGGACGAACGGGTCCAAGATTATTAAACAAGGTCCCCTTCTCACGCTTGAGGAGAACGGCAAGATTGCGGGGAGTAGCATTCAGCTTGTGGATTGCGTGAGCAACTTTTTGAATTGGACCGGGAGTACGGTGCCGGAGGCGCTGAGGGCGGTTACGGAGACGCCGGCGAGGATGTTGGGGTTGGAGGGTGTCAAGGGCTGTTTGGATGAGGGTGCTGATGCGGATTTGTGCGTGTTGGATTTGAAGGAGATCGAGGGTGGGGAGAAGAGGTTTGTGGTGGATGAGGTGTGGAAGTTTGGGGTTAGGGTTTTTGAGAGGGGGGTGGAGGCATGATTGCGAACTTCTTTTGTTGGATTGCAGCGAAACTAGATTGTATAGAATAGATTACGCATTTAGACGGCATTCATGGTGTTGTTGACGTTTGCTGTTAAATCAGCATGAGCATCACAGTACCAACATCAACAGAAACCCTTACAATATAACTAATGTTGTTCTTCTATCTATCCCTTTCCAATAATGAACTCACGCGAAATTTGTACTCGCGGTTCTGAACTCCCCCCATGGCAATATATACAGAAGCAGCGCCGCGACAATATGCGCCAGTGTAGCCCCCAAAACAAAGACCTACTTTCCGTCCCAGAGACGATACAGAAATGCGAAAGCTATAAACATAGCATGCTACATGTTTGACTAGACAAAAAGAGATGAGTAAAAAGAAACCGAAATATGCCAGTGATGCGTAGAGACTCGTGAGTCAGTATTAACAAAACGCCGTGGAACACCAAACAGGCGAAATGGACCCAATACCCGTGTGGAGAAGAAATGAGATCGACAATCATGCTGTGACATCGTTGCAAGAAGAAAAAGAAGCGCTCTAAACCAGGTTCGTCGTTTACTTGAACATCCATTGACAGTGACAAGCATCATCAGGGTCCACGCGGCGTTGAAGATCAACAAGGTTCTCGCGCTTGCTCTTCCTGTCGAATGTGATGGTTTGCGAAGGTTGAGCGGCAAAGTACTCTTCGTAGCTGGGATCTGACTCTTGTAGCCATATTCTGATTGGGCTGTCGTTCGGGCTAGGTGATGTTACTATCTCGCCGTTATCGAGCATGAGCATCTGTTGACAGTATGGTTGTGACGCCCCAGGGAGCCGACGTTCTTCTATCTTGACGATCCGGGGATAAGGTGCCATGCGAGGGGCTGAAGAAGCATCTGACTCGGAATCTCGAGCGCGAACGGGTGACGGGGCAGCCAGGTTGACAGGGGAATTTGTTGGAGACGCTGTAGTAGTTTGGGTAGAGCTAGTAGAGACACTGCTCTCAGTCGGCACAGCGACAGCAACATTTACAGCCGCATCGTCGGTTGGGTCGGGCGTGGGTGTAGGCGTGGGCCATTGGGTAGGGAACGAGGTAAATGTGGCTGCCGTCGAGTTGTCGTCAGCGTAGATGTAGCCCTCGATGTATGTCTCGTTCCAATAGCAATACCAGGGCGTATCACCAGGTTGAACCTTGAAGCGCTGTCTGTATTTCTCATCTTGTCGTTTTGAGAGTCCTGACCCGGTACTGAGCTCGGTGGGTGACAAGATGACTAGCTTATCGTATCGAGCAGAAAAATGATAGGCTGGACCGTAGGCTTTGAAATCCAAATCAAGTACCAACTCCATCGGCTTAGTATCAAGCACAGGAGTCTGGAGGCCATATAGTATAGAGTTCGACGGCACCGAAGGTCCGCTACCCATGGACGCAACTTGTTGAATCTCACCACCAATGACGGTATCATTGATAGTTATGACAAGCGGAGCGAAAGTCATCCTGCATGACCATGCAGAATACTGATTTGCTTGTGTTAAGCATCCCGACTGTCCGTATTGCGGTAAGCCCAGAGGAAGGGCGAAGGATCCTGTTGGTAGCGGCAAGAGGCCAGACGGTGTTGAGATGGGAACGGCGTCGAAAAGCGATCCATTTTGACCCGTAACCTGCGGTTGTCTAGCGAGAGTTAGTAGATGTTTTCGTTGATGGATCGTGAGCACTTACGCTTCCTCATGAGGGCTGCCATTTTCATTCTGGTCGTCATCATCATTGTGTTTCTTGGCAGCAAAGGTACCAATGGCTGCTCCGAGGGCGACAGAGAATACTAGTATAAGGACAAGAACCACAAGCGCGACGCCCATAGGCACCCTTCCCCATAGTTTCCTCTTACGCCAGCTGACCTTGCCTTCGACTGGCTCCGCCTTCTCCGAGAAGTGGTTCTCAGACGCCAGTAGAGATGCCGAGGACGAGTCAGAGGGTTCTGCTGGTACGGTACTGCTTTGTGCAGCGGCAGAGTTGTTAGCCGCAAGATTGCCGGTTTGGGTTTCCGGTCTCTGAGGTGGCAACCGGGCGGGTGTGACAGACGGTAGTAAAGGAACGACAGGTAGAGGGGAGGGCGAGAACGAGGTAGTGCTCATCGGCGAGACAGGAGATGCGGGTGTGTTGAAAGGATCCTCTGCGTCAACTTGGACGGGCGCGGGTATGACACGCGACGACGCGCTTGCCTCGGCTGCCAAAGAAGCCTTGGTGGGTCCTTCCTCTGGATATCTCGAGTACGGTGGCAGCTGCTCGGTGTGTCCGTCGGGTCCGATGATATCCTGCTCCTCGCCATCCGGCCCAAGCACTCTGTGGTAACCGTTGTTCAGGCCCGGAAATCCTACGGGAATAGTCGACTGGACCTGAGGTGGAGGTGGCTGGGCTGGCTCGTCCGGTGACTCTTCGTCGACAATGCCGCTTTGCGAGTACATAGCATAGGGATGTGTCGGCCGCTGCAGTGACATTGATCGATGTGGTTGGCGTTCTGTAGAGCTCGTTGCTACGCTGAGTGGCCGTGCCATTGATAGCTGCGGGTACATGCCATATGGATGGCTCGGGCCCGTCTCGAACGGGTTCTCGGAATTGCTCGTCGTCGCAAAGGATCCCGCAGAGCTCACAGAGTCGCGATGTCCAAGGGGCCTGTGGTGGCTGGGCCCTCGGTTGAGGGGCGGTCGGCCACCGTCTTGCGTCATCGAATCCCGCACCTTGGCCGTGCTGTTTCGCGTTGCCGTCCTTCGCAGGTCGCTCTGGTGATTCTCGGGCGCCTTCGATGTCGATGGTTGTCGTTGCAGCGCGTCTATCCGGTCGTGATTTTGGCGGTCGCCCTGCCAGGGCTGGCTCGCGTTGGCTGGTCGGAAGCCATCCGAGACGGAGGGCATGAAATCATCCTCGTCGGGGTCGATTTCGTAGTCGTCGTCAAAGACATCGGGGTTGCTCGGCTGGCGCGGTGCTTCGTTGTTGTCGCTGCTGCGTCGGTCCATGACGCCGAACGGTCCCTGAGCCCCAAAGGCCCTTCCTGGTCCCCCTTACAGTCCTCCCCGATGGCAAAGCAGGCGTGTCGTCAAAGAAATAATCGAGGTAGTGCGCGATCGGTAGCGATGAGCGTCGCGCGGGTAGCGAGTGTGGCGAGAATTGGCGTGTGTCGTGTCGTGTCGTTGGTAGGGTCGAGAGGTTGTATCAGGTTTGGCAGAGGTTGTCCTGAGACGCTGGCGCCACTAAACGGCGCACGGGCGAACACCCAAGCCTGAACATCGATAAGCACCCCTTCGACATCGCATCCTTCGGCTCTCTGACCAGCTCACCAAGCTTCTGACATGTGCACTTTAGTTTCTGCTATGTACCTGCACCTTCTGCGCTTAATTCCCTCCCGTCGTTCTTGAGTCGCTGCGAGTTCATTTTCACCCCTCTCGCATTAATATAGAGCTACATTAGGACGACCTGGCCTTACCTCATGTGCTCTGCCGCCTTTCTGCATCATATTCACGTGCACTCAGCGTCATGCACGGGATCGCAGGCTCTACGATATGCCACCAGTCGATTGGCCCGGGCCCATCTTCCCTACCGTCGGGCAAAGTGCTTCTTTCTGATCAGACAGAACATATTTAAAACAGCTATTAGGCATGGTGCCCGACTATGACATGGTGCATCCGGGATCGTGGTTGAGGCTGTCATCTGGTCCGCGACATCGACATGGCGGTGGACATTCGGTTTTGCATAGCTTCCCGAACTGTAATACGTACTGACAATATGGGACTCGTTGTGACAGGCGATGAAGGTAGCGATTGCTGCAGTGCCATCTTTCTGCTCAGAGCTGCTCAGGTCCCGTGTGCTGTCATCCGCCTGATCGTCAGTGACTCCGCTCCCGCTCCTAGAAAGAAGCTTTGGATAGGAGTGTTGATGCCCTGTCACCATACGACATTTTGGATAATAAAGTTGGAGAGCGAACCGGGCACATGGTACTTATGTACTTATGCTCTGCATCGGGGAGCCCATGTCAACCCTAGGGCCATGATGACAACGGCGAGGAATGCCTAGGATGGCCCAGCCTGTTCGCCCGCTGCAGTTCAAGGTTCAGCCTGGGCTCCGACATGCGGCTATGGGGATATCAATTCACCCGAAAATGCATACCTATAACGTCAGTTGTTCTCATCCTAACGCCACTCCCGGATACTTGGATCAATTCCATTCGTCAGTTGAAGTCTGGGCCGTGCTTGACATCCCTTATCCGACTTGGGATGCTCCTGAACTGCTTTTTGTCATTGATCGTCTGAGAACACGACTGCAAGCTGAACTTAGAGTTTATATGCATCTGCGATACCACCTTCCATAGAAGAAGCCAAGTGATCTCGGTGGATTACTACCTATCAAAATCATCCCGCCCACCAAGTAGGTCGTAGATAGCGACCGCGGGAATCTAGGCAGCAGTCTGGCTAAACGCGAATGCCCTCATTTTCGGCCGAGTTCTACTGAGGATGTGTGATGCCCTCAGCACAATGGGCAACTCGGGTCCAAAGCAATGACGGCCTTCTCGTCTGATGTTATCAGATACCTTGCACTCCCTCATCCAACAAAGATACCGCAGCACCGTGACGCGGCATTACGCATGCCATGGAGGCTGTGTTCTGGCCAGGGCGTAGGTAGCCATGTTTGTCGAGTATCGCGGATGAGGTTGCTAGGGGGGACTTGTTGTGATGGGCTGATGGTTCCTGACTAGCTAGTAAATCCCTGCATGCCAAGGAGCACGGCGATAGGTCGTCGAGGGCGTACGTCCTCCGCCCGGTGGAAAAGGGCCAACTCACGATGCTGGGGGCGCGATGAAGTGAAGTAAAGATATACGTTCGCAGAGCATGCAGCTGGGACGAAGCGAGCAAGGCGGCATGCAGGCGTTTCTTTTTCGCCAGACGAATGCCCCGCCATGCCGCCGGCCTCGCAGCCAGACCCTGAATGCCCCGAGAAGAATGTACCGAAAATCTCAGAGACTAGCAGACACAACACTGGGAGCGCGTGGGCCGCTGTTAGGATTGTTGAGTGCTAGGTCTGCACAAAACCCGTTACTTGTCCCCTTTGGAGCCCTGTACCCACGGCGTGCTAGCATTGCCACGAAACTGATTGCCGCTACTAAACTGCACCTTGCCATTGTCGCGTAGGATTTACTCGTCAAGTACTTAAGGCGGTGAACTCCCCTCCCTCGCCAACGCACTCCCTTTCTGCTCCTCACACAACACTATACACTCCTGCAAACATGGCTGCTCGTCCCTCCAACATCGGTATCAAGGCCATTGAGCTTTACTTCCCCAGCCAGGTACGTTGTTGCTGTCGTGGGCGGTGTCGCCGTCCCAATGCACATGCGCCCGCTGCAACCACGCCCTCTACACCAACATGCACTAACAACTCGCCCACAGTGCGTTGACCAGGCCGAACTCGAGAAGTTCGATGGCGTCTCCCAGGGCAAATACACCATTGGCCTCGGCCAGACCAAGATGTCCTTCTGCGACGACCGTGAGGGTGAGTCCAAGATTTTCTGCTCGCGCGACCCCGTGTACCCAGAAGAGGAACTGACAGGTGCTCCACCCAGACATCTACTCGCTCGCCCTGACCACCGTCACCTCGCTCTTCAAGAAGTACAATGTCGACCCCAAGAGCATTGGCCGCCTCGAAGTCGGCACCGAGACTCTGCTCGACAAGTCCAAGTCGGTCAAGTCTGTGCTCATGCAGCTCTTCGAGGAGTCTGGCAACTACAACATCGAGGGTGTTGACACTGTCAACGCCTGCTACGGAGGAACCAACGCCCTCTTCAACTCCGTCAACTGGATGGAGTCGTCGGCCTGGGACGGCCGTGACGCCGTCGTGGTCGCTGGAGACATTGCGCTGTACAAGAAGGGCAACGCTCGCCCGACTGGTGGCGCTGGATGTGTCGCCATGCTCATTGGCCCCAACGCGCCCATTGTTATGGACGCTGGCCAGCGCGGCTCCTACATCAGGCACGCCTACGACTTCTACAAGCCCGACTTCACCAGCGAGTACCCCGTCGTCGACGGCCACTTCTCCGTCCGCTGCTACACCGAGGCTGTCGACGCCTGCTACAAGGCCTACAATGAGCGCGAGAAGACTCTCAAGTCGCAACAAAATGGAAACGGTGTAAACGGCAGCAGCGAGCTCGAGACTGCTCTCGACCGCTTCGACTACATGGCCTTCCACGCACCTACCTGCAAGCTCGTCGCCAAGTCGTACGCGCGTCTGCTCTACAACGACTATCTCGCCAACCCCTCCAACCCCATCTTCGCCGAGGTTCCCGCTGAGCTTCGCGACATGGACTACGCCACCTCTGTCAGCGACAAGACCGTCGAGAAGACCTTTATGGGTCTTGCTAAGAAGCGCTATGCGGCTCGCGTCCAGCCCAGCATCCAGGTCCCGACCCAGTGCGGCAACATGTACTGCGGCAGTGTCTACGGTAGCTTGTGCAGCTTGCTCGCCAACATCAGCAGCCAGGACCTCGAGGGCAAGCGCATTGGTATGTTCAGCTACGGAAGTGGTCTGGCCTCATCTCTGTTCTCCTTCACCGTGAAGGGCAGCACCGAGAACATTGCTAAGCAGCTCGACATCCAAAACCGTCTCGAGAAGAGGCGTGTAGTCGCCCCTGAGGTTTACGACGAGGTAAGTCTTCGAATTCTAGATTGCTACAGAACATCCCACTAACATTCCTACCAGATGTGCAACCTCCGTGAGCAGGCTCACCTCCAGAAGGACTTCACCCCCAAGGGAAGCGTTGACACCATCGTTCCCGGCACCTACTACCTCACCGGCGTCGACGGCATGTTCCGCCGCTCCTACGAAGTCAAGCAGTAGACGCCTTGTCTGCCGCATTATACCCACCACAACTTCATTTCTTCCTTCGCTTGCATTCTGAGCATTTGCGGGAGTCATCTCCATGATTCAGCTTAGACTCAAAAGGTTGCATTATTTCACACTTGGCGTATGGGACAGTGGCCCCACTTTGCCGACCGCAGGGTTGTGGGAGTCGTGGTACACGAACATTTACGACGGATGATAGGGATGGGAAGGATCATATGTATATTGTCTAGATCTGCATGGTGGCATGACAAGAGTCGTGCCATCTTAATATTGGCTTCTGAATGAGGCATCGACACTGTAGATAGACTAATGCGATGTTTACAACATTACCATGGTCCCACAACAAGGTAAAAGTCTTATCCATACCGACATCGGCGCCGAATTCCAAGACCCATTTTCATCTACTTTGAACAGGGTTGATGTATACTAATCCATTTGGGGGGTTTCTCGTCTTGACCATGGATGAACGAATCGTACCTCGGCTCAAACTTCAGCTCCGCGTCGCGATTACCGCCCCGCTGCGAACCTTGAAGCTTACGACAACATCTGAGCTTCTTTTCCCTTGATCTGAGCATTGCAATTGCGCATCGCTAGTACAAACTTCCAATACCCAACACATTGTGTAATCATTACCAACTTCATCATGGGCAAAGAACTAGGTCCCGGCGTCGGCTTCGAGTTTCCCTCGTATGAGGTGTCCTGGCTCAAGCGCGATCTCCTGCTCTTCGCGAACAGCATTGGCGCAACCTACCCGGATGAGCTGCACTTCCTCTACGTAAGCAACTCCATCACAGCTCTCACACGCCTGAACCATACATCCCAAGCGCAATCCCCCGAGCTATCCAACACCTCTAACACCACCCTCAGGAACTGCACCCATCCTTCGCGGCCTTCCCAACCTACCCCATCATCCTCCCCTTCAAGCACACGGACCAAGAAGTCATCGACTTCTACGCGCGCAGCAATGCCGAGCCCATCGAAGGCGTCCCCAAGTTCGACACCAAGCACGTGCTCGACGGCGAGCGCAAGATACAATTCTTCAAGCCGCTGCCCGTGAGCAGCGAAGGCCGCAAGTTCGAGATCAGGAGCAAGGTGTTGGGTGTATACGACAAGGGCAAGGCGACCGTTGTGGAGACGGAGAACAGGCTTGTTGATGCGAAGACGGGGGAGACGTATAGTAGAGCTGTTGGCAGTGGCTTCTATGTTGGTCAGGGTGGTTGGGGTGGTCCGAAGGGTATGTCTTTCCCATGTCCTTGAACCCTCGCCGTGCTCGCGATGGAGCAGGCACGATCGTATAACATAAGACTAACGCACAACAGGCCCCAAGCAACCAAACTACCCCCCTCCCTCCCGCGCCCCCGATAGCACACACATCCACCAAACCACCATGGAAACAGCGCACCTCTACCGCCTAAACGGCGACTACAACCCTCTCCACGCCGACCCGGAGCCGGGCAAGAAAATGGGTTTCGGCGGCCCCATTATTCACGGCCTCTTCTCGTGGAACATGTCTGCCCACGCTATCCTGAAGGCGTTCGGTGCATCCAAGCCTGAGAACCTCAAGGAGTTCCAGGCGAGGTTCGCGGCGCCGGTCAAGCCGGGTGATAAGCTGATTACGGAGATGTGGAGGACGGGGGATAGGGATCAGGATGGGTTCGAGGAGGTGAGGTTTGTGGTTAAGGTTGAGGGCGGGAAGACGGTGCTTACGAACGGGAGGGCGTTGGTGAAGTGTGAGGGGGGAAAGGCGAAGTTGTAGGGTAGTATTTACTTGACCGGAGACGTTGGACGTGTAGCGTTCATATGAACATGAGTATATATCAACTGTACCAAATCCAAACATAAGCGCATACCGTCTTGAGTTCTTCAATTAAACATCTGACATGCATACACTCCATCCCGCCCAGAACGGCTAGATCCTCCGTCACCACAGCATGTTCCCCATCGGTCATCTTAATCAATCAGATAAGATGAACGTGCAGCTCACGTGCGTTACAGGGATGCGCGCCTCCGCCCCATCAGGGACCAAACTGACGCACGCAACGCAACACGATGGCTCAGCTCCGCGCTTCATGGCTCTTCGGTGTTTGCCTGATGGAGTAGGGCCAACTTGCGCAAACGTTTCACTCGAGACCGCGGGTGGGAGATGAAACGGGAAGGGGACTGAGGAGAACGAGAAAGAGGCTGGCACTTTTGGAAGGAGGGATCTTAGCTGTTCGTCTCCATATCCCTTGCAGTTCGACCTCGTACGGTTACCTGGACTTTGTTCATACCCCGAAGGCGGCTTCCATTTCTGCGCCCGCGAGCGAGACGACGCGATTCTACACCGCATTCGACGTACAGACACACCCTCTGGTACACAACACGACGAACCGCACGCGCTCCTCCATCAACTCCCACCACCCACCATCCACGATGCTCCTCACTTTACCCACCACGCTCCTCCCCCTCCTCCTCACCCTCACCCCAACACACGCCTACAAACCGCTCTCAGACGCCTTCCTCCGCGCCCTCCCCTCCCCCAACAACACCCTCGACGCATTAGACAGCACGCTCCTCTCCCCCCTCCTAATCCCGCGCGTCCCCGGCACCCCTGGCCAAACCCTCGCGCAACACCACCTCTACGCCTACTTCACAAAAGAGTTACCAGCCTGGAATCTAACCTGGCAAAACAGCACCTCCGTGACGCCCACATCCAAGTTGCCCCTCCCCTTTGCGAATTTGATCGCGCGGAGAGAACCACCTTGGGTCGCACCGGGACAATCGAACTTGCTCACGCTTGTTGCGCACTATGACAGTAAATTGCATCCGGATGGGTTTATCGGGGCGACGGATAGTGCGGCGCCGTGCGCTATGTTGATGTATGTAGCCAGCGTGCTAGATCCACATATAACGCGGATGTATGAGGAGATGAGTGCGTTAGGAGAGGGCGGGGACGTGGACATGGACATGGGTATTCAGATAGTGTTTTTAGACGGCGAGGAGGCGTTTGAGACGTGGAGTGATAGTGATAGTTTGTATGGCGCGAGGTACGTTCGATCCGTCTCAATTCATATTTGGGAAAGAGGAAAACCCCATGGAATAGTATGCTGACAAGAATATATAGGGCCCTAGCAACGCACTGGTCCACGACCTTCAACCCCCCATCCACCGCCTCAAAATTCTACCAGAACCGCACTCCCCTCTCGCAAATCAGCCTCTTCCTTCTCCTCGACCTACTCGGCTCCGCAGACCCACGCGTCCCTTCCTACTTCCCCACCACCCATTGGGCGTATGTACACCTCTCCACCGTCGAGTCCCGACTGCGCAGTTTGAACCTGCTGGAATCATCTCCTTCCACACCCTTCTTACCGGATGTCAATGGGACAATGGGGCATGGGGGGATTTCGGATGACCATCTGCCGTTTATGGCGAAGGGCGTGGAGATATTGCATGTGATCCCCAGTCCGTTCCCGGGGGTGTGGCATACCATGGAGGATGATGGGGAGCATTTGGACGGGGCGACGGTGAGGGATTGGGCGAAGATTGTGGGTGCGTTCGCACTGGAGTGGTTGGATATGATGGAGGTGTGGGATGAACCCGAGGAAGCGACAGCGGGTAAGAGGTGGTTAGCATAGAACGAATAAGAAAACGCGCAAAGACGTGTTCGTGACATCAACCATAATAGTGCCAAACCAGGACGACGATGTGAACAGGTAAACTTAATGTCTCATATCTTTATGTACAAAAAGGCTCGCCCATATCCATCATACCACTATCCATATCCCCTCGATATAACGATGCGTATGAATCCATGTCGTTAGATATATGCCGAACTCGCAGAAAGAAGAAAAGAGGAAAACCCGTGCAGATACGCGCGCATAATGCACAAAGAACGGGAAGAAACAGCCTGAACTCGACATAGTGCCATTAAGAACTCCCACATTGGATGAAAAAGCGAAAACAATGCACCAGCGCAATGCAAACCCATAGCCCAGCAAAGAAAACATCGTGTTTACTGTAGCGTGGGAGACCGCAGCAACTTGAACTCATTCTGGGAAATCTTGTAATCGTAATCAGTCGGACGCTGCGTCAGGTCCTTGTCGGCATAGGCTGTGTCGTAATGACCATGCGTGAGGTCGTGACAGCAGCAACCGATGGGGCAAATTAGTGAAGGACTTGAACGCAGTCCAAGTCCTGTGTGGTAGGCTCCGGGTATCCAAGAAAAGACTATACGAATAGTACCGCCATGTACCGGTAAGATAGAACAAAGCAGAAACTTTTTGTCAGGTCCTGGAGGAACCTAGGTATAGAAGAGCAGGCTGCGTGTATGAGCATGTGCTCATCATACATCGAATTGGCCTTGGTTGAAGACATCGTGCTCGTTGCTGGGAACGATACCGGACATCCTATCTCCGCGTCCAGCAGGTCGGTCCCAGTTGACTTCGTCCGTCTCATCCTCGTCCATTCGCTCCAGGGCGTCGGTCCGTTGTCTGTCGTTTCCGAATTGCTGCTCCATTGTACTCTGGTCGGTAAAGGTGAAGCCAGCAAAGTTTGCTTGCATAGTCGGTGACAGTGGCGTGGATGCGGGGTTGACTCCGGAGGCCAGGGCAGCCGCGCGGGCGTTCAAAGAGCCAGCACCGTTGAGAGCATTAGTAAACTCGGGGTCGAAGTTGGAAACGTCGAGCTCTCCCTTGAGCTTGGGCTTGAATGGTGGTACCACGTTCTTCTTGCCCAGAGCCTCCCAGTCGATGTCGGCAAAGAAGGGATGAGCCTTGAGCTCCTCGGCATCGCGTGTGGCACCAAGCCTGTGCTTGGGGTTCCTGTTGAGAAGTCCCTTGACGAAATTCCTACCTTCAGTGCTGAGGGCGTCCCGGGGGAACCTGACCTTTCCGAACGCGATGTTCTTGTACATTTGCTGGGTGTCTTCTGCGTAGAAAGGACTCCATCCACAGCACATCTCGAAGACTAGCACTCCGAGCGACCAGAAATCGACCATCTTGGTGTAACCGTGTTCGTCCAGAAGGACCTCGGGTGCGAGGTACTCTGTGGTTCCGCAGAATGTGTTGGTGGTGGCGTTCTCGGTGAGGTTAGCCTTGGACAGACCGAAGTCACAAAGGGCGATGTGGCCATTGGCGTCCAAGAGGATGTTCTCGGGCTTGAGATCGCGGTACACGATGTTGTGCTCGTGCAGATGTTGCAGGGCAAGGATAAGCTCTGCAATGTAGAACTTGGCACGACCCTCCTGGAAGCGGCCTTCCCTCTGGAGATGCCAGAAGAGTTCGCCTCCCGACATGTAGTCAGTGACGAAGTATAGATCTGAGGGTGTCTGGAAGGAGAACTTCAGTCCAACGATGAATGCCGAATCAGCCATGGCTGTCCGGACGAGGATGTTGCGTTCTCCCAGTGTGTGTGCCACCTCCTTCTTCTGCACGATGACTTTCTTCGAAAGCACCTTCATGGCGTAGATGCGGCGAGTGTCGCGCTTGCGTACTTGGAAGACCTGACCGAATGTGCCCTTTCCGATGAGCTTGAGAATCTCAAAGTCTTCGGGGCCGTAATGCTTCTTCTCGACCTTTTGGAAGTTGAGCTTGAGGTGAATCTCTCCGGTAACAACACCTCCCTCGCCCTCTCGGGGCTCTAGCGGGAACCAGCCGTCGTATGGCTCGCTGTATTCGACGAGGTTTGGGCAGAAGCGGACGTGGCCGAGGAAAGCCTCACCGTTGGCGCGGTCGTAAACGGAGACGTCGATTTCAGCATGGTCGCCCACAACGTCACTACGATTGTCAGCATCACCACACGGGGAAGAGAAGGAGCTACTCACAACATGGCTTCGTGCTCCCACTTGGGGCTCGTCACTTCTTCCAGGGAGCCGTTCTCCCTAGGATCTGAGCTGTGGCCGCTGTTGCTGCTCTGTCGGCTCTTCATGGGAATGGCCATTGGAGTGCCCATCTGGCTCTCGGTTCGCTTCATCTGCATGGGCGGTCGCTTCGACTCATCGTGCCTAGGCCCGTCTGAGATGTACTCAGCCCATTGGAATTGGCAGACAACGTAGGGGTCTGTGCTGGGCCGCAGACCCCGTCCCTCAGAGATTGTGACTGAGAGCTTGCCCTTGGGCGCCACTACGGGAGCCGTCTTGCTCTCCTTGGATTCGTCGGACGCATTTGAGGTGCGGGATAGATTCGAGGGCACGGGCTTTGCTTCTTGGGAGCGGGTGCGCGGTGTCTGGGGAGGTGTAGCCTGTTGCAACGGCGCAAAATCGCCTTGCGTTAGCTTCTCCGCTTCACCAGCCAACTGCGAGGTTGAGGGAGTTCGGGAAGAGGCACTGGGGGCGGGGCTGGGCAGCATGCTGGGGTGGGTGGTTGACTCTTGCTCCTTCTCTCGGGGGTCCGAGACCTGAGAAGTGACGGGTGCGGGGGAGGGGTTGACCGTGGAGGAGGACTTCCGCGAGGGCATAAGAGAATCACGAACCTGGCCAAAGTAACTGTGCAGAATACCCGGCAGTCGCTTGTCCGTCGGGTCGGGCTTGGGTGTCGTGGCACCCGGTGGCGTGGAGCTGGTGGAGCCGATCTGGTCGTGTCCGTCTTCGTTGCTGTCGTTGGTGGCTCTGTGCGGCGTTAGCAGTGATGACGAGGGCATCAGGAAAGTGGCGGTGAGTGTGGGAGTGTGAGGTGGTGAGAGTGGTGAGAGAAATTGTAAGGAAAGAGCGAGGGTGCACGTCGTCAGGACGCAGTACAGCTGCAAGCTAAGCGATGATGTGGTGTGGTGCGTGGCAATGCGTTGCATCAACATGACAGTCAGTATGCGCTTACCGTGTCATGGCCTGTCTAAGCAGGTCGGCGGCGCCAGACGAGGTGCCCGTGGTGTGCTGGGCCATGGTGTTTGATTTTGGGTGCGACTTGGACTGGCGGGTCGAGGGCGCGGTGCCGACGTTGAGCGTGGAGACGGTGGGAACAACGCTGCTGCTCTTGTTGCGTAGATGATGGCGGGGTCGAATGGTCCTGGTTGAACTCTCCGAGGCGCGAGAGACTAGTCCGGGACGTTGCTGGCTGGCATCGACAGCGGGGCCTTGGGTGGAAGCAATCTTGACGGTCTCCTTGAGGCTGGCGCGCGACGGGCTGCTGGAGTACGTGTCGCTTTGGGGGGAGGTCGAGAGCGAGCTGTCTGCCGGGTCCGCAGTTGGGCGTGAAGTCATAATAATCACTTGGGTCCTGGCTGGCTGCTCCGAGCGGCCTTAGCCCTAAACAAGCGCACTGCAACGACTGTGCGAAAACTCTGCTCTAGGACTTTAACGGGGCAGGCAGTCCGAGTCCTTCCAGGCTTGAGGCGCGCGGGCTGCGGGCGGTGTACAGCGGTACTGGGTAGACGTGTACTCTGGGACCGTGGGAGCTCTGGGGCGCTGCAGCAGTAGGCGTCGACTCGAGGATGATAGCAGCGTCACCGGCAGGCGAGATAGGCAGGCGCCGTGTAGCTCACTGACTTGACTGTCGCTGGAATTCACTGCGGGCCTTGCTATGTATCAATCCCTCTCAACGCGATTGCATTGCACCATCCCTCGACCTAGCAGCGCCGCCTCCAGTCCCCCTAGGCTCCTCCGGTTTTCACCGCCACTGTCATCTGTCTCGGCGAGCAGCATGACCAGGTCAACCAAAACCACACTTCGCGCGGCCATGCATTTGTGTGCGCCAAGCAGGTGCAACGCGCTGACGTAGTTATCCACTGCCTCTGCTTCTGCCGACATGCCACTGGGCCGGCATCGCCCAAACCGGCCGGGAAGAGATACAGTCCCTGGCTAAGATCTCGGAACGCGACCCAACCACTGCCAATCACCGCCTCCACACGCCCGTCGCCGGTGGAGCACGAATACCCTCACATCAATGCTCAAGCCAGCGCCTGCATCAAGCTCCAAGCCTGTCGTTTGAAGAAAAGCCTCAACGATCCACCCGTGATGCCACTGCGACGTTAGCGACATATGGCCCGATAGCACTGCGATAGCGCCCGCCGCCCTGGATACACTGTCGCTATCGAGCAACACCGGTACCGTGACTGCACGCATGTGAAGGCTGCGGCTGACTCGAGCAAACACAGCCCAGCATGTCGATAGGAAGAACTCTATATCCTTTGTTGCTGGTTGCACCTAGATCTGTTAGTAAGCTATACGTCTGCCCCTTTTGGAAGATATGACGCGGATAAGATAAAAATGGGGAACGTCGGGGCGCAATCTGGTAGAGACACACATCACTCATCGCAAACTCGCGTTACCCCGTAAGCCTCGTGCATCATGGCTGTATCTTGGGTGACTGCCGTGGTTACACAGTGAACGCTCGATGATGCCAGATACCTAGGCAAAGGGTCTTCGGCCAAACAGCCGGCCCGTGCCCCGGCCTCTCTGCATTTCTTACTTAGCAGGGCTGCAACCGCGCGCAGTACCGAAGCTCAAAGCCAACACCACACGCTGCCGCGCATCCACCCACCATGTCTGACCGCGAATTCGGCGGCAACGACGACTTGTCGCTGCCCAAAGGTCGGCATTTCTAGACTCGCATCCCCCGTAAATGCTAATACGCGCCAGCGACCGTCCAAAAGATTGTCCAAGACATCCTGGCCAGCGAGCCTGGCATGACCTTTGCAAAGGATTCGCGCGACCTTCTAATCGAGTGCTGCGTTGAGTTCATCACCCTCATCTCCTCCGAAGCCAACGAGATCGCCGAAAAGGACGCGAAAAAGACAATAGCCTGCGAACATGTCAAGGCTGCCCTGGAAGAGCTAGATTTTGGCGACTACGTCCCAGCCATTCTCGAGGTGGCGCAAGACTATAAGAAGCAGCAGCAGGTACGTTTGCGACGGCGCATGTGACGCGACCACTAGCTAACGCGGGGCAGAATCGCGAAAAGAAGCAGACCAAGATCGAGCAGAGCGGCATGACCGAGGAGCAGCTCATCGCTGCGCAAGAAGAGCTATTCAAGAACGCAACGAGCAAGTTCAACGCGCCACCCGCGCAGTGATGTTTTCTCTCATGGACGACTTGTACGAATAATGGCTCGAGTTGCACGGCGTTACGTGGGCATTGCGAAGGCGCGAGGCAGGCGTTTGGCTTAGATTAGGGACACATCAAAGGCATTCTGGGTGCGGGCAGGCACATGTGCACCATGTTTTCAGCATAGTTCTAGGCGTTATTCAAAGGCGATGAAAGCCCATGAGGCTGCGACACGAAATCGAACGTGTCACAACGACAACCACCATAGTCCATTTCCTCACTTCTTTTCTTTGTGAATGCGCGCCGAGAACAAGAAGCGCGCCCGTGTTGCACGGCCAATGACGTCGGGGTTGGGCCCACACCCCGCGTGGCCAGTAGCCGCATCCCACCACAGCGCTGCCCACTACCGCCTATCTCCCGAACCACTACCCATAGCACAGCTCCACAAACCATACCCTCCGAACTATACGCCATGTCGGGTCTCGAGAATGCGCTTTTTAACCTCAAGGTCAGCCACTGTGTGCTGGCGCTGACTAACCATACGCTGACCCCCCTCAGTTCACGGCCAAGTCGCTGAACAGGCAGGCGCTCAAAGCTGGCAAGGAGGAGCAGGCTGAGAAGACCAAGCTGGAAAAGGTTTGTATCATGTCTTTTCAGCGCAAGAACGCGTAGTAACACCATCTCAGGCTATGAAGCAGGGCCACAACGACATCGCCCGCATATACGCCGGAAACGCCATCCGCAAGCAGAATGAGAAGCTCAACCTGCTACAACTCGCCTCGCGCGTCGATGCCGTCGCAGGCCGCGTACAAACCGCCGTCACGATGCGACAGATTACAGGCAACATGATGAAGGTCAACCGCAGTCTAGACGTGGCTATGAAGTCTATGAGTCCTGAGAGGGTATGCGACATCCACAGCTATTGGGATCAGGACAGCGCTGACAACACCTAGATTGCCTCCGTCATGGTCGATTTCGAAAAGCAGTTCGAGAACGTAGACTCCGCCACCGAACTTTACCAGGATATCACCTCCTCTGCCACCGCAGTCGGCACACCACAAGAGGACGTAGACCGTCTGATGGCGCAGGCGGCAGACAAGGCAGGCGTGGATCTACAACAAGATCTCCAAGAAGCAACACCGGCAAAGACGAAGGTTGGGCCCACGGAGCAAGAAGAAGAGGCATTTACCGAGAGGCTGCGTGCTCTGAGGAATTGAGATACAAGCAACAGTCCCTTGCGGGATTCCTAGGGTGTATTGGAGTTTAGGCGCATCACATGCAAGCGAATTGTTGAGAAGACTAAGATAGCTTTCGAGGCGAATACTATGTTCATGACTACCACACTAGTCAAGGGTCAGACCGACCTTCGCATGCGCATCACCTGGTCGCTCTGTCACAGCTATCTCACACCGCCTCCACTCCTCACCCCATCTCCGCATTCCCAGTACACATCACCGGTCACTAGTTGACGCCATCAACTAGATACTTACGACATCGGTATTCTTCGGAAACTGGCTTCGGCTAAGTTGCTCGTCTCGCAGCCGCGATAGCCTACCGACCCGGGAGACAGAAACAGCATGAGTCGTGAGTTGCTTGTTGAGTAGGCATGCCCTGGTTGCAAAAACGAAGTTATCATGACTTGTCCGATAAATTTTGACAAATGAATTCTGCCCTTCAGTTATCAGTTCCTCAAGAACTTTCCGTCATCACGTACTCAGACTGTGCACCTAGCGAGAGAGCAAGTGTTGTGTCCCAACCCACCATACCCCGGATCGTCAGTCGTGGCCAGCTCCCCACGCTGGACCCTGCATTTAATTCCTCATGCCATGCAGTAAACACCCACACGTCTCAGCCGATGCTACCCATCGTGAACATGGCTATGAGCGACGAACGATGCAGGGCCCGATGACGTGCACCAATCAATGCGCGTGATACCCGTTCGGCGGCTCTTGCTCCGACGTCGGTGTTTGTTCGCCGGCGAACTTTCAGGTAAACTCCGATATCTTCGTCAGCGGCTTGTATCAAATCCCTCAACAACAGCCTGTCCTGTGTTGTACACTTACGACACCTCTGTCGCCCTGGTCCAAACAGCGGGCAAACTGTTGTAAAAGTCGTAAAGCGTGAAGCGCCCGCGAAAAACGCACCGTCAAAACTTCAAGCATTCCATGCAGCACACAAAGAGAGAGTTTATCAGTCACCGGAGGAAGCTGCAATGGGGGAAGAACAAGCCAGCGGTATGAAACCGCACGCAGCCAACGAGCACAGAGACCAAACAACCGTACCCAAAGTCGCAACACCCTCCATCGCGATCCCCAAGCCAAACCTACCGCTCCCCACGATGCGCAAACCCAGCACCTCGAACGAAACATCCCACGAATGGAACACGTCCAAACTCGGTCTACGCATCGGCGTCGACGCCCTCTCCGCCGGTTCCGCAGGCATACTCGTCGCACCCATCATAACCATGATCGACAAAGGCATCATCGAAAACGCCAGCGGGCGTAACAGTCTCGGCGAGAGTCTGAAGAAAAGCGCAATCGAACTCCTCGCGAAACCGCACCGCTTCCTCGCCAGCAAACCCTTCGTCCTGATATTCAGTCTGTACTTCGGTACCTACTTCACCGCCAACAGCATCGATACGGCGTCCGCGACCGTAAAGCCTACGCAAGGTTTACAAGAGCAAACGAGTGGTACAAGCAAGTTCCTCGCTACGAGTACAACGAACCTAGCGTTGTGTCTGTATAAAGACAATCAGTTCACGCGGCTCTTCGCTGCGCCAGGGTCGTCACCACGACCTGTTCCTCTGCCTACATTCGCGCTATTCACCGTCCGCGACTGCCTTACTATTTTCGCTTCGTTCAACTTGCCACCGCTGCTTGCGCCCAAGGTAGACGAGCGCATGGGCACGGAGGTCAAGAAATATGTTGGTGCGCTGAGTGTTGCGCAATTTGTTACGCCTGCTGCTGTGCAGCTTGTGAGCACGCCCTTGCATTTACTCGGTCTGGATTTGTACAACAGGCCTGAGGCTAGGGTTGGTGGTGTGGATGGCAGGGCGGGGCGCGTGCTGAGGGATTGGGCGAAGAGTGCTGCGGCGAGGATTTGTAGGATTGTGCCGGCGTTTGGAGTGGGAGGGGTGGTCAACACTAAGGTTAGGAAGAATATGATGGGTAGGCTCGAGGGGTAGGGAGGATCAGGGTGCTGCACGAAGAGTTGGAAACAAATCGTCTTGAGCATTATGTGGCGTTAGGGGTCGGTACGGAAAACTCTCATCTCCTCTCACAGTAACAGCATGGCATGGCGTTAGGTGCGTTTTAACGACGAATGAACGCAGGCAACAATGAAGCACTTTATGAAGTTCCAACCTTTGCGCGCTTCTCCCGTCCCATCCGTCCCTCATCTCTTACCTTTCTCGTCATCCATCGCTTTGGCCGAAGCAAACCATTTATGCTGCACTAAACACTGCATCTCCATCTCCATCTTCCATGCTCCCACTCCGCTATATCTCACGGAATAAGATCGCATTAGTCCATGACTCCTGTTCCCCGTGACATCATCGTCGATCCAAAAGCTCAGATCACAAATCTCGACCGTTAGGCCCACAGGCCTATTCATGGCATATCCGACTGCATGGTGCATGTCAAATCTCGGTTCGCACATCTTGCGTGCCCCGCACGGATGGTTTTTGTGAAACCGAACCACGCGATCGTTCATGGGAATTTAACCGTTGGGTTTCCCAATACTTGGCGGTGGCTGGTGCTAGTCCAACATTGAATCCGTTTTGGTTTATGTGTGCAGAGTGAAATGAAAGAGGCGTGCGTGCATGGGAAAAGCAAAGACGTGATCGTGATAGATTGATGTGGGAGAGTCACTAGACGGGCATGCATGCAGAGCACAACAACACAAGAGTTCAGACATTACATATTCCATTCGCAAAACACTTTGAATAGCTATGCGGGTGGGTATCAAAAGCACCTACGCCTTCTCATTCCCGATACTCGCGCTCCCGCCCCCTCTCGCCTCAGCCAAAAGCTGCGTACCAACAACCTCGCCATTACTCTTGCTCTTAAACACACCAGAAATAGAGTAGAGACCCATGAAGGGCTCGTACACGTACTCCTCTTCCCAGACCTCTTCACCCTTATAGGTCACACTCTCGTTGAACCCGTTGAATCTCATGCTCTTGAGGTAATCACCCACAACATTAGTTGAGGAGATGGTACCAGAGTTATCGAGGACTTGCTCTACGATATCACCGTTTTGAGCAAGGACACGGCGTTTGTTGGCGTTGCCTTCGAAGTTGTTGATGGAGTAGAGGATGTTGTTGCGGAGATCCCATTGGTGGAAGTCGAGGTCGCGTTTCGCTTTGGCTTGAGCAGAGGTGTCGTTGCCTCCTCCGGTGAGACCACCGGCGACGTCGCCAACGAGACCAGCAGTGTCGTTGATGATGGAGCCAAGACCGTTTCCTAGCTCGGCGATAACGGGGTTGAGATCGATGCTGTCGAGCACGTCGCTGACCATGTTGACGAGGTTACCCAGACGGGCTTCGAGGTAGACTTTTGCGGTGACGTTTTGGATTAGGAGGGTGACTTTGTCGATGGATAGGTCGACTCCGGCGTTGAACTGCAGCAACTGGAGGACCTGAGCGTCGAGGTTGATCTTTGCGGTGAGGTTGTCGACGCCAATGAAGATCTCGCCGACGTGAACGGATGCGTTGAGGAGGACGTCTGGGACGGGGCTCAAGGCGGAGATGTTGGATGAGGATGTGTTTTCTGTTTCGTAGAGGACGGCAGCTGGGTCACCGTCATCTCGTACATCGAGCTTGTAACCACTGTAGCCATCGGATGCAGATTGGCAGACAGCAAGAAACGGCAACGAAAGGAGTGTAATGGTAGGTAGTATCGACAACATCTTGACTGGTACTGAAAGAGAGACTGGCCGAAAGTCGACGTGCTGCTGAACAAAGAGCGAAAGACTGGAAGCAACAACTCAATGGATGTCGTCAATTGACAAGAAAGACGGGCGGGCGCAACGGTTAACACTACCATCGGGTGGAGTAGTAGTGAGTTGCTTACAAGGATCATGTGCATAGCACCATCTTCCATTACCCGTCATCCACCTACGCTAGCAAGAAAAACGGAAATTAAGGAGATCCATTCCCACACCTGCGATTCGATAGAAAATCCAGAAAACCGGCAGTTCGTATGCGGAATCAGGATTTCTACATGTTCATGCCTTAGCACTGCTCCAGATGGTGCGATCCAGCCTTGTAGGAACCCCTGCGCGGCTGCATAGGGGGCTTTACCCGAGATTACCATTATGGGAATCCTTGCAATACTCCATGTGCATGATTGCCGTGCCCGCTGATTTGCAACGGGATTCCTTCGCTATAACCGGTACGTGGGTCGTGGTTTGCTGATACTTGTACGGCTGTCTCGCTCGTTACTATTGCCGTTGTTGTTGCTGTCGTCGCCGCTCACGCCAACATGTCGTTCTCTATCCGCCTACTGCTCATCAGCATTTTTCTTACTTTCGCTACACTCATTTCTGCGCAGTCGTCATCTGGCGTTCCTTCAACCCCGGCACCTACAAGCAGCACCCCACCGCAAGGCAACGGAACTACTACGAGACCGCCAGAGGTTGCGCCAACTGGATCTTCGCCCCCAGATGTGCTTCTCCGCGTCCCTGAACTGCACGTTGGAAGGATTGAACTAGGTGTCGAGAAGCTTCAGGCAGATCTTAACCTCAACGCCAAGGTCGCCGGTCTCGTTCAGATCAATGCTGGTGTCCAGGTCGCCGTGGAGAAGGTCAACATCACTATTGCTGATGTAGATGTTGAACTCGAGTTGATTGTACGATTGGGCAACCTGGTCTCTATCGTTGAGCGTGTCTTTGACTCTTTGGACCTGAACCCTCTCCTGATCGGTTTGATCGGAAACGTCACCAACTTGGTCGGAGAAGTGATCGGTGCAGTCGACGGCCTTGTACGTATCCGAATGGCTCAATGTCAGAAACCAACTAACAGCATATAGCTTGGATCGATTACGCAAAACGGAAAGACGCTCAACTTCTTGGTCGACAACCTCGGTAACATCGTCCAAGAGGTCGTGGGAAGCGGCGGAGACGCCCTCCAGCAGATTGTCGGAAACTTCAAGGTAAGCATACTCTAATACCATACCAAGTTGCATCCACTGACCCGAGATACAGCTCAACATGACCGAAGTCGCTGGAAGCGCAAAGCAGGTTGGCCAGGGAATGACACAGAAGACCTTCAACTACGAGCCTCTCAACGCGCTCGTCGACATCGTGACAAACACCGCTGGTCAAGTTGTATCCGCGGTCGTCCAGAAGAAGAACGGTGGTGGTGGTGGCAGTGGCGGCGGCTCATCGTCAACAGCTTCGGCTTCCGGTACTCCCATGCCGGTTAGCCTGCCTGTCGCCTCAGCTACTAGCTCTGCGTAGGCGTATATAGCGTCGCGATAATGGCATAATCTAATGCATTCTGAATCTCGTTCATACCGGGTCTGTGATGTGATGTGTGGTTGTACAATGTAGATGATGCACTGGAGGTGCGCGAGCGGCGAGATGCCTCGGCAGGTGAAGAATGACGTGAGGCGCTATGACCAGCCCCAGGCACACTGTCCTCGACGCGCAAGGGCATATTCTCCTTTCATCGACATCATTGCGCAAGGCCATATTTTCATAATCATCCATTCTAGCTATTCGATACGAAAGATCATGCGAAGAAAACCAATCAATAATAGGAGAGTCATTATACAAAAGAGTGTCCAGAGGTCTGCCCTGCTCTTCCATTCCACTAATCACTTTCAGAATCATCGTTATCCTCACTCTCGCTACCTGAGCTCGACTCGCTCTTCTTCTTCGATTTGGACTGCTTCTTCTTTTTCTTTGTCGTCTTCTCCCTCACCCTCTCTTTCTGCACTTTCTGATCCTTTCTCAGCCCTGCTTTCGATGCTTTCGCGCGGAAGGTTCCATTCATCGTATCCTCCATGTATTCCTCAAACTCCTCTGCGGTCCTGGCGATCTTCTTGAACTCTGCTTTCCCTACTTTGATTGTCGCATCCTTGTGGTCGTCATATCCTGTATCGTCCTTCTTGTTTCGAGCGCCAAATTCAGCCATGGCTACTGCGGTATGGAAGGCATTTCGGATCTGTCGCCCGTTCCAGCTTGCGTTCTCGTTTCTGTCATAGTGCTTCTCGGCAAATTTCATGATCTCGTCTTCCGCAATAGTGACCTTACTGCGCCCACTGTTTCGCAGTACGTATTTGGTTTGGTCGATGAAAGTTCTCCACACTTTGAGCGTAGTCTCTTTATCGAAGTCGGGGTCTAGAATAATGACATTAGTGCTGTTACTTGAGTGAAATAACTTAACACTTACAGAACAGCGAGATGTGCACTCGGGAGGTGAATGCCTCGTCAAATGTGCCTACACGATTGGTAGTCAAGAAGAGAAGGCCTTTATAGTACTCCAACATGCGTAGGAAGACCGACACGATGCTATTGCGCTGGAGGTCCTCCAGCATCCTTTTGGCGAGGAACACATCTGCTTCATCTAGCAGCATCACGCAATCCCAGCGGCTAGCAAGAGTGAAGTGCTTCTTCAAGTTCTTCTCGACGTCGTCTGCGGAGCTTCCCAGGTCACCGCATGTGATGGGATACAGCGGCTTTTCCATCAAGTCAGCAATGCATTCGGCGGTGCAGGTTTTGCCAACTCCCGGAGCCCCTACGACTGGTCAGTTAAAATCACCAACGTTAGGCAAATGAACTTTACCGTGAAGAAGGATGATGAGTCCTTGCCCCTTGCCCCGTACCAAATCCATGTCATTCTCTGTGTTTCCATCAGAGGCCTGCGACCCTCTCTTACGAAAGTGCTCTCGGACTTGAGATTCGAGAATATGCTTGTGGTCTTCCGATAAGACCAATTTCTCGAACCCTCTGGCTTTCTCGGTTTCCTTCGGCGGTTCCAGATCTTTGACATTTACGTGTACTACTAGTTCTTAGTATCTTCTTGATGTTGTAGAACGCTGAGAACTTACCCCATTCACGCGATCGCAGCTTGTAAGCGAAAACGCGGTAATGGCAGATGATGAAATCATCAGGCTCTATGGCGCCTGCCTTTGGTACATCGGACATCGTGTTGAACACGGATTTATCATCAATGTACTCCTGATAGGCAGCGAGATCCGAAAGCTGATCATGCACGACCGAGGTGCGATGATAGCACGAGAAGCACGAATACGTACAGGTCTTCCCAAGACCACAATCACTCGTCTCTGACAAGTCCAGCTCCTCTGGCTCCTTGAAGGTGGGCATCTCCCCAGGGTTTGTACCAAGATAGCCCTTCATGTCAACGATGACTCTGTCGTTGATCTCCTCGCGAGTGCGGAGCTCAAGACCTTTACAGTCTACATATGGCGCTGTGGAAGCCAAAACGAACTTGATGAATCTCTCGCCTCGTTCTTTGAGCGTGTCGGCTGCGGCCCCAGCATGTTCGATTGGGACGACTTCTAGATCCGAGATGTTTCGTTCTCCTGTGTATGGAGCAATCACGATCCGACGTCTTACAGGCACCAGTTTGACACCGTCAAAATCCAGGTAATGTGCGTGAACGATGAACGGGTTGACGCCGTTGATTGGCTCAATATCATGTTTGGCGGTCGATAGATTGACTGAGGATGGCATTACTGGGGCAGGCAGCTTGGGCATAATGACTCTTCTACCACCAGCTGTCATGAGAACCCTCATGCCTAGTTGAGCGTGGGTTTCGGTCTCACTCGAATTTGCCAATCGCTTCGTGACCACGATGTCTCCGGTCTGGAATACATGCCATAGATCACAAAATCGTACTTTCTTAGCCTTACGCTCTCTGAAGTCTGTGTGGCCAGGCACCAGATAGTTATCGAGCAGGGTTCTGAGGGCATTAAAGGTCTTCTCGACCTCGGATAGGTTGGGCCAGGATTTCCATATGTTCTGTCCATGGCACCCGTTGCTTTCGTCAAAAAGCTCGAGTTGTTTCAGGACGACGTCCCATTCGTCTGCTGTGATTGCATCAGGGGTAGTTGAGTATTCTTTCATCTTCGAAGGCTTAGATTCATTCTTTGATTTGCGAGTTTTTTTGAGTTTTTTTGAGTTGACTTCGTATGGTTCTTCGGGGCTTCCGGTATCCTTGGGGCCATTATCTGGTTCTGTACCCTTCTTTGCGCGCTGGTCGACAAGTCGATGCAGAGCTGAAGCCAATTCAGACATGATGTTGAGTATATCATCCCTGTTCTGAAGAAGAGGCTTGAAAGGGCGCAGCACGATATCGTCGCGAAAACTACTTTCGCTCCCAAAGTACTTCCGGAGCAGGTACACTATTGCGGGCGTGTTGAAACGAACTCGGTTGGGAAAGTGCTTGTTCTTCGTCTTCTCTTTTTCTTCAGCAAGCCTTCTCTCGTCGATGGTCTGAGATGAGCGTTCCGAGATCGATTCGATTGTGATGTCTTGGTCATCTATCCCGTCGTCTTCCAGTGCGGTGAGTTGCGTCTTTCGTCGCCGAAACCTCTCGCCCTTCTGTGCTTCTGGCTCTCCAATGAAAACGTCGATTTCGTGGGTGACGGGCACTGTTGCGGCACCTGGTACGGGCTTCAAGCCTTTCGAGAGTTGGAAGTTGAGCCCGGGCTTTAGCGCAATGTAATCATCCTCAGAGTCCTCGTCTGATGATGGAAGTTCGTCGTCACCGTTCACTACCCTGCGGAGCTTCTTGTCAAAGGCGGTGGTTCTTTGTTCTAGAATTGTGAGTCTCTTCTCTAGAGTTCTTCTGTACTGATTTGCTTGTCTGACGCGTCTTGGTGCCTGCTTTCTACGCTCCTCCAGCTCGTCGAACGTGATTCTCATTCTCTCCAATTCCCCGTCGACATCTGTACCAGCACTAGCATCGCTTTCATCGGAATCTGAAAAGTCACTCGCGCGATCTTCGGATATAGCTGATGGTCCCTCTGTGCCTTCAGCGCTTGCTACTGAGAGGTTGTGGTTTGCAGATTGTGGTTTGTCGTCCTTCAGTCCCGGCTCTGGCAAAGCCGGGTCTTCCTTCGGCTTGCTAGGTACTTCATCGCCAGGGAGATTGCCTGTGTTGTGCCGAGGGATCTCGCTGGCCTTTTCGGATGCGCCGACTTCATCTACCATGTGTTCAGCAATCGTCAAAGCTGAAGGACCATCACAGCGTACTGGAATCAGATTGCTCAACGCTCGTAGACAACACTACTCCCGAGTCATCAGAGCCTCCCATTGCAGCATAGGCTTCTCGCTAGGATCTTTGAGTACTCCAAATTGACCTAGACAGTGCAAGAGTCAGATTCTTTCCATCTCTGCAAAAGTATCGAACTGAAACCCACCTTAGGGTACTTAGAAACGACCCGAGTTTGCGGATTCAGGCGAGGTATCTCTGAATGGCCGATGAGAGTTGTTAGTGATAGTACAGACACCCTATAGAAGATACAAATGAACGGTGTTCGCCAGTGCGGGGCCACTCGCGTTCATACTAGCATCCAGACGACTCGGTTTATTACTAATATGGATTACCTAGTAACGCCTGGTCTTATGCCAGTCTAATAGAGTAGTAGAAGATGGGGTCCAGATGACGCCTTGCAGTTACGACATGCATCCACATGCATCCACATGCATCCACATGCATCCACATGCATCCACATGCATCCACATGCATCGACACGGCAAGGATCAGCCTATTCACCGGTGGAGCGAGTGATACCTACCTACCTAGGTCATTCCCCGACCACCCTTACTCGCTACATCTACCTTTAGATTCCTTTCATATTTATGAGTAGCGATGAGAAGTAAGAGTGGCGTTCACCGAGCACATAACAACATGGGCTGGAGTGTTCACCCTTGGGGGCCACCATGACGCGATGGGGTTACACGCGCAATCAGGCTTCGTTCAGTTCGCATGGTGCCAATCTTATCTAGAAGCGAACTGCTGCATGCAATGATGACACGTGCATATACCTACTTATGTGGGTTACCGTAATGCTGGCGGGTAAGCAGTCATATCCAAATCCTCGTATGTAAAGCATCGCCCTGCTTAAATTATTAGCCTACAGTTCGTAGTAAGCCCTGTACATCGTGCCCGCATATAAGCTGCTGTATGACCGGATTCTCGCCAACGTGGCTAAAGTCAGTGGTCTACGGGTGGCACAGTTAGATATCCAACCGCCCGACGTATAACAACGACAACGCCACTGGGCCGACAGCTGCATAATGGCCCCCAAAAATACCGCCTCGATGGTGTGAGCTGAATGTCGTCGCATGAGCTGAGTAATTGATGCGACTCGTATAGCTGTGGGTGTAGTACATCCTTGTATCATTGGTAAAGCGCATCTGGGTACGTTCCCAAGGCTGCGCGTCTCAGCCTTGGGGCTTTCAGCCTCGTCAAACAAAAAATCAGGTATCTGCCACCGCCCACTTTTGAGTGCTGGAGCGCATTCCGCAATTTCATGTTCAGATTGTAGGAGCAACTAACCTGCACATTCGACGGCCATAAGTCGTGCATTCCTATGCAGCCGACTTCCTGCCGTCACTAGAGATCATGCCGCCCCACCATTCGGCCGATGACGGGTTTCCCGCTCCCTCCATGCAGCCCATATCAGTTGACTTCATCGAAAATCGGAATACAATTTTCCGCAACGCGCAAGGAGACCTGCCATGCAAATATGACGTCGGTTCTCAAAAGTTCGTAGCTCCCCCGGTCACTTTCGGTGGAGCAGTGCCCGACGACTACGAAGAGCAGTTGCGGGAGAGTAAGCTGAAGGTTGTCGCGACCAAAGAAAGTTTTTCGAAAGCGCTGTCAGCCTTGAAAACGAAGAAAGCCAAAGACAAGAAGATAGCAAGCTTTGACCTCGACGCTTGTTACGACTGGAAAGAGATCACTGATGTTATACACGGGGTAGTTACAGACTACCACAAGAATGATACAACATGGTCAAATATACGCGGCGCGTTCCGGCGTGTTGGAGATAATGCAAAGTCCATACAGCCTTTCGTGGGCCTCTTGCCCGATGGAGAATACAAGACTCTCTGTGGAGGACTGACATTGATCTTGACGGTTCGTTATGCTTAGTTCATTACCTAGATACCTCGTAATATTGAAGCTGACAAATACCACAGGCCATGACACAACACTCCGAAGTCCGTGAGAGGATGGCCGAGTTGTTGGAAGAGGTGCCCGAGATCGTGAATTTGTGCGAACAGTATCAGACGCTCTATCCTGGGCGTAATACGATGCAGTTACGCGTGAATGATGTCTACACCAATCTTCTTATAGCTCTTGAAGCTATAGTGGACTGGTACAAACAATCTGCCTGGAGTAAGTTGAATCCGTCGATGCCGTGGTCTTTCCATAGGGCCGTGGAACTTGTACTGACTATGGTAGAACGAGGTACAGACAGTCTGTTGAAGAACAGTAACTACGGAAAACCGATCGACCAATGTGTCAAAAACATCCGCCAGTCTAAGGTCCTCTTATTGGAAGAAACCCAGTTGTACCAGGCTTGGACTCAGAAAGCCATACTCGCAACAGCTGTCAAGAACAATGCTCAGTCATATGAGATGAACTCAAATATACTTCGCGTTGACAATCACGTCGTTCAAGTTAGCGATGGCATCAACGCCCTCAAGGATCATTTCGATGACGTGATCAAGAATGCTCAGTGTAAGCCACAAATCTTCGTAACCGCATCGGAGAACGGCTGACGTCAAGAAGGGAACAACGAGGTGAAACAACTCACTGAAGAATTGAGACAGCAACGACTGAGTGCAGCAAACGACAGTAAGTTTGAGCACATCTGCCCTGTGCAGCAAACTGACCCGCGCCTAGAGCGAAGGATAAGCGAGCTTGAAGATCGGGTCGCAAAGACGGCAATCACTCCAGAGCATCTTATGAAGGAACTGGAGCTGAATCACTCCAAGCATACGCATGTAGCAGAGGTCTCCACGGTGCTCAGACACGGGCTGAACAGTCGGGCAAAATATCAGAACCGCGCAGGCTGGGTAGGCAACACTACCGAGTTCCAGAATTGGCTCGGCGGCAGGGGAAAGTCTCAGATGCTGTGTATCCAGGGCTATGGCGAGTTCGAGAATACCTCCCCGCTGAGCTTCCTCATAGCGCTTCTTTACGAGAAACTGGAAAGCACGCCGCGCACACTCGTCCTTCCATTCTTTTGTGGGCTCAGCAGTGTACGCTCTGGGCCAGCACTCATGCTACGGGCCTTCTTCATACAACTGCTCGCTTCATGCGATGCGCACGGATCAAAAGACGAGGACGGACTCCCTCTACTTTCTTTTCTGAGCCACGATGATGTCGCGAACATGGAAAACCTGTGCTTCAAAACATACACAAAAGCGGTGGTGCGACTGTTACGCGAGCTGCGGAAGGAGTATAAAGCGATCTTCATCCTCATCGACGCTGTCGACTTCTATGATGAGAAGTGGGGGGACGAGATGGATGATTTCATGAAGAATATGAGGAAGCTCGTGAGATCATTCAACAAGGCAGCAGACGGAACGTCGGGTGGAGTTCTAAGGGTTCTTGCAACAGCGTCGGCATGGTCGGAGCTGTTTTCGTCTCCCAAGAAGCCGATGGTCCTGCTTGATGTGCCCGAGCATCTAGATGGTTCAACGGACGGATTTGAGAGGATTGACTAGACGAGCGTACATGAAATATCAGCTTCGGGATATGTGCCACTCTTGTTGTAAAACGCCGTATATCTTTGAAGTATGAGCTGGGTCTTGATCGCACGAAGTAAGACAGATAGCATCGCATTCTCTATTGTTCTTTTAAGGCTTGATCAGTGCCGGCAGAGTGTCCAAGCGCGACAATTATCCGACCTCGTCGCCCAGCTTCTCTTCCGCGCCGCGGAGATGAGTTCTACGGATCTTTGGTACATGTGATCGTGGAGAGTACAGCCATGGCCATGTTCAGTGTTGGACAGTGCAGTAACAGGACTCATTCTTGCCATGAGCCTCGTTGCTTTGTGCTATAACTGATTAGATCGCGTCGAACTTCGCTTTGATCCAGGACAATACACTCACCTCTTTCGTTGTGAATATGTGATGTAAGGATGTGCAAGCCTTGGTCGCATGTACCGGAAACGGCAAGAGCCCTGACGGTCTCTTTGAGGCCGCTCGTTACGTCAAGCAACATTGGGCTTAGGTATTGTGGCATCAACTCCAGGACCGAAAGCCCAGAGCGAGTAGTTTCCCTTCACCCATCGTCCATCTCAACCACTCCGCAAATATGAGGCGATTTGTCTCTTTTGTTCGCATCCAGCCATTCCAAAGTCGTCTCCCAGTCCGCATCCAAGTCATCCTCGTCCAGAGAAAGTGCGTAAGCCTCCTCGTCGGGGATACTCTTGTCTTTCTTCAACAAGATCGTCATCGTTGCTCGATCTAGTATGTCCTTGCGCTGCTTTGTAGCCTGCTGTTGGAAGGCCTTGTAGAAAGCCTCGCCGTGCGCATTGAGATCTAGCCATACATTTAGGGTCGTCGCGTCCCACACGAGGCTCAACCTGATTCTATCGGCAGCTTTGTTGGGATCGGTTTCTCGAGCAGGATTTGCGGGCGCAGGGTTGGGTCGGAGTGGCTGGGGATGCTCGATGTGCGAACCTAAGACAGTATGGGCGGGCGAGGGTTGGTGGGCCCCCATTGCCGCGCCATATGACTGCTGTCGGGCAAGGAAGGGCTCGACGATATGATATGGGTGGTGTTGCCCGTCTTGATGGAAGACGGGGCTTGCGCGGTGGGATTCGTTCTGGGTCATCGCTGAACGATGGTACGATGCTGAAGGTGGTGTCGGCGCATGAGGACGCATTTCCTGCTTGTATTCAGGGAATTGAGGTGCTTGTCGAGCTTGCGGTTGAGGGATTATGGTTGGTGTGAATTCTAACCAAAGATCGCATCTAATCAGCCAAATGGCCTAACGTGATAGTCGTTGCACGATATACACACCTGGGCTTGCATCGCCTGAGTCATCGTATCCGAGACACATATCAATGTCGAGCACTTCTTTAGGCACCAAGTAGAACACAGTGCTGTGCGTCGAGTCAGAATGAGGTCGGCGCCATGTCAGGTCGATGGACCAGGACACTGGTACTGTTTGGACTCCGCCCGATACGCGATGTGGCACCTGTACATGTCCTACTTCGGCCGGACTCAGGCTGAAAGAATCTTCAAGATTTCGCTTGCCAACAACGTCATCACGTATCACGCTGTGTGTGATCGGCGCGGTCTTCATCCGGACCCTCAGTTCATCCACTTTACCTCCAACGAAAGTTGGAAGCAGAATGTACTCCCCCGAGCCGCCTCCATCTCTAGTAGAGCGTGATGTCACCGATGATGCTGTCCCAGGAGGGCTCAGTGGATAAGTCGTTGATGAAAGGCGGCGGGGCAGCCTCTGGCGCGGAGGTGGGGTCCCAGTGTTATGTGAACTATGTGAAGTTGGTGAAAGAGGTGGCGCGAATGTGATATCGAATCTGTTGGCGGGAGGAGTGGGTGTCCCGTATTGCCTCGCCTTTGGTTGTAAAAGGTAGGAAGTTACTTCTTCGAGGATCTTGGGGTCTTCGCAACACCTTGTGAGGATGTCGATGGCCTTCCCTGGGCTATCGCCGACCAGCTGGGTGACTAACTGGTGTGTACCATAGTGGTTCATGATGCGCAGTCGAAGCAGTCGGCCGCATGTGGGTGGGGCTTACTGTTGTCGCACGAACGGGGTTTGGACGGCTGCGGAGAGCAGCGCTAGCCGAGGCGCACTCGATCAATGTCGCTCATCGTTGCCGCAGCGTGAGGAGGTAAGGAAAAGATGACCGTACGAAGCGCATTGCGCGTGATACGAACCTGGCGGCAAGGCAGACGATGATGGGGGCGCAGGCCGAAGATTCGCTCATGAACCCAGAAGCGCTTATTGATCCATCGATATCAGGGCAATCTCTCGCTTCAGTATGCGCTTTGCCGCTCTGAGTTGACCGGATCTGCAAGTTTGAACAGGGCTGCGAAACACCACCCAGCAAACCTGGAGCAGTTGTATGCAGTCCGCAGCACACCGGTCACGGCGTTTTCGTACCCCGCCCGGCTGACAAGATGCTCGTTCCAATCACAGCTTCACAGCCTTCCTCCGTCCCGATTGCTGAGGCCTGCGCGTAGGATCAGTCCCATAGGAAGGATCGTCCCAGCTAATGTTTTCCAGAGAGCGTATCGAACATGTTGTCGACGTCTACGTCCAGCCGTGTTCTGGAGGACAAACAAATCATGGCGACAACGACATCTATTAGCCGAAATGTCTCCAGCGGCAATGCTGTTCAGATAAATGGACATGTGGCCGAAAATATCTACAATCTTAACATGTAAGTTCGACTCCAACACCTTGCGCCCAGCATGCCTCTGACATTGACAAGTGGGAACTTGTTCGTCGTGTCCACCGGAGCCAGATCAGCACAATCGAGCAGATGCAGAGAGAAGACGTTCGATGTGCAACAAGTACTGGAAGCTCCGTCTTCATCCAGAGTGTCCGCGAAGTTCTCTGCACAAATTCCAGTAAGCAAAGAACGTCGCGCGACTTGGTGCAGGGTGGCGGCTGACAACGAGCAGAAGAGCGCTTCTGACCCATCAGTCCTACAAGGACAAAATTTGATGCTCGAATCCTGCACGAGCGACAGCCGACACTTTGTTCGCGCCATATTCCGGCCAACCATGGCCAACAACTTCATCGCGCACAAGATTGTACGCCGACTTGGCCTTACAGTGTACAAAACCTCAACGTCCACAGTAGAGACTGCCTCGAGTCGCATCCACCTGCCGTCCACACACGAATATGTCGAGCTCGCTTGTCACTCGCAGGAAGGGAAAGACGCCTTTGTCGTGTATCGATTCTTCGTTGTCAAGCAAGGCCGGTTTGATCTCCTCTTCGGTACTGGCTCGGTCCTGCGCTGAACGGACATGGGAAGAAACAAAATCGGCAATTCGATCTGCGCGCAATCCACACCCTTCTGCCGTCTCGAACCCTGGCAGGACGTGGCATCGTGTGCGAGTACTGTCAGCCTGTGACCACACCCCGCAAAAAGATCGTCGACCCCATTGGACGCCGATACAGCGCGAACATGAGTTGCTTTTGGGGTGCATTTATGGCTGCAGGTCGCTTCGCGATGGCGAATCACTGGCTGCGATCTCGCATGCATGCATGATGCGAACTTCACCGGACCAACCGCAATCACGGTCGACTCACAACTGACACTGCGCCCCAAAGGTGGTCCGGATAAGTTCAGCTGAAGATAAGTGCGGTATTGCGCCCTTTGATCTGTCAGCGCAAGCCGTGATAATCTCTTCTTCTGCAACAGCGCAATCTTTCCACTAAAGACCATGGTAAGTACACTGCTCCTTCAGGAAGGCCCAGCTGAAGTGTCGTAACAGGCTGAAGTACTGGCTGTTTTCGCTGCGATCCAAGCTACCACACAACTTGTGGAGCAAGCCTTCCGAATCTTCGATCGCCTACGCAGGGCAAACGCTCGTCAGAAAGCTCTTGCTGAAGTCTTGGCTCGACACCGTAGCGAGCTCGAGAGTATCAAGACGATCATCGGTATAATAGACGATGAAGAGGACCTGCAAATCCCTACTGTTGCTACCGAGCTCGTCCGACTTCAAGCTGTGCAGAACAAGTTGGCCGAATTGCTTGAGACGCTCGACCCCAAGACGGCAAGCAAGGTCAACCAATTAGCGCGTCAGCTGGTCCATGGCTCAGCGGATGAGAAGAAGCTTGGTTCCATCATGGATGAGCTGGTCCAAGTCAAGACCCTGCTTATTTTGCGCATCCAGGTCGCCCACATCGGAGTAATACGTACTATTGGAAAGGAGGCCGTAGTCAATGCGGAAGTTATAAAGCGAATAGACGCTTTCTTGAGGGAGCATATTCCCAACTGCGAGGGGTTGCGAATTGCACGCTTGTTGAAGGGCCGAAGTCCATCAAGTAAGTTCTGCGCCGCCGTAACCTGTCCACTTCAACTGACAGTCGTAGATGATGGCACGATGCCATTGACTCTTACAGATCTCAGAGCTCTTGACAAGGAGATCAATGGCGATGGCGAAGATAGCGGAGACGAGACGCTCGTTGATGATTCCGAAATATCACCTCGCGAGTTGCCGGTCAAGACCGAGCGCATCATCACGCGAAACACAGCGCGGAACCAGGCTCTGCAAGTGAATGCTGCTCTCGAACAGGATATGTGGAAAGACATAAGTCGTCTCAAGATCCAGGACAACGTAGCTGAAGACCAGAGTTGCCAGGTCAACTACCCTATATCGCGGGACATATTCTCGATGATGCTCGACCGGCAAAGTAAGATCGCAGTACCATCGCGACAGAGACCAGTAAGCACGCGTTAAGGAAGACGTGAGGCGTTAGGACGGATGTAGATTTGGAGTTGGTGGCCGTGTGGCCTTCGGCGATGCCAGAAGCGGACCATGCTGATATACGTGTGTTTTCTTACGAGAATCTGGCGACTGTGCGATAATGCAAGGAAATGCAAATGTGAATAATCAATGTATGATTGAGAGCCGGTGAAAAACGTTGCTGTGGTAAGACCTGTCGGCGCGTGTGCTCCTTCCTCCAACGCGTATGCGCTAGTGGCCCGGCGTAACCTTAATCCGACAATGGCCAGCTTCGGAAGCTTCCACGCCGTCACGGGCGTCAACACCAAGGTGCACCAGTCGCCATCGCTATCTCACCCACAACCTTTACTCCACCGTCTTCGCCGTCGCTCACTAAACGAGTTCCTTGCATACAACTCCGCCCCAAACAACACCCTAGCCTAAACATCGCCGCCGGCGCCCGCCACAGCCATGGCGCTCGACACCTTCTTCCACAACAAGATCGAGACGATGAAGCTCGAGATCATACAGGGACAGGCCAAGCTACGACGACTTGAAGCTCAGCGCAATGACTACAACTCAAGAGTACGGTTATTGCGAGAAGAGCTCGGCCTCCTACAGCAACCGGGATCCTACGTCGGAGAGGTAGTAAAGGTCATGGGTACCAAGAAGGTGCTCGTAAAGGTTCACCCCGAGGGCAAATATGGTATGTATCACTTTAAGCATAGACGGAATCAAGACTAATCAAGGCAGTCGTCGATGTCGCGGACAGCGTAGATATCAGCAAACTCACCGCCGGAAAGCGCGTCACTCTTCTCAGTGACTCCTACAAGCTTGAGAAGCTCCTCCCCTCGTCCGTCGATCCCCTCGTCTCGCTCATGATGGTTGAGAAGGTGCCCGACAGCACATACGACATGATTGGTGGTCTGGACCAGCAGATCAAGGAGATCAAGGAAGTCATTGAGCTGGGTCTGCAACATCCCGAACTCTTCGAATCGCTCGGTATCGCTCAGCCCAAGGGTGTTCTACTATACGGTCCTCCTGGAACAGGAAAGACACTGCTTGCGCGTGCGGTCGCACATCACGCCGACTGCAAGTTCATTCGTGTGTCTGGTAGCGAGCTGGTACAGAAGTACATTGGTGAGGGTAGTCGCATGGTTCGTGAACTCTTCGTCATGGCACGAGAACACGCACCCAGCATTATCTTCATGGACGAGATTGACAGCATTGGATCAAGTCGAGTGGAGGGAAGCTCAGGTGGTGATTCCGAGGTCCAGCGAACTATGTTGGAGTTGCTGAACCAGCTGGACGGTTTCGAGCCAACCAAGAACATCAAGATCATCATGGCGACCAACCGACTGGACATTCTAGATCCCGCCCTCCTGCGACCCGGACGTATCGACCGAAAGATCGAGTTCCCACCGCCAACCGTCGAGGCGCGTGCCGACATTCTGCGCATTCACTCTAGGAGCATGAACTTGACGCGTGGTATCAACCTGACAAAGGTCGCGGAGAAGATGAACGGATGTTCGGGTGCTGAGCTGAAGGGTGTGTGCACTGAGGCTGGTATGTACGCCCTCAGGGAGAGGAGAGTGCACGTTACACAGGAGGACTTCGATCTGGCGACTGCGAAGGTGCTGAACAAGCACGACGACAAGGCGACCAGTTTGAGCAAGCTGTGGAAGTAGACCATGGTACGCGGTCATGCTACTGCACCGGCCTGCATTATGCATTGCTGGTGTTTACGTCGAGATTATGTACACCAAACATAGACGTGCAGATTCTTGGTACACACAAATAATGACTACCGACCTTCAAGATTCCTAACATGGTTGACGTGGATCTCGCATGGTCAGCTCAAGTGTGACGGCACGTCATACTAGCGCGGAGTAACTCCCGTCAGGACCTAGCCCGCCATCTCCCACACCACCTCGCATGCACTGCAGATCGTAACCATCTTGACATCGCTTATCGCCTACCACAGGACAGTCACAACGGCTTCAATTCCTTATCGCATGTGTGGACCAGAGTTGTGGACGCAGTACCACCATGGCGTTCCCCTGGATGTACCCCGCCCATCGCAGTGGTGGTACCTTCCTCCGCGTGGTATTGCGCGAGCGGGAAGCCCGATTGCGCGACAAGGAACATTATAAGTCGTCACACTAATCATGCAGTTTCCCAACCCACTGGCTCAATCAAATATCATTCCGTTAGAGATCCTCCATTCACTAAGTTCTTAAGCGACGCTAATGCTTGTTGTCCCTCGCCACCTGTTACCTTGACTTAACCCGGCTGTCTGTGTTTACTGCGATCTAGTTTAACCTCCGCTCTTACATTTTTTGCGCTCGCAGCCGGCTTCGAAGGGCGAAAAGAAATAATGGCCGACTCGCCAGTAAAGACGGATGAATCGCACGGTTACAAGGAACCTTCAGCGCAAACCGTAGCAAGAGATGGAGAAGCGCCGGTGAGCGTTTTGGAAGATGGGTCGTTGGACCCCGTGTACGAAGCCAAAGCGAAGATGTTAAACAAGGCCATGCAAGACATAGGTATGGGGAGGTATCAATGGCAGGTAAGTACTCATCTCATCATTACTCCCACATCTATCGTGAACACATTTCGCACAAGCAACCTTTCCTCCATACTCGTCCTTCATCTCCATCCAGCTCCATCTAACAAACTAACTTCTCCCAGCTCTTCATCGTGATTGGATTCGGCTGGGCAATGGACAATCTCTGGCCGATAGTAACATCCCTCATCTTCACGCCCATAACCAACGAATTCAACCCCACACGCCCACCGCTGCTCTCCCTCTCACAAAACATCGGACTTCTTTTCGGCGCCGTCTTCTGGGGATTTGGCTGCGACATCTTCGGAAGACGATGGGCATTCAACCTCACTATCGGTATCACGGCTGTGTTCGGAATGATAGCAGCAAGTAGCCCCAATTTCGGTGCTATTGGCACGTTCGCTGCTCTTTGGTCTGTTGGTGTGGGCGGAAACCTGCCTGTGGATTCAGCGATTTTCCTGGAGTTCTTGCCTGGGAGCCATCAGTATCTGCTTACGATTTTGTCGATCTACTGGGCGCTCGCGCAAGTCTTTGCCACGCTTGTAGCATGGCCGTTACTTGGAAACCTCACCTGTCAGCAGACGGATACAAACTGCACGAGAGGAGAAAATATGGGATGGCGGTACTTCATGATCGTGAGTACTGAGTTTTACATTCTTGGAAGTATCTGCTAATACTTTCCAAAGGTCATGGGAGGCGTCGCTCTCCTAATGTTCATTGGCCGCTTCGTCTTCTTCACAATCTTCGAGTCCCCCAAATTCCTGATGGGCAAAGGCCGAGACGCAGACGCCGTCCGCATCGTCCACGAAGTCGCGCGCCGAAACAGAAAAGAATGCACCCTCACACTTGAAGAACTGGAATCATGCAACAACTACGCACTACCCGGTACAGTCCAGCAGACCAGCACTGCCACCGCAGCCGTCAAGCGTAAACTCCAGAAGCTGGATAGCTCGCACGTCAAAGCTCTCTTCGCGACCAAGAAACTCGCTTTCTCAACCAGCACCATCACTTTAGTCTGGGCATTCATCGGCCTCGGCTACCCCCTCTACAACGCCTTCCTGCCCTACATTCAGGCCACCCGCGGTGCCGACTTCGGTGACGGCTCGACCTACATCACCTACCGCAACAGTCTCATCATCGCCGTGCTTGGCGTACCAGGATGCATCCTCGGCGCAGTACTCGTCGAAACACCGCATATCGGTCGCAAAGGCACCCTAGCCCTTTCCACAGTACTCACTGGAGTCTTCCTCCTTTGTTCCACCACGGCACTCACTTCCAACGCCCTCCTAGGATGGAACTGCGCCTATAACTTCATGAGCAACATTATGTATGCGGTCTTGTATGCGTATACGCCTGAGATCTTTCCGACCAAAGATCGCGGTACGGGAAATGCTATTACGGCGAGTGCGAACAGGGTGTTTGGTATCATGGCGCCTATTGTGGCTATGTTTGCGGATCTGGAGACGAGTGCGCCGGTCTATGTTAGTGGGGCGTTGTTTATCGCTGCGGGTATTTTGGTGCTTATACTGCCTTTCGAGAGTAGGGGTAAAGCGAGTATGTGAACGGGCAAGCGCAAAGCGTTTTTCGAACGACACAGATGCGTGGATAGTGTGAATGCATCTATGTACTTAGAACGGGGCTTCTACAAGGAAAGTACAAGAACGAATATGCAAGTAGTCACCATAATGAAGTCTCAAACAACCCCTGGGGTAGCACCAGAGGAAACAGCACCCGACGACGTAGTTCCATTAACTCCCGGCCCGCCAATCAGATCCGCACCCGTCTGATTTTTATTCGCAACGCCACCACCCGCCTGATAATCCGCAGCAACACCGAACATCTGATCGTCATTATGATCAGCCGTAGTATTAATACCAATCTGAATCCAAGCCATCAACCCATCCTCGACCCCATCACCCAGATACACATACTGAGGAAACGGATCAAAATCGTCATCGGCCTGCACAACAGACAAGAAATCGTTGTCGTTAGTGATATACGGCTGCGTACTGAAGATGTACGGTTCCGTAGCTTCAACCTCAGCCTTGAGATCTTCAGGGTAGAAAAGCTGACCGGCATGTGCGATAGTGCCATCGGCGCCCGTGGTGCCGTTTGAGCGGACGGTCACATTGCTCTTAACGAGAAGGTGCGTGTGTGTTGCGCGATCAGTGTAGTGGCCTGGAAACAAGGTTTCGAAAGCTACGACGCCATCAGCATCCGTTTCTTGGACGCCGCGTAGAAAGGTGGTGTTGAGGCCGCCTTGCCCGTTTTCAACGCCGCTGTAGTAGCCCGTGGCGTTGGAGTTCCATATGTCGACGTAGAGGTGTGGGACGGGCTCGCAGGTGGTGATGTCAACGTATTGCACTTCGAGGTAGAGGTCGATGCCTTTTTGGTCTTCGACTACGTTCTTCCGGATCATTTCCCCTGTGACGTAGTAGGGCCCGAAGGTGAGTTCGGGGGTAAGGATGCATGAGGTGTTTGCGGCGAAGATGGAGCTGGTGAGAGTGTCGGGCGTGTAGTCCATCGTGCTGGTCATGTTATGGTTGACCGCTTCGAATTCTTGGAGTTGCTTCAAATCACGACGGTACTTTTTGGGCTCTGCTTGCTGATTTAGCCATCATTGTTTGAATTCGGGCTATGGCATTGGGGGGAGAGCATACTTGCAGTGATTCCACGCTTGCGACGAAGCTCATCCAGCGTGTTCGCGCGACGTTCTTCAGAACGCTGCATCAAGCTCCGGTGCTTGAGCGTATCTTGACATCCAGTCAAAGAACGTTTCGCTGCAGCAGCGCGCAAGCCTCGAGCTTCGATCTCACGTCCGATCTTCGCATGGTCGTGTGTCTCGCCGGGGTGAGCTAGGATGGTGCCAAAGAGAGAGGTAGCAGTAGCAGCGCTGGTGAGCACGGAGGCGAGGTTGACCATATTCGATTTCCAAATTTAGTAAAGAGAGGAGTTCGTATGATCGGATGAACGACTTCGAGGTACAATGATCTGACACAGCCAGCTAGCGACACCGGAGAACTGATGATGATATATATAGACTTTACATCGATACTGACTGCCTTTATACAATAGTATATATCTCATAAGAACTGCATAGGCTATACCCCTAGCTTCGTATTCCTACATGTAGACCTAAAGCGACGATGTACGATTTCAGTGTATGTCTCACACGCATTTCGTACATGGGAGATCTTACCCCTACCTAACCATGTTGATTCTTGTCATCGCATCCTATCATGTCGAGCACGACAGTCATCAACCCTTCATCACCCATACCAAAGCTTCGTCACGGTATATGACGCGGCAGTCGACAATCCAAGTCTCGCCTAGAGTAGCTTTTCGTTGTACGAAACTCTAAGGCATTCGTACTACATATAGTGTTATTAGTCATACTGTATAACGCGGCCGTACCCATGTGAAGTGGGCCTGAATGTGTACGTGTGCCCGGGTAGGTTGAAATGAATCAAACAACGAGGTCTGGCGGACGGGTCGGCTGAACGAAGTGGGTCACGGGGAAACGGGAAACGCTAAGACTTGCCAACAGCCCGAACGAGCGGTAATAAAATCTCTCCCATTGGTTATCATCAGCATCAACTTCAAGACGTATGCGTATACGAGTTGTCGTAAGCCTCGTCGGACTTGTTGTTGATCCTTAAATTGCGATCGATGTACGACCGATTCTCTAAAAAGCGAAGATTACCTGCGAGCTCAACTCCAGCCCGCACAATACCATACTGATCTCATCAGTTGCTTCCCCAGGCCTTCTGCATCAACTCCTCGACACCGATCGGATGAATCTGGGGAAACTCATGGTTTCTCAATCCATCTTTCGAGGCATCCATGTTCACACGTACAGCCAACATGCTGAACTCGACGACTAAGGGTTGAATGAATTCCGGAGGAAACTCGTATGAGCCTTCTGGTTGCTCGAGCACCGTGGCTTGACCCTTCTCCAACTTTTCGATGGTATCGTAGGTGATGTCCCATTTTGTGCCTGTTGATCAACAATTTAGCTCTGTTCTCAATCGCCATGATGGGAGTCTTAAGGATGACCTACCCGTAACCTTCTCCGCCAACTCAACAGCCTTCTTCCACGTCAACGCGTCGGAAGCAAAAGGACTAAGCTCAGGCCATTTCTTCTCATCATCCAACGTCGCAACAATATACTTCGCTAAGTCCGTCGAATGGATAAACGAGACCGCCGAATTGCCATCACCTGGCAGCACCGCCTTCTTGTTCTTGAAGTCCAAAGCGTAGTTGAAAGGCTTCATGTTGGACTTGACATGCGGCATAGCAAAGTAATCCGAATACCAGCCCAAGAAAACGCGTGTGAAGTCGATATGGGAGCTACGCAGTAGATCGGCGGCGTCAAGCCACCATTTCGCGGAAGGATACACGTCGAGAATGCCGGGTTGGGAGTAGTTGACTCCGTACTCGCTGGGCATGAAGCGCTTTACGTTGCCGGCGTCGATTGCGGCGCGGATGAGGTTCATCTGCGAGTCTGCGCCTGGTTTGTCGAAGAGGCGGAGGGCGGATATGACGATTTCGATGTTGTTCTTCTGAAGTAGCTCTTTCATCGATGCGATGTCATCGTAATTTGTTTCGAGCACTGGCACGGATTCGAGGCCGGGTAGTTTGCTTGCCTGGATGTCATTTAGTGATTGCGAAGTCAGATGGGTTTTGTGTTCATACACTTCGGCTTAGGATCAAAACTTGATGTTTGCCTTGTCGAACGAGTTCTTCGACGATTGTACGGCCGATGCCGCCGGTGCCTCCGGCAACTGCTACAGTGACCATGGCTGAGTTTCGATTGACGATAGTTGATGGAAAGAACAAAATTGGAAATTAGTACGAGATGATACGTATGAAGAAGCTACTGAGAGTCGGTAAAGCAGTTTCTGATCTTTAGAGGCTATCCCAATAGACCTTATATGGCCAGCACGTGGACGAAATCCGGTCGAAGGATTCAAGTCTACACGAGATGTGCTGCATGTTCGTTACCGTGTAGCTTGGCATAGCGACAGGAAGTTGCTCGTGGACATCGATCGAAGCTACGCAGCTGCAAATATCCGCTCGTAAATCTCCCGCCCAGTGGGAAGCCGCTGTCCACGGGTTCCAACATGAAGATCTTGGCAGGGCGTATGACGTGACTACCACAAGACATCAGTCTAAGCCCTCAGTATGTGAGTTGCGGCGCCATGCCGGACTCTCGGATATTTACAAAGTGCGAAAAGGGCGAAATCAGGGCGGAGAAAGGCTTGGGATGGATGCGCTAGCTCCATATGGGCAAAACTAAGCCTAATTGAGCGTCGTACGCCGGTCATATTACTATAAACTAGAAACTTTAATAAACAAATATTCTTAATATTCTTATTTACGCGCTTGTCTTATAATAATCTAATTATAATAACTTTAATAGTACTTTAAGTAGTTAAGTATATAATAACTATAATTTACTAATAACTAATTTTAAGCTAGTATATTTTTATATATATTTATAGTATAGTAATAAGTCTTTAAATAACTTTATAATAGTAGAACTATAGTTAAAGTTTAAGTATATAAAGTACTATTACTACTTATCTAAGTTATATTATAATAACTTTATTTAAACTTTCTACTAATATAGCTATAAAATACTATAATAGTATAAAACTTAGCTATAACTAACTATACTAGTTACTAAAAGTAAAATTTCTACTAAACTTTTAATTACTAAAAGTATAAAAAATAATTTAGAAAGTTTAAAAACTTTATAAAAACTTAAAAAAAAGTAAAGCTATTAAGCTAATTATTATAATATTTAAAAAAATTAGTTTATATAAAGTAAGTAAAGTAGTAATAATAAAGCTTACTAATAATATATAAATAAAAATTATAAAAGTATTAACTTTATTTAGCTAAAAATTAATACTTTAAATAATCTACTTATAAAGTATATTACTAGTACTTTTAGTAATACTAAAAAAGTATAGCTTATATATACGTAAAAAAAAAAAAGTAAAATTAGTATAGTAATTATAGCTAGTTATAATATATACTTAAAGTAAGCTAGCGTAGTAAGTATAAGTTAGTAAAAATAATAAAATACTAAAGTAAAATTATAAGAGAAAACCTACTTAGAGACTAGCGTCTTAGTAATAAAATTACGTTAAAATATTAGAAACATTAGAGAAATGTCCTTAAATTTCTAGCTAAGTACCTACATACACCTCGTTTTTGCTGACAAACGTTGTTCGTCCGATACCACGGTTTTCGTCCTGGACCGCGACTATTTGTCCTGAAATACGCCCAATCGCGCTGTCCACGGATCCCGCTTGTGGCTCTCATATCCTTCCCCCATCACGGAGACTCGTCTTCTCCCAAGCATTTCTTTCACGCAATGTACTTTCTCGTGTTCTCTGGCAGCGTCTTCCAGATAGTGCGCAACGAGAAAAGTACGTGGAATATATCGAGCGTCTCCGTATCAAAGAAAGCGCCCCACAGCCGACGAACACCCGCGCGACGTGATACACTCAGAAACGACTCGCTGCCCGTGTCTTCTTCTGCTGAGACGGTCATATCTATGGCATAACATAGATATAAAAACAATCTCAGTGATGTAGACGAACCATTCACTCGAGCCTCGCCTGGCCAACATGTCACGATCTTCAACCCTTCATCAAACCCAAATCACACACCCAAAGGTTCACACCCATCTCTTGAAGCCACCCCATCACCGAAACACCACATCCTCTCCAGCAATAAATACCACGCAACATCATCACTTCCCTCTAGCCCACATTACTCTTCATACCTCACCCCAGCACGCACGCATCACCATCACAATCACCATGCTCCCCTTCCTCGTAGCAAGCTTCCTCAAGGACCGGATCCTGAACAAAACCTTCTTCGTCTGCATCTTCACCCTCATCTCCCTGATCATATACCTCTTCGTGCTTCTCGGCTGCATAAGCACAGGTGCTGGCATTGAGAGTCTGTATTGGGTGATGATATCGCAGAATGGGACTGCTGGACAGCCACCTGTTGCGGTGCGGATAGGATATTTCGGTACGTCTCTGTGTGGAATCCACGCTCTGCAGATGACTGTAGAGTTAGGTTGCGCGTTGGAGTGACTGACACTACGACAGGCCTCTGCGCATCTTTCCCACCAAACACAACAGCACCCAGCGATAACCCCACACCAGCGCCGTTGGAATGCTTTCCTGGCGACACACCACCAGGTCTTTCCAGCATACCAATGACACACCCTGTTCTCGCTTCCGCCCTGGCACTGCAGAAGTCTTCCTTGTATCCTCTTCCCGCTATCGCCTCATCCCTTTTCCTCATCTCGCTGATATACTACTTCATCTTCCGCGAACGAGGTGGCCGAAACGAGAAGGCGTCGAAGTTCCTGCTAGGGGTCAGTGCGGCGCTGGGTGTTGCGGGCGCGTTGTGTGCTATGGCCAGTGCGAAGGCGTTGCATGAGATAGGACTTCTGCTGGGCCATCATACCGTCGGTGGTGGAGAAGGGGAGGTGAGCATCGAAGCTGGTAGTTGGGAAGGTGCGGGGCTGTGTATCGCGGCTGGTATTCACTTTGTTATTGTGGTTTATGCGGCGATCGGGATGCCGGGGTTTAGTCTGGGTTTCGGTAGTGGTGGATATATCGGGAAGAGGTTCTTGTAGAGCTGGCGGCTAGAGGCGACCCGAATACAGGGATATGAATAGCTGTTGTTAATGCGAAATCAGTATCTTTGAATGCGATCAGTGGTAGGGTGTCATGATCCGCGTCAGCATCCACATTTGTGAAACAGTGTTGACCAAAGATGTCGGGTCTGAATTGAGGAATATCGAATACTGTCGAGCCCGTTCCCGAGTGTGCCTGCAACACCATGAACGCCTCGCCAAGGAAACCCTCGTGCCTGGAGATGCCGTCGCATTCGTAATAGAAAAAGCGCTTAGAACTGGTCCAGGGTCATGCTCATAGAAACGTCTGTGTTCTCGACCATCTTTGTGAACTCTTCGAAGCTGATCTTGCCGTCGCGGTCTAGATCGGCCTCCATGATGGTCTTGTCGACAATCTACATGCTCATTAGACGTCTGCCATATAACTTCCAGTATGTACGCACCTGTTGCAGCTGTTGGTCCTTCAAGTTGCTTCCAACCATCATCTTCAGTACTATGAAGAGCTCGCCATTGCTGATGTAGCCGTCGCGGTCGATGTCGTATACGCGGAAAGCGAATCGCAGCTTCTCCTCCTTGTTGCCCTTGCTACTGAAAGCTGAGAGACCGGAGACGAATTCTTGGAAGTCGACATCGCCGCCACCATCTTCGTCGAAGATAGCGATCATGCGTGTTGCGAGAGGGTTCGAGGAGATTTGGGGGAGGGCTAGGAATTCGTCGCGCTCGATGGTACCAGAGTTGTCCTGGACTGAGTTAGCCAAGCATTCAGCTATTACGTATAGTGCTAATCGCGCACCTTGTCCAGCTTCATAAACCGTTTCCTTAGGCGGTCAACCTCCTCGCGGTCAACTACATGCTGTTAGCAAGCTATTCTCAGCCCCGCAGACGCCCCTTCGCGTATGCCTCCTTTTTCGCCGCTTACGTACAGTTGGACCCGGAGGCTATGTTGTCGAGCAGCCCGGACTGTTGGTTACCCATTCTGGCGATTTATCTGGGGTAGGAATTGGATGTGGAGGATATTGTCGTGTCTCGATGTCGTGGGGCTGCTGGTCGCCGCCGCTAGGGTCCAACCGCGCTAAAGGCAGGCACCGCGCCCCGACGTCAACCGCCAAGACTCCACCTTCCCTTCCGCGCATCCACATTCAGCACTCTGCTCGAGCCTCACGTTGCGGCGTAGATTCAGACACAATGGACTCAGATATACCCACCGAAGTTGGCTCAGTGCTACAGGGCGCGTCCATCAACCAACACCCATCCGTACGCCATGACCTGAACCCATCGACCGCGGCATCCCAGAAGCAGCCCGTCACCCTCAATGAACACCCAGATCCCGATAGCTCGGAAGTCGGCGAAGATGAAATACCAGTCAGCGTATTGGATCCGGTACCGCGCCAGAAGACGATGCCCCCGCTACCAGACCTTCGATTCGAACAAAGCTACCTAAAGAGCATCGAGCAAGCAGAGGGATGGCAGGGCGTAGCATGGATTACATTACGAGATCAGGTACAAGGAGATAAGAATGAAGCATATGGGAAATCTCGCTAATCAGCGGCATAGGTCATCATGTGCTTTGCGCAAGGCGTGCTATGGACTCTCCTACTCAACGGCTGGCGGCATTGGAACCGATCGACCAAGTTTAGTGGACACGGCGTCGGCGCGCGGATACGGAGATGGTGGTGGGGAGTCAACAACTGGACGATACCGAATGCAAAGTCCAAGTTGAGGGATACCAAATTGGCGAAGAACGTGACGGAGGTAAGTGTGGCCTTCTTGAAAGTCCGGCGCCGAACATGTGTTTGAAGTGTGGGATTAACGCTAACGATCTTTTAGTATTACGAAGGAGAGTTCTCAAGCGCTGCTCAAGATTGAATGCGATGATTCGTAGCTCTCTCCCTATTCAGCTATACCTGCACCTAAATGTCATAGGCTTGAGCAGGCCCTTTGGGCGTGACGAAAACACTCCAATGACCAAACCAGACCAATTGGTGTTACTCGCATTGCTAACTCTGTCTTAATAGTGCACCTCAGACTCCTTAGTTCCGCGGGTGGCGTCCATCGGGTACCAAATGCGGATTGCGGCACGGGCGCCCCTCCAATCCGACGTATCCACCCTCGCTCTCATCTCATCCTTGGAAATCTTCCTCGCGCCTCTCCCTACTTTCTATTACTCCAAACAGCAATACTTGCCATCTCAATCTAACAATCTCTCCACTCCGTCGTATCGCTAGTGCCGGATTTGAAGTAGAACCATGCCGGTGTATCTCATCCTATCCAGAGGATTGCCCCGCAATCGCAACTTGCGGTTCAATACCGTAATAAACATCAGTCGCACCCGCTTGGTATCATCTACATCGAACTCAAGGGGCCAAGTTCCACTTTCCCAAAAACCTACTACCGTCGGCAAAAGTCCGAAAGCCAAATCCTTGTTGTCAGCCTCACCAAAGTCGTCGCAGGCCAACCAGAAAGTTCACGATTCCATTTCAAAACGACCGGCTGGTACCACCATAGGCCCCCGTGTTGGTCTGAGTAACCATAAAGTGGTCTCTACTGCCTCCCTGCGCTCCCGTCCAACCGACTCTCAATTATCGAACCTTCCACAACCGTCACCACCGTCACCACCGCCACAACCGCCACAACCGCCACAATCTCAGCGAGGACAAACGGCTCCCTCAAGAACATACCGACGTGGTAACCTTCAAATTTCTCCATCCTATTGCATCTCTCCTGGCGACTCACAGACTTTCACGCTCCCTGACAGACGTCAACTTGGGTATGCGATATATGGCAGCAGACATCCGAAAGCAGCCGTCATTGTCGCATTCCATGGTACTCCTGGTTCGCGTCTGGACTATCGCATGTGGCACGATTGGGCGTTGAAAAATGGCGTCACCCTCGTTTGTCCAGAAAGGCCAGGTTATGGCTTATCTACAATCGACAAGAATTACGTGGTAACAAGACACGCCTATGATGTTCAAAGGTTGATGGATCATGTTGGATATGAACAATATAAAGTCATTGGTGCTAGGGGTGGCGGCCCATATGCTCTTGCTCTCACTCACATTTGCACCAAAGTGCAAGTTCAGGGCACCCTGCTCATGGCCCCCATAGCTCCAATTGATGCACCGAGAACTGGCGTGCCGATGAACAGAGCTGGCGTGCCGATGAGTAGGTATCTATGGAGATTACTCACTATCTTCCCGTTTCTTATGGAGCTCAGAGTCTCCTTTGTAAGTAGGAAATTCTTGAAAAACCTGGCGGCCATAAATCCGCCCACCGAAGAGTTACGCAAGACCGAACAAGGGCACAAAATCATCGAGGGGCATGCAAGACACGGTACTCCTGCAGCCTATGTCCATGATCATTGCGCGCAGCATCGCTATTGGGGATGCGAGCTTAGGGACATAGATGCTAACCGAATCGTTATAATTGCTGGAGGCATGGACGTACAAAACCCTCCGGATGGCATGCGATACATGCGCGATCGACTACAAAACACTGAGCTCTTCATACATCCAAACGACAACCACTTCACTTTACAAGCGAACCACATGCGTCGTGCGTTGCAGATTCTACGCAATATGTAATGATTACATACAGTCAATTCAAATACTCGCTTTTTCCGCTATTGACCCGAACCATTGACTTCGCGGATTCCTCATCACAAACGAGAAGATGAAAATATCGATATCAATCTCAAGCAGCGCGTGATTGAGAACGAAGTATGCATGGCTTAGGTACATTGTCTTAATGCACTGTTGACAGACTTGCCTAACGAGCCAACCGCCTTACTCTACGATCTTGAAAGTCGCTACTTTGTCTTCGTCTTGCGCGATCATCTTCAACAGCCCTGGCGGTTCTCCGAAAACCCACCCTTCCTCCCTCATCTTCTTAATATCCGGCTTCTCTTCTCCTTCCACGGCGCTTCTCGAAGACAAGCTGTTCACGTTGTGCAAATCAATAAGATCTCGCATCTTACTAACAACCTCTTCGCTTTCATCTGCTCCCTTTTCCCTATCCAACCCCAGATCGTCAGAAAAGCTGAAGCGCGAGATTTTCTTGCCTTTCAAGCCTTCCGGGTCTTCCAAGGAGCCAAATGACCACCATCGAATCGAAAGATCGCCGGGCCAGACATGGTAGGTGTCGCCGACTCGTAGAAAACGTTCAAGCTTTTCTTGGAGCGAGGTTGAGTCGTCGCCGAGACTCGACATAAGCCGTTCAGCAGAGAGCTCCCACGCAACTTGTACAGAACCTTTTCCCACCGGAGGAATTGTGATGAAAGTGAATCCAGGGGTATCGGGATCCTCAGGGCGTTTGGCAAGATCTGGGTCGCCTGATATCCGGTGGAACGTAATGCGCTTTGTGGGCCGGAGGTTAAGCACTTTTGCAGAGCCATCTACTTGGAGGGTGGAGGAAATTGCGAGTTCCGGTGAGTGCATAGCGCCCTTGCGGAACGCATCCTCACGAGGCGTAGTGTCGAGACATGAGTACTTGGTCAAGATAGTAACGGGTCTATCTGGGAAGACCGAGGAGGTTTGGTGGATAGTGGCGATCAGCTTCAAAGGTGATGCCGAGGGGTTAGAGATTGAGAGAGTGGCTGGTGGACAGAAGTTGAACTTAAGGCAGAGCTCAACTCCGTGGTTTTGAGACGACATTTGAAACTATTCGATATGGTGTTGTAGTAGGAGACGGAGAATGCACTGTCGTGGGTTGCAAAAATTGAAGACTGCAGAGGGCAAGGTTGAGAAGCTGAGGGTCGGGGGCCGTATTCTCTGACCTTTATCCGCGTGCAGTATAAAGGAATATGTCAAAAATAGGCCCCTCGATCACTTGGCTCAACCTGCCGGCGATGAATTGGGTCCGAGACTGGTGCTTAGCATGACGTCACAGGTCTTACACCAACCTGACTGTTCCAACGTTGGATCGCGGGTGCCTAGCATGACGTCACATGTATTACACCAACCTAACTGTTGCATCGCGGAGGCTTAACCCCGCCCCCACATCTTTACACCCCGACTCTGCTTTATTTTTGTACTCTTTCGGGATTCTACAATTTCAGTTTCTCGATCTCGATCACATGCCCATCTTCAGATGCGCAACAAGCACCGAACAACGACTCAACCATCGCAAGGTCTTAAGAATTCATCTGCTTAGGTTAAAACATCCACGAAGCATAGCCTGGAGCCTCAAAAAGACTTCGAACATCTCAGTTGCCCCTCAATCTGGTCTACGAACTGCGAGGGGGCAGGTACACACGTGTAACTGCCATAAGCTGATTCAACTAGGTACAGTGTTCTCAAGGGCTGAGATGCTCCGACGATCCGTCATCCTGTTCCTTGCGAAATGGCCTACATCTTCATCCTGTATGCCTCTTACGATCAGAATGTCACAAATGTGGTATGCTTTCGTCTTCGTAGGATCGTTATGAAACATGAGATCGAATCCCGTCATCGATGCGACCTACCATACCTTGATCTTTACTGGAGGCCTGGAAAAACTTACTGTAAGGGATTGGCCTCGATTCGACTACCGTCAGCGCCAATTGTATCTTGTAAAGAATTGTTTCATCCTCTGTATAGATCTGGGTAGTGGTTCTGCTGCGCCGAGTGCGCCTTATGATCTTGTCAGCAGCTGACTGGACCCCAAGCATGGTGTTTCAAACAATCGCATTACCTCTCAAAATACCCATATTGCCCTTTCTTGACCCCATCTTGTCTTTCATTCACGTCACTTGCTTACATTTGACGCAAAACTTCGCCTCCACCACAGCCCTTATCCCTCCTTCGAAACCGCTCACTGGCGATGGAGACATAGCCACATCAGGCCATGATGTTGGACAAGTCTTGAAATAGACCAATCCAACGAGAGGGCTTCTCTAAGCCCCTAGCTACACTTCTACTGGAAGAAGATCATTCGGGTACTGTGAACTTGTATAAGAAGGCTACCACGAACACCATAGAGGTCTTTCAATAGCAGGAACTTCCAATCTCTCTTCTTTATCAACACTAGCACGTGCTATCCTTTTCAACTCCATAGCCTTTCAAACAGGCTACTACATCATGTACTTCACTCAAGTATCACTTGTTGTGCTCGCTGGAGCAACGATTGCTACTGCTGCACCCCTCGAAGCTCCTAAACATACCCTCTATGGGCGCACAGCGCAATACCACAGCAGTTGCGATAAGCCTGGCCCTGATGGCGGAGAAAAAATGAAAGAAAAGGCCCAAAGGGCCTTCACAGACGCATCGCAAATGGCATACCAGACACAGATCCGCCATGACAACAGTGGAAACGCTTTCACAGAGAGCTCTGCGTAAGTAAAATATCAGGAATCACTAGTTAAGAGTCCGAGTTCTGACTTTGTGAATAGGTACAAGCATTATTTCGCCGACGCGGACAAGGACCAAGTCAAGCGAATGATGCAGGTTATCTATAACAGCCGCCTTCCAGTGGATGACAACGACGGCGGTCAGGGCTACTTCATCGATGTTCGCTGTGGTAACAGTGAGGACCCTGACACATGCGGTGGATCCTCTCTGGCTGGCACGAACGCGAGGCCTGGTAAATCAGTTGTAAGTCAGCCCTTCTTAGAGGTATCAAATGCCATACCGATGTTAACCTCGCATTCAAGATGGTTCTCTGCGATCGCTTTTTCCGCAACTCCGAGCCACGCACCAAGAATGACTTCCAAACCAAGAAATTCGACGACAGTCGCAACGGCTGGTGCCAGCCTAACGAAAAATTCCCTTTCTTCGAAATCGCGGGTCTGACGATTTTCCACGAAATGACTCATCTGCACACCGTTGGCCAGAGGGCTAAACTCGAAGCCTTCCCCGACCCCGATGGCTACGACACCTCTGGCACGATCGATGTCTACGAGAAGGGTGGCGACGATGATCGGGCGAAGTACGAGGACATGGATCCCTGGGAAGCGGCCCGGAAGCTCAAGCAGCTTTGGGATGAGTACGATGCGGACAACTCAAACTACAAGCCCTTGTGGAGCCCGATTCACAACGCAGATAGTTATGCTGCCGCGGCATTGGAGTTTTCGTATCTGGAGCCCTGTAAATGGGATGTCATCTTGCCCAACTCAGTCTGAAAATCTTCTTTGATCACTTCTATTTTGGATACAGATTTTCCTACACCTTGTTTGGATATTATGATAGGCTTGGATGGCGTTCTTATGAGTACATGTATTAGACATTGGAATACAAGGCCAATACATTCTTCCGCAAACTAGCAAGTTGAGGTTTTTGAATGTTAGAGCACTCTATAGCCTCCCAAACGTGCACTGTGTTTATCGATAGGTTTAAACAGGTAGATTCAGCTTGTACTTAGCTAAGCCATACTTTGTGCCGCTTCAAGTACTAGCATTGGGGCTATGCAAGCATTCAAGAAGTAGTCCCCTGTGTTCAAATTGCGCAAGGTAACCATGAAGCTCGCACTTCGCGACCACTCAAGAGTTGGTCACACGCTACAATTACATCGACGAAGTTTTCAAGATTGAGAGACATGTGCGCCTTACAGACACGTTACGTCTATCGAAGAAGTTCACGGGTGCCTCAGCATACCCATGACCGCTAAGATTTGAGTGTTGGGCAATCACGTGATAGCGCGCCGTAATTTACCGAACTTGGGAAGGCGCGTCGCGCTTGCCACCATCAACACCATACACTTTCCTACCCCACGGCATGCCATCCCCCCAGCATCCGAACCCATGAAGCCTTTTCGGCCTCTCACCCTCGCCCGCCCTCGCTCAGAGACTGGCGAGCCATTGAAGAAGAAACCTAGAGTCTCGTCCAACGCGCTTTCCGCGGGCAGTCGCCAACCGCTCAACACGCTGAACGCCCCCGCACCAGCCCAATTCCTGCCCCCGGGTCTCGAAGGAAACTATTATACGGTCTTATGGCGGAAATATACAACTAAGAAGAACAAGACGTGGGATGGTGATGGCGTACTTGCCGTCACAGGCGGCTATGCCACGCTCACGGATAGCGAGACAGGAAAAGAATTGGGCAAAGGAGCATGCACTCGACCGCTGCTGCCAGGCTCGGCACTATCCATCGGCGGAAAGGAGCTGGAAGTTGAGGCGTCCATCGACAAGGCTGATTACCTCGCTGGGCGCATGTTCCTGGGGACGGCTGCAGCTGCGCCTGTAGATCAGTCGAAGCGCGAGGAACCAGGGTACAAGCCTCTTTCGTCGGCCAAGTCGAAAGCAAACAAGAGAAAAGATACTGGTGACGATGGTGTGGATCTGCCAGACTACAAACCCTCAGCTCAACGCAAGCAGCAGTTCAAGGCGCCTCTATTGTCAAATACCGTCATGCCTCAACGAAACCCATCGATCCCGCAACCACGCCACGATCCGAACGCGCCGAACGCCCTAGTCATGAAGCGACCGACGTCATGCCCGAAAGACAAGCAGATAGTCGACGTCGTCGTCGATCCGGTCCTCAGCAAGCATCTGCGCGAACATCAGCGTGAGGGCGTGCAGTTCCTATACGAATGTGTCATGGGCATGCGATGCGAGGGCGAAGGCGCGATCATGGCGGACGAGATGGGTCTGGGCAAGACATTGCAGACCATCACTCTGCTCTGGACACTGATGAAGCAGAACCCGATACACAATGCTTTGCCAGTCATCAAGAAAGCCCTCATCGTTTGCCCCGCTGGCCTGGTCGATAACTGGAAGCGAGAGTTCCGGAAATGGCTAGGCAATGAGAGAATTGGCGTCTACGTGCTAGATGCGAAGAACAAGAAGATTGCCAACTTCACAAAGGGCAAAGCCTACAACATCATGATCGTCGGATACGAGATGCTGCGTGTTATGCAAGAGGAAATGAAGCAAGGGACTGTCGACATCGTCATTGCAGATGAGGGCCACAGGCTGAAGACTGCTAACAACAAGGCCATGCAGGCGATCCAGTCTCTCAACACCGAGCGGCGAATCATCTTATCGGGCACGCCACTGCAGAACGACCTGGGCGAGTTCTTCACTGCCATTGACTTCGTCAACCCTGGCCTACTGGGGCAACGATCAGCCTTCAAGCGTTCCTTCGAAGTGCCCATCGTGCGCAGCCGTCAGCCAGATGCAAGTGAAGCAGAGCTCGAAAAGGGCGAGGCACGATGGAAGGAGCTCGTATCCCTCACCAGTCAATTCATGATTCGCCGTACAGCAGAAGTGCTTGCAAAGTACCTCCCACCGAAGACTGAGCACATTGTCTTCTGCAGGCCAACCAAAGGACAAGCAGAGGCTTATCGCGCCATACTGGGCTCACCAACGTTCAGAATAGCGTTGGGAAGTACAGACATTGCGCTACAGCTCATCAATGTGCTGAAGAAAGTCTGCAACAGCCCTTCGTTGCTCAAATCATCGAAAGATAACGACGATACGCCATCGGAGATGCTGCAATCGCTTCTCCCACTGATACCACCCAAGATCCTCAGCTCAAGTGCTTCGAGTGCGAAGCTGCGACTGCTCGACAGCCTTGTTCATCGGATCTATACCACCACTGAGGAGAAGATCGTCATTGTTTCGAATTACACCACCACACTGGACATGATCGAGCGACTCTTGGTGTCATTGTCATACACCTACCTCCGTCTCGATGGCAGCACACCAGCCACCAAACGCCAAGCACTTGTGGAGAAGTTCAACAAGACTCCAAAGACTACATCGTTCGCCTTCCTACTGTCTGCGAAATCTGGCGGCGTCGGTCTCAATCTCATTGGTGCATCACGCATCGTGCTTTTCGACATCGACTGGAACCCCGCTACCGATCTGCAAGCTATGGCACGTATCCACCGCGACGGCCAGAAACTGCCATGCAAAGTATACAGATTTCTCATCCAAGGTGGCCTAGACGAGAAGATCTACCAGCGTCAAGTCATGAAAATGGGTCTTGCAAACGCCGTCGTAGACAACAAAGCCTCCGCCTCCTCCTTCTCCCAAGAAGAACTCCGCGATCTCTTCCGTCTCGACGAGCGTGAAGGTTGCCAGACCCACGACATACTCGGCTGCACATGCGATTGCAAGGGCTCACCAGAAGTCAAAATCGAGGCGGCGGAAGAAGAAGAAGACGATGAGGCCAACAAAGACGACATCGAAGACTCGGACGAAGACCCCTACCCCACCCTTACGAAAGCAAGTGAAGTCAACATTGAAGAACAAGAAGCGAAGATCAAGGCTAGACGCGCGGCGAAACAGCCCAAACTGAGGATGTTAATGGAGTATCGTCATATTGATACTAAGATCCTTAAGGGAATGAAGAAGAGCGATGGAGAGGAGAATGAAGAGGATGGGGTTGTGGATAATATGGCGGCGGCAATTGATGATGATGTGTTTCTTGATGTGCTGAAGGAACAGGAGTGTAATGTCGGTTTCTTGCTGACGAAGTCGACGTCTTGAGTGGAGTTTTCATGGAGCATGAAGAGGAAAGGGGTCAAGTGTTTCAATAGAGCGTATATGCATAGCGACGGAGTTTTGGGCATGGTAGCATGGCTGGGTGACCTAGTGGCCCTAGTCTCGGAAGAGTTTCGCGTTATAACGCATACAGGCTGTGCCTTCAGTTAGCGAAATTCATTCCAGTCTTGTACACGAGAGAATGGCTCTCATCCGGTGCGTGCCTCTCGACCATGACACATTGTATCCAAACATGAAAGAATAGATGCAAGATCTACAGTCGTCACGAAAAATCCCATGAGATCAAAGTTGTAAACAGCAAGACGATAATATTTACTATGCAGAAAATAAAAGCACTAGGCTATTAGCCCACAAAGGCACCGCCATCTATCTCAGCGATGCTATGGTATCTCTCCGACTGACACTCTCGCCAATCCCTTCCTATCCAAGCCAAGCCATCCACGGCTTAAACACCAGCCTGCTGCGCGAAACCCAGTCTAGGACCCGAGCTACCCATCTCATGAACAATGTACTTGCTCTTAAGGAAGATGTCACCAAAGATGCTGAAGCCAATACCGTCATCAGTCTGGATACCACCAAAGCAAGCACCAGTACCATCATCAAGAGGAGCATAGTTGACGTATTTACCCGGAACAGTCTGCTTGACGCCACCAACAGTGATGGAGAAATCAGGGAGGGTAGCAGTGCAAGGGAAGATGTAACCGCCCTGAGTAGCATCGTTCTTTGCGCCGGAGACCTTGGCGTAGTAGGCCTTGACGATAGCGGGGTCGGTGTAGATGAGGGTTGTGCCGGTGTCGAGGATACCGGAGACGGTCTTGGTGGTGGTGGTGGTGCCGACGCTGTAGGCGGAGGCGCTGAAGCCCCAGAAACCTTGGCTGTCGTCGGCGGCGACGTAGGTGATGGGGCCCGTGTACTTGCTCTTGTCGATGTAGCCGAAGTCGTAGGTGCCGGCGGCGTGGTACTTGAGTTGGACGGCGAAGAGGGGCGACGCGAGCTGCGACTTGACGGTGTCGAAGAAGGTGTTTTGTTGCTGGGGTTGCACCGTGTTGATGGTGGACATGGCCAGGCCGAGCAGACCGTCCGTGTCGACGTCTTGTGAGAATTGCGCGGAGACGGAGGTGGCAGCCTCGACGGCTTGAGAGGTGGCTGTTACGCCACCGACGGTGACCTTGTCGGCGTAGACCTTGCCGGAGGCACCTGAGCCATCGCCGTAGGAGATCTTCCAGGAGTAGCCGCTCTTGACCTTGGAGGCATCGACCTTGTAGTAGTCGTGGCCGGCGGTCTGGGAGCTGGCTTGGAGAGACGAGAAGACCCACCTGTGGTTACATTAGATGTGGGTCTTATATGAGGATAGGCACTTCGCCCCATCGTGACTTACAAGTCAGCACTTCCGGTGTCGAAGTCAAGGTGGACAGTGGTGCTGCCAATGGTGACCGGGCTCAGGTATGCCGAGTCATATGCGTCATTGGGAGCGGCAGGCACTGATCCACTGGCAGCAGCAGCGGCGACAACAGTGTTGCTGGCCCTGTTTTGTGCAGCCTCAACAAGGCTTTGAGGAACAGCCTTGCCGTGCTTGCGGAGAGCCTTGATCTTTTGCTCGGGTCCGTTCTTCAGGTAGGTAGAGCGAGGAACTTGCTCAACCGAGAAGGAGTTTCCCTTGTCTGTAATCACGTGTTAGGTTGGAGCTTCTCATCAAGGCAGTGTTTGACATACGCAGAACAGGAGTGGCAACAACAGTGCTGGCAAAAGCGAGCGCCGCCGTGAGGTGGGCGAATGAAGGCATGATAACGATGGACTATCTGATACGGCAGAAGAGCGAGGGGTGAAAGGCCAGTGGTAGCTGAAGCCTGTATGAGAGGCTTGAAGAGAAGACGAAGCCGGTACAGAAGCAATAGAGGCGAGGAGATGCCTTGGCTTTATACCAAGCAATGCCAACAAGGCGCGGCATAAAGTCTTGTCCATGACGATGATGTGCTCGTTACCCTGTTCGATCTGTCTACGCCGCCCTCTATTGGCATCGTAGGCGTAGTGTAGGATCATAGTGGGGTAAACGATCAACATTGAAATTAGATCCCGCAACCACTCATGGTAACGAGTCCTATCTTGGCAGGTCGATCATGCTCGCAAGGCGGTGGCGCCGCGTTTCATACATTTACCTGCTACATTGAGACTTGGCGTCGGTCACGCAAGTGCATGCGGAGCCGGGTGTTGGTAGAAGGGCGCTTGGGATAGGCGACGGCCCTTGTAGATCGGATATTGCGACTGAAGTGACCATCTTGCGCGAGTGTAGGACCGAATGCGTGGCGGCGTGTCCGTAGTACTACATCGTGTAATTGCAGGCTGTGAGGTTCCGCAGGCGTAGCAACGGCGGGACCGAGGTATGTTTCGAAGAATGTGGCAAGTTAATAGTACTGTACCGAATCTTCATGGCTATTGGTGACTGCTGGAATGAAAGTTGCCATAGTATAGCGTCCCTTGTTCGCTAAGTGGCGGGTTAGTGCTTCCCCAGTGTCGTGTAGTGCGTGTGCCTGCCAGTCAAGCTTCGAAGCGCGCTACCAAGCATGCCACTTTCACGCTTGGCGCTATCATGCTGCAGGGAGCGGGACAGCCACAGCCGTTTGAAACGCGGCCTGGAGATGGCCTGAGGTGTGTTGGTCATGCAAACACGGACATCCGTCAATAACGTCAATGTCGTCAACGTGTGTCCATGCTTTCTACACCGTGGCTGCATGGCTGTCGTTCGCCGCTTGACATATGCTTTGGTATCGATAGTCGCATGCAAACGTGCCGTAGTACCATGGATAGCTCGCGATCAGCAGGCCAACTGCCGGCGAACAGCGCAGTCACATCTGCCCTTGCGCCCGATGTCCAGCCTCCAAAAACTCGCCGAGTCGTCCAGCCGATCGGTAGCTATTAACGCATGATTAATTAACAGCGTAACTTAGCAAACAACGCGATAAGAGCGGCGGCGGACTGCATTAGGTAGGTGGCGATGGGTGGTGTGGTTGAAGGGCGGGCGTCTGCAGACGGCACATGGGAGAGGTCGAGTGTAGGCCCGGCCCTAGTGGACCTTCCCGCCTGGCCCAGCTAACCCTTTCATGTCGCAAAGACACATGCCACAACCAATCATCAGCATGGGGCACTTTTGCCCACAAAATCGCGAATCTCGAGCTCGGCCAATTGCGCATCACAAGGCCGCTTGCGCTTCCAACCTGCCAATTCAGGACGTGATCCGCAACATTCCAAGCACACTATACCACGGAGCAGGATGGTATCAAGCACCATCAAGCTTGGTCACGCATGCCGAGGATAATGCTTAGCACCACACTTTGCGAGTTGGCGCTCCCCCAGGCTGGATTGCGGAATGTTGTTCATGTCCTATCAACGTTGAAGATACACTGCTATGCCGATGCTCGGGGGTTTAGAGTTTCTTATCACCTGCCAATTGCGATGCAAAGTCGTTGCTGGCGCATGTCACTCCACGCCATCTGTCGATCGTGAAGGATGGTATCAAGCAAAGCCAAGCTGCTTGAGGAAGCTTGGTACACGCAGGCACAGAAATTCTCCGATACTAGCTGTGGATTGGGTATCTGGAAAAGGAAAGAAAAGTTGGCGGCTGCCTTATCTTCGAAGCAAACTTGTTGCGGTCAACAACATGCATTTCGCCGCAAATCAAGACCAGACCCCAGTCTGAGTCTAAGTCCAAGTATGAATCTGAGTCTGAGTGAGACTGAACCTGAGTTCCAAGTTTGAGTCTGAGTCTGCATCTGATTCAAACGCGCATTCTCCTTGCGAATCTATTCTGCGTCGGCGTTGCCGGTGACAGCACTCTCCAGCTTCTTGAGCGCCGCACGATACGCCTTCTTCTTCCCATCCGCCGTAACAGCACTCTCCTTCCACTCCATCCTCTTAACCTTCTTACCCCCCCTCTTAATCCCATCCCCCTTAGCCACCTGCTTCAAAAACCACGCGGCCTCCGTCTTCGTAAACATTGTCCACGCCTCTCCCGGCTTACCCGCACGCGCCGTCCGGCCCACGCGGTGCACATAGCTAGTAATACTGGTAGGCAGATCGTAATTGATCACGTGAGTAATATCGGGGATATCCAAACCGCGGGACGCGGCGTCGGAGGCGATGAGAATTTTGGTGGCGCCGGAGCTGAAGGATTTGAGGAGCTTGCGGGAGGCGTCTGCGGTAAGGGCGCGGGTCATGGTTTTGATGTGGGTGGCGAAGAGGGGCATGAGGGCGCTGAGGAGATGCGATAGGCGGGATGCGCTTTCTGTGCTTTTGGTGAAGATGAGGACGCGGCCGGTTTGCTGGGATATGATTGCGCGGCTTTCCGAGTCAGACTCGGAGTCGCTGTCTGAGGATGAATCGGAGTCTGAGGAGTCTGAGGAGTCTGAAGATGGCTTTGATAATTCCAGTGTGCCCGGGTAGACGTAGTTGAGTAGTACGTATAGCAGGTGCAATGGTTTGTTTGAACCATCGCCCACATGTAATGCGAACTCCTCTAGTGTAGACGGCAGCTCGAACACGTTCTCTTCAGTCTCCATGGGCTGTAGTTCCGTAGTCTCGTCTTGTACGACTACCAACTTCGGTCGCTTCAGCTTGAGAGTGCCTAGCTTCGTAAGGTCCTTTTCCATTGTCGCCGAAAGCACAACTTTGGTGAGTTGCCTCCGGGCAGGCAATGCCATGGACCAGATGGAGTTGGCGTCGCGCTCCCGCTTTCGTATCCGCTCTTGGGCGTTCATGAAGTCCACCGGAGTCTCACCGTGAAGGGCGTCCATGAGCACGGTTGCCCAGCCCTGGAAATTTTGGTTCAAAAGCTGGTCAGCCTCATCGATGACGAGCCAGCGCACGCTGTTCAGCAGAAAGCCTGTTGTGTGCTCGATGTGCTCGACCAATCGACCCGGAGTGCAGATGAGTATGTCCACGCCCGAATCATACTGTGGAACGTGATCCAGAGGCATGGCTCTCAAGTCATCGTACAACCCTCCTCGCTCCATGAAGCCTGTCTGATATTGTCGAGAAGCCTTCTCCTGCAGCTCATGTGCTCTCCTCGGGTCGTATTGCGGTCGCATCTTGACGAGCTGCTTCTGCTCTGTCGCAAACGCGACATTGCCCAACGCTGTTCCTACTTTGATCTTTGTTCCAGCGCACAGGTCCTCGGCGACTTGTAGGGCTTGGTTGACGAGCTGCCGGCTTGGTACTACGACGATGGCGGATAGGACAGGTACGGTACGGTCTTTGAGCGCTTCGATAACAGGGAGTAGATATGCTAGCGTCTTTCCAGAACCAGTCTTTGCCGACACACATATATCGCCCAAGTGTTGGTCAAAGCCGGGATGTAGCAGAGGTAGCAACGCAGTCTGTACCGCCAAAGCGTCCTTGAAGCCTTGTTTTTCCAGCTTCTTGACATACTGGGAATCTACACCCAATTCGGCGAACGGGACTGTTTTCGACGCTTCGACGGTAGTAGGCTGCGCGAGCCAGGTGGGAAGGGTGGAGAAGGTGGGTTCGTAAACGGGCTCGGGAATCGGTGCGGGTTGCGGCATAGGCTCGAGGTCATGAAGCTCTCCTGCCTCTTGCAGATCCTTCGCAGGTTCCTCCTCTGCATTTTGACTCTTGGCTTCAGCTAGCTTCGCTGCCTTTTCGAATTTGGAGAAGACATTCTTGTGCTTCTTCGATATCTCATCATCCTCCTCTTTGGCGGCCTCAGCTTCGCGTTTTCTCTTTTTGGGCTTCTTGATGGTCTTTTTCGCCTCTGCTACCGGACTGTTTTCTACGGGCTCGGGACTTGAGGCAGCGACTTCTTCATTCGTAGCAATTACAGGGCTGGAGGCCTTTGCGACAACGGGCGCGGGAGGTGAAGGCTGCTTCTTGGCGACAACCGCGGGCGGCACATAACGTCTTTGAAACATGATGTAAGGGATCCTGCGATATTTCGGGTTGCGACAGCTCAAAGTGAAGCCTGGAGGGATCCGCGACCGTTTGCAACAGGCGGATGGTGAGTTTAGAAAATCTATGGACCCTGGAAATTTAGTCGGAGTTCCAGCCACGCCAGACGCCGACGGTGACGCGCCCACGCCGAGGCCCTGAGTTCGCGACAAAGCAGGTGCTCCCCGCCAGATACACCCATGGTACCTTTCAATTGCGCCCAGGCTTGAGCGCGATGTATCCTTCTGAGCAGACTCGAGGTGTCAGTCCTCACAATCCGCCATCATGCCGTACAATATTGCTATGGTCAGCGACAATTTCTACCCTCAACCCGGTATGCACCTAGCCGCGTCTTGAGACTCGGCGCAGTACTCATCAATCGTAGGAGGAGTCGAAAGTCACATGTACCAACTGTCCAGTGTAGGTCCCCATTACTAAGTCCCACTGTATTCACACCTAACATCTCCAGAAACTCATCGACCGCGGCCACAAAGTAATCGTTATAACACATGCCTACGCGGGCCGAACCGGTGTTCGCTACCTAACGAACGGCCTGAAAGTCTACTACGTTCCCTTCTGGGTCATATACCGCGAAACCACCTTCCCGACCGTCTTCTCCTTCTTCCCCATATTCCGAAACATCGTCATCCGCGAAAACATCGGCATCGTACACGGCCATGCTAGTCTCAGTAGTCTGTGCCATGAGGCCATATTGCATGCGAGGACTATGGGGCTGAGGACGGTTTTCACGGATCACAGCCTCTTTGGATTTGCTGATGCGGGAAGCATACTTACGAACAAGCTTCTCAAGTTTACCCTGAGTGATGTGGATCATGTCATCTGCGTCAGTCATACTTGGTATGTCTTCACTGGTACTTTCTCAGGGCTGGCAGCTGCTAACACATTGTAGCAAAGAGAACACCGTCCTTCGAGCCTCGCTAGACCCCCTCATGGTCTCTGTCATACCCAACGCGGTGGTGGCAGAGAACTTCCGTCCTTTGTCCCACGATTCGGTCGATCCAAAAGATACAAAGAAGGCACCTGGTCCCCGACAGCCAATGGGCCCTGATGAGATTATCACTGTCATTGTCATACAACGGCTATACTACAACAAGGGCACCGATCTGCTAGTCGCTGCTATACCCCACATTGTTGCTGCGAACCCGAACGTTCGCTTCATCATCGCTGGAAATGGGCCAAAAGCTATTGATCTCGAACAGATGATTGAGCGGAACGTGCTGCAAGACAAGGTTCTCATGATCGGTCCGGTCCGCCATGAAGAAGTCCGAGACGTGATGGTACGCGGACACATCTATCTCTGCCCCTCGTTGACAGAGGCGTTCGGAACCGTCATTGTGGAAGCTGCATCATGTGGGCTTTACGTCGTTGCGACTCGAGTCGGAGGTATCCCTGAAGTGCTACCTACCCACATGGTTGAGTTCGCGGCACCCGAAGAAGACGATTTAGTCGTAGCAACAGGCCGTGCCATCGCCAAACTGCGAGCTGGAAAGGTCAGGACCGAGCTCTTCCATAATCAGGTAAAGCAGATGTACTCCTGGACCGACATTGCGCAGCGAACAGAGAGGGTATACGACGGCATCAGCGGCGTAATTGGTCACAGCGATTTCTACCAAGGCGCAGGGGCAGCCGGCGCGTGGAGTGCAACACGTGGTCGAGCGGGAGTGCAGAGTTTCGCACTCATTGAGCGGCTGAAGAGGTATTTTGGTTGCGGCATCTGGGCAGGTAAACTCTTCTGCATCTGCGTTATCGTCGACTACCTCATCTACCTCGTTCTGGAAATCTTCGCACCCAGATCACGCATCGACATATGCTATGACTGGCCTAAGAAGGTCATGCAAGCGAAAGGAGAAGTCAACAAGCTGTTCGTACCCGAAATCGACCCTGAAAAGGGAACTTTACTCCGAAAGAGAAGCTCGAGGCATCGAAAGCCGAAGAGAGAGGAACCAGAGGATAGTTGAGACACAGGGCAAAGACATCACTTGAAAAGAGCGAGAGGATGACGTGTCAACGGCTTTTGTGATTTGAATATTACGATTACTGTTCGCCCAACTATGAGCTATGAACAGAGAATCGCGCAGAATGGTATATGCTAACTACTGATCGAAGCCCGTATCCAGATAGGCTTACTATGCTATACCGGAACGCTGAACCGGTACTCCCATTCCGTGCCCCCAACGCCGATGAAAATGCTTTGTACAAGGAGAAAAGAAAGGAAAATAAGATGTCAACAACACAACTAAGTCGCCATGACTTAAGCGTAAAACCAGTACTGCGCACTGTACTCCACCGTAAAACTGCCCTCAATCCCACTGCAGTCCTTAGGCGCCATACCACCCGCAGTGTGTATCCGGTAAACCTCGTTGTACGCCCAAGCCGCCTGACCCTCAGTCGTAACCGTAGCGTTCAACTTGAGCCACGGAACACTACCCAGACCATTCGTTCCCTTGGTCGCAGTCGTGGGCGCAGCACTCTTGGCATTAACAGCACACTCCACACGACCGAAGTTGTTCTTGTCCGTCTCGAGCATGAAGAGAGGGACGCCTGCGGCGGTGAACTGGTGGTGCCCACTGAGACGCTGGTCTGCCTCTGCGGACGTGGGGATCGCGTAGTTGAGTGCGAGATCGGTGACTTGGCCCAAGATGTTGACGTTGAGGCGGGCGGCGTCGCAGGTCGCGTTGAAGAGCGTGGCAATTGCGCCGGTGGCTTTGGGGATGGTGGATGCGGAGGAGTCGGCGCAGGTGTAGTTTTGGGTGCCTCGGCCGATGGCGATGTGCCGGAGGGAGGTGCCTTTTGCGGGGGCGGCGAGGGGGGTGGGTGCTGGGTGGTGTTAGTATATGTTTTTTGTTTGGGATGGTTGGTGGTGGGGATGGAGGAACGTACCAGCAGGGAGAGCAACGTTGGAAAGATCACATAGTGAGTCTGTCTTCAACAACTCCTTGTAGATAACGGCTGGGATATCGCGCCTTGGGATCAAAGCTGCTATCGAGTCGACGGTCTGGCTGGGAGCGGCGAAGATGGTGGCTGGTGCCAGGGCCAAGACGAGGCTGAGAGTGGTGAAGATCATGTTTGAGGTTGTCGGCTTGTAGTATCTTGGATGGTGATGTAGATTGCCGAGTCGAAGTCTTGGATGCTTGTGTGATGTTCGAATAGAGTGCGACCGTCTCGATGTTTATACCAGAAAACCAAGCGTATTTCAAGAATCCAGTGTAAGCCTTGCCGCCGGTATGATGAGTATTCCGGGAATAGATTGTTGTTGTTGCTGAGCTATTGTAAGACCTTCGGAAGCGATGAGATCCGTAAGATGAATAAAAACGGTCCAAGCGAAATGAAACAAACGTCAGAAATAACCCTCAAGGAAAGAAGCCCAAAGGAAAGTACGCGAACGACGAAAGCGGGTTTCTCTTGTAGAGGGAAGTGAGATGTTGTGTTGGTAGTGAGGTGGATATGGGAAACCGTCAACGAGGCCGTGTATGCCATGTTCCTATATACACAAACACCGCGCTACGAACTACACGAAACGAACCAGTTTCTCTGCCAGCGCGTAGTCGCCCGCTCCACACAAATCCATCCATAGTACACGCGACCGAGTCTGCGAAGCCGAGCAACCGTTTACCGCCGTGTCCCACTCGCCCTTCCAGCCACTGCTTTCGCTCGCTTTGCTCACTTAGTCCGCTAATGCAGGCAAGGAAAAGACCCCAAATATAGCTGGCGGGGGTGTGATAGGCTCACAGCGTTCGAAGAGAGATGGGAGGGATGGCAGGTGCGTTGTGGTTCGCTGTTCTGCCGAGCGCGCCTGGGGTGGTCAGGACGGCCGCTAGCCGGGTTTGGGGGTTAGTGTTGTAAACGCCCGTGGGGATCGGCTGGCGAGATGGCTATTTTGGGGTTTGCGACGGGAGGGGGTTGGTAATTTGGTAATGGGGTGGAGGGTTAAGGTGCTGATGCGAGATGGAGATGGAGATGGGCAGATCTGTGATCGTCGGGAGGGGTTGTTGATGATGTGCTGATGGGGAGGTGGAGGTTTGGAGTTGGGGCTGTGTTGTGGGTGTGTGAGTATAGATAGTTGATGATTGATGTTGAAGTGAGACGGATGTCGCCCGCCTTCCTGCGCTGAGTTTGGTAACTTCACGGACACGTCTTGCCAGCGCCAGCAAGACTCGAGTCTGGCAAGTTGGAAATCAGCACGCGACCAGGATCTACCTACCTACCTACTACAGTACAGTGCAAAACCAAGAACCCTCACAAACCACCACACTCAAGCCCAGCAACCGCCCTCTCCACACCCAGTCCTTCCACTTCCCTTCCCTCCTCCCTCCATTTCCTTCTCCCACCCACTACCCGCAAAGCCGCCCGTCCTACACCTAGTCACGCAATCATCAGCTGGCAATGTACCCAAGCTACTATCCCTAGTACAACTTCCCTGTACCCACCCGTCGCTGGCATCGCTGGTCGCAGATACCCACCTGCACCTTCCCGCACCACCAAACCAGATGTAGAAGGTACAAACACCGCAAATACTTTCGCATCCACAGAAAAAGACTATTAATATACTCTGCATGCAGCGACGGGTAGGTGAAAGAAATGACAGCTAATATACCTCATCCGGCATTGACAAGGTTATGCTCAGCGCTAGCCAATCAGGACGTGGAAGACAGCTGGACAGGGCTCCAGGCGCTAGCATCCTCGAACGATATCTCGGCGCTTCGCTATTGGCAGCCAGCGGCCGGCGAACAGGTCTCTGGTTTTCTCGACTGGCATTGTGGATTGGATGCTTGTATTTGGCTCGCTGGCTACTGGCCAGACATACCAATGTCGTGCAGGTGGATTGGCAGATTGTAGGCGGGGATCTTGTTTGACATTCCGCTCTTGCATGGCCGTTTTCCCGGTTTCTGTTCCTCGATACCCATTTCGTTGGATGGCAGTGCTCGAGAGCGGTTCTGCAGGAAGGACCAAGGAAGCTGGAGGATGGAAGCGTGTCGCCATCTGTGTTTCTCTCGATTCATGCTATTCTAGTGATTTTGCTGCTAATTGTAGGAACGAGGTGGGAGGAATCGAGATGGAAGGATTATGAAGGGATGGCGTGTCGCCATGTGTTTTTTGAGATGGCCACTCAGATGCCCTGAGGGCAGTACGCTCTCTGCTATACATAACCGCGATACGTCCTTCGCGCTTGCGAATGGTTTGCCACTTTTGCGTTGTTTGGAACGGGTTCTTGCCGTTCTTTCCAGTCCTGCGAATGCTCAGTGGTTGATCGAGTCGCAAGATAAGGACGAAGGAACCTGTCGTGTGTATGGACGCAGCTTTCCGAGATGATTCGTTGTGCTCGGGTAGTATCTGCCAGCCGCCGGGTGGTCGAGATACCGATGCGCTGCGATATCAGAATGGTTACACAACAGTGACTTTGACATGTGGTAGGCTCTGGGGGTACATGTTTAATCTTTGCTAATCGTGGTGTGCCACGGAATGTCATGCGCATGTGTTGTACTTCTTCTGCGTTTGTGAGGGAGCCTATCAGTAGACTATCTGGAGGGTGGTCGACGACGTATTCGCTATGCTTGACTGTCATTGTACTTCATGCTACAAGCAATGGGAAGACGAAAAGGCATCTCAAATCTGCAAAAAGATCCCAGCGCCTATATGCAGATCCAAACTCCCACATCGATCGTTGATCATTGATCCGTTTCTCGATCGACGTGAGATTCATAGAATTGTTGGAGGAAAAGCTCTTCAAATGGTCGCTTTTGAGTCTCCGGGTACAGCAAAGGCTTATCATGGTCGCTGTGCCATGGACGGGATAGTAGGGACTGGCGAGGTTGATAACATCAAATTATTCATCATTAGTATCAGTGATAATAAATGATGAATAATTTGATGTATCATCGCCGCCAGTCCCAAGCCCCCAAGGCACATACCACAAATAAGCATCCCTTGCCCACCCGAAACCCATCCTAATAATACACCCCATCCCTCACCCCTCAACTAGTCCCATCATCCTCATTATGCCACACCCCGGGGTCCTCAGGCCCAGGAACCGGTCCACCAGGCACACTCGGCCCCGCCACAACCGCCGCGCCCCCAGCAGCCCCCGCCTCAAAGCTAAACAAGAAATAAAACACCATAAAATGCAGCGCAAGCAGGTACCCCGCAAAGATATTCCGACTCGTCCTCGTCTGGAGAACGAATTTAGTAACGCGCAGAACCATGCGTTCAAAGAGGTGCATGCGCTTCATTGCGCGAGCGCTCTCGCGGCCCCGGAATGCCGCGAAGGGACTGAGGTTTGACTCGTAGGCTGAGCGGTATTTGGTGTCGACTGTTGACCCACCCGTGCCTCCGGAATCGATGTTGATGGCAGAGGGATTAGGGTTTGCGCCGTAACTTGAGGCGCTCGAGGCGGGACCTCTGTTGACGGCGTTATAACTGCTCACATATCTCGTTTTCTCGTATAAGTCCAAATTGTCCTTTTGTAGCGCGCCTATTTCGCTTCGGAGGGAGGAGACGGTTTGGTACGACTTTTGCAGCTCGGCTTCGAGCTCCGAGTTGCGCTTCTTGAAGCGGTCGCGTTGCGCGGTTATCATGGGGAGGATGCCGGAGCCGCCGCCCATGGGTTCCCCTCCCCCTCCCGCACGCAGAGAGGCTAGTGTGGGTGCTTGCGACGAGTTGTCGAAGCCGGAGATTATGGAGGAGGTGGGTGATGAGCGGCCTCTTCGTCCTCCGCCGAAGGAAGACTGCGGGTAACGCGATACGTAGGTTCCTGCAACGGACATGCCTGATGGGTCGAAGGCGTTTGTGGCTTCTTGCTGGACTTTCTCGAGATCGGCTTCTAGTGTCTCGTTGAGTTGGCGGGACTTTTCTAGGTCCATGTTTGTGTTTGAGAGTTCTTCTTGTAGAGCTTCTAGCCTGCTCTGCAGGTCTTGGTGTGAGACGCGCATAACGGTGAGCTCGTTGCTGAGCTTCTTGTTGCGAGCGAGCAGGAGCTGTTCCAGTGTTTCGCCTTTGCCCTTGCCGGATGTGCTGTTCTGCGAGAGGGCGATCTCGGTGGCTTCGTCGTCGTCATCGCCTGTTGCGAATTCGATTGACTACCGCAAATTAGCTTGGGCTCAACAGTATCAAGTGAAGAGCCTACCTTTAGCACTTCCAACTCCTGCTTCACGTTCTCATAGTCGCCCCATTTCTGCACCTTCTCGCGAAGAGCCTCCTTTTCACTCCTCAGCGACTTGATCTCCCGTTCCAAGCTTCGTGTCTCTGTCTCGAGCCGTGTTCGTTCGGAGTCCTTTTCGAAGCGCGCATTCTCGAGCTTTCGCAGGAGTGATGAGTTCTCGGATCGTAATCGCAGGAAGGCCGGATCGTCTTCAACCGCAACCTGTTGCGTTGGCGCAGATGCAGACTGGGCCAACTCGAGGCGTAGTTGCTCGTTCCGTGCTGTGATTTCTGCCAGTCGGTGGCTTGTTCGCTCGAGCTCTGAGCTAACAATCTCAAGCTCCGCCGCAGTAGCACCGCGACCGCCTTCTTCTTCAGACGCTTCACCCTGACCCAGTCGCTGTGAGACCTCGTAACTGGCCTTGAGCTCCTTCAACAGTCGGTCCTGGTTCTCGACCTTCTCTTCCAGGCTCTTCTCCTTTGACTCCCAGTTGTCCTGCTTCTCGTTCAGCACAGCCGACCATGACGCTTCCACGTCTTTGATCTTGCTGTCTCGGCTGTCCTCGAGGGCTTTCCGTGCCGTCCGCTCCTCCTCCAACTTCTTGTCTGAATCGTCGAGTTGTGTGGTGAGTTTCGCTACCGTCTTCTGTAGGCGCTCATTCTCAGACGTGAGCTTTGGCACGAGTTCTTCGGAAGTCACGAGCGAGTCGACGGAGGCTTCGAGGAGAGGGTACGGGTCGGGTGCTTCAGAGAGCGGCGAGTAGACTTGGAAGAAGGCGGCCTGTACCGTCTTGGACTGGTTGGATATAAGATCAATGAAGTTCTGGTATGCTGCGAATCTGGCTTAGTAGAGCTCAGTCAACTGCGCAAGTGGAGGCTTACACTTCAAGAGCCCTTTGATGTCGCTGAGCTTGCTGGCATCGTCGAGTTTCCGGAAGTCTTTGGTCTTTTGCGCGAGGTCCTTTCTCTGCGTGAGAGTGTCTCTTTGATGCGCGACAAGATCCGAGGCGACAGTGTCGAGCTGCGGAATGAGAGTGGTGAGGTCGATGTCTGGCGCATTGTTAGCCTAGTCGCATCATATGCGTCACGGGAATTCGCACTTCTCCATGCGCCGATCGCCTTTTGGAACTTGTTCCCCTCTTCTTGCTCTTCTTCTGCGACTGGTTCCTGCCTCTCGGCACTGGGTGGAGTCTCGACCCTCTCATCCATATCTACTCCGCCCTCCATGGTTGCGCTTCAGTCTGTATCCGTGTCTGCGAGTGAGACAGACGTGTAATTGGAATCCAAAAGAACCGGGGTTTATTGCGCGCCTGTCGTAGTCTACTCCCGCAAGCCTTCACGGCGCGTTGTGAATCATGGAATGGAGTTGGTTACGTATGCACCCAGCTTGCCGTGAAACCGCGGAAGGTGCGGCGTTGGGCGGCCCTAATTGGTGGACTGCCGCCATGATAGCTCACCAGGCACCACGAGCGCACATCCAACACGCACCATGCGCGCCTCTTACACTTCGCTGCCATAGCCTGCCATGGCGCATGTGAAGGTCGAGAACAATGGCAGACGCACCTTCCCAACCGCCCGCGACACGGCGCCCGCCCCCGCAAGATGGTCCCTACATCCTCCGCAAGCTCGTCGCAAACCTCCCGCTGTCCGCTGACGGTCCATCTACAGACGTGCGCATCACGTGTGTAGAAGTGTGGAATGGCAACCTCTATGTTGGCACCTCCGCCGCCGAAATCATCCACTTCGTCCTCCTGCCGCCCGAGACCGACGATCCCTCCGAAGAGCCCACGGCCATCATTGCCTCACGACTAGAACCGCCCCATAACGACAGCAATGGGCCCGGTGTGCAGCAGATTCTCCTGCTCCCCAAGATCAGCAAGGCCTGTGTGCTGTGTAACAATACCCTCTCCATATACTCGCTACCCGAGCTGAGCCCAGACTCGACCTTCAAGCCGATAGGATGTCTGTGGGTTGGAGGTGTCGACTTGAACGACAACGCTGAAGGTCCGGCTGAGGATGGCGTGGTAGTCGTCATCGGCCTTAAGAAACGCCTGCGACTGGTGCAGATATCCGAGAACTCACCCCCGAAAGCGATCAAGGCGATTGAATACGGAGGCTGTCTGGTCTCGGTCCGCCGAGACACGTTCTCATGCGCTGCTGATGCGCATTCGTATGCCCTACTGGACGTCGTACACCAGCAGAAGATAGGCCTATTCCCAATCTCTTCCTTGGACCCAGACGCCGGCGACATTGGCGGAGCCGCTGAGCACCTGGCGACTGTGCCAAATGCACCTTCTAGGAGCGTTTCCTCCGCTTCGCATCCACAAGCTCCCGAGGAGCACCGCGGCCATTCTCGAAGTACAAGTTTGAACGTGCTTGGGCTGGGCGGTCCTTCACGAACAGCAAGCCCACGGGCTCCGGCGCAACGCTATGGTTTCGACGTGCCACAATCACTCTCGCGCGACATGTCACCGGCTCCTTCACGCTCGCCTGGCCGAGCCGCCATGGGAGGAGAAGGCGAAAGAGCGTCTAGCCAATCTCGAGGCGGCGCAACTTCACCCGATAAACCTTTACCACCAGCTCCAACCGAAGAAGAGGGACCACAGCCCGAAGAGCCACTGCTACCACGACCGCCGCCCTTCATTCCTTTGAGACCCCACGTCGCATCACCAAACACGAACGAGTTTCTGTTGACGGTCGGCACTACACCTTCTGACCAAGGAGTCGGCATGTTCGTAAACCTCGATGGAGATATGTGCAGAGGTAGCATACAATTCAGTAGCTATCCTGATGCGATTGCTGTAGACGGCGCGGGCATTGACTTCTCGGCCTCTATGGGTCAGGGCATGAACTCTGAGGAAGGTTACGTCTTGGCCGTTGTACATCGAGAGGCGGAAGGTAGTATGACCTACGGTGTTGAGATTCAGCGATGGGATGTGGATCCCAGCGCTGGAGAAGTTGACAAGCACTGGCTCAATTTCAGCCCGCTCGGCCTGCCAGTGCAGACCAAAGGCTCACATATCTCGACGCCTATAGGTATGCGCACTGTAGTGCAGCCTTACGATCTAGTGATTCCTGAAGTAGGCGCGAAACTGACCGTCCGGAAATTGCAGCTTGCTTCATCTGAGGGAACAGCGAGAGAGTCCAATGAAGTTGAGAAGCGCCAAACAAATGCGGACCGCGAGTTTGCGGAGCGCCTGTCCAAATTGCAGTCACAGACTGTCGTCTGGGCCGGAGACCAAATATGGTGGACAGTACGAAACCCCCTAGTGACCCGATTAGATTCACGAATCGAAGCGGCCCAGTATGCGCTCATTGGAGATGCGACACGCATCCAGCCTGACAGAAGAGTCATAGAAACCATCCTAGGCGATATCCGCGGACAAGAGCCGCGCAACGAGTCTGAATACCTTAGTCTCATATACATTCGTCAAAAGGCCTCGCTTATGCTCTTCATGGACGTAGTCCTACGTACCAAAACGAACATCATCATATTCGAAAATGAGAAGCGTATCACCGAACAAGCACTCATTGAAGGTGAAATAGACCCGCGAGTTGTCTTGAGCCTGATGCCGATTCTCAACCAAGAAGTGGTACAAGGCTCGGACGGCGTACAGATCTATGGCGGCATCACAACGCTGGTAGAGCACTTCTTGCAACAGAACGATCTCTCCACCATGCCAACGAACATCAATGGTCCCTTTGGTGACAATCTGTTGCATTTCGTAAAGCGATATCTCCAATTCTGGAAAAAGCGGAAAGGAATGGCAAGCGTAACAAACGATCCAACCGTGTTCAAGACTGTCGATGCAGCATTGCTTCACATCCTCCTACTCTTAGACCAAGGAAGTCCAAAGGGTACTTCCAGCCCCGGCGCCCACCGAGCAGAACTCTACGAACTGGTCGATAAGGAAGTAGAGTGCTTCGATCGCGCTGTTGAGTTGTTAGAACAGTTCAAGCGTCTCTTCCTGCTCAGTCGTTTGTACCAAGGCAACTGCAAGGCTTCCGTCAAGGCGTCACATGTGCTGGCGACCTGGAAACGGATCTTGGAAGGCGAGGAAGACAAGGGAGGCGAACTTGTAGATGGCGAGCATAAGGTGCGCGACTATCTACGAAAGATTCGCGATCAAGCTCTGGTAGAAGAATACGGCGCATGGCTAGCGAATAGGAATCCAAAGCTGGGTGTTCAAGTCTTTGCGGACGATCAGAGTAGAGTCAAATTCGACCCTACTCGAGCAGTAGCTTTGCTGAGAGACAAGGCGCCAGGCGCTGTCAAAGAGTACCTAGAGTATCTTGTCTTCGGCCAGAAAAAGGTAAGCCCTTCAGCACATATCTACTCGCTCTACTAACACCAGCCCCAGCACCCCGAGTATGTAAACGAACTCATAGCATTCTACCTCTCCACCGTAATCACCGAACTCGAAAGCACCCCCTCATCCCGCGCCACCCTCTCCCAAAGCTACGAAACCTACCGCATCCTCGAACCCCCGAAACCAACCTACTTCTCCTTCATAACCGACAACGCGCTCGACGCAGAATGGTGGCACGCCCGCATCCGCCTATTGCAACTCCTCAGCGAGACCTCCTCCTACGACGTTCACACCGTCCTATCCCGTCTACAACCCTACAGCCAAGAACTAGTCTCCGAAATGATCATTCTAAACGGCCGGCAAGAGCGGCACGAAGAAGCGCTGAAATTGCTTACGCACGGCTTGGGCGACTACAACACAGCAATAAGCTACTGCCTCTACGGCTACGCCTCTATCCACCGCCGCGCCACCCCCGGCGCACCACCCGTGTCGCACAGCCAGATCCCCACGCGCGCAGAACAATCACGCATGTTCGGTCACCTGCTCAGAGAATTTCTCCAGATAGAAGATCTTTCGCAGAGGGTGGAGCGCACCTCTGAACTTCTAGAGCGGTTTGGGGGCTGGCTTGATGTTGCCGATGTGTTGGCGATTGTGCCTGATGAGTGGAGTGTGGATGTTTTTAGCGGGTTTTTGATACAGGCGTTGAGGAAGTTGGTTAGGGATAGGGCGGAGAGCGATGTTGTGAGAGCTTTGAGCGACTCTCAAAACAGTCAGACAAGTAACGAATTAGTGGAGAAGAGGGAGGAGGGAGGGCCGCAGTTTGAGAGGGTGGAAGGAGACCTGGGGAGGAATGATGGGTTTGTGTAGGGTATAGCGTTCAGGTTGTAGTCGGGTAGCTTTAGCTGTGCGAAGCTAGCACGGGGTGTTTGGGAACTACAACTGTACTGCGATTCCATCAACTGGCGTCCCGGCTTGTTTACGCTCGATCTTCAGCACTAGCACATTCATCATGATAGCATGTGGCATATACAGCATCACTCAACCGCGTCCTGCCCGCGCGTTATTTTTGCACCAACTAGTTAGTTACATCGACCAAAAACAGATGGCGATTTTGTGCAGTTTGAAGAACTGAAAGAATGTTTTGATGCATAGTTCTGAAAGCCCACTCAACACCGGCTCGCGCCTGCCTCGCGACGGTCTTGGCATTCTCACACTCGGAGGCACGAGCAACGCCGGAGCATAGCCACCGACGTCTCTCACTTCTCTTGCTTACTCAACTCAACTTCATTTCGATTTCATCACCCAGACAGCACTCACAATCGCTTGCTCACATCATGCAGCGCCGTATGGTGAGTGTCATCAATTTTTGCATCGTGTTCCCCGAATTGGCGCTAACGGTGGCAGCTCACGAAAGATGAAGAGGCCTCAGCCCAAAGCGAGGATCTAGAGGTGCGCCGCGAAGATCAAGAGAAGATCAACAAATTCAGTTCTCTGCATCAGAAAGAAGAGCTTCTGGAAGAGGAGCTGAGGGCAAAGATTGTATGATTCAAACCGTCGCATTCGGTCTGCACTCGGTCTAACAATAGCGCAGAAGGAGAAGGAAGACCTGGAGGAGATCTCAGGCGAACTCGAGCTAGTTGATGAAGAGGAGAAAGTACCGTAAGTTCCTTGCGATGGGCTGCGAGATGGCTCGTCATTAGACACAGCCCGAGTATCAACAAGCTAATCGCAACCACAGATACAAAGTCGGCGATTGCTTCGTCTCATTACCCCAACCTCAGGTCCTTGAGCTTCTGGGTTCATCAACAGAGACCATTGACAGCGAGGTAGAAGCTCTCAAGGCCAAGCTAGAAGGTATCCAAGAAGAGATGGGAGAGCTGAAGAAGGCACTCTACGGCCGCTTTGGTCGCAGCATCAACCTCGAGACATAGGCGATGCATACGCTGTAGACTTGCAGCGATAGTTCGCCGACGGAGATACATGCAACAAGAATCGAGAATCAACACACGTCCCAGTCTGAAATCGCATTCCGAGATGGATCGAATTCCGAATCGGCGTTCCACAATTCCTAACGCATACCGTCGGACTTTACTAATCCGCAGACCGAAGACATGGTAATCTGAGTCAAACGCGCATTCCCTGCCTTGCAAAACAAAAGAAGATAACGTACGTGACTCATTACAGGTCAATTATCAAACAATGCACCGAGTTCCACTTGGAGAGCCGCGCATCGGTAAGTTTGCCGATGCATAATAACGTCTTGTTCCCCGTCGGGCCTCGTAGGGCGCACGCAGCTAAACGGTACCCGTCATGCATTCGTAAGTTAAGCCCCGCCTACTCTGCATGCGGTAACGGCTACGATCGACAACCCAGGTAGACGTGCAGCCACGAAAATTATTGATCAGGGGAATTGTGGCGCCTACTTAAACACCTCGGATGCTAATCCACAAGTGCGCGGGGTCGCGCAGTATACTACCCAAGTTCTAGTCTGTTACTACCCGTTTTCGTTCTCTAACTGCATTCGCAAAGTCATCCGTTTTGCTTCTTTGAACCTCAAATTGCTGGAAAGCAAGGCGCGTCATCCTTACGGGTAATCATTTCAGCATGGAGAGTGCAGATCTGGAACGAACTTATTCCCGGGAACAACAAGGCTTAGGGCCGGGTCATGAGGCCATTACCTCACCTGTCGCTCTTGTCCGCAGTTTTACTTCGAAGAGTCAGAGAAGTACGACGAGTCGACAGAGTTCAAGAAATCGCTGTACGCATAACTTCGTCTTACTGCGATGTTGGGGGTGTGGGTTACTAACGGGTCAACATAGCCGGTGCTATAGAGAGCTCGCGTGCTGCGCGACTGAGGGAACTTGAGAAAGATGCTGGCACATCTGACGATACGGAGAAGGAGGATGCGATTGAGAAAGTTGCGTCGAGAACACCTTCAACGCTGAGTTCGCATGGACGGTCGAATTCACCGTCGCCGGCGTCGAGTGTCCACGATGAGCACACGAGTGGGAGACGGGTTATCCGCTTTGAAGATGGAGACCCTGAGAATCCTAACAATTGGGGGCGTGTGAGTTGAACAATGGAAAAGTGATTCGAAGAAGGACTAACAAGTATTCCAGTGGAAGAAGATCTACGCCCTCGTCGTTGCTATCATGAGTGGTAAGCCACCCTAATCCTTCTTTTGACAACTCAGCTGAACCAGACAAAGTGATGAACAGCACCATGACCTCCAGCCTAGCAGCCGGAGCCACGGCTCCAATATCTCGCCATTTCAACCAAACCAACGAATATGCGCTCATCCTCCCCACATCCATGTATCTAGTTGGCTACGCATGCGGCCCCATGCTCTGGGGCCCTCTCTCAGAATCCTACGGCCGCAAAGGAACCATGGTGATATCCTTTGCCTTTTTCACAATATTCTCCATCGCTTCGGCGCTATCACCAAACTTCGCTTCGCTCGTCATCTTCAGGTTGTTGGTGGGCGTGGGAGGGAGTTGCGCGATTAGTGTTGTCGGCGGGATATGTGCGGATATCTATCACAATCCTAAGTATCGGGGGAGGAGTATGGCGATTTTCATGGTATGTGGCTCCTATCCCCTTCCTCTTAATGGCCTCTAGCAGAAGGAAGGAAACCTAATCAGAGTATAACAGGCAGCAACAACATTCGGACCCATCCTCGGACCCCCAATATCAGGCTTCATCAGCGTAGTATCCTGGAGCTGGGCCTTTTGGATCGGAGTCATACTTGCCGGAGCAACATGGCCGCTCTTCTACTTCTTCGACGAAACATACGGTCCCACTATCCTAAAGCGGCGCGCGAAGCGACTACGCAAGGAAACGGGTAACGAGAATATCATCGCGCCACTTGAATTGGAGAAGACGGACTTGAACCACATTGTCACCGTCATCCTGACCAGACCACTACGAATGATCTGCTTTGAACCTCTCGTGCTGTTCACGTGCTTGTATCTAAGTTACGCCTGTAAGTCAAGCCTTCCCCCACCATTCCTGCACAAAGCCATCTCCTTACTAACCCCCACCCCCAAAGATGCCATATTCTACATATTCCTACAATCCTACCCCATAATCTTCACCGGCATCTACCACTTCAACGCCGGCGAGACAGGCCTCGCCTTCCTCCCTATCGGCGTCGGCGCCCTCATCTCCGCTGGCATTTACTTGTCGTGGGACTGGTATTTGGCCCGCGCTCAACGCCTCAACCGCCCTTGGTCGCGCAACGAAGAAATGAGGAGGCTGCCCCTTGCTTGCATCGCCGGACCGTTTTTCGTTATCAGCGCGTTCTGGCTGGGCTGGACGAGTAGAGAGAGTATCCACTGGATTGTCCCTACGCTCGCGGGGATACTGTTTGGAATGGGATATCTGTGTCTCTTCATGGCTTTACTCAACTATCTAGTCGACGCTTACGAAGTCTTCGCCGCGAGTGCCATGGCGGCAGCGAGTTTATCGCGATCTTCGTTTGGGGCTGTGCTGCCTTTTGCTGCGAAACCGATGTATAGGACTATGGGCGTGGCTTGGGCGACTAGTCTACTGGGGTTCTTCAGTCTGGCGCTGTGTGTTGTGCCGTTTGTTTTCGTGCGGTGGGGTGGTAGGATGAGGGATCGGAGTCAGTTTTGTCAGTATCTGAGGAGGAAGAAGAGAGAGGAGGAGGAGGAAGCGGAGAAGGAGAGGGAGGGGTTGAGGGAAAAGAGGGTTATGGTACAGCCTAATGAGTTCAAGGGGAAGGAGGATGTGTAGGGCGTGATTAGACCGTCCTGCATGTCTATGCAAAGCTAAACTTAAAGATCATCCAACATGTACTCCCTCCTCTTCTCAGGCTGAGCCTTGATAACCCAGCTATGGAGTACAATCTCATGCCACTGCACCCTCTCCGCATTCTGCATACGAAAGACCGGCTCCCTCTCAACCACAAACTCTTTGCCTTTCCTAGGCCCAATGCGCGGTAGCAAGAAGCGAAACGAGACCCAATACACAATACAGCATGTCAGCATTATCCACGACAACAAACCTGTCGCGTACCAAGGAAGTCCGGGAATGATGTCGTGAACGTCAAGATCTGAGTATTGAAACGGTGGTATCCAGACTGCGACCAAGGGGAAGCCGCCAGCGATAGCGTAGATCAGAGCAGCGGTGACACTCAACCAAGTTGGGAGAGGCGATTTGAGAGACCACTTCGTAAAGGTACGGAGATACAACACGCCGACTGCCATGATGAAGGTTGGTATGATATCGATGAGGTATACGTATAGGTTTGCTAGGATCCTGTATGCAGACGAGGGCTTCATGGGCCATGTTACTAGTATCAGGAACACGGCGCATACCCAGTGTAGGAATAGCGCGCCCAAGGGAGTGGGCTCCGACTGGCTAGAATGGTGTTTCTCGCGGTATTTGCGAAAAAGAATGCGGTTCTCGCCGAAGAATTTGGCGAATGGTAGGACACCTTCTTTCTCTATTTCTTGTTTCGCGCGGGCAAGGGTGAATGTCATGCCGATGACATTGCCAAAGCTGTTGATGGTCGTGAAGATGGCGAGGATTGCAGATGCGTGTTTGTGGCCGATGACGTTGTTGAGGAAAGCGAGGGCTACATCTGTGGATGCAAGTTGTTGCTCTTTGCTGACTACGATCATCTGGGCATGTCAGCTCGGGTCTGGGCAATGACTATGTCCGTAAGAAAGGTGACCTACGTAGCTAATGTTAACGAGCATGTACAGGATACAGATCATTCCAAGAGCAATGATGATGCCTTTGGGAAAGTTCTTGCGTGGTCTGTGGATCTCGCAGAGTATCTGAGCATGTGTAAGTGGTGAGTCGATAGGATGTCGGGATGAAGACTCACATAGTTCGCTTGATTGTATCCGCCATAGGCGTAAAAGACCGCTAGCATGCCTTGCGTATAGCTGTCGGCGTTTCCGTGTGTCCGCGCAAACGAGTTCTTGTATTCCATATTGGCTGTTGCGTGGTTCGTATGCGCGACACCAGCCAATACGCATATCGCCATGATTGGAAACACACAAAGGATGGCAATCTTGACAACGACGATGACGTTGTTGAGCAGAATCCCCCCACGTCGAGTGAACGCGTGCAAGAAGCACGGAAGCGTTACTGCCATTATCGCAAGACATCGTGCCGCGGCGTCCTTGGCTGCACCTCGATCGGTTCCTGGAGAGCCTATTATGTCGTCGCCGAAAGTCAATGCGTTGGCTGCGCTCGAAGCAATGATCACGTAGTTGACTGCGTAGAAGGAAAAGACGAAGAACTTGGGTCGCTTGATGAGGTAGTTCACCTAGTCGCGGTCAGCCGTGTATCAGTGGCAGGCTTGCAGTTCTGCACTCACGTAGTTCATGTCTCCACCATTGCGTACAACCGGCACTCTTTCGCCATCAATTGAATGCCGAGGTGTAGTCAAGCCGAACTCGATGTACAAAATAGAACCCGCGATGGCTGCAAGCCCACCGAAAGCCCAAAAGCAAAGCGTGATTCCCGAGCTCTCGGTGGCCTGCATAACGGTCCATGGTGTTCGGAATATGCCAGTACCGATGACTTGCTGGAGTATGAAGGCCACTACTGAGAAGAGACCTAGAGGATTCGGCGTGCTTTTCGTAGCGACAACATCTTTGTCGTTCAAAGCCTCGAGGTATGCGCGGTCTTCTTCGTCTAAGCACAGGCTGCGATCTCCCGATTGGACGCTAAATGATTCGTCCATCGTTCGGTACTGAGCATCGATTTGAAGCTGGTGAAGCTTAGGAATCTGGTTGGATAAGTAGTACCTAGCTACAGTAGTGACTGTCCAGCAAGAAGCCGGTAATGGTATCTGAATGACTTATCCCTTGAGTTTCATGCATTAGTTATCACCCGGCAGAAGAGCTAGTCTTCGAAGCCCTTGCTCAGAGTTTTGCTCTTTCCGTCGACTTTCAAAGCCTTCGCACCGCGAAGCTGCGACTCCTTGCTTAACGATACTTGCCATGTGAACAGCAGCCACTAACACGAGGTCGCTTCGAAATTCAATAGAAAGCCACTTTGCGTAGGAGTGCAAGGCTAAATCCGAAAGTGAACAAAGCATCGCTTGCCACAGTTGAGGAGATGCAGGGGATGCGCGAGGAAGGGATGCGCGTGTGCCAGATAACGGCAGACAGCTCCTTAGGTATCGTCGTCGGTCCCTAGCCTGCATCTTCTCAAAGCATTGCAACTGTCGGTAACATGCCGTGGGATTTCGGTGTACTCAGCTTTGTTTGCGGTGCCATCAAATTATCGTGGATCATATACGAGAAGGGGTTCACGGAGGAGAAGTCGCTGCGTTTGTCCTCCCAGCCACCCCACCCACGTTCCGCGCTAACCGTATTGTTTTAGCGCGACGGTATCTTGAGTTTGGCGACGCGTTGTTCCGGCTGCACTGGAGTCTCAACACCATCGAATCCATCGTCAGAACCGCGAACACCGGCTTAGAAAACGAAAGGCTCGAGAGCTATGGACCTGAACTATATGATACCACAGCGCTGATCGATATCGTGGGCAACTTCCGCTTGACGCTGGAACAGTGTCAGCAGTTGCTCAATGACGTCAGCAAATTTCGTACTGGCAAAGACGGCTTCATCACCAACATCATCTACAACCTGAATACGGATGCGCAGGTCAGAGATTTGACTGAGCGTTTGAAACATCACAGCGTCAAGATTGGTCTCGTTCTCGACGCGTTCAACGTTCATGTCCAAACACAGCTGCGGGATCTCCACAATGAACAACACCAAGACCTGGCGGAGCGAATTCAGGAGCTGAAGCACCTACTTGTTGCTAGTCGCGATTCAAGCACCGACGCGTATCAGCCGGTGATCAAGCGAGATATAGAAGTCCCTGTCGAACTTGCCGAGCGCTTCACAGCGGAGTTACAGCAACGTTCTTTATTGTATACGTTTGACTGGGAGAAAACATCTGACGGACTGCAAGTATCAGTCAGAGAAGGCCTAGAAGCCTTTTGCAATCATTTCAATGGCGTTCGTCCGGATGGAGATGCGACATCATATCTTCGCCTTCTCAAAAGCATATGGCCAATGGACAAGATTAGGGAAGGACACGATTGGTCAAGTATCCAAAGCTCAAATCCAGGCGGTCTCTATGATAGGTGCATCCGGGAAATGGATCGACGACTTCGCATAGAGTGCGCTCGAATCGCTAGCAGTCCAATCGCGCGCCCCCGACTATCTACTATTATGCGGTCTCCCGAGGAAATGCTTGCTATCTGGCCGAGACCTATCTCCATCAACGATAACGTGCACGAAACGAATCTTGGGGTTCTTCTGGATATTTCGCTTGTCTCCGGTACGCAGACACATACCTTTCGCGTAGTGCGTAACATGGATGGGACGTTGGGAATGGAAGATACCACCACGACTATAACATCATGCACTGGCGGCAGTTCCAGGGACAGAGTAACACAAAGACTCAACCTTGACCCAAGGAAGGTTTTCCTGGTCCCTGTGTATGCAATACCGAAAGTCTCAGGCTCACAAGATGCCTCTTGTAGCGTAAAGCTGCAGAGCTCCCCTGATGACACAAATGGCCTGACTCCAGAGTTTCGCTCATGTACCGACTTGTTCAGATTGCAACACCTCATTACGGGCTACAGATGCGTACATCAAAGGTGGGTAGCCATTAGCCTACAAAACTTGTCGCGCAAGCAGCACTTCAACTATATGCCTGTATGAGACTGACAAATTTGAAGGAGAAACGCAAGAGTCACTTCTCTCATGAAGGGGCAGGGCTTCCCAACGAATGGTGGCGCATCCGAAGGTAGACCAAGCAAGACCACCGACGTATTGACTGAGATCGGAAACATACAGTTGTGGCAGAAAGCTTCTTTCGAAAAGAGATCCGCGTCCCAACACCAATACAGCAGGTCGTCAGAAGACCTGTTAAATTCTTCAGAAACTGTATCGGGTGCATGGAGTCCTGAGCCACTCAGCGAACGGACTTTCACCTCGACGTCGAGCATCATGAGCAACATCTCCAGCGCTCATTCACAGGAAATATCCCTGGGCTCTGCAGTCAGGGCAGTACAATTGACACAACCAGAGCCACCGTTACTTGTGGTATTTCTCAAACAGCCAGATACAGGACAGTTATCCTTCCTAGCCATTGAGCTCGATGAGCGCACGAAGATCGAGCCAAAAAGCTGCGACTGTCGAAGAACCAAAGCCAGCTGTACAGTCAGTGTGCTAGAGCGATCTGGTACACCACTGCTAGCACGTCGTTTCTATGCGAAGAAGGGGCTCAACAGCTGGAATCTGGCGGCTGTCGGTGCACATTGGTCGTCATCTGACACGGGTGCGGTATGTGTGCGCGACATGTACTGGCTCCGGTTCGAGTTCTCGAACGACGCTGAGCGCAAGAAGTTTCATCAGAATGTCACTGATCTCGTTCGTATCTTCTCTGCAAGGATGAACGACTACCAGAGAGACTTAAGATCTGTCCGAGGAGCTCACATCATCTCACGACCAGGCTGAGAATGGTTGGCATTGCTCACTTCCTTCATCTATCGTATTTGTCAATTTTTAGTCTAATGTTAATAACTTTCCTTCGTCTCAATATCATGTAGTAGCAGTCTGTGGTGATTTTCGCTCACTTCCGATGATCTTGCTCAGCCCTCGTACTAGTTTGAGCCAAGAAAGCTTTTACAAGAGATCATGTTGCTAGATTATGTCTACGCTGCACCTACAAGTATATGCAACATACAAGAGAGACGCACGAAGTTGACGTCAGTCATATGGATGTCTCGGAAAATACAACTTCCTCAATGCGAACAATCTAGCGAATGCGAATTTAGGCTGAGAATCGCACCTGACGCCCGGTGCTAGCGAGTGCGACATGCTTGGCCTGCGCCACCGACCTCTCGCACTCGTCAACACTTCGCCAATACACTTGGCACTCTATGGTAGAGATGTGCATCATTCTTTATAAGAAAGACGTAGACTTCGAAGCCAGGATTAAAACATACATTGATGTGTACATCAGTATAGATTTCGTATAAGACCTTCTAAGGTCTACAAAAACGACGTCCCACATTTCCTTCACCGTACGATGACGGCGCCCTCGCAGTCTGGCCAAGAACACCAACCTGAGTTCATCGCAGCTAGTATTGTTGCGGCTACTAGCAGAGAAACATGGATAACTCAAGCGCGACGATGGAAGTTTCTCCTACTGCTATTGCCAGGCTTCTATACCGCGAGTATGGATCTAACTGTTGTCGCCACAGCGCAGCCGTTCATCGCCTCTCATTTCCGTAAGTACTCTCTCCAAGGACCGCCAGTGTACATGCTTACTATCAAACAGAAGCTTTGAACCAGATAAGCTGGATCGGCACAGCCTTCACACTCACAGACACTGCGTTCGTCCCCTTGTTTGGCCAGATAGCTGATGTCTTCGGACGGTACGCAGCCCTGCAGATTGCTGTTATAATTATGACTTTGGGCGGCGTCCTTTGTGCAAGCGCACAAATTTGGCCAATCTTGGTACTTGGTCGAGCACTACAGGGTGTGGGGACGGCCGGCATGTCTACATGCTCTCTCATCATCTTGGCGGACAACGTGTCCCTGAAAGAGCAAGCGTTCAATACTAGCATCTTTCACTTCTTGATCGGCATTGCGTATGCAACTGGACCTTTGGTATGACTATTAGCAGCTGAGCTTATTACTGCTAACAGGTAATCAGATCGGAGGCTACATGACGAATGTGCATTGGCGATATGTCTTTGTGCTCTTGTCCGCCTTGAGCGCAATAAGCATCCTCACTATTGCGTTCCTGCGACCTGATCTGAAGAAGGGGAGGTACTCGGTGGCTCATCCGCAGTCGGGTCAGACTTCTCTTAGGTCTTTCCTCGATGGATGCGCGTGTATCGACCTGATCGGCGTGGGAACGTTCGTCGTTGGAGTGGCGCTGATTATCCTGGCGACCAGTTGGGGTGGCTCGGCTTATGCCTGGACATCACCAGCCGTCTTAACACCGCTTATCACCGGCCCATTCTTGCTGGTAGTGTTCGTGATGTACCAACGACACATGGCGCCGGGCCGACGTCTCGCGCAACGGCTTCCACGGATCATGCCCGTGGTGCCATACCAACTCTTTCACGAGAAGGATGTGACCCTAGTCTGTATCATCTCCGCAGCAACAGGTGCAGCTCTCTACGCCTGCTTCTACTTCGCCGGTATCTACTTCACTCTTGTTGAGGGTTTCGACGCTGGTAAAGCTGGGCTCCAGCTGCTGTTCTACGTTCCCGGGATCGGTATCGGCGTATACACTGCCATTATCATGTGCAACGTACACCCTCGACAGACCATCTGGCCCCTACTGATCGGTACAATCGTAGAGACAGGTAGCATCGGAGCGCTATCATGGGCTATACGTGCTCGCCAGAGGACCGCTGTCAACGTGCTCATGGGCGTCGCCGGGTTCGGTACTGGCATCCGCTTTATGCCAGAGAACCTACACCTGACAGGAATGTACCGGGACAAGATCGCTGTCATTCTCGGCCTTTTGAGCTTCGCTGGTCCTTTCGGTGGAACCATAGCTTTGACGGTGATGGGCTCGGTCTTCCAGAACAAGATGTCGGCCTACTTCGTCGGTAGTGAAGGGTTATCTAGATTCGACGTCAACTCACCCACCGCATTGAATGCTATCAGCGACCTCTCGTTGGAAGATCTGGAACGCTTCCGATCTGCTGCCGCCAACGCTATTAGTTGGTCGTTCATCTCCATTTTGCCATTTTTAGCCCTCAGCATCCTCGCTGCGTTAATGCTAGGCAACGTCTGGATATGCAAGGACAAGAAAGCGATGAAGGCGACATCTCCCAGCGACCCGACAGTGAATACGGACGCAGCGCTGCAAGATCAGACGCAGAGTGTGCAGCGGAATGGAAGGCCGGAGGTGCTGACCGGAATCTACCTCTACGCTGTATTGAGAGGAACAGTAGCTTCACAGCGGCACTTGGGCCCGCTGGAGGTGCGGTTAGATCGTCACAAGGAGAAGAAAGACAGCAGGGAGAGTGCTTCGCTATGATGTCATGATAACATTCCGTTTATGGTTAGACCGAACCCACGGGCCAAATGCCCCTATCGTAACGAAGTGGCTGGAGTCCCAGCCATCCGCGTTCCCACTGCAGCGATCCCTCAAGCAACATGAAAATTGTCTATCACATCATGCATCTGCCTCAAGACTGGCCACAGCTTTCTTCGTCCGCTTGAGTTGACTCATCTTCGTGATCAGCTCCCCGATTGCGGCCACGGTCCTACCACGCATGATATCGAAAACCGCAATGTCCGCGGCAAACTCCTTGCCAATCCAGTTGCGCAGCTCGACTGCGACAAGTGAATCCACCCCGAAAGCGTGAAGGGGTTTATTAACGTCAATCTCCTCTGGAGGGATGGATAGTGCGCGTGCGAGCTTGCGCGCCAGCGCCTCGAGGACCACTGCTACTCGCTGCTCATCGTCTTCGGCAAGATTGAACAACACAGCGGCGCTTACGCTGTTCTGTGTGTTGGACTGGTTTGTGCCACGGGCTTGCGAAAAGGACGCGAAGAGTGGACGCTGCAAAACGTCCGCTGGTTCCAAATTGCGTTCAATCAGATCAACGGGAGTTACTAAACCCATCGCGATCTGACTCTTGTCCATTGTCATCGGCATCTTCGTATGTTCTGGGTCACAGTATATGGTCAACACCGCCAGGAACTCATCTTCTTCAATCTGGCCGAGACTGCCGGACTTTTTGAAGTTCTCGTGTAAGCGTTCAGTCTCCGCGACGATGCCGATGGTGCGCATCACACCTAGGTCAATGGACGTTGCGCGCTGCTGGTGCTGGACTCGATGGCGTGCGAGTGCATCTTGGAAAGTGCAGCCTGCTGCATAGTTGGACTGACCGATGTTGCCTACGACGCCTGCCACCGACGATAACATGATGAAGAAATCCAGATCTCGAGGAAGCACGGTGTGTAGGTTCCATGAAGTGTGGGCTTTGGAACGGATAGTCTGAACCCACTGAGTGTGACTCATGTTGTCGAATGTCGCGTCCTACGAGACTTGGTAAGCGATTTCTCGAGCGTGAGCATTGAGCGACTTACATTCAGCATCATGGTGGCATTGATGCAACCTCGAATTGGCGGCATAGACTTTGCGCATGCAGCGAGAAGATCAGAGAGCGACCCTGCATTGGATGCATCACACTTCGGGGTGCACACGTTGATGCCCAGCTCCGCTAGTTCGCTCACCAGTTCAACAGCAGCTCCCGAAGCAGTACCAGACCTCGATGGTACGATCAGATGTCGCGCGCCCCTAGAGGCCATCCATCTGAGTATGGATCTCCCGATGCCACCCAGTCCTCCGGCAACGACATAGCTGGCGTTCTGGTCAAATTGCCACGATCGACGGCGGAGAACGCGTTTCTAAACTAGTCAGTCTTGATCGATACTTAAGACCTGACAAACGTACCTGCACTTTTGCAGAAGGATCGATTTGGATAATGATGCGCCCGGTATTCTTCCCGCTCTGGAGATACCTGAACGCGCCCTCAACGTCTGACACCGGGAAAAGGTTCAATGGCCTCGGACAGTGTATATTCCTTTCCCCAACAAGGTCCATCGTCTTGTGGAGCAAGTCCCGTCCCATCTGCTTGCGATTCAAAGCAATATGGCGCAGATCAACCGCGAAGAACGAGACATTGTTTGCAAAAGCCGCCATCGGGAGTGAGGAATTGGCGTTGATGTCAGCTTTGCCAATCTCAACAAATCTGCCATATGGTGCGACGCATTCCCACGAAGCGCGCAGCCCCTCTCCCACAAGAGAATTCAGCACGACGTCAACGCCGTACCCACTTGTGAGGCGCATGATGCCTTTGGCGAAAGTCGTGTTTCGACTGTAAAAGATGTGGTCGGAAGGAATCCCATACAGGTCGATGAGATGCTGCTTCTTGAAGTCGAAGCCCACGGTCACGAATATTTCAGCGCCTATCAGTTTCGCGATTTGGATAGCAAGCTGACCAGTCGCACCAGATGCAGCATGGATCAGAATCTTTTCTCCTTTTTGCAATCTTGCAACTTCGGCCAGGGAGTAATATGCTGTTATGCCACAGTTCAGTACTGCGCACGCTTCTTCGAACGAGACGGCCTCTGGAATCTCAACGGCAGCCCATTCGTCAGCGCGAGGAAACATTCGCATGCATCCAACACCGCAAATGCAGACTCGGTCTCCTGGTTGAAACCGTGTACAGGCGGAGCCTACGCGCGTGACTATACCAGCACAGTCAGAGCCAAAGGTATCTTCTTCCAGCCGGCCGAGAGCTTGAAACATATCGCGGAAGTTCAGACCCCACGCTTTGGCTTCAATCTCGACCTCTCGGTCCCCGAGGGGAGCATGATGTTCAGTGTCTTCTGCGAAATGCAATGTTTCAAGAGAGCCTCTGCTTCCAATCTCAATCTTGAGTGGTGGACCAGGAAGCCAGAGCTCTGTCCGCATCTGTGGCTTGACCAATGAGTTCAAGTCCATGTTCAATTCCCTCTCTTCTACGAGCCGCCCGGTCAGCATGTGGCCATCGCGTAACACATACTCGAGTTCTGGCGACTGCGTTGAGGACATTACGTCAAGTACATCCCAGATGACATCGCATCCTCTGATCCAGTCGCGGACCGTATCCTCAATCGAGAGCGTTACGATGCGCTTGTTGGCGAATTCTAGCCTCATAGCCCGAAGAAAGCCATCCTTGAGACTAGCACAGGGATAAGAAGAGCAGTCGGTGTTGTTGGGGAGCATAGCAGAAGAGACCCACAAGAGATTCTCGGATACATGCACCCATTCCCGGATGAGCTGTAATGCTTCAGCTGATGTGGACATCAATATATCCCCACTTATATCTGCGAGAAAGACGACGATGTCTTCTTTCGACACTTCTGCAACGCCAACCTGTGTGAATAGGCATATTCTTGTCGTCGTACGGGATGTTCGGGGCTTTTGTTGCAAGAGTTGGGTGCCCAAACCGTAGTGAGACTGGTTGGCATCGTTGACAACGAACAGTATTCTGCCACCTTTCTGTGAGGGTTGAAGGTCTTCAACGGCTGTTGAGAAGATCACACTGCATTGATGCGCAGCAGGCTCCTCATAATCGCGAATAACGAACTCGTTGCCCGAGAACCCGTTTTCCCGTAACAAGCGATCCCACTCCGGTTCTGTGATGGTTGGCCCGGAAGTACGGAACTTCTCTTCGCTGAGCCACCAGCCAGGCAGTATGCCAAAGCCAAAGTTCATGAGGAAGCAGTCTGGCGCTGTAGTCTCATGGAAAATGAGTTTGCCTCCTGGCTTCAATGCACGCTTGAGGTTCTGGAGCGTGGCGGCGAGGTTCTTCGTGGCGTGGATGACACTGCCGGCGAGGATCACGTCATAGGTACCAGATTGGAAGCCTTGCTTCGTTACGTCGCTTTCGATATCAAACGTCTTGAAGATCATGCGATCTTGGCTATGAGAGAACTTTTCGCGTGCCTTCTCGAAGAAGCCTGGGGAGACGTCGGTGTAGGTGTAGCTAGAGAATGCGGTACCGCCAGTGCGGTTCTCGACGTCGCGAAGAGTGGAAATAATGTGTTCCGTCATAGCGCCTGTCCCTGAACCAACCTCAAGGATCTTCTGTGTTGGGTTCTCGTGCGCCACTAGGCTGAGGTACGAGATGAATTTGTCGTTATACACTGGCGCGAACATGGCTTTGTATATGTCTTGGGCGAGGGTCGTGGAGAAAAGCAGTTCGAGCGCATTGATGTCGCCGCGTACGATAGGGACAATGTGCTCTGCTATCTCGATGAACATTCTCCAGTCCGGGAATTGCATACTCAGATGATTGAGCTTCTTGTTCAGCTCTTCATCCGTGAGCTCTTTTTGCGACAGTATCGGTACGTGCTCAAGGTGTAGCTTGAGCCATGACAGATAATTTTTCATGTGTGTTGGTGCTGTAGACCAGTCCGTGTCTTCCAGTCGGTCGAGGTTGCGGTGAACAACAGCGCGAATCGTCTGCTCAAGTTCGATGATGAAGTCGACTTGCGTTGACTCATCATCGGCGAAATAATCAGCTTCACAATACGCCTGAAGCTGGCTTGGCTTCATGAGCGATAGCTGGGGCTTCCAATCAAAGCCATGTAGCAGCTTCCTTTCCACTTCGTTCTTCGTTTCAGCACCGAGCACTGGCGACATCTCTAGACGCGATACATGGCAAAGCGGGGATCCGTCATCTGCGAGCGCTGTAAAAGAGCTCTCGATGCCTTTGATTGTCTTCTTGAATCTTGACGTTGTGAGCATTCTGATGTGGCGAGTTTGAGGGTGTTGCCACCCAGATGCTGATATCCAGGTATCATAAACTTTGTGAGGAATGATTGTCGGTAGCTTGTCTGACATGCCAGTAGACGGAGCAGTAAAGCAGACTTGGCAAGCTGCATCAAGTACTGCTGGGTGCACCACCCCTTCGTAAGAATACATGGATGCGCTGACGTCGACGCTCGCAATACCGAGCTCGTGCCCATCCCAGCGGATCTTGTCTGCCAACGCGAACGCTTCGCCGTATTTGAGGCCCTGGTTCTTGTGCCAGTCGTAGAAGTCCGTCTTGCTTATAGGAAGCATGCATTGTTGTTCCGCGGCAACGTAGCTATCGAGCAATGATTTAGCGTGAGCTCTCGCCTCAAGACCACAATCTACTTCTGTGGCAGTCTCCTCGTACTCCACATGCACTTCAGCTCGGACACACTCAATCCACTCGCTGTCTGATCGAGCGAAAATACGAACTTCTGAACGTGTCGACGTCTTCTCGTAGTCCTGACGAAGCGGGCGTAGCTGAGTCACCACTTCGGTCTTGCTCGTAGGCTCAGAGCTAACGACGATGGGATTCATGAATGTTGCTTCCTTGATATTGTAGCCCAAAATGACTTGGTCGGTCTGAAAGTGTTGGTTTACGGCTTCTAGAGCCATCATGATCATTCCTGTAGCCGGGAAAAGCGCCTGGTCACCTACGACGTGGTCTGCAAGCCAAGGAGTCTCTTCTAGACTAAGCATCTTTCGCCATCGCGGCTCGGAAGGATTCCAGTCCGTAGCACATATGCCGAGAACGCTTCTTGGTGCGTTGTTGCGCATCCGCCAGTCTCGGCTAAGTCGAGTCTCGTGCCAGTATGTCTGCGAACGATCGAAAGGATACTCAGGCAAGTCAACCAGGATCTGCAGGCGTTCCTTTCGAGCATCTTGTAGGTTCGCCGCCTCGATCGACGGAGTATATCCATACGTAAACAAGCACCCGATTGTCCTCATGGTCGATCTGAGAGAAGAATCGAATTTCGACAACAAAGACATGTACCTAGCTTGCTTCTTGGTCGTATATTGGCCCAGTGTTTCGGTGGTAGGTCTCTTCAGTGCTGCATGAGGTCCGATTTCGATATAGTCATGTATAGTGTGGTTGCGATCGAGCTTCGGTGCTGTCACGGCAAGGTATCGCAGGGCGTCCGCAAATCTGACGGGGGAGACAAGATTATCGACCCAGTAAGTACCTGTGACCAAGGCATCGGCATCAACTACTGTGCCAGTCACAGAGGAAACCATGAAGATCGAGCTTTGTTGCTCGCCTCGTTCGAGTGGACCCATCGACGAGTAATACTCCGCGGAGATGTCATGCACAGCAGGAGAATGGTAAGCTACGCCCGTTCTCAGTTTCTGCGCGAATATGCCGTCTTCATCCAGCCGATCTTTCAAGGTGTCGATGCTGGCCTCATCGCCAGATAATGTTACGTTGAAAGGGCTGTTGACGCAAGCAACGTGGATATTTCCAGAGAGAGAAGCCTTGGCCAGGTATCCTGAAACGCCACTTTCAGGAAGATTGACTGACATCATGGCTCCGGGACGAGGTAACGATTCCATAAGCTGATTAGCCAGTCTTCCTCTATGGTAGGCGACTTTACATGCGGACTCAAGTGACAAAGCACCGATACAGTACGCCGCGGCGATCTCGCCAGAGGAGTGGCCAACCACTGCAAGTGGCGCAATACTGAAGCTTCTTAGCAGTTCCACAAGCGCTATCTGGAGAGCAGTGCAGAGGGGCTGGCTGAAACAGGGCTGATTGATGTTGTTCCCGTGCTCCATCTCGTCTAGTCAAGAGTCAGCGTGAATGCCAAAGTAGAGGCAGTTGGCTGTCTTACCAAGTAACGACCATGTTGCGCCTAATGAGCGAAAGAAATTCCCGATCCTGACCAAAGTTGACCTGAAGATGGGAAATCTGAGCAGTTCCCAGCCCATGTGAGCGTACTGCGCACCTTGGCCAGTGAATATCCATGCCATGCCAGCCTCTCGAGCTGAACGTATGAGGGTCGAGGTAGCAGCGCTAATGGTCGTGGACTTCTCGCCGGGATCAACGACTGCGTATGCCTTCCACGCCATGACACTCCTACGAGAGGACAGAGTATACGCGAGGCGACGTAGTTTCTCTTCGTGCCCTAATACGCGCTTGTCGAAGTAATCTGTATACTGCTGTATCACGAGTCGTAACGCAGCTTCGTCCCTCGCAGACCAGACGAGTAGCTGGACACTCCCTTCCGGTGCCTTGACACTTTGAGTAGTAATCACGGTTGTCGAGCCATTCATATGAGCAGGATCGACAGTCACCCCATACTCGCTGGCATGGTCGTGATCGTTTGTGCCATTCAAGTTCCCATTTGGAGTGTTGCCATTCGTTTGTGGCTTCTGCAGAGTCGAGGGAACCAATGTATTGTGGAAGCTTTGTAGATTCATGGACTCAAGAGTGTGATATGCATCGTCCAGTATGACATGTCCGTTGGAACCGCCGAAACCGAAGGAGTTGACTGAGATGCGACGCAGCCCATTGGTCGGCCATGGGATGCATTTCGTGGGTACCTCAACATTGTAGATCTTGGCGTTGATCTTTGGACTGATCTTCTCGAAGAGTGCGCTCGGTGGTATGACGCCCATTTCCAATATCATGATAGACTTGAGAATTCCAGCTAGTCCGCTACAGCCTTCGAGATGGCCTATATTAGATTTGACGGATCCAACATATAGCGGGTGTTTTTGTGATCGGCTAGCCCGGAAGGCCCTGCCTATCGCCTTCATCTCCGTGGCATCTCCGAGCTGAGTACCAGTTCCATGAGCTTCGACGTATCGCGTAGACTCAAATCCCAAGTTGCAGCTCTTATAAACGTGTCTTATCAACTGCTCTTGCGATTCCGCGCTGGGCTGCGTGATGCCTGGTGTGCGTCCATCCTGGTTTGAGCCAGTCGCTCGAACTACGGCACGTATGACATCTGAATCTCGAATCGCGTCCGAAAGCCTCTTGAGTACCAGCACTACCGCACCTTCTCCACGGGCGTAGCCATTAGCACGGTGATCGAAGCTATAGGAGACGCCGTCTGGTGAGAGCATCTGCATGTTCGATAGGTAAAGCGAGATTTCGACGCTGAGGAGGACGTTCGCTCCAGCAAGAAGAGCCTAGCGCGTGTCAGTACTCTTGTAGTGGCACGATCTCGTAGGGCAGCGTTACCATTGAGCTCTGGCCGCTACGAAGCGAATGACAAGCCAAATCCATCGCAATCATGCTTGTCGAGCATGCCGTGTTCAGTTGGATGCTAGGCCCTTTGAAGTCGAAGTACCAGCTAAGCCTATTGGCTAGGATAGAAGGCGAAGTACCCGTCGCGGTATTGGTCGGTGCTTCGTCGGGGTCTCTAGCCAAGATTCTGCTGTAGTCATCGGACATGGAAGCAGCGAACACTGCCGTCTGTGATCCAGCAAGGGTTTCTGGTGGAATTCCAGCTGCAACAAGTTAGACTTCGCCGACAATAATAGTGATGTAGAGGTTGGGTAGCACTCACCATTCTCCAATGCTTTGTATGAAGTTTCCAGTAGCCATCTCTGCTGAGGGTCCATTGATGCGGCCTCTTTCGAGGTTATAGAGAAGAAGGCTGCGTCAAAGGCGGCAGGATCTTCTTTGACAAAGTGAGCATTCGTGGAATATACCTGTCAACCTCTGTTAGCATTGGCTGCTCTCTTGACGTTTCGTAAATGTAGCTTACCGTATTATCCATCGCTACGTTGGAGTTGTAGAATGCATCGATGTTGCCTCGGGACTTAGGCCACGGACGACTGAGGCTTCTGCCTCTTTGTAGATTGTCCCAGAAGCTGTGGTCCTCATTGTGACCTTCCGGTAGCTTGTAGGACAGCCCGACGATGGCGATGGGTTCCATGGCTGTGAGGCTTCGGCGTAAGTTCACGGTGTTCAGTCACTGTTCAAGTGCGGTGCTCATTCAGTTACACCAAAACATATCGGAAGAGAAAGCGCATAGAGATGGTCATGCTATTTCGAGCTTTCCGAGGTATGATGATCTTGACGCATATGCTGGGGTGCGAGGTGATTGGCCGTTGCTACCGATGGTATGGCTATTGGTGGTAAGCCATTACAGCCTGTGCCCCCCAAGGCAGACCTACAGGAAGCGTTAAAATCCTTGGAGGTTATTTCCTTGAAAGAGTTGATGCGCGTGCAGGGATGGCTGCATGCGAGTTGGTTTCCCAAAGCGACCAAATGTCAGCCGTTAATATCGCCCACTGCCACCCACGTACGTTCAATCTGCCGTAGCCAGTCAGCTTAATAAAGCGCCGGCAAGGCAGTCATCCACTGCGCTGGAATCATTTTTCCTTTGCTCTACCGCCTTTCCCGTCAATCCAATCTGCTTACAAAGGCAGAACCGCACTCGCATACCATAATCGCTTCACATCATGGACCCAGCTGCGCTCGCACAATCCTCGCCAGAAGAGCAGGCTATATTCCTAGCCGCGCTTTTGGAGGGTCCAGCTCTAGAGCCTCCCCTGGGTACGAGTTCAAACTTCGACCACCCAGGCGGAAGCCATGCCATTGGCTATGGTGTTGTCTTGCTCGGAAGCATTGTCGCTGCACTTGCGGTTCTGCTTCGTTTGTGGTCGAGAGCGCTGTTGAAGACATTTCGCATCGAAGATGCGCTCCTGATATCGGCCCTAGTAAGCATCTCAGTATCCAGAAGACGAACCAAACTAAACAGGCTGCACAGGGTCTATATGCTGGACACTCATATGTCTTATACGAACTCGCGATATTCCCAGGCTTTGAAGTTCATCAGTGGAACATCCAGCTCCAAAACCTGTTTCCAATCCTTTACGTGAGTGCGATAGCGATCGAAACATGGACCTTACCTGATCCTTAACAGCATGTTCATCTGGGCTCAATCTTTTACGGTTTGGTCATCATGCTCCTGAAGGTAGCCATCTTGCTCGACTGGCTCAAGATCTTCGTGCCTCGTGGGCAGCGCAACGCCGTGTTCTGGATTTCCCATGTCATGATCTGGGCGAACATCCTCTTCTATGGCGTCGGCACCTTGGTCGAGATCTTCCAGTGCAGTCCACGGACCAAGATATGGAATCCTTTGGTAGAAGGCAAGTGCCCTATCGACATGAGAAGCCACAACATGGCTGCGGGTATCGTCAACCTCATCTCCGATCTGGTCATCCTTGGGCTGCCACAGAGGGTGATCTGGCAGCTACACATGTCGCGCGCCAGCAAGATAGGTATCTCGCTCCTCTTCGGTATCGGAATTTTCGCTTGTGCGAGCGCAGCGGTGCGTCTATATTACATTTACAGGCTGTTGCACACATCCGATCAGCTGTATATCGTCTCCATCGCGGGTCTTTGGGGTGTAGGCGAGATGACGGCTGGTTTCCTCATCATAGGCTTCCCATCGCTTCCCAAAGTCGTCAAGGCCCTGCCATTCTCGGATTCTGTTGTCTCGCTCTTGCGACAGATAACGCGGCCGGGCTCAAGCGGTGATGCTGAAGGTCAGGCCGAGACGCGTCGCGGGCTGCCATCGTGGCACAAAGCCGCACCACTAAAGAAGCGTCGCGACCAGTTCGAGGTCAGCGAATTGAGCGAGTATGATCTTCCCGATCGTGATAGGGTTCACATGGGTGATAGGCGCTAGGTAGAGGGCGCATGGCTGGCATCGCGGGTTGGTGGGGTCGCATTCTTCGTAGTTCATCATAGTCCTGGAATGGAAAGATGCAGGTGCCCTGCTGTTCCCGGCACAACTTCGGTAAACGCGTCCCAGCCACTCTTGAACCGCTGACGTGAGCCCATCCATCACGTGACGAACACGAATTGCCCTGCGCGTCATGGCGATCCTCCCCTATTGCTCTCCTCACTGCTTGATACCCTGCCGACACTGCAACATTCGCCTGCATGCAGGTAAGAGCTCACCAATATGATGTTGCATGCCGAGTCTGGGCACCCTTTCGACCGGTCACTGCCTGTGGTCGCTACAGCCGCGTTGAGACGCCGCAAGCTGCAAGCAGCAAGGGTAGCTATGGCCCACGGATAGTGCCACCAGATCCAGCATCTCATTCGCCTATACTCAGCCTCCCTGGAGCGTCCTTCTCTCATTGCCTGTCTCAATGCTACAGTCAGATCGATCTGATGGTTGTGTCGCACGGGCTATGCACCCATCCGGGGGCAGACCGTACATATAACGACTATCTTGACTGTGCAGTGCGTCACTCTCGGTTATTCCTGTTACACACCTGGGCATCTACTTTACGAAGGTTTCCACAGAATGGGTGAGGCATACGACCCAAGGACCGTCTTTAGCCCCAGCCGAGAGTTGGCAGCCCGCATCGGGAATCAGAAGGCCCGTCAAACAACAAACCCCTCGTCCTCATTCTATCGCAACCTGGAAGATGCACTAGAAGTTAAGAAGAAGTCGCACACCTTCTATTCTATCCAACAGAACCTATGGCAAGCAGCTGAGTCAACAGTCGACTTCATCTCCAACGACATTCTCTCTTTTGGCACCAGCGGCATCTTGAAGACAGAATACTTGAAAGAGCTTTCCCGATATGATCAACACAACCCTGGGGCGCCGGGATCGCGACTCGCCGAAGGAAACTACGCCTATATAGAAGAAACCGAGCAGCACATTGCTAAGTTTCATGGCGCTGAAACGGCACTACTGCTGGCTTCTGGGTTCGAAGCAAACGTGGCCATATGGACTTCAATACCACGACCGGGCGACGTAATTCTATACGATACCTTGGTGCATGCCAGCACTCATGAAGGGATTGACCAGAGTCTGGCAGGAGAACGAGAGAGTTTCGCACACAACAGCATCGAGGACTTTCGCCGCATCCTAACATGGATCATAGAGTCCAATCCGTTGATCCAAAGGGGTGCAAGATCAGTCTTAGTAGCTGTCGAGTCTGTCTATAGTATGGACGGTGATGTCTGCCCATTGCAAGAACTTGTTGATGCCGCGAAGGAATTGGCTCCTTCCGGAGGTGTCCAGTTCGTGGTGGATGAAGCCCATAGCAATGGCATATATGGGCCTCAAGGCAAGGGTCTTGTGTGCGCTCTCGGTCTGGAAAAAGAGGTGGCGATAGTGATGCATTCGTACGGCAAGGCATTATCCTCAAGAGGCGGTATGTATCTCAAGATCTACTTGAAGGTTATGTATACTCATTCGCAAAACAGCTGCCATCCTTGGAAATGAGACAATCAAATCTACGCTCCTCAACTTCGCACGAACTATCATTTTCACGACTGCGCCTTCATTCGCATCTGTAGCACTTATCCGGACAGGATACAGGCTGTTAGAGTCGGAAGTTGGAAGACAGGTAAGTACCCTCTTCATCTCAATGTCCACGACGATCGTTCGCTGACCCTTTACAAGGCCCAAGTACAGGTTCACGATCTTGTGGATTTCTTTTTACAGTCAATCATATCGCACCCCCTCTGGGAAAGCGCAGAAAACACCGGGCTACTCGCCATTCCCCTGCTAAAGGACTGGGAAGGATCACCAACAGCGACATCCCACATAATCACGATCCGCACCCGACAACCATGCACATACTGGCTGTATTTCCACCTCCTCCTAGACGGCTACTGTGTCTTCCCTGTCGAGCACCCTGTCGTCGCCAAGGGCGAAAGTCGCTTAAAGGTTACATTCCACGCCGGCAACACGGAAGAGCAAGTAAGCGGGATGGTAACATCAATTTTCGCGTGGATCCAGGAAATGATGGAAATCGAGGGAAGCCAGGATCATGCGCAGCGAATCAGCGTTTCGCAAGCTGCCCACAAGGTCTATACTTGGATGGCGCATGAAGGGCTGACTGGGTTTGGCATGCCTGCTTCGATGGTGAGATACTGAGGGTACCTTCTATTGGCCTCACGATCATTACCCGGATAATTCGTCTCGTCTCGAGTTCGCCTTGGTAGTTCAAAGATTATGCACAATGTGACAGGGATGGAGTAGCCTGGTCAACCGGGCGTAAAACGCATGCAACAAACGAAGCCAGCCGCCTTATCCCTCATATCAGCTTCATAAAGTACCAAAATGGCGGTCCCCGAGCCGCGAAGATCATTCCTTCATGTACATGTTGTGGGTAACACGAAATATGCACGTAAGCCATTGAGGCTTGGCGAGAAGGAATGGAATGGGGCGAAGTAAGATCATAGTTGCAGAAAGGTTGACGGCAGTTCCTTCAGCCTTCACATGCTAGCGCTTCGGGCCGGTGGATCTTGGATGCTCATACGTGCATGTAGGATTCTTCCGTCGAGGCTTTTTTGGAGATTAGGATATGCCCAGGTTGTTTTAGTCCAACCCACACCTAGAACTTTTGTATGCTTGTTGTTGTTCAAGTATTGGATATACGCAATGGCCAAGTCTCACCGTGCTCGGATAGAATGAGACAACCCAGGCTTTGTCTACACACTCCAAGGTGCCGTATTTTTGACTTTACACGCGATCGTGCAATAGAAACCAGGTAATCTTTCATAGCCTCATTATCCGTATGAGACAATTTCTGGAGTTTGACATAGCCTAATGTCCACGTGAAGTCCATAAATCACGCGGGCCGTGCACCACGATGCAGCGCCGCTGCCTAAACAATTACTGTGCCACAAACGCGCAGAACCCTTACACGGGCCACAGATGAGGTGGCGGCGTTGTGTCTGGCTCACCTTCGCTCCCATCAATTCTCCGGCAACCACCACTCTTTTGCATTGCCGTCCGTTTCGCAGCACGCAAGCATGGCGCCTAAAGGTGATCTAAGCGGAAAAGTAAGGTGCCACCTGAGTGATCCGCGTACGTACGCTGACATGTGAAGACGGTGTTTGTGATTGGCGGGTCTAAAGGACTGGGGAAGGAGATGTCGAAGGTTATAGCTTCTCAAGGTACGAGCTTAGCATGTCTAGAGTGTCGTTCATCATTGTTGAACAGCAACGTATAGGCGCTCATGTGACTATCTTTGCGCGCGGGCAGACACAACTCGACGAGGCCAAAGATGAGATTTTTGCAAGCAGAAGAGACGAAAGCCAGCAGGTTGTGGCAATCGCTGCAGATCTTGGCACACCTTCAACAGTGAGTAGGCGTCCGATTCAACTGCCATAAGAAGAAGGCAAGTCCAAACTAGCATTCTAATGATACCACTAGGCATATTCCCTTTTTGTATCACAGCCGACGACTCCGGATATCGTGTACTGTGTTGCTGGCGGTACACCGTCGGAGTGCGGGTACTTGCTCGACCTACAGCCTGAGGTATTCGAACGCTGTATGAACAACAACTACTACTCAAGCCTGTACCCAGCGCAGGCGGCAATGAAGCTGTGGACTCAAGATGACGAAGACGCTGCGGTGCCATTAAGCCCAAAGTTGAGGAAGATTGTGTTCGTGAATAGTTCCGCATCGCTTGTCCCGGCACCTGGCTACCTAGCATACTCCGGTAAGTGATCGTGCATCGCCGTAGAACGGTGCAAGCCTTAAAACTCAGTATACTCACTGATCGTGCGTACATCAAGCCGCCAAAGCTGCTCAACGCTCACTTGCCGACACCCTACGCATGGAAGTAATGAGGTACTCAGGCCCAAAGAGCACGTACGCCGTCCAATGTATCTTTGCGCACAACTTCATCACGCCAACCTTTCTACAAGAGCAAAAGACTAAACCCGAACTCACCAAGCGCATCGAAGGCACGTCGGGCGAGCTTCACGAATTAGAGAAGCAGTTTCCCTACGCTGCGAAGATTGCGCCCGAGATTGTGGCAAATGTAGCGAGCGGCGACTATGCTGTATGTGATGGGAGATTCGATCCTCAGCTATTGTGGGCGAATGCTATGGGTGCGAGTCCGCGGCGTGGATGGGGGATCGTGGACACGCTGATGGCCATGTTTATGCTTCTCGCGTGGCCATTCGTGAGGCGTGATATGGAGAAGAAGTGTTGGGGTGATGCGTTGGGTGCAAAACAGGATGAAGATACGAAATCATGATGGTCGTCCTACATCATCAATGGCCTATAAGGTTCTGTTTAGTGCGATTAATAATCGTACTCTCTAACATATGGGGTATGCCTCAGTCTTGATAAGGGCCGAAGCAATGACGTTCCCGCTATTTGGGGTTTGCACGTGACCGACAATGAGGCACAGTTGCTTTATCTTGATCTTCTGTTCCCTGCCTCCCCACATTGCACTCGACATACATCCCGGTCTCATCATGGGTAGCGTGCTCAGTTCAATCCGTCCCACGCCACAGCCCCCATCTGATAGCGCACGTTTCATAAGTCCGGTACAACGTCAAACGCACTTGTGCGGTCCGCGAACCATCTACAATAGCGTCAAAGATCTCAGTAAGCGTGTCGACTTCTACGAAGAAATCACTATCTTCGCCTGGCCGTCACGCGGAGGTGTGATCGTACTCGAGAGGCCCTGTCCTGCAGATTTCGACTTTCTCGGCCTCGACCGTCTCGATCCTCCGAAGAAGCGTCACGCCACTCGACAAGAGGAAGACGACTTTGCTCAGCGCTTACTATTGCTCGGTGGGAAGTGGTGGGATTCTCCCGCTAGACACTCCCTGTTCACTCAACCCGACCACTTGCAAGATGAGGACGAAATGGCTGCTCTCCCTGAGCCGACGGCAAGGGAAAACGCGTGGGTTGGTGTCGCATGGCCTAGTTCGGGTGGATTGGTCGTAGCTGAGTGGCCGACCATGATGTACCCTGGTGGACGCATGGACGACGTCGCTCCAGACGATGTGTCGAGATTGTTTTTGTGTATGACGATGGACGAGAAGGCGGCAGTGCTGATGGACAGACTCGAAGGGAAGTGGTGGAAGGGAGTCGAGAATTACGAGGGTAAAGCTTTCATTGGCAGCTGGGGAAATCATCGAGGCGAAGTTGGCGGACTTCAACAAACGTGGCCAAACGAAGGAGAGAGCCAGAATCCTGGTAGTAAAGCTCTGCCTGGTCAACGAGTTCTCTCATCCAGAGAATCAAACTTCGATGTAGGAAAATATTGCTGACGTGTCGAGTATACCTTGCCCTTTGACTTTCGAACCGGACGTCAGGCCGCAAGGCGTGAAGAGTCACACCCTGCCACGCTGATCGCGGATCCGCCTGAGTCGCATTGAACCATGGTCATTGCAGGCGGTACGTTGGGTCGGCGTGGAGTGATGATCTGATGTGGCACCAGTTGGGCAGACGCGACTGGTCTAGTCCATATCAGGTATAGTGCAGCAGGAGTGACGTAGCTGCGATTGGCGGGGAGCTCTTTGCCTGACCGGAAACCTGTACGAGGATCCAGAAGCTTCTACCGACAGGGCAGAACCCACGCCTAGCTTCGAGACATGACGAGAAACCACACGATGTCACTGACGGCTTCCTGACGCTTCGTGAAGTGTTGAGTAAAGCTGCCTTCACCCTATAAATATTTCTCGAGTCCTTTGTGCACCACTTCCTTTCTTCTCCAGAGATACCCAACAACAACACAACGCATACACGATTCCTGAGTACGAGCTCACGACCCACGATTATTACCTTTGGCTTCGGGCCATATACACCAGGCTATAGTCACGAATCACCATGACTTCATTCGACGCCTACACCGACCGCGCCGCGAAGGCTCTAGCAGACAGCTTCGATCTAGCTAAGGGCTATGCGCACTCACAACTCACACCCCTCCACCTCGCCGTCTCGCTCATAGATCCGCCCAAAGATCTGGCCAACCAAGTCGACGTACCGCCGCCGCCGCTATTCAAGCAAGTACTCGAACGCGCGAATGGCGACCCACAACTCTTCGAGCGCAACCTCAAGAAGGCTATGGTACGGTTACCAAGCCAAGACCCTCCGCCAGAGCGGACTTCACCTTCACCTGCTATGGCCAAGGTGCTCCGCTCCGCCGAAGACTTGAGCAAGACACAAAAAGACAGCTTCATCGCCGTCGACCACCTCATCCAGTCCCTCTGCCAGGATGCGCAAATGCAACGGATCCTCGCCGAGTCGAACGTACCGAACGTCAAGCAGATCGATAATGCCATCCTGGCACTCCGAGGCACAAAGCGAGTAGACTCCAAGTCGGCAGACGCGGAGCAGGAGAATGAGAACTTGAAGAAGTTCACCATCGACATGACGGCAATGGCACGAGAGGGCAAGATCGACCCAGTCATTGGTCGAGAAGACGAGACACGCAGAGTCATCCGCATCCTGACTCGGCGAACCAAGAACAACCCAGTCCTCATCGGAGAACCTGGTGTTGGTAAGACTACAGTCGTCGAGGGTCTTGCCCGCCGCATTGTCGATGCGGATGTACCGGCCAACCTCGCAGCCTGCAAGCTGCTCTCGCTCGATGTCGGTGCTTTGGTTGCTGGCAGCAAGTACCGCGGAGAGTTTGAAGACCGCATGAAGGGCGTCCTGAAGGAGATCGAGGAGTCGAAGGAGATGATAGTATTGTTCGTCGACGAAATCCATCTTCTCATGGGTGCTGGTTCATCCGGAGAGGGCGGCATGGACGCTGCCAACTTGCTGAAGCCCATGCTGGCTCGTGGTCAGCTCCACTGCATTGGTGCGACTACCCTCGGCGAGTACCGAAAGTACATCGAGAAGGACGCTGCCTTCGAGCGTCGTTTCCAGCAGGTCCTCGTCAAGGAACCGTCCATTCCCGAGACCATCTCCATCCTCCGTGGTCTCAAGGAGCGCTACGAGACCCATCACGGTGTCACCATCATGGACGGTGCCATTGTCGCATCAGCCACCCTTGCTGCTCGCTACCTCACTCAGCGCCGACTACCCGACTCTGCCGTTGACCTTATCGATGAGGCTGCGGCAGCCGTCCGTGTCACCCGGGAGTCACAACCCGAAGCGCTTGATAACCTCGAGCGACGCCACCGACAACTACAGATCGAGATTCACGCGCTCTCCCGAGAGAAGGACGAAGCCTCACAAGTCCGTCTGAAGGAAGCGCGCGCAGAGGCCGCCAACATCGAAGAAGAGCTGAAGCCCCTTCGTGAGATGTACGAGCGTGAGAAGGGTCGCAGCAAGGACATCCAGGAGCAGAAGCTCAAGCTCGAAGGCCTCAAGACGAAGCTTGCTGAGGCCGAGCGTATGCGCGACATCCAGACTGCTTCCGATCTCAAGTACTACGCCATTCCCGATGTTGAGCAGCGCATCAGCGAGCTGGAGCGAGACAAGGCCCGCGCGGATGCAGAGATGTGGTCTCACCAAGCTAGTGGTGGTGGTGAGGCTCTCATGAGCGACTCTGTTGGTCCGGACCAGATCAACGAGATTGTCGCTCGCTGGACCGGTATCCCAGTCACTCGACTCAAGACTACAGAGAAGGACAAGCTGCTAAACATGGAGCGCCACCTCCAAGAAGTCGTCGTTGGTCAGAGGGAGGCTGTCGTCTCCGTCTCCAACGCCATCCGACTTCAGCGCTCTGGTCTGGCCAACCCCAACCAACCGCCCAGCTTCTTGTTCTGTGGTCCTTCCGGTACCGGTAAGACACTCCTCACAAAGGCTCTTGCAGAGTTCCTATTCGACGACGCAAAGGCCATGATCCGCTTCGACATGTCCGAGTACCAAGAGCGTCACTCCCTCAGCCGAATGATCGGAGCACCACCCGGCTACGTAGGACACGACGCCGGAGGTCAACTCACCGAAGCCCTACGCCGCAAACCCTTCTCCATCCTCCTCTTTGACGAAGTCGAAAAGGCCGCCAAGGAAGTCCTAACGGTACTCCTCCAACTCATGGACGACGGCCGCATCACCGACGGCCAAGGCCGCGTCGTCGACGCAAAGAACTGCATCGTCGTCATGACCTCCAACCTAGGAGCTGAGCACCTATCCCGCCCCAACGCACCCGACGGCAAGATCGACCCCACCACCAAAGAAATGGTCATGGGCGCCCTGCGCAACTGGTTCCTCCCCGAGTTCCTCAACCGCATCTCCTCCATCGTCATCTTCAACCGCCTCACCAAGCGCGAGATCCGCAAGATCGTCGACGTGCGCCTCGGCGAGATCCAGAAACGCCTCAACCAGAACGGACGTAATGTGCGCATCGAGATGACGCCTGAGGTACGGGATTACCTTGGTTCGGCGGGCTACTCGCCTGCGTATGGTGCTAGGCCGCTTGCGCGTCTCATCGAGAAGGAGGTGCTTAACCGGCTTGCGGTGCTTATCCTCCGTGGTTCTATCAAGGAGGGTGAGACCGCGAGGGTCGTGCTTGATGATGGACATATTATGGTGTTGCCTAACCACACGGACAGTGAGGATGATTCGGAGATGTACGATGAGTCTGATGCTGTTGCTGAGTTGGATGCGGAGGAGGACATGGATCTTTACGACTAGAGGAATGTGAAGGGAAAGGGAGGTTGAGTTAGAGGCATTTCAGCATAGGCGTTTAGGGATTGATTGGTTTGGGAAGAGTGCCTTGGTAGAGGCACCATGATGGGATTATGATTCATGGTTTGACGATTGTTGATGAAAAGTAAAGGCGCGGGTTGGCGTTTTACTGGGTAGCATGCTAGATGACCGTGTCTTGTACATAGTTAATGAGAACCAGATTTCAAACACCTTCACCTTCGCCATGCATTAGTTATCCGTCATTGCACTGTTATGACAACATCGCGATGTCGTGATAGATGACCATCACGTTGTACAAGCTGTCTTCGTCTTTCACAGGCTACGCCGATTACGACATGGTCATGTTCAGGCACCAATCGACATGTACCATTATCCTATCCAACATTCACGAGCATCACAGCGGACATGTAAATTTCCCAGTCATGAACTTTTGTCATTTCTTCGTCTAACGTTCCCAAGATGGGCTTACTTGGCCAAACATAAGCTTGCCCAAGCCAGGGTATATTGAATCCCACACCACCACATATCGAGACAGCCTCTAGTAGAAGAAACCGAGAATCTTGCCAGCAACGTGCTTCCTGCGGGCCTCCTCGTGGTCCATGATACCAGCGGAGGTGGTCAGGACGATGTAACCGAATTGACGCGAGGGAAGTAGCTTGACGACCCACTTCTCCATGTCGCGGAGCTGGACGTTGTAGCGGGGGGAGATGACACCGGTCTTGTTGATGCGGCCGTTGAGCTGGATGACGATCTTGCCGTTGCGATGGTCGTCGACCTCCTCGAACTCGCCGATGTAACCTGAAGAAGAGAATTAGTGTTTGTTGCGGCGAAATAAACATCAGACGTCATGAAAGGGATCCGAAGACGTGTAAGTCCTCCGCAGTTAATTTATCGGACACTTAAAGCTCATTGATCGTGGGGAGTCGAGATCAGTGAGTAGTTATCAGCCCGAAGAGGTGATGGGGTTGCTAGCGGAGGAATACACGTCTTTGGGGACATGACGCGTGATGGAATAGATAAACAAGTCGACGTACCGTGACGCTGCATGACAGTGAGGAACTTGACGATGACCTTGGAGGAAGGACGGATCAGGACCTGGCGCTTGCCAGCCTTCTCAGCCTGTTCAATTGTTAGCGCATGTCCATGTCCATCTCCAGGGTTGTAGCTTACGTTGTTGATGGCGTTGAGCGCATCGTTGAGGACGGAAGTCTTGACCATATTGACGGTTTAACGGGAGATTCTCTGTGGCGGAGGCGACTGAGGTATCTGCGCGTGCGTGGTTAGCCTCCAGATGCCAGAGCATGGAGAGTGCCCTTGCAGAAGGGTTCTTCAGCTCGTGTCGAAGAGGAGAAGCAGTGTCGCCCTCATCCTTGCGGACGGCGGCGATTGCATCCCCGGGCTCTGAAGGGCACTCGGGTCCAAGACATACCTCGTGAGGGTGCGGTGGGCGGTAGGGAAGGTCGATGTTGCGAGAAAAGTTCGAGTTTGGAAGGCGCAAATTGGTGTGGTGGACCGTGTCCTCGCTAACGGGGCTGGGCTTGGCAGCAACGACGGGACCCTTGCAGGCTCAGTGCACCCAGCACCAAACTCCAACACCTGGCTGTCCTGCCACACGTCGCATTCACGATACAGAGAGAGGATATGTCTGCCGAGCACGGGACAACATATCGCAGGGCTTATGGTTCAAACTTCACATACATGCGATGCTATCGCGCCTTCACGTGCCCTCGCGATCGCCAACTGTCTTAGTCATGACGTAGCGGCAGTCACTTTGCCTCCCATTATCCCTTACGAACCTCACGTGTAGACATCCGGAAGTCCCCTCATACACTCTAGTTCACCCTTCTGTTTCATCATGTCTGAAGCCTGCTGTACCTGCGCTGCGCTCCTATCCTCTATTCCCCCAACATATGATGAGAAGACCGAGAAGCCGTCGCAGTTCGAGCGCAGACTCGACTGCTGCGGTCGTGCCATATGCGCCAGATGCTTGACGGATAACCCTAGATTTCAAAACTACTGCCCATATTGCCAGATAGCGACAGGGCCATCAGCACTACCACCACAAGGTCTCCGCGACCCTCCTACGTATTCGCCACCGGGCGAGCAAGTCGACGACGAACTACCACCATACTCAGCAGGCAACGCGCTGCAACCAACATCTGAGAAGTCGAGGACAGACGCCGAAGACGCGCCTGATGTTCTACATTTTGTCGACCAGAACAACGACTCGATCTTATCGCTGTCGCTCCGATATGGTGTACCCGCCGACGCCTTACGCCGAACGAACAACCTGTATGCGGATCATCTACTAGCGGCGCGTAGGACGGTACTCATACCGGGAGAGTTCTACAAAGGTGGGATCAGTCTAAGCCCGAGGCCACTAGAGGGCGAGGAGGAAGAGATCAAGAAGACAAAGCTACGGAAGTTTATGGTCAAATGCAAGGTCGCAGAGTAAGGGCATCACCTTCCACCATATAGTGGACAGAACTAATATCCTCACTAGATACGACGTTGCACTCCTTTACCTCGAACAAGCCAGCTACAACCTCGAGCAGGCGATCACTGCGTACAAGGCCGATGAAGACTGGGAGAAGACACATTCTCTAGAGGCTGCGAAGAAGGGCAAGGCGAAAGAGTCGCAAAGCTCAGGGCGGCGGAAGTGGGGCTTTGGAGGCCTCACAGGTCAACTTTGATAGCGCTTCCGAGCCGATTCTCCGCTCATGGCGTTTCGCGGCGCTCCGACAACCTGGTAGAATGGGTATTACCATCGTAGTTAGCGAGCGTGTGTAGATGTTTCGAATGGCCATTTGATATACTATGCCATATATTGGAAGAACTCTTGTGCTAAAGATGGCAGAGTGGACAATGCAGCATTCACCTTTCCAACGATATCCCACGTGCAGAGCAGTTTGGACGATTCATGCACTTCCATCAGCCTCTCTGAGAAAATTGACTGAGCTTACTATCAGGAGGATCTGCTATTTTCGTTGGCCGTCGCTTCCAAAGTCTCACTCCTCGCGTCAGGCGCTCACAGCCAATCATCGCGCAGAAGCACCCCAGGCTGTAAGCGCCCATACATCTCACGAATTAGCATCTGCACCTCAACTCTGGAAGCGCCCACGCTCCATTCGCGTTTCACACTCTGGCGACCCTGCATTTGAATCCTTCTGTATCCTCATTCGACAGCTGACAGCGCACTACAACCGCTCATGCCCTGACTCTGCCCTACCTCGCTACCAGCGGAACCGCAGACAAGCCACAGTCTTTGACGCACGGTACGATCGGCACCCTGATTGAACCACAGGGAACGGCATGTGCTACTAAATGCACACATGCGGTAATACGGCAAGACCCCATGCAGGTTAATATTGCTATTCTAGGCCTGGTGTGCAGCTTACGCGCTGCGAACAACAATACTCCCACCACCAGCCCAGCACACTGGCGCTGCTAGTCCAGGTCCGACTGATGGTCGCAGCGGCAAGACAGATTGCCGTTCTTTCTTTGCTCTTGTTCGTCTATTCCTGTACGCGAACGCCAGATGGGCTGCAGGGGGTTGCACGATGTGTTCTGTAGGCGTGAAACCCCCATTGCGACCGAGATCGTTTTAAAGGCATGTGCCACCCCCAGAGTTGTTTTCTATCCCCATCCCAGGCAAAGAAGATCGACTCGGAGCCTTAGCTTATATCAGGCCTCTTTCTGTTGCTTGCTTGTTATTTCGTTCTCTCGTTCATTCGTCCTTCATTCCGAGAAAGAAAGGTGCGCACTGGTTGACGCCTAGTAATCCATCCGATCTTTATATTATACCTACGCTCTACGTTTTCGAAATATAAAAAGCAAATTCGAGACCAACGACTATCATCAAGATGAAGATCAACCCCGCTCCTTTCCACTTGGCTCAGGCCATCATCACAGGCCTAGTCGTCGTCTTCAGCATCTGCATCCTTGGCACTTCGGCACACACCCTCGATGTCTTCAACAGGCAACATCTCACAAACCCTTGGTGGGCACCGATGTGGCCTCAGCACTTCGACGTGCAGGGAACCAAGGCGCTCATTGCTTCGTCTGTCGTGACTCTGGTTCTCTGTGGCGCATTCTTGATCGCATCGTTTCTCCCTCAGGTATGCGGCCGTCGATGAATCTCATGCAAAAGAACATCGTTCTAACAAACATCAGCTTGCGCTTCGTCAGAAATACACCCTGCGGGCTCTTCTGTCCCTCGCTACCCTCCTTCCTACTCTTCTCCTCACCCTGATCACCACTATCTGGGCCCACATGCTCAACAACAACGCGCCAGAAGTCGATACCATCCAAACCTGGACCTGCAAGATGCAGAGCTCTCAACCGCTTGATCAGGATCTACCTGCTGACATTGCCATGCCTGCTGGCATGGGCAACAGCGACTTCAAGACCCTTTGTGGGGCAAGCAAGTTTGCGCTATACGGAACCCTGATCGTGTTCCTGCTTGTGGGCGCAAGCATGGCTGTCACAATGATTACCTGGATGGCGGACAAGTGGGCAGCGAGGCAGCAGAGGAAGGAAGTTGAGATGGGCAACATTCCCGTGAACAACTAGGCACATCCCAAGGGCGATGTTAATCCGAGAAGAGATGATAACGAGATACGGACGCGCTTGAATGCGCGTATTAACGTATTAAGTCGAGAGATTTGATGCATTTGGGTTATGGACCTCTGTCAGCAAGCGTGTCCAAAGGGGGAAGGCGTACCGGTGTGTTGGCGTCATAGGTCGTTGGCTGTGACTTTGAGCAAGGGTCTTCCTTTCAATGTACTATTAGGCAAATGAAGGCCTCTTTTGCGTTCAATCGCATCTTCTTCACTACGCTTGAGATTGGAATGAGGCATTGTGCAGCGATCTTGCGGGGGACTGGGCCCAGATCAGATCGACAAGTCCAATGGACGATCACCCTGGAGTTGAGCACAGGATGCGTAAGCGTGCGTGAGCGGGAACAGGCAATCATGCTGAACCGCTGCATGGCGCTTTTGTGTTTCTGGGTGAAAAGCGTGCGTTTGCTGGACATGGATTGTCTGGAAAGTTGGACGGGCCAGCAAGCAGCCTCGGAGGAGTTGTCGCGCAGAGCAACGGCACGGCAGCGCGCGCGACAAGCAATTGTCTTTGTACCAGCCAGACATTGTTCGTGAGACATTGCACGTAGCGGTTTCAGGGCAGCGTTGAGACGACCTCGCATCTCCGACAATTGACAGGTTAGATAGGGAGCGAACCGCAGTGGGGAAGGCGTGAATAAGCCGGTCAACGATCATCGTTTGGTTCGCGGTTCCAGTTGGGCCGTCCAGTCGCGTCACGACCGCTGATCAGCGCGCGACTCCTCATTGCATCAACTGCCGTCATCCGGCCAGGCCCTCGAGCGAACTTGGGTTGTCGCATTTGCTTCTTTCTCTCCCTCTTGCACTCCCACCGGAGCGTGACTCGGAAAGCGAAATCTACCCGCCGTTCCTCGTTAAGCAGCTAAATTGATCACCCGTCCTGTCATCCCGGAACCCTGTCCATCTTCAGCCCCCAAGGGCTCGAGCGTGCATCGAAGCGGCATCAGAAAGATCCCCTCTCCACCTCAGCGACACCGCATAATCCTGCCTGACCGCGCCTTCCGACCGCTCCTTCCCCCTTCACACTCACATCCACACAATTGCACTCCGCTATGCAAGCTCGCCATACGCCGACCGACGAACACCGCAGCAAGAGAAAGTTCCAACCCAGCATCACAAGCTATTTCGAGGTGCGGGACGATTTCGAGGATAGCGACGATCTGCGGGGCCTAGATCCGATTACCCGACCGCGACACCAAAACACGAGGCAACATCAGCACCAGCCCAGAGAGAAACTCGCTCCTGACGTCCCCGGCCAAGTGCAAGCAGACCTCCTCAGCGTCGGCATGAGAGTGCGAAAGAGCGTGCCGGAAGGCTACAAGATCCACAAGACATCCGGCCTCCCCTCCATCCAAACCACCATGGCGCGGCCCACCCTGGCCGTCAAACCACCCCGAGAGCCTGTATCAGAAGAAGTGCTGCACCAGCGCGAACTCCTGCCCTTCTGCGGCTTGAACAAAATCGGTGGCTTCGCAGAACAACCAACAACCAACCCACACCTCTACGCCGCGAACGGCACGCCACCACCTCCAAACTACTTCCCCCTCCCCGCCGAAACCTTCACCCAGCCCTTCTCGTCCAAAGCCTCCACAGATAGCGGATACTCAACGACCTCGCAGCGCCCACACAACCCCTCGAAACGCTCATGGCAGGACGAAGATGAAGTCAGGACATTAGACACAACATTCTTCTTCGGCTCATCATCATCGACGAGGGGAATGGGCATGGGCGTCGAAATCGACGAAGTGCCCGTTAGCCCGCTGAGTGAAACGCCACCTCAGGGACTCAATATGCAGCCGCCGCCTCGTCGCGTCGCGCTGCCCAAGTCGAGACGGACAGTGCAACGGACGATTAGCGATGATGATATTGATATGGATTTTGAGAACGCGGCGCATATGGAGGGGAGGGTTGGTGCGGGTAGTGGGAGTGATTTCGAAGAGGCGGACTTTTTGAGCAAAGAGGTGGATATGGGTGGGATCTAGGGAGATGGTATCACACCTACGGTCAGATCTCTCTTCGTCGCGGAACCTTCTCGCTTCTTCGCTTCTTCGCTTCTTGTATATACCTTGGTTCTGGTCTGGTTACACGGTCTTCCCTTTTTGTTCCTCCCCCCCGACACGCGAAGCGGTCATTACAAGCGGCGCAACAAACGGCGTTCATGAACAAGCGATGTATGTAATGTCGGCGCGTATACCCGGTTTATCTTTCTTGGTTATCTAGCTGGTAAATCTACTCTTTGGTTTCCTCAAACGGCCTCCCTTTGCAACATGCAATGCACTTCTAGATCTCCTGGTTAATCAACGCCGCACTATCACATATCTCTTCACTACGAACATTAAAAACCAACTCCCCATCTATCGTAACATTCCTAGTCGTAAACCCAAAACAATGGCCCCCTTCCCAGTCATTACTCACATCGAAAGTATTGCGCCAACACACTGCGTTGCAAAGAGGGTCTCGGCCTGCTTGTATATCGGTCCGGTTGTTCTGGTTATACTGCGCGCATATGTCGATGCATTCGTCGAGGCTTTTTACGACGCCCTGCACGGGAGCCGCGACGCCGCCGGTGTTCAGGTAACTTGCATTGCAGAGTTTGCGGAAGTGGTAGGATGCGCTGCCGTAGGTTACGGTGCGGAGTGTGTTGTTGGAGGATGGGCAGTCGCGGAGGAGCGTGGGTTGCGGGCTGGATGTTGGGCCGAGGATGGTGGTTGTGCTGATGGTTTGGGTTGATGATGTGGGGGTTGGTGTTGTTGAGGTGGATTGTATGCTGGTCTCGGGTGTTATGGTACTGCTGGTCGGGCTGGTCGAGCTGGATTTGCGTGTTGCAAGCGATCCCCCGACTCCACCGCCCACAGCACTGGCGATGATGATAACGCCAGCGACTACTACGATCCAGAACGTCTTCTTCCGCAGACCACATATCGTTTGCGGTGTCGGATCGTCATGCGCAGGCCTGATGCTACCATATGCGATCTTATCTGTGTCTGTAGGGGCCACCGAGTAATGCGCGTATTTGTGCGTATCCTGGCCAGTACTACCAGCGACTTCCGGATCGGTACTGGAAGCGAGCTCCAAATCGGAATATGGAAGCGATGCCATCCTGAACAGGTCGCGAGGAGGAAAAAAGCGTAAACTTCGAGAAGGAGGTTGAAGGAGGCGATTACGCTGTTTCTCGGGGGCGACGTTCTCGGGTGTTTATACTTTGAGACTACTGCGGCGGGCGTCGTACAGCCACAGTAAGCGTTTGGGGGCCAAATGGCTTTTTACAGCCACAAGTTGGGAGTGATAAAGGGGAACGGTGGGACTGTATTTTTTTCGTCTCGAGATCTACCTTGCTTATATTGATGTTACTTCACAAACGAAGAACTAGATGGGGCCCTTTATCACTGAATGCCTTTCTAACTGGCATACTTCAACAGCATAACAACCACGAAAGGATGCTACCGTCAATGCAGCTAGTCGTAATTCCTCTGCCTACAAAGCTTTCTTACGCAACATCTCGTCCTTCTTCCTCGCCTCACACTCCTCCGCCGACGTCCTCATCGACATCCTATTGGAAGCCTGCCTCTACTGCAAAATGTACACACTCCATCTCGCTGAAGAACTTTACTGTGTTTCACATCGGTAGTCGAAGCACACCGGTAGTGTGCTGGCCGTGGATGTGTTCGTTGAAGTGCCGAATAGGTAGAGAGAGGAGAAGAGGGAGTAGAAAATTCGGGTTAGGTTGTCAGGTATATGCTGAGGAGTGTTAGAAGGGCGTTGATAGGCGGAAGGATGAGGATGGAGATAGTTTGTGGGAGTGGAGTTTAGATACCTAATTATGATCATGCTAGGGGAGTATGCTACAGCGGGATAGCTGAGTTCTGCTTTTGAGCTTGCGATCTCTGGGTTATATGTCAAACCAACAGGCTCTTTGAGGTATACATGGTCTCGTGGTCTGTAAGCTCTGCTGAATATGCTGCAATGTATACCTCAGGGTACACTCTGATGCGGCACTCACTTCGACAGATTCGGTAGCTCACTGCTCGACTACAGACCCCCTTTCACTTCTTATCTGCCCGTGCTTAGCGAGTTCACGCTGCTTAGCCACGCGAATTTGGAATCGTGACCGCAGATACGTTTGCTTCTCCACTCAACTCACAACACCCACGTCAGTCAATAACACTATGGCTACCGACTCTGATCTGGAGCCTCCTCGCAAGAAAGCGCGCTGCTCGGCAGACGAGGGACCTAGGTAAGCAACCGCGCCTATTTCATGCAAAATACGCTAAAGATCACAGTGTCGAATCGAAACCGATTGTCGTCCGCGTTGGCGAAACCAAACAGGAGTTCTACGTCCACGAATCACTGCTCCGCGCAAACTCACGGTTCTTCGACAACGCGCTCAAGAAAGAGTGGAAAGAGGGACAGGAGGCTGCAGTTGACCTACCGGTTCACGATCCAGACCTTTTCAGGACGTGGGTCAAGTTCCTCTATACTGGACGAGTTTTCGTTGGAGGGGCTGAAAACCTAATGGACAACGAGCGGAAGCACTATCCAGAGCTTTGGGCATGGGAAGGCCTCTACGATCTCGGCGTTTATCTCGATGACGGTGACTTCCGAGACGCTTTGATCGACGCTATGATCGACTGGATGTGTGCTTCATGCAAGGTTCCCATGAAATTTGCCCGCTGCGTCTATCCACTTACAGCGGAGTCCTCAGCCCACCGAAAACTTGGGGTTGACGCCTTCGTCAACATCGGCCGGCGGGTTCCAGTAGCAAATATGTCGTCTTTCCCACCCGATTTCATGCGCGATGTCTTGCGCGAAATCATGCCAAACCTTCGCGAGGGCCTCGACTCGTCATCTGCAGTAGACTGGTTCAAGGATATGGATAGCTGCCATTACCACGATCACGGAGACAAGCCTTGCTACAAGACCAAGCCCAGGTTTCGGTACTGAAAGCTTTTGTTGCTTTCAAGCCCAGGTAGCGATAATGAGTCAAATGTACGAAGCTTGTTTTCCCTGTATACGTAGGTAGCCCAACTTACGTCACCGTAGCGCGCCAGGGGGGTCTGATGATCGGGTTGCGAAATGATGCCGGGAGTCAATATGCTTAGGATATCATATTAAATCTTAATGTGCTTTTGTAATAATTAGATGCATAACGCTGTAACCTAGATAATTATAGTGTTAGTAGCGTTACAATGTTAATAATAAAGTAGTTGTGTTAAAGCTTTTATCTTGTTAGCTAACAATATTGTTATTAGATTGCGCTTGTTACAGCTGCGAAACTAATATGTATGTAAAGCTACTGCGCAACGCTATTAATATTATTACCTATTAAGCTTATTATATAACTGTAATTTTGTTATAGTTATACTACTAAACTAAAAAGAATGTTATTCTAAGCAGGCCTTCGCAAGAGCTTCTAACCCGCTAGCTATTAATGCACAAAAGAGTAACATACGCAAAGTGTAACTATTAAGATATACTTTTATATTAGCTTTAAGCTTATTTTGTAAACGTTAGCTATTCTCTTAAACTACGTAATAGCTTTAACACTTAATATAAGCAGCACTATAATAAGAGGCTTTTAATTCTACTGCCTGCTAGTTATATATTAATTCTAATATTGTAATAATTACTTCTAGCCTTTTAGACGCTATTAACTTCTAACTTGTGTAAAGTAAACTATAGGCGCCTACTACTGCTATTTAACATGTGCCTTATGTAGATATGCGTTTGTTAATATAGGCTAAAACTAGGTATTACTAGATTACTATCTATTAGAAGCTATATTACAAAAGCAGAAATAGCCTAGGTCTTCTTAGTTACTTAACATGTCTACGTCTATTACAAATAACTCTTTATAACCTACAAGAACAGTATTAGTAGTTTACACTTCTATAAATCTAAAGGCGCTTTAAGTTATATAAATAGAGAACCTAGTAGACTAGAGATATTAAAGAATATACTTAAATAGTAGAGATAAACTATATAAACCGCAACTTAATATATAGAAAAGCTAGTAAAATAGGTATTATAAACGTAAATTAATACTCTAAACTCTAACTTCTATAGAAGATAATAAGTAGAAATAGTAGTAGTATATATATCTGTTGCTATACATATATAAAATAGGTGTAGATGCTAGCCTTAGATTAGAAGCTAGTTAGGCGCAGAAGTAAGAAGAAATATAGCTAGAAATTATACTATACTATTAAAATTTTGCTATATAAAGAAACGCTAAAGTAAAGATTATTACTACTAAACAAATATGTTATAAGTATTATAAGAAAAAGCAATAGTAGTAGTAGAGCAGGCTAGGTAAACTAAGCTATATATTGTTATTAATAGTGCTGTCTTATAGGTTAATATTATTGTAGTAGTTACCTTTCTTCTATATTGCTCTAGAAGGAAAATTGTACCTAATTAGATTTATAGCATTTAGATTAAATAATATCTTTAGTATAGCCTTTGTGTAAGAATGCGTATATAAATAGCCTGCCTTAGTAGTAAAGTTATTAATGTCTAGGTAGTTCTTGTAGATTACATTATTCTTAAGTAGCTTATTAAATATCTTAACTACACTATTATACGTATGTAGAGGTCTAAATTTAGACTTATAGTTTGCAATATTAAACGCTATCTTTGTTTACGTAGTAACGTTACTAAAGATAGCTATAGATTGTTAGTTAGAATATCTAAAATAAATTTAGTACTCTATTAACTTACTACGCGCCTACTACTCGCTCTTAGAGATTAGCTTACCTAGCATCTTTATCTTAGCGGTAGCTAACTAGTTAATTATAGGTTTTACCTAAGCAAATATAGTGTTAAATTTCTTAAAGCTAAAGTGTTTATTAAATAGGCGCTGTAGAGTGTCTAGAGTTTTGTAGTTAGCGAGAGCGTAATTAGAATTACGTTAAAGACACCTCTTTACAAAATTCTATAATACTTTATTAGTATAGCTCTAAAATAAATAACTACTAAATAAAACTTACCTCTATCTTCTTAATTACCTAGCACTTCTACTATAAGATATTATTTCTTACCTTAAAATTAGTAGCTATAATAACCTATACGTGCTAAGCGCTGTTGTAGTAATTAGAATAAACGTAGTAGACGAGATGTAGGCATTTCTCTATATTAAGAGTTACTAAGTAGATTATCTAAAGAAGGTTTAATAGAACTAAATTACGTAGGTGCGTAATTAACGCTATCTAGTTAAGCTTAGTCTTATTATAGACGCAGAGTTTACGCTTTTTCTTCTTCTCTTTCTGTAAATTAAATTAGTATAATAGATAATAGGCTAGACAAAGATACTTACGCTCTTAAACTTCTCTAACTTATAAACTATAAAGCTTAGAACTAATTACTGCGTAGAGGCAAGACTAAGCTTCTTAAGTATCTTCTCTGTTATAGGCAGCTTCTTAGTAATACTCTAGTTATCTTCTTCTACACTACTCTTCTCTACCTCTTTCTCTTTATTATCTTCTAATAGCTACTCTAGAACTTAAGTAGATTAAAATAGATTCTTAACCTTAATACTTATATCTCTTGTAGCCTTACTATTTTGCTTCTCTAGAATATACACTACTAGCTACTTCTTGTTCTTAATACTACTCTTCTTCTTTAGTTTTAGAGTATAGACTTATTCTTAAGGCTCTAGTAAATGCTTATTATTAGATATTACTAGGTCTTAAAGTGTTAGAGCGCTTAAGGTCTATAAGGCAGAGGTTAGTTAACTAGACTTCTAGCTAGACTTCTGTAAAGCTAATATAGATATACATTTTGTAGAAGCTACTTTTAGTTTTAATAGCGCAGCCTTTATAGGTTTTGCTCTAGTAGCTTATAATACGTAATAAGTTAGCGTAGTAGGCAAGCAAGATTAATAAGCGTTAGAGAAGTCTAAGCCTCTAAGATAGCTAACTTAGCGAGAGACTAGACGCTCTATATTATAATTACTATTAGTATTATTACTATATTTGTCTTTCTTACTTATACTACGCTAGAGTTGTTTACTATCTTTTTAAACTCTCTTTAAGTAATAGTTATTATTAGAGAGCTTAACAGCGTTAGCTTTAGTGCTAGAGATAGCTATATACTCTTTAGATTTACTAGTAGCTCTTCTCTTTTGTAAAGCCTTACGCGTAGTAGAACTAGCTATTATAAAGTAAGAAAAGAAAACGTAAAGTACATAGTAATAGAAAGAAAATACAAAATAAGAATAAAGAACGCAGAATAGTAAGAGTTAGAGGTTAGAATAATAAAGTAATAGGTAGTAATAGCGGCAATAGGCAGGCTATAAAAGCAGAGTAGTAGAGCTGCTACCTAGGCGCTAGCTACGTATAGAAAGCGTACATAGCAACATTTTTAAATATAGAAATATTAACACTATATATACTTAACTCTATTACGCTCTAAATTGTTAAATTAAAGTAATCTATTTATTTACGTAATTAAGTATATTCTAATACAGCGCTATATAGTGCATCTCTATTACTATACGCTATTTACACGCGCGACTTTCTCGCTTCTATTAGATACCTACTTCTATAACTTAGAGAACTAATACAGCTATACTAAGAAGAGAAAAGACGTTAGTTTAACTATAAGTTATTATAGTAGATATGCATATGTCTTATAGCAATTAGAGCTAGAATTAGGTCTATATTAGTTACTAGTTCTACTAAAGAATTTCCCCGCTTCTACTATATTTAAGCCTATAGAATATTAATATTTCGGCTCTATTAAATATATATACGCATTTTAGAGTGCTTATATATAACTAGAATCGCTATTAGCTTCTATACAACATTAGATATTGCTAACTATTACAACTTAGTAAAATTATATTTAAGGTAGATTTAATAATATCTAGGCGCTTTTCTAGTTAAATTAGTATTTTAGTTCTTTAAGCAATCGCTTTTACTGCATAGAGCCTCTCTAACTATCTCTTATTATTACTACTTCTAAAACTTTAGCCTTAGCTAATTTATGTGTCTAGATCTATACCTAAAGTATAGACTTAGAAACTTTTCGCTCTAGCTAGCTAGAAAGGTTCTAAGCTATAGTAGAGAATGTATGCTAATATTCTTATATCTAGGTCTATTCTAAAGCAAGCTACTCTCTCTAGATTCTAAGAAGTGTAGATACTTCTACTATATTGTAGAATACTTCTCTACACTCTTTAGCCTCTTAGATCTATACCTTTCTTAATCTAGCTAATATTCTACAACATCTAGAAACCTACTACTAGTCTACTTAGGTACGTTTCTTAGAATATATTTCTAAGAGTAGATATTAGAGATATATTATATATATTAGGCCTTAGATAGCTAGCTCTAGTTATGTCTAAGCTTACACGTACCTCTAAATTTATAGCTTTTGTATATATATTAGGCCTTAGATAACTAGCTCTAGTTATATCTAAGCTTATATATACCTCTAAATTTATAGCTTTTATATATATATTAGGCCTTATACAACTAGCTCTAGTTATGTCTAAGCTTATACGTACTCTTAAATTTATAGCTTTTATACGTATATTAAGCCTTATACAACTAGCTCTAGTTATATCTTAGGTTTTTCTTATTTATAGTTTTACAGCCTTTTTCCTTTTAGAATTTTAATCTTGCTATCTACTCTAGCTTTTAATTTGCTTATTAGCTCTATAAGAGCTTCTTAAGCATATAATAGTTTTTATATACTAACTTTTAGGTTATTATAGTAGATACACTTTATTATAGGTTGCAGGCGCTTCTATCTAAATTAACTGCTAGTCTCTAATAAGCAACTAGCTACACTGTACATTGCGGGCGCATTATTATATACTTACAATAGTAATAATAACCTTTCTACTATATAATCTTCTAGCTCTAACCTGCAAGGCACCCGCAATAGTTCTATATACTAATTTCTAAGCTTAAGCGTTGCGCTATATAGGCCTCTAGATAATACAGCCTCTCTTAGTAATATAATTAAGTTAGTAGACGCGATACTAAGAGAACACACGTAAGATAATTAGAATAATATTATAATAGATACTATAGACAACCTAGAAGCATCTAGAGATATATCTATTACTACTAATGTTTAAGAAGACAAAGATAATTAGAAAGATAAGCTAGAAGAAGAATATGTAGCTAATAATAGCTATACAGAGAGCTTGTTTAATAGCAATAATAATGTAGAAGAGAAAAAAGATTCTGTAGTTAGCCTCTCTTTACTAGCTCTGCTAGCTAACAACCTATCTACTAAAGTGCTGCGCACTGCTAAAGATTTTAATATAATAGAATTTAAGCTCGCGATAATAACCTTTCTTATAAAGTATTGTATATCGCGGCAAGCGTACTCTAAGCTCTAATCTATTCTCTTTCTTCTTAACTCTATTTACCTAGAAATTAAGCGCCTGCTAAAGCGCATTAATATACTTAAGAAAGCCTTTAATTAGTAGCTGCTATTACTAAAGATACGTAAGTAGTAACTTAGTCTTAACCTAGCAAAGCTACCTACTCGCTCTAAGTATAACAAAGATCTCTATATATTTAATATATAAGACGTATTTAGGCGCATAATTTATTTAGACTTAATAATAAAGCGCAGACATTTTAGTATAGCTAAGGTAGTAGATAAGCTAGTAGAGTTCTAGCATTCTTAGGCTTAGAGCAGGTTAAATAGAATAATAAGTAGGTAGTTTACAATAATAAACTAGTCTAGTTTGCAACTAAAGATAATACTAACATCTAACTTTATATAGTATTAGCTCTCTAGATCTTCTACTTAATTAGGTTATATCTTAACAGTTAGAAGAGACCGCAGAGCTACTACTATTGCAAATAGAACTACTAGAAACATAATTCTCTTTATTAGTAATATTGCTACGTTTAATAACATCTACGTAATTAACGTAGACGTTACTAATAAAGTAGAGTCTGCGCTTTCTATTATTTTAAATAGGCGCACAGAATTATTTCTCTCTAAGAATATAACACTAGTTAAGATCTGCGAATCTTATATTATGTAACTAGAAGACTAAGTATTTCTTAACTATAACTAGAGCATAAGTATACTATATTGTAACCTACTACTATATAGGTATATAGTGCAAAGAGTTGTTTTGTTTAGTATAGCTAGTAGTATTACTATACGTTAACTTGCGCTGTTGTACCTATATTAAGGTAAGCTTAAGCTACTTATCTATAGAAGGAAGGCAATTCTCTTGTTAGCGCCTGTAGCTAGGCAGAAGACTTAGAGCTTTCTATATACAGCGTTTATTAATGCTTTTAGCGTATACTATAATATACATCGCTCTATTATAGGTAAATATATCTAATTTACCTTTCTAGATAAGATAGAGCAACGCTACTAAATTAACGTCTTCTCTTTTACTCTTAGCTCTTTTACTACAAACTAGAATAATGTTATAAAGTCTATAAAGTATCTTATAGAGCTTAAGTCTAGCTTAGAGATAATACTTAATAATAGTAGTACTATTGTTATATGCGCGCTATGTCTTGCCTATATTAGAGATATACTATAGTAGTAGGCTAACTCTAGTTGCAAGAGCTAGTAAGTATAGTATTTCTGCTAGCATTATATAATTAATTTAGACTAACGCAGAAATCTTAACTATAACACTATACTAAATAGCTACTATTACTTTAAGATAATACAGTGTAGAAACAAGGCTAACACTAAGGCCGCTTAAGAGAGAGACAAGATCTTCTAGAAGCTTAGGCTAGCGATTACTCTACCTCTGCTTTAGATAATTACACCTACACTTAATCTCTTCTATTTACGCTCTACTAACGCTGTCTATTTAGAGTAGAAAGAAATAGCTTAATAGATAATTATAGTGTTATTTAAAGATATACTAAAGTTATTATTCTATAATAAATTTGCTAAGAAATTTACTACTCTACCTCTTCTACCTAGCTAGCCTCGCAATTAATACATTAAGAAATACAATAGTTTATATTCTATTTAGAAATATAGCTATACCTCTATAATTAACTCTATTATTCTCTAGAATTAGCTGTTACTAATCTACATGCAGCTGAAGTTTAACAGCGCTATTTAACTATTTCTTAAGTAGTAGAAAGATAAGAGTAGTTTTACTAGAGTTAATTTTATTATACATTACTTTAATATAATAGCTAAAGCTAATACAGTCTTTCTTAGTTAGCGGCTCTATTAATATAACTATAGATACCTTTACACTTTAGCAATTAAAAGCTAAGAGCAATACTAGAACCTTATTAATATCGTAGTAGTTGCATCTTCTAAGAATCTTAATCTAGACAATCTTGTCTTTAGTAACCTATTATTACGCCTTTCTATAGCTATTAGCTGTAAAGGCTTAACTAATATAGATAAATTACTAGGTCTATAGTTTAGAGAAGAAGAGACTATACTAATAGAGTAACTTACTCTAAAAGAAGTAGAGAAAGAGCGCGCGCGTGTTAGAGCGCTAATAAGAAAGTTAGCTACGCTAAATATCTACACAATTCTTTATTTCTATAATATAGTTACTTAGTTTATCTCTATTCTTAACGTAGTTATATTATAGAGTAAGAATTGTTACTAGTAAGTTAACCTTTCTTTTCTTTCTACTCTTACTTAACTATATTGTAGATATACTCTTTACTTTATATCTATATTATTATTGTCTGTAGTATACTAACTTCTACAGTATCTTTAAGAACTAGATATATAGTACTAACTTCTAGAAGGTAGCCTAAACGCTTCTTAAAATAGAATACTGCTACTAAACTATTATCTTTATTCTTAATAATGCTTTTAAGCGTACGTATCTAGAGCTTACTTGCGTATTCTATAGTGTTGCTACTAAATACCTAACTCTTCTTAGCTACTTAACTATTACTAACTCTAAGTTAGAAGAGTTAGAAGAGAAGGTTAACGCTTAAGCAATTAATTCTAACGCAGCGCACCTTAAAGCTAAAACGCAAATAGTAATTATTCTAACTTTATAGCTTATACTACAAGACACACTACTTAGTGTTTAGTTACCTTACAAATTAGAGATTAATTACCTATTTATTTTACTTCTCTTTAACGCATACTAAAATAAGTATAATATACTAAACGTTACAACTCTTTAGCGCTAGCCTATCTAATAGGTAAAGTAGTTAAAGTTTCTCTATTTATAAGCTATATCTCTCTATATTGTATAGTAATATTTAAGTATTAATAGAGTTATAGTGTAACTAAAAAGGCTTTCTTATACTAAGTTAGCAACTAGGTTAAGGTATTAGATAATAAGGCTAGTTAGGTAGTTAGTATCTTTATACACAAGCACTATAATTATTATTACTTATTTATTATTATTAATATAGTAGATAGTAACTTTACAACTAAGAGAGTTATACAAACTCTTACTTAGCAGAATATCTCTTGCAATAGAGTTTTAAAGCACTGTATATTTACTATAATAGAAAAGCGTTAGATCTTTAGTCTACTAGCGCTATAGGCTAAGAAGCTGTAGATTATTCTAAGCCTTAGAGATAGAGAGTTTATATTTGTTAACAAGAACATTTACTTTATATAACTTAGCCTCTCTTCTTATACTTTCTATAATCTGCGTCTTACTCTAGTTGCTATAGAAAGAATTAACTCTTCTTAAACTCTAAGCTCTTCTTACATATTACCTATACTAGTTACTACTCTACTCTACTACACTTCTTATAGATATATATTTATACTTCTTGTTCTTATAGCTCTACTAAGAGTTTAAGATAGCGTATTATTGCCTATATAACTTAGAGTTATAATATAATCTATATAATATTAATTAAGGTAGTAAGAGTTTAATAGTAGTGTTCTATTAGTTACGCCTTCTATCTATTTGCGACAAACTAGATATCTAAATATATATTATAGAGTTATATATTCTTATATTCTACACTAGTTTTTCTTTATACTACTTTATACTTTTGTAATATAATTAAGACGCGTAGGCGCAAAGCTAACTCTTAAAGCTATTGCTAGAGGTCTCTTAGCTATAAGAAAGGTAAATATAGCACGCAGTTAGACTTTAGAACTATTCTATAACTAATTTTCTTATCTATTATAGCTACGCATTGTATATACAACTAATTAGTATAATTTTGTATATTCTTTTAATTATAGTTAACTCTAGAGTTCTAAAAGCTACTTTAAGGCTTTCTGTAATTAAGCGCGCCTACCTTAGTTCTCTAGTACCTCTATTTATTTATGCTATGCAGCGCAGCTTACTAAAACTAATATAATAGATCTAAAATAATACTATAAGCCTAAGCAAAAGTCTCTATATAAAATTTAACTTAATTCTAAGTAGTTTAAGTAATTTTAAGTAAGAGAATGCGTAACACGTAGAACGCGCTAGTATATAATACAACACAACAAAGTAGAGACTAGCGTAGGTAGAGTTAGGTTACTCTATAATAGTAAGAGTAGCTAACTATAGCCTACTATTATTATTTCTATACGCAGGTATTCTGTCTATACTCTAAGTAGCTAAAGATTGTCTAGTTTATAGTAGCCTAAACTACTATGTTAACTTCTTTATTCTAATATTCTAGCAATACAATACACTTTACTAGCATATCTAACGTTTATAGTTTCTACTTCTTCTACTTATAACTACTATACTAGGCTAGAAAAAAACATCTTCTCTTAACTAAGAATTATAGCAGCAACAACTATCTAGCTCTACCTTACACTAATCTAGTATACTAGACAGACTAATGTATAGTAATATTAGCTACTAGAGATATTATATTGTATTTCTAAGCTTTGTTGCGCTATTCTATATACTATCTAGGTACACTAAGATCTCTTTAATTATATTACTCGCTAACCTAACCTCTTGTACTTATACTACTCTTTCTTCTCTTTTTACTTATTCTACTTATATGTATTCTTTACTTCTACTCTATTAATAATGCTATATAGTTAGGTTGCCTAGTATACAAAGACTAAATCTAGAGTCTATTTAGTAGCTAGGTAGAGGTTTTAGTAGAAGAAAATAATTATTTTGTTAGTCTAAAGAATATGCGTAAAGGTAAATATTAAGCTTTTACTTCTTAAAACTAGTCTATAGTAGATATATAATAACGTTAAAGTAGAAATATTTACACTAAATACTAGAAAGAAATAGCTTACTATAGCAGTTAAAAATAGCTAAGAATACGTCTAGGCATAGAATACAGGTATTAAAAACTATATAGTTAAAAACAGCTAAGAACGCGTCTAGGTATAGAATACAGGCATTAAAAATTATAAGGCTAACACTTCTAGTAACCTAAAAGCTTGCCTAGATAGTAGTTAGAATGTTCTAGAATATTATTATATCTAAGGCTAACCTAAGCTAAGTAACTATCTCTAAGATCTAAGAAGTTACTATGTAATTCTAATATTTGCTAATACCTTTAGCTCTCTAGGTAGCCTTTAGATCTAAACCTTCGCTAATCTAGTAAATATTACTTAATATTCTATACCTCTACTAGGCCTAGTATCTTATACCTTTTTATTCTTCTATATATATACCTTAGAATACTAATCTAGTAGTAGATACTAATAACATTCTTACTCTACTAGATAGCTACCTCTTTTATTATATTCTAGACAGCTACCTCTAACTCTATTCTAAGATTATTGTTCTTTAGAATTAGATAATATTCTTACTCTACTAGATAGCTACCTCTTTTATTATATTCTAGATAGCTACCTCTAACTCTGTTCTAAGATTATTGTTCTTTAGAATTAGATAACATTCTTACTCTACTAGACAGCTATCTCTTTTATTATGTTCTAGATAGCTACCTCTAACTCTGTTCTAAGATTATTATTCTTTAGAATTAGATAACATTCTTACTCTACTAGATAGCTATCTCTTTTATTATGTTCTATACAGCTACCTCTAACTCTATCTAGATATATTTACTCTTATAAAAACTATTACTTAGAATATTAAAGTATATAGTATAAGGTATACAATAATAGTATATAATAATAGTATATAATAATAGTATGCGACAATAGTATATAATAATAGTATATAATAATAGTATATAATAATAGTATATAATAATAATATATAACGTAGATATATATATTAAAGTACTTTGTAGTTATATAATGTAACGAAAGAGACGATATAACGTATAAAGATATGTTAGATACTTAGTATTAAGAAGGTTATTAACATATAGCAACGAACTATATTATTAAAAGTGTAATTAGAATCTATTTAGAATTTTGTTAGTAATAGAACATATAAGTTATATTTACGCATCTAGGTTTAACTAACAATAATAGATTACTAAAAGCTATAACACTAGTAGCTTTAAGCTAAAGTATAGCGCTAGTAGTTTTAAGTAGAAGCTTTGCAAGAGTAGCTATAGAAGTAGAAGTATAACACTAGTAGCTTTAAGCAAAAGCGCAGCGCTAGTAGTTTTAAGTAGAAGCTTTGTATAGATAGCTATAAAGAAGTAAAGTCTCTTTAAGCGCAAGCTGCTGCTGCTACTACTACTACTAAATAGAGCTTTAGAGTAGTCTTAGCTATCTTAATCTTCTAGTAATAGCTGTTAAAAAGGCGCAATAGCAAGAAGCTATGCTGTTACTATAGTAGCTATAGATAAGAAGGTTAAAATAGATAAGAGAATAGAGATAGAGATAGAGATAGAAGTAAGAGTAATAGAGATAGAGGTAGAGCAATAATAGAAGAATCTTTACTAGTAGGCAGCTTTATAGCCTAAGCTCTAAGGTAGTAAGATTATAGTAAATAGTAAGTGTATAATACAAAAGAGGCTTGCAAACGCTGCGCGCTCTTATAAGTTAGAAGGTAAGTAACTATATCTACGCCTAAGTGTATTTTTCTAGAGCTAATAGTATTATAATAGAGACGTATTAAGCGTAGATAAGAAATAATACTTTACTATTATAAAGAATTAAGTAGCTTAAGCCTTTATAATAGCTAATCTAGTGTTAGAGACAGCTATAGTATTAATAATACCTAATCTAGACTTAACAACTAGTAATAGTAAGAAGAGAAGAAGAATAGATAACTACGCAGCTGCTACTACGCGCTAACTAGCCTAGAATATAGATATTAATCTTGTTATATACTATAAAGGCGTTAGGTCTAACAACTAGTAACAGTAGTAAGAGAAGAAGAATAGATGTAGATATTAATCTTATTAGAAGCACTAGGCCTAATAACTAGTAATAGTAGAAAGAGAAAGAGAATAGATAACTACGCACTAGTCTAGCGGTAGGCGTAGTAGGCGGTAATAGGCGCAGTAGGCGGCGATAGCTAGCTAGAGTATGCGCTTAATATATGTATTAGTGCTTCTATATAGATAGAGTTATTATAGAGAATAATAGCTAGCTAGAGTGTGCGCTTAATATATATATTAGTGCTTCTATATAGATAGAGTTGTTATAGAGAGAGACGCAGAGAGAATAGACTTTATCTTATAGACTAGGCTAGCTGTAATAATAGTAGACAAAGACTAGAGAAAGTGTGTAGTAAGATAACTACTAAGAGCTAGATATTTTAGAAGAGCTTTAAGTCTATAGGTCTACTATAGGCACTAGAGAAAGTGCGTAGTAAGATAACTACTAAGAGCTAGATATTTTAGAAGGGCTTTAAGCCTATCTACTATAGGCACTAGAGAAAGTGCGTAGTAAGATAACTACTAAGAGCTAGATATTTTAGAAAGGCTTTAAGTCTTTCTACTATAGGCGCTAGAGAGAAGAATAGAGAATAGATACAAGCTAACGCCTATATAATCTTAGAATAGAGCGATAGAGAGAAGGCTTATTAATAGCTAGGTATAATGTTAAGAGGTAGCTAAGACGCTATATTATGTTGTAATAGCAACGTTAACGCGTCTAGTCTTTAGATTATAATAGTAAGAGTTAGTAATACGTTTAGAAGTAGGTATCTAAAAAGAGAGAGGTTGTAAAGTATATATTACTAACACAACTATAGTTCTCTAAGCTAACTCTAAGCTAGAGCTGTACTACGTAGGCCTGTTATGCAACTTAAATTATACACTACTAAATCTTTCTCTTCTTAAAGCGCCTATTTCTCTAGTCTAATCTATTCTACAAGAAGCGCGCTTAGCTTCTTAGTTAATAGAGAGCTTTTGCTACACACTACTCTTTATAAACGCGTAGTCTAGCGAATAGTAACTAATAATACTGCTACTCTATTTCTAGCCTTATTACTAAATTCTTAGCGATTAGTCTCTTTATACACAATAACTAACTCTCTACTATTCTTTAACGCCTACATACTACACTTATAAGATACGCGTTATATATAATCTTATATAATAGCTACTATCGCGAATAGCTAGCTACTTTTCTAGCGTTAGGTATTAATAGATAATAAGTAATATATGCCTTACGCTATTCTATAAACAAAAAGAACTAACAAAAGGTCTTTGCAGAGAGCTAGGTAACAGGCAGAGAAGTATCTAAGATAAGAAAATAAGAAGGCTAGTTATAATGTTATATTAGCAGCCTACTAAGAGGCAGAGTATATGCGCTAATATGCTAGCTAAGAATTAGCTATAGATACTGCTAGAGAGGCGCGCAACAGCGTAGAAGTTTTGCAATATAGAGTCTTTCTAGTGTCTTATTTCTAATACTATGTATTATAGTATTAGTATCTATAAATAACAATCTAAGTAGTTGCTTAAGCTAAACTGCCTACCTGTAAGACCTGTGTAAATAATAAAATATGTAAAGATGTAGTAAAACTGCGCACTATAATTATAGCTATAAGAAGAATGTAAAATGCTTTATAGATAAATATATAATAATATTAATAGCTTAACTATAATAAAAGTACTGCGCAAGTCTTTCTACAACGTGTTTGTAATACTAGATAACGTGCAAAACTGCATATTGCAATAGATTCTAGTATAATATAAAGCGAAATGCATAACTAAATTGCTATATAACGTTCTTAATATAATACGCAAATGCTAACTTACTATTAGCTAACAAGCTTGTTATATTATTAAAATAATGTTTGTTATGTTATGTAACAGAATTAACATTAGATTAAAACTCTTTGCGACGCAAAACTATGTTTAATATGTTAAGCATTTTGCTTTATATTATACAAGAGTAGCTAACAAATCTTATTATTAATTCGCAAAGCTTTTATAGTTATAACACCTATAGTACGGAGCGCGCTACGGCATGTACGAGATGCTGACACGCTTTAACAGTACCTGCGTATCCTGCATCACATGACTCAATCCTCGATTCCTCGGCGCCTAGTAGAAGACAAATGGTTTTGGAATTAGGATAACGACATCAGAAGTCCGGGTGCTAATGCCTTTTGCAGCATACATTGGCGTTAAGGCCTGTCATGCACCGGCTTTTACACCCATGTAGCTGTCAGCCCGTATTATTAGTATTGTTCAATGCGAATATACTAGATTTTTGCCTCTCTCTTATGCTGACTACTATACATCCATACCACAGTGATACACGCTCACCCTATACCTCAAACGAAGTTGCGATGGCGAGCGCCTTCACCTAATCGTATCTTCGCTGCCTTTACCTGTTGGTTCGGAGCTAGTCTGCCACCATATATAAGACACTCCCTCTACCTTTAGACACTACCTAGGTAACATCCACCATCAACTCACTCCCGACGCTGAATCGTTCGTCATCAACACTCACGATGACAAGCAACCCGAACTCTCGAAAGCGAGACAGCGACCAGTCAGAAAAGCTCCCTGATCCGAAGAAGTTGAGGCGCTCCATGGCCGACAGACCCGGGTTAGCATGAGCTGGTTTGACATCGAGATACTTGACTGACCAGCCACAGCCGCCTACACAAGATGATCACAGTCATCGTCGGACTCGATGAGGAGCCATTTATCGTTGATAAGGGCACTCTTCTCACCAGCTCCGACTTCTTCAAGAAGACCTTGGGAACGTCGCTCAAGAACAACGGTCCAGAAGAAGTTTATCTGTCAGACGCAGAACCCCGAGCTTTCGAAATCTATCTGGGATGGCTCGAAACCGGCTACTTCTACATTATGGAGAAAAATGACGTCAAGGAGAGTGAGTTCGGTGAGATACTTAATGACGACGAGTGTTCGAAGTGGGATGAGTGCTACAAACTTGGTCATGTCATACAGGACTATGACTTCCAGGACGCCTGTATCGACTGGCTCCACGAGAAGATAATATCCGACGAACATTATATCATGACACACGTACTTGAAACAGTATACGGAATCGATGATCAGGTTCCAGCGCATCGCCAGTTAGTCGTTGATGTTGCGGCTCACCTCTGGACTGACAAGATATTCGAGGAAATAGAAGAGGATGACTATCCTCCCAAGTACTTGATGGACATCCTCAAACAGATTGGTCCGAAGATGAGGGTCGCCCAAGTAGTGGAACAAGATCATGAAGCATTCTTCCAAGACGTCGGCTGCAAGTATCATGCGCATGTTGCTCTCAACAAGCCTTGCTACAAGAATACTCATCCGGCCTACAAGTAAGCAGAAGAAGGTACGCCACTGCTTCTGACTCTTGGAAGAAATACTAACCGACATTTAGATCGCCAGCCTTGAGAGTATGAAATCTGCTGCGGCGATCCAACCAACGACTGCCTCTTCCGTTCAGCTATTGCGCTTCAACCATGGTGCCGATTGAGGAAGAAAAGGGCTCATCACTTAATACATTCAGATATGAAAAGCTTTGGCGAAGCGGCTGTTCATTATTGGTTCACATTCGGTGCTGATGTTTTTTGCGAGTCTTTCATGTCTGTGTGCGTTCTTGATTTAGTTTCATTAGTGCTATCATCAAGTAGATAGCTGCGCTAAAAGGCCAGCTTTCGAAGAGAGCGAATTCCAATAAGAGAAAGTCAAAATGAACCATTCAAGCATACGAACACCGCATACCTCATGATGTCTTGGAGCATGCACGTGCAAGCTAATTTCTTTCGCGATTGCGCATCGCCCGACTAACCGACTACGCCGCAAAGATGCCCTTGAAATACCCCTCAATCCCCTTACATCCCTCCCCATCAACCTCATCAATATACCCAACATACTGATCCGGCCTCGCAACAACCACACACCCCCTGTCCCTATCAACCCCATACCCCTTATACGCATCGCCAAAGCCCTCAAACGGATTCGCGTCATCGGCGTACACGGAGTCGTAATCCCAGCCCGTCTTCGCATCGAACGGATGTAGGATATCTGGGATGTCGCGTAACAGCTCTACCTCCTTCCACTTGGCCGAGTGTAAAGTAAGCACCTCGATATTCTTACCGAGATGCGGCGCTAATACCGATGACGACTCGAGGGCCTGGCAGAAGGTCTTCAAACGGGCGCTCTGCTGAGCGTTTGCAACGTTGCCGGCGAAGACGATGATGCGGAAGCGACCGTCGCTTTTAAGCTTCTGCTGGAACTCCCAGGCGCGGCCGTCGGCTTGGTTGATGACTTGGTGGCTGGGGAAGCGCATGCCGAGTTTGATCTCTGAGGACAGCTCTTGCTTTCCGATGACGGGGGACGAGGAGGAGACGTCTGTGCCGTCGCCTTGGTCGGCGGCAGAGCCCGGTTTGCCGATTAGCATGCTCGTGCCGTAGTCGACTGAGAGGCCGGTTGCGAAGAGTTGTCCTAGGGTGAGTTAGTGGGCGGGATTGGTGATTGGTAATGACTTTGACATAGACGTACCTTTGAGGAAAGCATTCTTGAACTCATCCATACTGACGCCTTCTTCGTCCATGACGTCCTTGGCTGGTCGACCGGAGAAAAGCCGCGAGAATTTGTGGTCGAAAGCGATGAGGTCCTGTGCGATACGCCTGCGCTCCGACTGGTAGGTCTTCAGAATGGAGGGATGAGCGACGCCCTTCACAACCAAGCCTAGCTTCCAGCCTAGGTTGTATCCATCCTGCATCGAGACGTTCATACCCTGCCCTGCTTTAGGTGAGTGCGTATGCACAGCATCACCAGCCAGGAAGACACGGCTCTTGTGATCGAAGTTCTTGCCTACTCGCTGCCCGATCTGGTATGCTGTCCACCAATCACAGTATTCGTACGTGAGCTTGTACGGCGCCATGATCTTCTGTGCTGCTGTGATGATAGTTTCAGGGGTGATCTTCGACCTGTCCGCTCGGCCACTGGCGTCGGGCTTGATCTCTGTGAGCTGGATGTACAGGCGGGCGATCTTGTTCTCGCGTGGGATGATCATCATTGAACCGGAAGACGCGCTATGAATGGCACAACGCTTGCGAACATCTGGAAAGTCTGTGATGGGAATGATGTCCAAGACGCCCCAGATGTGGTCGGTGGGCTCGCCTTCGAGCTCAAACCCCAGTTGCTTTCGCGTCCAGCTGTGAGCGCCGTCGCAGCCTACGACGTACTTCGCTTTTACAGTCTCAGTGCTGCCTTGCTTCTGCTGGCTATTGGCGATAAGATCTTCAGTGTCGTCTTCTGCCAGATTGCTCCTGAAAAGACCATCGTTGACTCCAGATCCTTTGCTTTGCGCTGGTTTGGCCTCGTCTTCCGTGAGATATCGCAGCTGGACTGTAACAGGGTAGTTGTCGGGCGAATGATCATCAACTCGATCCTCGGCGATATGTAGTGACTCCGGTAGCACTGCGCGCTCGACGCGTAGCGTGTCCTTGGAATGCTTTTTGATGTGATCGAGGAAGAACCTCTCAATCCGTCCCTGATGGAGTACAATCTCCTTGAATCGTGAGAGACCCGGTGGTGTATCTGGAACTCCGTCTGAACGGCGTATCACACCATCTTCGCCGGGATTCTACGAATGTTAGGGATGGTGGTGGGTTTATCGAGTGTGATAACATACCCACATGCAAAACTGATGAATGGTTAGTAAGGTTTACTCAAGACGAAATCGGTTGATGTACACACCTCTATCAAGTGATTTGCTTCCTTCCAAGCTCTATCCGCGAAGCCAAAGCTATCAAAGATCTCCAGGCTGCGGAGCTGTAAACCATCTGCCTGTCCCGAGTAGATCTTTGTGCCGCGCTTATCAACAACACGAGCATTGATGCCACATCTTGCCATCCAAGCCGAGAGCATCAGCCTAAGACTCGGTCAGTTTTGAACAATGCCCATTGTTGTGGTGATCATTACCCTGCTGGACCAGCACCAACGATGAGACTTTGGACTAATTAGCTACATGTTCGCATTGCTTGACATCGGCAGACTAACACATCGCACTTCGACTCTGGGGTCTCTGGAACCGTCATCTTGTAGTCTCTTTGCCGTTGTCGCTAGAGTTGGTTGTTTGCGTGTATATACCTAGCTCAAAGGTTGCTTTCGACGCAAGATTGGCTATACACAGCACGAACGTGGCTTTCATCTAATATAAGACGGCCTTACAAACGCTCCGTCCCGCGCACCCTAGCAATCTCACACTACGGCAATGCTGTTCGGCGTGTCGCACAGCCCACATCCCGGCGTTGTCGACGCGATCTGGTGCGTGGCTACCCCACATCACGCCAAGCCGATTTGGACCGTATGACGCATGGAACGGCGTCCTGAGTTCGTGATTCGCGCATCTCGGTGTGGGCCTGAAGGTAAGCGCAAAAACGTTTTGGGGTTTGTCAGACGTTTGTCAGGTGGATGAGGTTGAAGAGGAGATGAAGATGTGGATGTGGATGCAGCCGTCCCGGGTGCGGCTGCGCTCCTTCCATCGTGCGTCCAAGGCGCAAGGACTGTGGGTCCTTGGTCATGCTTGGTAAACGAGAGGCTCTGGCAGCGGTCGGATTATGCAGCCAGGTGGCACGGTCGAGCTTGCTTTGATCAAACTTCTACGTTAAGAAAGATTGTGTTGCACAGGTGTAGTTGCTGGCCAGCTACGTAGGAGCAAATTCTGCTATTAGGACGGGGTCATGACGTACATACATCATCAGCGACGGCGACTTAGGTGCACGTCACCGACCCTATAGCTTTAGCTAGTCAAGTAGGAAAGTGTCGCTTCTCTGAATTCACACTTCCCATCAATCTTCGAGAGGCCACCAACATGTCCACAAACTACGACTTCAAAACCGCCCTCGTGACCGGCGGAGGCGGCGGCATCGGGAAGGCCCTCGCGCAACAGTTTACAAAAGACGGGAAGAAAGTCATCATTGCCGGCCGCACAGAGTCGAAACTCCAAGAAGCCGCAAAAGAAATCGGAGCAGCAGCTTACTACGTGCTCGATACCGGAGACGTCAAGTCTATCCCGGCCTTCGTCAAGAAGCTGATTTCCGAACATCCGGATCTGGACTGTCTCGTCAACAATGCCGGTGTGCAGCGTCCGCTTGATGTCAACGAAATGGATCCAGAAGAATTCGGAAGCAAGGCCGATCAAGAGATCGACATCAACCAACGTGGGCCCATGCACCTTACATTGCACCTGCTCTCACACTTCAAATCCAAACCAATGGCACTCGTCGTCAACGTGTCTTCCGTCCTCGGCTTCGTTCCGTTCTCCCTCGTCAATCCCGTATACTGCGGTACCAAAGCATGGCTGCACTTCTGGTCGATGAATTTACGCGCTCAGTTAAAAGATACCAAGGTCAAGGTCATCGAAATCGCGCCGCCAACCGTAGCGACGGATTTGCATCGTGAAAGGAAGGATCCGGATGACAACAAGAAGGAGAAGAATCAAGCTGCGTTGAGTGTCGAGGAGTTTACGGAGGAGACGATAGGGAAGTGGAAGAAAGGAGATGAGATGATCGCTGCGGGTCCTGCGAACAAGATTGTAGACACTTGGCAGGAGAATATGGGACCGATTTTCCAGAGCATGGCCAAATAACCATGACGCCCCCAACGAAATAATGGCTAGTTAATGAATAGATGCTTTGTTCTGGAGTGATCTCGGGATGATGCGCGTACTCATCTCTTACCGTAGGCGCGCTCGAAGTCAGCTGCAAGCGGCTAGCGTGAAGCCTGAACGCCAACCCCAGACGCGACGCCAACCACCCGGGTTTCAAAGGCGCGTCGAAAAAGTAACACAACAAGTTCTCTGACTCCAGAGCCCGATTCTAACCCGGGGTGATGATCCTGATGATCATAGTTGCCGGCACACGGAAACTAGCCTCAGACCCCCTGGCCACCCGTTCTCTCTCCGGATCTACTACTCGCGTTCAAATACCTCTTCCGCCGCCACCTCATACCAGCCCACCGACTCAAAGTCACACACGTCAAACATCCCGTCCCGGTAAACGCCGCAAAAATGGTGAAATACCACCCGCGACCTACAGCGCGCACCAGAGGATCAATGATGGCAGCAGACGCAGCACTAAACGCGCCACGCGCAAGCTGACCCGACGCGTACGCCGTGCTCGGTACTTCAGGAAACACATCCACGAGCAGCGCATTCGCAGTATGACTTAGCAGAGTAGCCAGTGCGGAAACGAAGAATTCCAGTACAAGGGGAACAGCGGGGTGAGTGTGTTGTTGCACCGTCCATCCATAGCCTGTTACCAGTGCCGTCTCGATTAGAATCAGCGGAATCATGTTCCTGAACCGAGCGCGTTCGATTGGAAAATCCAAGATGTTTGCTGGGTCGACTATCTCGGCTTGACGCGCATGAAACGCGCAGTTGATGTCCATGAGTTTGCCGGCTATCGTGCCGCCGATCGTCATGCCTGCCAGCGCAGGTAGGAAACTTAGTCCAATTTGAAGCTCGTTGTACTTGTATAGTTCTTTGAAGATGACCGAGTGGGCTACTTGGAAGGTATAGTAGATTCCGTAGGAGGAAGCGACCATCCAGAGAATCACAGCAGCGTCCGGATGCCGGATCATGCGTATGGAATCAAAGATCCTCGAGAGCGTCTGGGAAGGCTTGGGCATAGGAGGTCGCTCCGCAACAGTGGACGCCGCCTCATGGCTACCCTTCCGTCCGAGAAGCGATATCCAAGTCCGCCAAACCCCCGTCGCAGGCCTCCCTCCATTCCCCACAATCCCCCTCGACGTCTCCGGCAGCACAAACCCCACGAGAAGAAGACACAAAACCGCAATCCCCAACAGCGCCATGAAGACGCCCATATGCCCCGTCGACTTCATCGCCAACGCCCCACCAATAACCGGTCCAAACGCCGAAATCCCATTACAAGTCGACAACATCGGTCCCAACATCCCCCCTCTTTCCGACACCACCGCAACATCAGCCACAATCCCATACGCAATCGGCACCGTCGCCGAACCACCTATACTCTGAAACGCCCGTAGCGTAATCAAGATTGGATAACTGTTCTTGTTCAACGCGAGACCCAGACTCGCTAGCGTGTACGTGGTAACGAGACCGAGTAGTATGGGTCGGCGGCCATAGGAATCTGCCAGAGAACCAAAGATACCAGGGGATATGGCTTGGCAGATTGCGTAAACGGTTACGGTTAAGTTGATGGCTTGGATGGAGACGGAGAAGTGGGTGCTGAGGGTGGGGATGAGCGGGAAGTAGATTGTTGTTGTGAGGGTGGAGATTAGTTGGATTATGCCGAGGATGTAGGTTAGGGAGGTGCGGGTTGATTGTGGGAAGGCGGAGTAGGGCTCTGCTGCGTCGCTTGGAGTTGGCTGGTTGGTCTTGGATGCTGCATTCTTTTTGGAGGGGTTGTTTGGTGGTGCGGTGCCTTGCAGTGGTGTTATCTCTGGGGACGGCGGCATGATGAGCGGTGAGTATAGAGGAGTCCTCTACATCTCGAACTGTGGGCACGCGATATGTTACTATATGAAGAGAGAGAAAGCATGCAGTCCGGGGATAAAGTCTCGCTTACTCGACATGGAGCCGTGCTACCCGAGACGCCCAGTTCAACCATCATACATGATTGGAAGAAGAGAACCGTCCGGAGGAGAGTCGTCCGACTTGGCCTGCGCCCTACGTCGTCATTTCCCCAAGCTCGTTGGAATCCATGTGCCAAGATTAGAAGCATTCATCCCGGCCGCGGAATCCTTCCAACTGCCTCCGTCTCAAAACAGCAGGCCGATCGAGACAACCCGCAACATAACTCATGACATGGTCACCGCACCGTGAACCTACTGTCACCAGATTCATGCTCAATTGTAAGAGATCAGCCAATATCCAACCCCTCCCTCAGGACCCTTACCCTTCTTTCCAACTCCTCCGTGTCCCAAGCCCTACCCTCAACCCATTCCTTCACCTCTCTCACCATCTCCCACCATTCTCCCTGTTCACTCGTATGGCCCTTTTCCTTCGCTTCGTTCAACACGCGCCGCGCTTCACGCACAACGTGCCAAAAACGGTGTACCGTGTCTGCATCAGGGAACATCAGACTGCTTCCTTCTTTTTCACCTGGTATAGTTTGGGTGTAGTGGACGGGGAGGAGACGATGCGCCAGCGCTAGATAGTAGGGCTGGTAGAAGAGAGACAAGGTACTATTGTACCATTCACGGGGTTGATAGATTGCGTGTTCGAGGTGGTGGGGGCGGGCTAGGGTAGTTTGAAAGGCTGTCGCTACCACACTGAATTCCTCATCTTCATCTCCGTTGTCTGGCAAGTTGTATATCATCTCCATGGCTTCAGTCAAGATACGCAGTGAGCCGCCGCTAACCCGAATGAAGAAGACCGCGGCACTTAGTTCTTCACTTTCGGATTTCGTAGCAATGATAGAGAGGGTCTTGAAGGTTTCGACGTCTGTGATGGGTGGGGGGAAGTGGTGGAGTGGTATGTGAGGATTTGCGAGGATGACGGTAGGGTCGTGGTAGAGTATCCATTCTTTTTGATCTTCGATTGGTTTTTGAAGTTCGGTGATGATGAGAGACTGGAGGTAGAGGAACTTGTTCAGAGCGCCTCGCACTATAGGTGTTTGGAGAATGTGACTTGCGTATCTGAAGTTTTGGGTGTGGAGTTCGTCGAGGGCGAGATTGTCTCTATCATGTTGCCTGAAGTTGTATAATATGGTCGCTTTTGAGATGCGCAGGTCTGCTTGCAATCTTTTAGGAGTCCAGGGTATGGATTCGGGTATAGCGTTGGCGAGATTTGGGGTAGCAGGTGTACCCGATGGGACAAGGTTGAAGATTGAGCAACCAAACAATATATGCAGGCAGATGAAAAGCAGTATGCTTCCGATCAGTAGCCGAGTCTTGTTGCAGTAGAGGCGCAGTAATACAGGAGGCGATGGCATGTTTGTAGTCTCGATGCCTAATAATTTAACATCGGGAGAGAATGCGAAGCCCATAGTGTGGAGAGATAACCCGATAAAAGTCGTCACAATCAGCAGAAATTGACATTTCACTATTAGTGAAGGTGAGTACATCAACACGAGCTCATCCCGTCACCGTAAATGCATTTAGACTAGTGCGCCGTGTAGTGAAAGAAGGAAATTTATTCATTCAATTTCGTAACCAATTTTCGCGGTCCAGTCTCGCTGATACCGGTCCTGCAAACGCAGCACTTGAACTACCTAGGTAGGTAAGAGAGCAACTAACAAAAGCCTCTCAGGGTATACATATTCCGCGCATCGTCGCTCTGCTGCAGAGAGCGCGAGCCAACACTCTAGAGTATCTTACTCTGCCTTCTTCTCCTCAGCAGCCTTCGCCTCTTCAGCTTTCTTCGCCTCTTCCTCAGCCTTCTTGTCCGCCTCATCCTGAGCCTTAGCCTCCTCGTCCGCCTTCTTCTGCTCCTCGGCATCCTTCTTAGCAGCCTCTTCCTCTGCCTTCTTCGCATCTTCCGCCTCCTTCTTCGCGGCCTCCTCCTCAGCCTTCTTCTCCTGCTCAGCCTCCTGCTTAGCAGCCTCATCTTCCTTCTTCTGCTCCTCTTCCTGCTTCTTAGCCTCCTCAGCGTCGGCCTTGGCAGCTTCCTCCTCGGCCTTCTTCTGCTCTTCCTCTTGCTTCTTGGCCTCTTCTTCCGCCTTCTTGGCTTCCTCCTCAGCGGCCTTGTCGTCGGCGTTGTCCTCACCGTCCTTGTTGTCGTCCTGGCCGTCTTGACCCTCGAGAAGCGCCTTCAACTCCTCAGCAGCAATCTGTTCGTTGAGCTTGTTGTCCGCCTCGTCGTTCTGCGCATCCTGAAGGTCCTGGAGAGCACCCTGCCAGATAGCACCGAGAGTCGCAGCTGGGTCCTCGGCAACAGCCGACCAAGTGGGCTTCGCACCGAAGAGCTGGATACCAGCTGTCTTGGTGGGCATTGCGCCGTCCAACGCGCCAGTCGCGCCTGCGATACCGCCGAAGCCACCGAGCTTGCCGAAGGCGTCGCCGCCGAGAATGTCCTGGGCGATCAGCGTGCGGCTGTCGAAGACCATGACAGTCTGTGTCTCGCGGGCGCCGCGGTTAGCGACAACGGCGGACTGAGCGAAGATGTTTTGCTGGACTTGGTTGCCGCGGCCGTCGTCGATGGCGATCTGGATCTCCTGCACAACAAGGGTAACAGTGGCGACATCGCGGAACTGGTTCTGGAAGTTGCTCTTGCGGAAGAGGTTGTTGAGGTCGTTGTTGAAGCCGTTGTTGACCTGGTCGACAATGAGGACTTGCTCCACTTGCTGGACGACGGCTTGTTGACGTCCGTTGTCGATGATCTGGAGGTTCTCCTGTTGGATCTGGATTACTTGTTGTTGCTGGTTGAAGTTGTTGAAGCCGTCGATGAAGTTGAAGGCGCCGTCGTTGCCGTTGAAGCCGTTGACGACGGAGTTGAAGCCGATTTGGCGCTTGGCAGGGGTGTTGATGGGCTTTGCGGCTGTGAGGGTGGATTAGTATGTTGCGTCATATGATTGAGTGTTTGGTTTGGAGAACTTACCAGCGAGACCAGCCGCAAGCGCGATAGTAGCAATAGCCTTGATAGACATGTTGATGATGAAGTAGTCCTGAAAGGGTAAAGACGGTAGTATCGGGATTAAAAAGAAGGTAAAGATTAAACGTCACAGACGTATGTGTGTAAAAGGTTCAAAGAAAGTGGTAATAAGCAGACTATCAAAGTCGCTAAAAGAATCGAAAGCGGGAATTAAGGAAGGAAGGACTGAAGAAGGCCGGAAGAAGAGTGAGTGTGGGATGAGAAGGTAAACTCATGCGGCCTTCCATCAGCTTTTATCCAACCACTGCTATCGACAAAACGACGTCGTTAATGCCCAGGGAACACATCGATATGTCGGTACTTGCCTTTGCCGCCCCTGTATTACCGTAGAGATGTGACACACGTACCATCGTAGCCTTGGGTGCCTCAGTAACTCGCCACATGGACACTTTGCTACCGGCGCACTCCACTCCCGTATCTTGCCAAGACAGGTGATGTGCAACTAAAACGGTTGCCAAGATTTGCTTGACTGTATTGTCCTGATTGCCTTGCGACCTGAGGCCTTGTTGTATGAGCCTTGGTTTAGCGGAGCCGTGGTATCCGATCGGGAGCCAAGGCTGGGGTTGCTGCTTCATGCCTTAGCGACATCCTCAGGCAGTATTGTCGGCGATTCTCGGTCACACTGGGCAGGGAAATGGAACGCTGATCTGCGTGAGACGAGACTGTGCTTCCACCCGCTGCATCCGTCTCGTGGGACGACTTCAATCGGATATTCAGAGTCATCACATACCCAACCACCCGAAGTACCACTCAAATTCATTGCAATCGGATCATCACGAGACCAACGCACCCACAAGAAGAGAGATGAATTCCACCACCTCCCCTCCGCCTCCCCCACCCACCCTGTCGCTGCTTCATGCCTTAGCGACGTCCTCAGGCAGTATTTTCGGTGATTTTCAGTTACGCTGGGCAGGGGAAGGGGATGCTGATCTGCGTTGATCTGGGACTGTGCTGCGTTCAAGTGTGACTGTGCTTCGTGTGGAGATGGAGAGGATGCTTGGTGGTTGTGCGCGTACACACGAACGGTTGTCGTAAGACCACTATGCGATACCCAAGCTACCGTCATACTTGCTCTTGTCGATAGGAACGCGTTTTTTCATGCTGATGTTCGTGTGTCGATTCCATCATGCTGCCATATGCCGCCGCTCTCCCCCCATATGCACCCCTAACCCCCCAATCACAGCACCCTATATCACTACTCTTACTATTTTGCCCTGACTCTGCCATCGCTGTCACATCGCTACTTCCCGTTTGAAGGTGTCGACTCTGTCGAGGTGATGAGTGAACAACCACACGCTGCGACGCACCTGAAACCCCACCAGTTGAGAAAACGCACCAGCCACGTTGCAGATCACGCATATCAACGATATCGTATATGCATTAAGGTCAGGCCATGTGTTCGTCTTTTTCTCGGATGCCTTGTCTTCCTGAGGCTACGTGCTTGATCGACGGTAACAGGCTAGGTAGATCGTTCTTAGCTTAGGCTTGGTCGCGGGTCGGAGAAATGTTGACTCCCTGTCGTGTGTGTCTATATTTAGTTGGCTTGCCAACTTCTTCATCGCAGGAAAGCATGGATGGGTAGATGAAGAAGAAGAAGAAGAAGAAGAAGTGTCATATCGAAAGGTTACTCAACGTCAATTTCTGACCTGGATATCTACACACGACGCATCAATACTCCCGATAACCCTCCACTACACGCATGTAGTAATCGCGCTCCTCGTTCTTCCTCTCCAATGAACCGAGTCTTTGCAATCCATGTGACCAAAAGACGCTCACAGCAATCGAAATTCGAGAAAGCGAATCCCTCATTCCAACTTCAAAAACGCGCGCCATTGTATATAAACCCCTCTCCGGAACGCCTACTAATGCCTTCTTGCCGCCGCGCGTGTTACGACATAAAGAGAATCCTGAGGAATACCCCTCAGCTCCGAAGGGAGCCTGTAGGAAGAGTGAGAAACTGAGGCCAACTCGATAGTGCGAGGCAACTAGTCTCTTGTAACACAAAATTCATAGCTCCAAAAAGAGATTGAGAACCATTTTACTGGTAGACCGGACGGAGGTTTCTACTCATCATCCGAGTCGGTGTCAGTGTCGGTTTCACTCTCAGATTCGACGTCGCCTTCGGTGTCACTGCCGCTGCTGTCGTCATTGGTGATCTGTTTCCGCTTCTTTGGTGGGGCTCCGGTCTTCATTTGGTGCATCTGGCCTGCCAATGAATCTGTAGTTGTGTTAGCTTTGATACACGTGCTTCACAAAAGATCAATCTTACCCTCTTCTGGCTCGCTGATTTCGTCCTCCTCTTCTACCTCTTCCGCTTTACTGGCGTCCTCGACAACAAGGGTAACCTCCATCTTGGTGTCCATGCCGATGTAACTATCACAGATCATGTGCATGACAAAGGTGTAGCTGCCGGGTTGTGGTGGTGCGCCGAACTGCATCTTGAGAGTCTGTACGTTGTAGGTGGGGTTACCGCTCTCGTCAAGGATAGGCTTGTCGAAAGTCGAGAAAGTGAATGGTGGTACAGCGATACGTCCCTGCTTGCTGTCTGCGAGGAACACGTGCCATCTTGGCGCGTGGTCGCGAGCGTAGTATGGAGCGAATGCTAGAGGTGGTTGGATGGGCTTCTCTCCAGAACGGTCGTTCTTACGTCCGGTGATTGCTGCGACATCGCCTTCCGCGGGATCGATGTCTAGTAGGTCCTTCGGGTTGACTTCGGGGACGTTGGTGGCAGCGGTCGGGATGAAACGACCCTTGAGTACGAACTGGACCAAGCTGCTAGGTGTGACAAAACGCTCACCAACAACCTTGAAGAACGCCTTTTCGAGATGAAACATTGGGATGCGTGAGGCTACAGTCATGGCTGTGCTGTATTGTTCTTGAGATAGCAGACCAGACTTGACAACACGAGCCTTACGTTCAGCTTCGGGTATTTGCATGAACTCTTGGATAGTCAAGTGTGATTTTGCTCGCGCAGCCTCAGCCGCACTGGCAACATCGGGTGTGAAATGTGGCAGCTGCTCAAGCGGTGATGCGCCTGGTCGTAGAGCTTGGATGAGATTCTGGGAGGTCCTGTAAGCCGATAGTATCGCCTTGGTGTTGCCGTATGCGAGAGCGATAGCGGTGTAAGCTTCGTTGAGTCGGAGCGCGATTGGCGCAACCTCAAACTTCTCGTCGTTCAAAGTCTCGTCGTCCAGTTCAACGCGGCCAAGGTATGCCCACAACAAAGTCAGAACCTTGCGTCGCCGGCTGTCCTCCAGATCGTCTAGCTTCTGTCGGTCCTTCTTGGTGAGTGTTTGCGCAATGAGAGATCCAGAGTTCTCAGAGAGGACCTTCTGTTCAAGCTTCGAAAGACCATTCTCCGCTTTGTGTCCCGTGAGAACTTCGTTGAACTCCTCTCCGCTGCTGAGCGCGTGTATGACACCCACCTCGCCTTGGTCGTTGTCGTAATCGCGGAAGACCTTGCCAGCGCTGGCCACCAGGACTTTATCCTTGGTCAGCTTCTGTGTTCCGTACCACCACTTTCCGACTGTGTATGGGAGAATGACACCGAGGGCGAGCGCATAGATGAGCAGAACGTATTTGCCAGCTCCCTCCGTCACGAGCCATTGAGGTAGCGCAATGCCGATGCTGAAACTTTGCTTGCCGTCTGGATGACCGAATTCAAGGAAGTTCCGGCGGATCTCTTCGTCGGTAAGAGCCTTGAACGCCTTCACGACGTCGACCCAGTGGTCGTTGATGGATTGTATGGTAATGTTCTTCTCGGGGTCTGGGCGTGCCTTATCGGGGTGCATAGTGAGGGACAGTTTTCGGTAGTGCTTCTTGATCGCCCTCTCATCGGCGCCCTGATGTGCAAGTTAGCAGGTTGTCCAAAGCTCGCGACAGAGGCAGCGGTCGTACCGTAGAGACACCCAGCACCTCATAGGGATCCCAGATATCAGGCGTACTCCGTGTAGTAGTGCTGATGAGGTATATCATGGCGGCATTCATCGCCCATCCGCCCACCATGAGAAGACCCCGCTTTATCCTCCTCTCGAGTCGCTTCTGCTTTTTGCGCTGTCCTTGGATGAGATCGGCATGTTCGGGAGTGAAGTCGGACTCTATCCGCGATCCAGTGTTCTCGAGCTCTGGTCATGTATTAGTATGGCGTTGCGTGGAAGTGGCGAGGAGCGCGCACCTTTGCTTGATCTGAAGAATGAAATTGTAGTCGGAACGGTGACGAGAGTGGTAACGGTAAGGATGAAGTAGGGGAAGAACTGGCCCTGCTGGTTGTTAGCATTTGTTTATATTTATGGCGCATGCAAAGTGTACCTGTTCATCGTAGTTGTAATCTGTCCCGGACATGGTGAATGTCTGTCCTTACGGACGTGTCTGAGTACGCGAGAGAGCGACTGAAGGTGATTGCGGGGGTTTTCGACTACGATTCCAGCAGAAGGGAAGAAAAGTGATGCTAGGCCTGTGGCATTACAAAGAAGGTGGGGGCGGCGTACGAAAGAAGGTCGTGGCTACTTATTGAAGTTGTTCCGACCACTGTGTTCTTTCCCGCACCACGACAGATGGCCGCCGCGAGCAATCTTGGCTAAGCAGGGGTTACGATCACGTGTCAAAGCGCTCTCCGCTTACGTCACTCCCAACCATGGAACGCCAACAGCGTTTCCTCCACTGCGAAGACGAGGGTCTGTAAGCAGACGGCAAAGCCACAGATGATTCATCACTAGATTCAATGACTGCTGGTTGGCGACTTGAAGTGTGTTATTCGTCCAGTTGGACAAGGTGTATGCTATGCTAGGTACATGTGTCCTCTACGCTCAATGGCCCGATTTCAATGCTCCACGACAATCGTCCCATGCAATACGCCTATACAACGCCGTAAACCCACAAGGCTGCTCCTGGCGCGGCCTGATGTCCTCGTGAATGACCCAAATGTTTTCGTCCATTCGAGAGGTTTATGCCGCGGCTTCTACTGAGCCCGCCTCTTCTAGCCCGTTTGTACCGTTAGGTGAAGGGCTCTGTGTCGCTGCATCAAGAGGTGCGGCATGCAGTGCAGGCTTCTCGACGCCCTTCATCTTGCCGCTCCTCCTCTTCTCGATGGCAGCCTTGACCCAGTCGGCGACTTCTTGGTCTTCTACAGGCTCGATCGCCTCAGCAGGTCCCTGGTCGCCGGCAGCTTCGCCACCATCGGCCTCGGCTGCGGCTTCAACCTCCTCTTCGTCTTCTTCTGTAATTGTGTCGGGCTTCGCGAGAGGTGCAAGCCATGCGTGTTGAAGCAGCATGGCATATGTTGGCCGAAGGTTGGGAATCTTGTTCAAGCAGCCGCGTACAAAGTTGCGCGCCGCGTCAGAGTATCCGCTCTCGGGCAGATCCGGAGGCTCACCATCGACAATAGCCTAGAGAGAGTTAGTAGTTGACGTGGGAACACAATGTGAAAACTTACGCTGAGCTGACTGAAGATGTTGTTATACGTCTCTGGTGGGTATGGGTACCGCCCCAGAGCGCACTCGATGATTGTCAGTCCCAAACTCCAGATGTCGCTTTGTACGCTGTATGTGCCGCCTCCAGGGTTGGCGCCTGCTTGTGCGATGCCGCCTGAAGATATCCTCTCCGGTGCCATGTAACTTTGGCACCCGATGTTGGTCTTGGCAATACTGGCGACGAGATTTCCACTGACACCAAAATCACAGATCTTGATCGAACCCTTGGTGTTCATGAGAATGTTGGTAGGCTTCACGTCTCGGTGAATGATGTTGTGATCATCCTTGAGTGACTTCAGACCCATAGTCGTGGCCATGGTGATCTTGCGCAAGACGCCCTCGGGCACACCGTCGGCGTAAAGTTTGTCTATGGAGCCTCCGTCCATGAATTCCATACAGATGTACACCGCACCTTCCTGGAAGAAAGCACCGTAAAAGTCGACGATGAAGGGTGAAACGCAGCGATGCAGGACGTCGAGTTCCATGATGATAGCAGCGAACTTTGAATCGTCCAACTCGAGCCTCACTTCCTTCATTGCCATGACTATGCCGGTCCCCGCAGCTGGCTTCGCACTGGTAGGGCTCGCTTCTTCGCCAAATTCCTTTCGCGACGGCGAGCCTGGCGCAGCCTTGTTACCCGCTAGACCCTGCCCTGGCTTCCGCATTCGCGGTCTGCTATGTCTAACTTTGTATACTGTGCCGTAGTTTCCCTTGCCAAGCTCGTCTAGTGTATCAACTTCGTCCAGGGAGATGTTGAAGGAGGTACCGCTTGCGAATTGGACACCGTCAGAGTTGAGTACGGCCTTGCCGGCAAACTTGAGACTGCCGGTTTTGGTATCGACGAACTGAGAGAATTTGTCAAAGTGAGTTTCTTGTTTCTTCGGTTCTGCGCCTGCATCAGGTTCGGGTCCTCCGTTCATCTGCGAGAGGGTCAATCCGGGCTTCTTCTTGCCGGCGGGAGGAGCACCGCCTGCAGCTGGGGACGAGCCTGGCAATCCGCCTGGGAGTCCGCCTGGGAACCTCATGCCGCGCTTCTCTGCTATAGACTGCTTGGCAGGTGGTCCACGACCAGGAACTGCTGGTGCCGATTGGAAGTTAGTCGCAGGCGGTCTCACAGGCATCCGGAAGTTGCTGGGTACACCTCCTGGGTGAGGACCCGGCGACATGGGGTTACGGCTGTCGGGAGATGGGCCAGGACTCTGAGGCGCAGGCCCTCTACCAGGCAGACCAGTCGGCGGAGCGCCCTTTCTGCCGAGATGCACTGCCTGTATCCTGGCAAGGATGTCTTGGGAGACATTGAGACCGCTGCCTCGGCTTGAGATGGTAGGAGGATTCGAAGGACGGGGATTCCTGGCAGCGTTGATGTTTCCGAGTGGAGTTGAGGAGGATGTCATGGTAGGTGTCGCGGCTGATGTCGTGGATGCAGTTCGGGGAGGAGGGCGCTCGGCAGCGGGTTCGTCAGGCGGGGTAGCATCGGCGGTAGGACTCGAGGGTGCAGGTGAGGGCGAGGGACTATCGAAGACGGTATCGGCGTCAACTTCCGTGTCGGGGGTGGAGGGATTGGAGGCCATGGCGAAAGACAGATAAAAGTCGCGGCCTGATATTGGCGGGGTACTAGGGCGAGGAAACGGAAGAGGGTAGGGAGATAGGAATAAAAGGCGCAGGTGTGAGGTGAGTTCAGAGGCTGCGATTACACCGCGGAGGGAGTGACGGCGGCGATCTCAGCGGATCTGGTAGTCTGGTGGAGGTGTCGTGGTTGTGGGTTGTCTGGTAGCGTGCAAGCTGGAGCTGTGACGTGATGCTGCAGAGACGACAGAGTAGCGCGCAACTACTGGTGCTGCTGCAATCTGGAATGATTTCACAATGATGGGTCTGGCCACACGGTAACCACCATGGCGTACAGCGGAGATGCAGCTGGCAAAAGGGGCTCCCGCGATATTTCTAGTGCGGTGGCTTAGGGACAGTTCCTGCTTTGCGTGCGCCGGCCGCCTGTAAGCCTGCTTTCACCTGGCCTCAGACATGGGAATGCGCAAGCAGGGACTGCATCTACATGCGGTTAAGCAGCCCCGAACCGAGTCTCGCCAGCAGGATTGCGCGCGCAGAAGCAGTATGCGGTAATGACCAAGCCATGGGGAACCTAGCGAATGCTGCGTGTGTTGCTGCATTGCCCATCAGTCAAGACAGCATTCGGTGTGGCCGATGTCCTGCCAGTTTTCGATGTAGCTGCATGCCGCCCAGCCCGCCGACCTGAGGCGCAGGGACGCGGTAGATGCTGAGAGGCCCTGAGTCCCATCTAGGCGCTGGGTGACGATAAGCTCTAGCCCACCACGGCCGCGTGTGAATCATTTGCGACGTGTAGCTGGGCGATCGCTCTTCCTAACGACTTCCTTAACCCATTCAGACTTCCTCGTACAGTTCCTGCAGGGCTCGCGGCTCAACTTGCCTTTCCGCTAGACCTGGAGCGGGCTGTGACGTCGATCTCCGCCCATAGCGCGTCCGCAGCCAAGACGCGGTGCGCTTCAAGATAAGTCGTGTGTTTCCGTGCCCTTCGCGCCTTCGCGCCTTCCCAACAACACCTCTGGCATCGGCATGCCTTTCTTCTCGGCTCCCCAGGCCTTGCGCCTGCGCAGCCCTCCCACTTACTCCTCGGATTTCGTCGCCATGGCCTCCCAGTCGTACGAGTACGGCGACAATGGCATGTTCAATGTCTTCAAGAGCAACAAGCACAGTGCGCATCCCGACTTCGCCAACCTCACCCTACTCGTCTTCGAGGCTGTCATGGAGGTTGTCTGTGTCAGCGCGCCTGGCTACATTGTCGCGCGAATGGGCCAATTCGACGCGGAGAGCCAGAAGTTCCTCGCCAACCTCAACACGCAGCTGTTTACACCCTGCCTTAGTAAGTCACTACCTCCGATAACGATGACGCTTGTTTGTATCAGTCACCTTGATGGACTGTGTTTATGGGGCACTTCTTGAGCTCTTCATAACCTCCAAACCTCAGCTAACCACATCCAGTCTTTACCAAGCTCGCATCGCAACTGACGGCCGAAAAGCTGGCTGATCTGGCCGTCATACCCGTAATCTTCGTCGTACAGACACTTATATCCTACCTTGCCGCGCTCATCGTATCGAAAGTATGCAGGTTCAACAAACGGGCCTCTAACTTTGTGGTCGCCATGGCGGTATGTCATGTTCCTCAACCAGGCAAACAACACAAACTGACGTTCTCAGGTCTTCGGAAACTCAAACTCGCTTCCAATCTCCCTCGTCATTTCCCTCTCCAAAACACTGTCCGGTCTGCACTGGGACAAGGTTCCAGGCGACAACGACAACGATGTCGGCGCGCGCGGTATCCTCTACCTACTCATCTTCCAACAACTCGGCCAGCTCGTGCGATGGACATGGGGCTTCAACGTCCTCCTAGCGCCGGCCAGCGCCTACAAAGACGAAGATGGCGGCAAGAACAGCGCTATCGAGAACGGAGAGTACAGCGATGACGAGGCGCAACGTCTCCTCGATGACTCGCACTCTGACTACGAATCTGGCAACGTCACCAGCTATGCTACCTCCGCTGACTCCGACGAGTCCGACTCAGACTCTCTGTTCAACCGCGACGCTCAGGCAGAGACCGACTTCATCACACCCACCAACGGCAACGCAACTGTCCCGGGTCAAGGCGACATGAGCGGAAGCAGCAACGGCTATGCCAACGGTCACCTCAACGGTGTTCTCGAGGCGCACAAGAAGAAGCAGAATGCTCCCAAGGGCATCAAGGGAATGCCAAAGCGAGCTGGCATGGCATTGAAGCGCTCTGCCAGCACCGTCTCCGTCTCTACAACTCGCGCTGGAAACAGAGTCTTCAACGCTCTTCCCACATGGCTCCAGGGACCTCTTGCCAACATCGGCCATGTCTTGTCAAGGTTCTTCAAGGGCGTCTGGGACTTTATGAACCCTCCCCTCTGGGCTATGCTGATCGCCATCCTTGTCGCCTCCATCCCTCCGCTACAACACCTCTTCTTCGACCCAGGAACGTTCGTCAGCAACTCCGTCACGCGCGCTGTCAACCAGAGCGGACAAGTTGCTGTCCCCCTCATCTTGGTCGTCTTGGGTGCCAACCTTGCCCGTAACACTCTACCCAAAGAGGACCAGCATTCGATGGAAGACCCAAGTGTTGAGAAGAAGCTTGTGATTGCCTCACTAGTCAGTCGCATGCTTATCCCGACGCTTCTCATGGCACCTATGCTTGCTTTAACCGCCAAGTACGTGCCTGTCAGTATTCTCGACGACCCGATCTTCATCATCGTTTGTTTCCTACTCAGCGGAGCACCGAGTGCGCTGCAGCTGGCACAGATCTGCCAGATCAACAATGTGTACATGGGCGCCATGTCGAGGATTCTGTTCCAGAGCTACGTTGTCTGGATCCTGCCGTCGACTCTTCTTCTGGTCATGCTTGCACTGGAGACAGTGGAATGGGCCAAATGAGTCACATGTGTGTTGAAGTGTTAGTGCTTGGAAGGACGCAGCGCACCCTCCCGTGTTGCGATATGTAATTGGGTTTCAAAGCGAGGCGTTCTGGTACTGGGAATGGGTTTGGTAGTTGCATTGATTGGGACATGGCAGAGAACTGCAATGAAAAGCAGTTTGTATATACACTTTAACGTTGTCCCGGTGTTTGGAGGTTGTCGGAGGATGGCCTCTTCTTTGAACCGATCAGATCTTTCGTATCTTGGCTACGCTGAAGTACCGCGATCCGAGAGGTCTGATCGGTTCAAGGACGAGTCCATTCTACGACAACCTCTAAGCACTGTTGAGCACCTGAAAACAATTCGCCACATTGCGCTCAGCACCCTCGTGTCCAAGTTTCTGGCGTACCAAAACCTGACGTAGACTGCCAAGGCTGGGAACTGGAATCTCGGAGGCCGATAGCTGCCCAATAGCTCTGGAGATAGCGTAGGGACCAGCTACACACCACACTGCCGTCTGTTCCAGCGATGATGATGCTCTACCTTTGAAACTTCTATTTCAATCAAGATCTGGTTATAGACGCCTCGAGACTTTTCACATTCCTCTTCACCTCGTCTTCTCCCACCAGCGATCCTTACCGCCAATCAGCTTGGCACGTGGACCCTGAGCTCGCGTGTACTTTCTGGCGTTCCTGCCGCACTAGGTATCGATAACACCGCCCACCAAACAACCCGCCGTTCCTACCCACCAAGTAGGGCACGTTTATTTCGAGGCCTCACTACAGCACCTTCGGACCCGTCTGGGGAGCTACAAATTACCACGCGGTCGATCCTGCTTACTTCACTTCCGCACACCAGGCTGCACATTCTAGGCAATCGCCATGGCCGATTCCTCCAATGAGCAGTCGCGGCCCAGCGTCCCCCACCGAAGCGACTCGTCTGCCCTCTCGCAGAACGCTACTCCAGTGGATGGCGCGTCGCCGCGTTCTACCAAAGGTCAGTTCTTATTTGGTTTCCTACTGTTTGGATTGCAAGCTATGGTAATTGATTCACATCACTTTTTTGGAATGGTGATTCTACCAGCGAGGTAGCTGTAGACCGTCGTGACTCCACAGTGACTAACAACTCTCTTGCTCAAACGCTGAGTCGAATCTCAAATACTACGCAAGCTATTTGGCTATGGCTTAGCTATGTGCATGTAGCAACAGGAGCAACTGCTGTGTCCGAGACCAATGAACAAGATGTTTAGCTAGTATACTGTCATCTTACCTACCAAGTGCTTGACGAACAACTGCTAACCAAGCGCTCACAGTTGTGTCCTTTCCCGACGACACTGCCATCTCCCCACTGATGATCGGGAAGAACAAAGAACTTGATCAGAGGGATTACTTGGATCTCGACAGACCCGCAAAGCATTACCCCGCAAGTGTCAGTAGAAAGAAACTCTCTGGACGGCCCTCAGTCGAGCGTCTGTCATCAACTCCCAGAGGAGTACCAGCTGAGGGTAACCCGTCCTTGTCTTCCCTGCTTTCGGACAGCTCAACAGATGCTCCCCATGGACAACATGCGCACGAGAATTTGTTGAAGCAGGTAGGCACTTGGCTCAAGCACGAGCGAAGCCGACGTCATGCACGGAGGGCAAAACGCAAAGCCGCCAAAGAGGGCGCCGTCGAGGAAAAGACCTCGACTGTTGCTGATGAGACGACTGAAGAGCCCATCGCGCTTACTAGGACTAGCTCTTCGTCATCCCACGGTGAGGACTCTCTCGACCAACTGGCGCACATCCTCGAGAAGACTCTAGCTATGAAGCCAGCCGACGCTAAAAAGAGGATGCAACACTTCCGCAGGTCTTCCACAGGCTTGAAGCGACACTCTGCAATTTCCCTCGACACCGACTATTTCGAGTCCGTTGACCAGCTGGTCCCGAGTTGCGAGGCCATCTTGGATAATTCGAAGACTATGGCATACAACGTGGACGAGTCAGATGCCGAGTCGGCCCCAAAACTATCTGACAAAGAAGCACGCAAGGAGAGAGAGGCGTGGACCAAGTTTCGAGCTGAAATCCTCCGTCTGGCTCATACTCTGAAGCTCAAGGGATGGCGCAAGGTGTCGATGGAGCAGAGTAATGAGATTGATGTGCAGAGGCTAAGTGGCGCATTGACGAACGCTGTTTACGTTGTCTCGCCTCCTAAGAATCTGCAACTTCAAGAGCAGGGCGAAGATGGCCAGCCAAAGCCAAAGAACCCTCCTCCGTAAGTCACCTTGAATGTGGGCGAAACAAGTCTAACAATTTCTAGTAAGCTTCTGCTACGTATCTACGGTCCTCAGGTGGAACATCTGATCGACCGAGAGTCTGAACTACAAATTCTTACTCGCCTCGCTCGAAAGCGGATTGGTCCGCGCCTACTTGGTACCTTCACCAACGGTCGCTTCGAGGAGTTCCTTCATGCAAAGCCGTTGACCGCAAAGGAACTGCGCAACGCAGAGACTTCAAAGCAGATCGCAAAGCGTATGCGAGAACTACACGAGGGTATTGATCTTCTCAAAGAAGAGCGAGAAGCTGGTCCATTCGTATGGCAAAACTGGGATAAGTGGGTTGACCGTTGCGAGCAGATCGTCACTTGGCTTGATGATCAGGTTCGCGAGAGCAAGCAAGACCCTGCGTTAGCCCCTGGCGACAAGTGGAAGAAGCGTGGTTATGTGTGCGGAATGGAGTGGCCAGTTTTCAGGCAGATGGTTGAAAAGTATCGGAGGTGGCTGGAGGAACAGTATGGTGGTGCAGACAAGATCAACGAGCGGATGATCTTCGCTCATAACGATGTGAGCCAATTTGTTCCACCCATTGTTTGTAAGCTAACTTTGCATAGACCCAGTATGGTAACATCCTGCGTATGGTGCCAGAGGGCGAGTCGCCCCTACTGCTTCCAGCGAACCAGCACAAGCAGCTTGTGGTCATCGACTTCGAGTACGCCAACGCGAACCTTCCGGGTCTTGAGTTTGCGAACCACTTCGTAAGATATTTTCGTTCATCCCTTCAATCCTTCACCGACTCCTCACATATTCGAGGCCTGTACTGACCAAAACGTAGACCGAATGGACATACAACTACCACGATGCCGATGTACCGTGGAGGTGTAACACCAAGTACTACCCAACCGTCGAGGAGCAGCACCGCTTCATCCGAGCATACCTAATGCACAACCCCTCCTACAAAGCAGCCGGAGGCTACACTTCCAACCCCGCTACCCCCCACCTAGGCCCTCTCCCCTCCTCAGGAAGTACAACCGCCCTAGCAGCGACCGCCGCACCCAGCAACATCTCCGCCTTCATGCTCGACTCACGCGCCCCACCCGGCTCACAGTACCAAGAGCAAGAAGCCACCGCCGAACGCCAAATCGAAGAAGAAACCCGTCGCCTCCTCGCCGAGACCAAACTCTGGCGCCTCGCCAACTCAGCCATGTGGGTAGCCTGGGGCATAGTCCAGGCCCACGTCCCCGGTCTCCCCGACTTCGACGCTTTGGACAAACAAGCAAACGCGGATGCATCCACCAACAACCCCAGCGGCTCAGCCGCCGAACTAGACAGCGCGACAGCAGAGATACGCGCCGAGGCGGGTGCCGAAGGAGGATCAGAAGAGAAGTCGGGGGCAGGGATCGTGAGTGAAAAGACAGCGACGGAGGGAGGGGCTACTACGCAAGGAAACATGACGCAAGCGGAACAGGATGCTGACCTTTTCAAACCACAGGATGAAGAGGAGTTTGATTACCTCGCGTATGCTAATGATCGCGCCATGTTTGTTTGGGGCGATGCGATGCGCATGGGTATTGTGAGCCCGGAGGAGGTGCCGGAGGAGTTGAGGGGTAGGGCTAAGGTTGTGGAGTACTGAGGTGGCAGAATGAGAGGGCCGAGTTGATGGCGGCTCGGGACGAAGGATGTCTTCTGTATAGTGAGCAACGCGTCTCGGGACCAGAGAGTCTTGGGAGCTTTGCAAGGGGATGCAAGTGTGTGTAGCTCAAAGGCTCCCTACTGCATATATTCCCTAAAGCACGAATGTCCATGTATGATGGCAAATGAAAAATGACAAAAAAAGACCCCAGTCGGAAAAATCGTCGAGAAAATCGTGAGATTTACATGAACAGTGATTCATGACTCCAACACAGTTGCTCACACTGGTATATTCCCCAAACGCCAAAACACCAAATCCAACCTATTCCGACCCACCAAAATCAGATTCACACACCCAAGTCATCTCAGCTCGTATCCATAGCATCTTCATCCTCATCCCCTTCTTGTATGCCTTCGAGCCCCTCCTCCTCCTGTTGCTGCTCCTCCCTCTGCCCTCCCCTGTTATCACGCCCTCCCCTATCCATCGCCTCAACCAACCCCTCCAACCCCCTAACCTCCTCACTCCCCACCCTACTCCCGCCCTCCCAAACCCCTTCAACCCCATCCTTCGTATCCACACCCCGTCTCTCCAGCACGCGTTTACTCTGACTTTCAACGTAAATCTTGCGTTCGCGGGTTAACTCCTCCTTATCCTTAGGCTGGACGTGGGTATGTGGTGAGGAGGCGTTGCTGGGTAAAGCGGTGTTTGCTAAATGCGGTTTTAGGCTTGCGAGGAGTTGGCGGAGGTAGGGGAGTTGGGTTGTTGTGAAGGTGGTGTGGGTTGTTAGGGGTGTGTGTGTGGGTTTTGTGTCTCCGTTGCTGTTCTTCTCCAAATTCTTCTCTCCGTTTGTGTGAGGTAGCGATTGTATGCCTATTTCCTTCGCAGCAGGCGCATGCGTCAGGAAGGCGAAGGGCGCTGCTTGCCCCTCCTGCTCATTGTCTCCGGCCGTCGAGGTAAGGGATTCGCGTTTCGGCAAGGTAGACGGTGTGAGTAGGGCGCGTAACCGTGCTATTTGTGTCTCGTTGCGCGTTTTTTCAGCGAGGAGAGCGGCGTTTAACTTTTGTGTTTCGATCAGTTTGCGGCGGAGGGTGTAGAGGGCTTCGGGGGTGAGGGTCGAGTTTTTGGAGGGCGGTTCGAGGTTCTAGTTTGTGTCAGCGTTGTGTTCGTCGTGTCAATTCCATCCATTCTGCCCTTTCACTGCCTCCAAATACCACTGTCTACCACCGTCTCTTCAAACATACCTCATAATGCCCCAACCTCACCCACTCCGCGAGCCCCTCATCCTGGCCCTTCCCCCTGCCCAACGCAAAAACATTCCTCAGTGTCCAAATCTCCAATTTATCAAAGTTCTTGTCCACGGCGTTCTCCATGAGCGTTTCTAGCTTCAGCACGCCCTCTTCAATTTCCAATCGCGCTTCTGGGTATACATCGTTTCCGTCTTCGTCTTTGGCTGGTGTGCGGTTTTGCGAGGCGTAGAGGTCGGCGAAACCGAGGAGGGAGGGGTCGGCGGAGGAGAGACCGGTTTCGAAGGAGTCGGTGCAGCGGTAGAGGACTTCGTTTATGGCGTTTATTATGTCGTCGATTAGGGACTGAATTGATGTTAGTCCAAGAACAGCAGATGAGATTCTGGTACGAGGAGAGTGGTATCATGGAGTGTGTAGGAGGAATTGCAGACACCCTCTCAGTCCATCCACTCCATCTTCCCCGTCCCCTCCCACCATCCCACCCCTCCTCTACCCATCACCCAAGAATCATACGTACGATAGGAGGCCAAGTAAAGTGCTCAGTAAGCAGCATATTCTCCTGCTGCTTTGCGCTCGCCATCTTGTCGTTTCGTCGCAGCGTGGCCGTCGTTGTCGCAAATGCGCGTTCAGCACCACCGTTGTTTGCGACACGCGCGCGCCGAGGGACGTGTTTACTGCGGGCCCGCTTCCGGGATCTGACTGGACGGAAGACAAGGGTCGAAGGGCTCGCGCTAGTGGGGTCGCGTAATTTGCTGGGTTGGGATGCGTGCTGTGAGAGTCATGTGGATGGGGGGTGTGGGTGGTGAGGGGAGAGTAAGTCCGCGGAGTTGTTTAGATTTCTCTTCATGTTGTGTTGCCCTGTCGTCATAGCTGGAGATGCTGTGAGTAGGTCACGACATCACCAGCACAACAAATCCTCACGTCGGCGCAAACAACGATGCAAAGATGAGATCCTTCCATAAAGTGCAGCCTATTTAGCCACACCACTACTTCCAAACAACCAAGCACGGCGGCTTGAAAAAATCCTAAATTATACAAACGTACAGCACGACTCCATATCGTCCATACTGGAAAGCTAGTTGCTTTATCTCTTTCTCTGTCTCTCTCTCTCTCTCTCTGGTAAAGGTAGATCATATTCGCCAGTACCCTCAACAACATCCACCTCGGGCTAGAATACGCACTCTTCTTCTCCTCTCGCACTCATGCCGCACGCAGCACTCGCACTCGCAAGGCAAGACAAGAACAAGCCAAATAGACAGATAATACTTTTCTCCCATAATCGGCTCGAAAGCACATTTAGAAAGAAAGCCAAAAAAAACACACACAAGAGGAGGATAGTTTGGTGTAATCCAAATATAACACAATAAAAACGCCAATCAAGAACCAGACAAAGAGTAACAAAGAGACTAGTTCTGAACCCTTTCTCTCTCTCTCTCTCTCTCTCTGTTTCTCGGTGTTTCTCCATGCGTTCATGTCGCTGTCGTAAATGCAGTAGATGTGAAGCCAGTCAAAAAGAAAAAGGGAACAATACCACCCACCCGCCCATCAACCCAATTATCGTACTGTTTGCTTGCTGCTCATGCCCGTGAATCCTATAAAAAGCGCGGCGGAGCTGGGTAATCTGTTAATCTATACAAAGACACATGTCCGTCGAATCCATCCAGACGGAACATTGTGTGTGTCGGTCAAGTTCGCAGATTCGCTCAATACGCTCGCGACTGTTGATCACGGAACCTCCGCTCTTCTTCCTGGCGGCGGGCCTTCTTCTCCCGCTCTAGACGGATCTTGTGCGCTTCCGTTCCGTCGTCCATGAGGGACTCTTTGAACCAAGGGTGTTGCAGTGCTTCCTTGGCTGTTATCCGTTTCTTGGGGTCGTAGACGAATATTCGCCGGAGGAGGTCGAGGAATTGACGGTTGAAATCGGTGTGGGCTGGTATTGTTTCCTGGGAAAAGTTAGTCGACTACCAAACGAACAGTGTGACGTGTGACTACGTACGGGAAGCTTCTTCATCGCCTTGACGTATTTCTTCGAGGCTTTGTTGGTGTCTGCGTTGGGGTAGTCGAGTTTGTAATTCTTGAAGTATCGAGCAGCACTAGACATGTCAGCAACGTCATGGATATAGCTCCGTGTCTACTTACGAGCTCGAAGAGTTGCGTGATGAACCGCGGTCTTGCTTGTAGACCGCTCGCACAATGTCTCGATCGATCTTGCCACTGCAAACAGCTTCCATCATCGCCAGATGCTCGAGGTTGTCATGCGTTTGAAAAAGGGCATCGCCAGTGAAGAATTCGACCAGGATACATCCTATACTCCAGATATCGCAAGGGAAACTCCAGCCCAGGTTGAGGATAATCTCAGGTGCTCTGTAGTGGCGGGTCGAGACAACCGAGGAGTGGTATTCGTCGTTGAACGTCGCTGATCCGAAGTCGATGAGGCGGATCTCGGGGTCAAGGAGGACCTTGCGATGCCGCGCTGTCCGGTTCACTGTTGTTGACGATGACGGTACAGTCCTATTGTACGTAAAAGTCTGATAATTGTTGTTGACAAGCAGGATGTTCTCCGGTTTCAGATCGGTGTGGATGAGGTTGAGGTCGTGGAGGAAGGCAACGCTGGTGAAGAGCTGTTTCGCGAACTTCTGGATATGAGAGCTGGGGAATGGGACAAAGCCGTTCGACTTGAGGAAGTCAAACACACTTTGTCCATAGAGATCGGTGACGATGCAGATGTGGTTCCGGAAGTCGAAGCAATCTCGTAGGTGAATGCACCGGTTGATGTTGTGCTTGTCGTTGGATGCCAGTGTTGACAGTACCCGCAGTTCGATACGGCTGGCATCTCGGTATTTGGGCACTGATCGAATGACCTTGATGGCGCAATTTGTGCCTTTCCGTCTGTCGTAGGCTTGGACGACTTTGCCAAAGGTGCCCTGGCCGAGCAGTTTTGTGATCTGGTCTGATGTCCTTTGTCAGTATCGTTCTTCGGGGTATCGATCGTAGAGACCTACATCTCTCTGTGAGGTCGGCCTCTGGTACTACAATGTAGTGGCCGTCGTCGTCATCTACCTTTTGGTCTTTCGTATATGACTTCTGGGGCACGTTAGTTCGAGTCCCAAGAGAGGATGCGCGGGTCTTACATCTGGGACAACCTGTACGTAGACGTCCTTCGCCTTGATTACCGGGTTGGGCGGCGGCTGGTACAGGCTGAAGGGGTCGTCATTGTCCAGCTCCCGTCTTTTGGCCTGCTTTGCTTCATCCTGCACCACAGCGCGTGTGCGCTTGCGCTTCTGGCCCGCTGCGCTGTTGTCGAGAGGCGAGATGTGGTGGCCGTTGCTGACCTGCGAGCCTAATGACGTCGGCGCCGTGGTGTTGAGCGCAGAGGTAGTGCGGTCGGTGGACAGTGAGTGGTTGGGAGAGTCGTAGTAGGGTGTTTGGGTGGTGGAGTAGGACGTGTGCTGGTTGTAGACGGGGTCGTATGCCGTGGATGCGGTCGTCTTGCGCTTCTTGTCTGTGTGGCGCGCGGTCGGGTTTGTCGCCGTGCGTGACGAGGGCGCGTGGTTGCGAGGCGGAGGCAGCTGGGGTTCATCGTCGTCGTCGTCGTCAATAACAATGACCTCCTTCGGGATGCCGTTCCTGTAGAAGTCGGCCCAGTCGGGGTGCCGCCGCCGGTGGGCGGAGCCCGGGTCGTTCGCGCTCATGTCGATGGGCGGGGCCTGGGAGATGGGCGGCAGCTGGGGCGGGTGTCGTGTGTGGGCAGTCGCGTTCCGGCGAAGGTCTGAACTGGAGGAAGCGCTAGCGTAGCCGTTGTAGAGCGAGTTGCCTATCCGAGCGCCGCCGTTGGCGATCTGGGCATTGGCGATGCTGGGCTGGTACGTCTGGTGGTGAGAATAAAACTGGTGATGGGGCGGGAGTGTGGCCGTGGCGGTCGAGGGCGTCGACATGGCTGGGTGCGTCGCTGGGGGTGGTCGAGCCGACGTCGTGACGCTACTCGTCTGCACAGGCAAGCGGACCAAGCACGTCGGTGAGGCGGCCAAACGGCGCGACGGGGGCGCCGAATTGGGGGAGCGTCGTCGTCGGGATGCTCAGTCGGCGCTTTTGCGTGCTGGGACGCTTTGTCGCAGCCAGCAGAGGCGTTATCGCAGGCCTGGGCAGTGGATGGTGCTGCTGCGGAGGTGCTGGAGCCGCGGCTGGAGGCAGTGCCGGGGCGGGCTACGAGGCGACTGAGGGCGATGGGGGTGCACGCTGGGAAGAATGGCGGGCGTCGGACATGCCAGAGAGGTGGTGAAGCGTTGATGTCGCCGGGTGGAAGCAGGCGAGGTTGAGATCACACTTGTTGCGGAGTCTGTGGTGAGAACCGGCCTGTGCGGTCCACATGGAGCGTCATTCGTTCAATCTTCTCGCGGCACGCCAGCGACGTCTCTCTTTCGCGTCTCGCGCCGAACTCTGCCTTGTCCCAATTCTGCGGCCCAAGACTCGACACTGCTCTACGGCACTCTATTTGATGGCAATAATCCCGCAGCGCTTGTCTTCTGCTGTTGCTAGATGTCCGCACCCAGATCATGTGCCTGCAGCGCGTTTGGCGACAGCCCGCCTGGTGAAAGAGAAAAGCCGCCCGAAGCCCATTAATATGTCTTCGGTCGCTTGCAAAAGAGGGTGGCACGCCGTCTCCACTCGACCTGTCTGGATTCCCTCGAACTCAAACATTACCAATATCAAACATTCATCATTAATTCACGATTACATTCATCGTCTTCACACGTACATTCCACCATATGCATCGCTCCTTCCCTCCCGCCCTCGACACTGCCCAGGTGCTGAACCGCGCCCAGACCACCACCCTCCGTCGCAGACATCTGACTGAAACCGCTGCACAAGACTTGCACCCAACAATCAAAGGACCTCCGTAATACTAATCCCTACACCGCGTGCGGCTCTAGCACCCATTCCCCATCAAACAAAGCCCTTGTGTGACCGCTCTGCAAAGTGAAGCAACACGCCCATGGTCACGAGAAAGACCAAGACAATGATCTGCGATGCTGCCCGGGCACGCACCTACAAATGTCATCTGGTTACTGTGGTAGTAGTCGTCGAGCCTCTACCAGCCTACGTGACGAGCGCCCCGAGAGACATGATGGCATGGCAACAACCCCGATCCCGTTTCTCGACACTTTTGTTGTGATCAAAGTTCGAGGTGTTCAGGGTCCATCCTGATTTGGCTATTTCCGCGATGCCGCTTTCTAGATGCACATTCCCGGTTCTTCGCGAACCTTAGAGGCGAGGCTTGAAGGATACATACAAGGCGCGGTCCCTGCCGCACGTGGAACTGCACTTGCTTCTGTTCACGGGTTGCTTCTTTATCATGACGCAATATTCCTCCTATTCTACTCCCACCTATCTCACCTATTCCACCCTGACGCCCACGTCCGAAACGCTGATGTGAGCCTTCTCTCACCCGCGGTTGGTACCGCCTGCCTATCCACTGGCTTGGCTGATGGAAGGTTCGATGCACGCTGCACTCCGCTTCGAAGGATAACGTCATGGCCCCCCAACGTTTTCCCCACTCCTACACTACAATTTGTAGTCCAAGACGAATGACTGGAGTGAATAGCGATGCACTGCCTCTGGCTATGTCACTGCGGATGAATAATGCACTGGTTCTGGACGATTGTTGCCGCTTGCGCCGTCCTGGTGATTTAACCGCCAAGGCGGAGTCGTGACACGATGGGTGGCCTGTGCGCGGCTCGGATGTATGGCAGCGGACTTTCAACGCTTGTCTGGCGGACATGTGGGTAGAGAATGTGTTTTGCGAAAATGCACTTTGCTTTACTTTTATATCGTTGTTGATAAAGAAGAATGTGTTGTTGTTGCTATGTGTTGTATGGGTCTGGCACTGAAACGAGATATATCCCGAACGCAGTACAACATCTTCGAAAGTCTCTATGTTCCGTCATAAAGGGATTTATATTCTGCGTGGCATGTCCAATACGCATTACACATGTTGTCATGATATAAACAAGTGTTCAACTCCTGTCCTATACTATCTAGCTCGTGTCAAATAAAGACCACGATCAAAACATGAACGTAAACATATATCTGGACCATAATAGGTCAAGGAAAGTAAGAACAAAACCATGCGCTTCTAACATGAAAATGCCCTTTTGGTCTATAGCCTAATAGCCGTTTCCAGTGCAATGAATGATTCAGACAGCAGCCCCAATGCAGTTTTGCACATGAAATTGACAGAGTCGCGAAAGAATGCCAGTTTCAAAAAGCCGATCCCGGAAAAGACTTTATGGAGCCGCCGCGCATATGCTGAGCACAAAAGCCTTCCGTGCAATGAAAAGAAAGAAATCAAGGAAAATCGTTATCGTTCGTTGCCGAGAAAGTACGGTCGGATAGCGGTCTTCGCACAACGGGTCAAGACAGTGCGACGTCGATGTTTACAACTTGGGCGTGATGCTGAGCTCCTCAAAGAAATCGACAATCGTCTTAGTGATGCGCTCCACGATGAAGTCGACGTCGTCATCGGTGACGTTGTATGCAGGGGCGATGATGATGTGGTCGCCGCGAATGCCGTCAACCGTTCCGGAACCTGGGTACACATATACATTGTATCCATCCTTCAGCCCTGCAGAAATGGTTAGTGATGAAACAATCATCCGAAACAGATGAACTTACCAAGCTCATGTACCCTCCAGGTTACTGCGACTTCTGGATCAAAAGCTGCCTTGGTGAGCTTGTCTTGCACAAACTCAATCTGTCGTTGTTAGTAGTTGCACTACGACTACCAGGTGGTGTTCAGACTTACCCCTATGAAGAGACCCTTTCCTCGGATGTCGAACACGTTGGGATGATCGCCCAAACGAGCTTGTAGCTTCTGCATGAGCTTCTCCCCTTTGTCGCGAACATTTTCCAGAAGATTATCCTGTTGAACAATCTCTTGAACTGCGAGACCAGCAGCGCAAGCAGTCGGGAAGTTCTGGAACGTATGGCCATGGGCAAAGGCGTTGTCTCCCATCGCATCCACAATGGTTGGTCCGACCAGCATCGCGGAAAGGGCTGCATAGCCGCCTGCGATACCCTTGCCTACCAATTGGATATCTGGAACGACGTCCTCTTCTTGCCATGCATGCATATAGCCGGTGCGACCCATGCCGCACATGACCTCATCCAGAATCAAAAGTACGCCGTATTTCTTGCATACTCGCTTCATCGCTCTAAGGTAGCCGGGTAGTGCGGGGACGCAACCAAGTGCCTGTAGCCATGTGTTAGTCACCAACGAACGAAGAAACAGAGTCAAACCAACATACCGCGCCAACGACCGGCTCCATCACGAAGCCTGCTACTGTATCAGGACCGAGATCAAGGATCTTACGCTCCAACTCATCTGCGAGTCGCTCGACATATTGAGCTACTGATTCTCCCTTCTTCATATCGCGGCTAGGATTACAAGGAGATACGAACTGCGTCTTCTCAGGCAAAATCGGTAAGTAAATCTCTTTGCGGCCTTTGTGTCCACTGGTTTCGAGAGCACCAAGAGTCGCTCCGTGGTAAGAACGATCGCGAGCAATGAACCAGCTGCGTTGAGGTTGCGGATTCGGCTTCAGCTTGGAGTGATATTGGTAGGCTAGCTTTTGTGATGCTTCATTAGCTTCAGAACCTGATATCTGTCAGCTTGGTTTCGGGCGTGAAGTTTGGATTATCTTACCAGACCCATAGAATACCACTTCTTTCAGCTTGTCATCGGTTGATTCAAGAAGAAAGTCTGCGAAATCTTCCACTACTTCGGTGTGAAAACTCATCGATGCGGCATACCCAACTCCAGACTCTTGTTGCCTCCTTACTGCCTCAAACACTCTTTCATCCCTATGACCAATGTTTGATACAGCGGCACCTCCAGATGCGTCAAAGATCTTCCAGGCCTTCTCTCCATCTACCACCGACAGCCAGTTGCCCGAAGCGCTTTCCAGAAACAACGGAGGACCTCTTGCACTGCGTTTGAGTAAAGGACTACCAAGATGATCGCGACCTCGGCGGGCTCGACGGCTGCGAGAAGTGACGAGCGCAGGAGCTGAATCCATCGATCCAAGTGAGACGCTGCTCTGAGATGCGGGACTAGAACTGCCGCTATCGACAATCAACAAAGCTGGTGCCATTGTTGCTAGATGGATTTTGGTAACAGTAAGTAATAGTCAGAGTTGTGTGGAGGAAGGGGAAGGATTGATATAGGAAACGGTGTGTGCAGTGTTGAATGTATTCGCACAATGCCTTGAGAGACTGGAAACGCAGGTGAATGATGGGTGACTTTATAGTCGATTGATAGTAGCGTGAGCTAACCACGATGCGTATGGTAACCCGACCGGTGAGGCGTCCTCTTGGAGTGGAGCGTTTGTGGTGTAATCAGGCTCAGGGTCACTAGAACCACACTTTGATTCTCGGCAGATCATCTTCAGCCCTGAATTCGGGCCGTTCGGGGAACTAAAATCGTGGAGACCAGTGCAAGAAACAACGCCGGCTGAGAACTGGCTCCCAGCTGGATAGTTATGTACGTAGGATGCGGTGAAAGGATTCCAGGCTTATTCATTCTTGTGGAGTGTTAACGGTCAATCGCTTACTTTGGTAGCCAATCAGCGCAGACTGTGGCTGTTTTACCGGATTTTGCTTGCTATCGAGATGATAAAAGGACGGTCAGCCGGACGTGATAGGAAGACGCATCGTGTAAGACCAGGGGCCAATGTCGCCTCGATGTCAGGGCAAAAACCAGAAATACCCCTAGATAGTCATCCTTGCATATGCTGCGCGGCGTAAAATGATCCAGGAGACGGGGACGGTTGTTAGCTGGGCCAACGCGAGTCGTGCGTGCATAGCCCGTCCTTGTCGGTTGCTAAATCGCATCTCACCTTGGAAGGCTGGCACACGTATGCAATGCAGGACTGACAACGCCTCGTTTTAGCGGCTCACGAACGGCTGCGACGCATGCATCATTGCCACATGGTAGAAGTGGAGTATAGAAATACGCCGGGGTTTGGGATCGACGAGGCCACTGCGGCCGCATGCAATCCAATGCCAGGAAGATCGGATCGGGTTTTAGCCGTCCATGTTGTGTAACCGAACCTAGTGTATAGAATCCAAGAGCTCATTTTTAGTTAGTGACGGCATTGAACACGAAGGGAGGATCGCGAATTCTGTCAGAAGCAAGAAGACATGGTACCGCAGGCGTAGTATCGCGAACACCGGCGTATTATACGGGCCAGAAGCCTTGAAGGTCGGTATGTTGGTACTCCTTCGATTGCGTAGACATGGCCTGACGTGGTTTCCTGTGATGTCTAGACTGATCTTTTGTCCTGCCTGGCTCGATATGTGAACTACAGTATTGTAGACCAGGACACAAGGATGTGCTGGAGGTAACGACTCAACTCACACGCTGATGCCTACTGCAGGTGATGGCTTGGCCAACCACATCCATGCGACCCAGCCGCGTTTCATCGTACTGGCTCGATGCGAGGAATGGTATGTCGACGCTTCAATGGCCGGGCACACGCGGTCCAGCTGCCACAATCGATTGACTGCAGATGTTGGCACTAGTGCGGAGGTATGCAATGAGGTAGACAGTAAACGTAGACGCCAAGTCAGGTGCCACGATAGCGATATGGGAGGTACTTTCCCGACGGAGCGGGCTTGACGTGGTGGCGCGGGGTGATTACGGTCAGACCCCTGCGAATAGCGGCAGGCCGTTCGCTGGGTCCCAAGACGTCACCTGACGAGTCTGGAGGCCGCAAGTTGCGGTGAAAGAGAGAGTTAGCTCAGTGTTCGGAGGTGGTGCTAGAGCGCTGAAGTTGTCCGTCGGGACGAGAGCAGTTGCCCGGGCCGTGATGCGGAGCTGGAAGAAAAGCGCCGAAGCGCCGACCCGAGTCGGAAGCGCCTGCCTCTTCCATAGCCAAGCCCCGCGTTTAGCTTCCCCCACATCCTTCCAGACGTGCAGGTGGCCTTCACGACATTGCGATAATTCTATCGTACCGGAGAAGGCGAGGTAAGTGACGGCCCGAGGAACACTGGCATTGCACGCAATCTGACGCCCACATAGGACCGACCGGAAGGCACGATGAATCCACGCGTCGAAGAAGTCAGCGACTCGGACAGCGACCCGTCAGAGATGGGCATCGACGATGTACCCGCTCTGATGAACGCGAATAATATACCCAGCACGGGCAACAAGTCCATGCCGACACCAGCGCAGATGCAGGCGCTCCAATCGCAGATGCTGCAGCCGCAATCGCCCTCGATGACGACATCTACGGACCGAGAAAAGTCCAAGCACTACCAGTGTTTATACCCCATATACTTTGACAGGTTACGGACAAGGGCTGAAGGGCGTCGCGTGGGCAAGGAGCTTGCGGTGGAGAACCCTCTAGCACGGGAGATGGCCGACGCTGCTGCCGACCTGGGCCTCCGGACTGTCTTTGAGCCTGACAAGACTCACCCCAAAGACTGGGCCAATCCTGGCAGAGTGCGCGTCCTTCTCAAGCACGAAGGAAAATTGATGGACGACGATGTGAAGAACAAGCATCATCTCTACATCCTCATCGCACAGGCCCTGAAAGCCAACCCGACACAGAAGAACACACCTTTCAGATTACCCATCGCGGGCCTACCTATGCCCAAGGAGATGCCGGAGCCAGCGATACCAAAGGGCTGGAAGATGAGCAAGATCCTCCCTCTACATTCACCTGCTCTAACGGGCGGTGGTGTCAGTGAGAACTTCCTACAGGATATGATGGGGGAGATGATGGGCGGCGAGGCAGGCAGCGGCGCAAGCAGCGGGACAGAATCGAAGAAAAAGATCAAGGACAAAAAGAAGAAGTAAACCAGCATCCCGGACCATCGCCATCGATGCGTCAGCGCTTACTTCGCCTAAATTAAACGCCAATAGTCCGGCAAATGTCACACAACCTGCGCCGCAGCCATGCATGGTGGAGGCTGTCGTCACATCCTACATGTCACTCCACCGCGCGCTTAGATACCATCCCGACATGAGCGACCAACGTCTCTTGTCGTGGAACCAGCGAATCAACACCATCTACAATCATACAGCAATGCCTCTTCGCTCAGTCCTAGTCGCCTTTGCGTGGCACTAACGCCTGCATTGCTTACATCTCCTGCGCTGCTCTTACATACATCATTCGTCTAGAATTTCTTTTTCGGCCTTCTGTCGACACGCGACTTGATCTGATTCGACATTTCATCAATATGCACACCGCTGCTTCAAAAGCTGTGTGCATTCTGCACATGGAAACCTCCTTGCAGCACTATGTAGCACTAGCTGCTGCATGTCCGCTATCGAATACTCCGACCGGCATGCGAAGTCCCGATTTCCACGCCACTTGACAACAATTTTCCGCGTGATACCCTGCGTCTGATTATCTATTCTTACATAGCATGGCCACCTCACTGTACTTCCTGGTTGCGCATACGGATGTTCAAATACTACAGGATACTTGGTATACTTCTGCGTCGTGTATGCATGCGGTTCAGTTCACGTGAGTGGCCCGCTACCCAGAACCGAGCCCCATTAGCTCACCGTTCAAGCTTTCAGCCTCGAAATCAGTGACAGCCCCGCGGGCCGAGCAACGTCTCTCGGAGGACAGTTGGCCTGCATCTACCCTTGCACCCACACCACTTGTCTCTCACCGGTAACGCGCCTCATTCGTCCATTTCCGTCATCCTCTGGCCTTACATTCTTAGTCTGATCGCTACTCCACTTCGCGTTCCTCGCATGGGACGTCAGACTTGGAATTGTTGGGCCATGGGGGTATGTTGGTCTCCATGTAGCGAGTGGTCGTGTTTACCGAGCCTCAGCCATGCAACCACTATGTCGGGCCACACACAATGTATGCGAATGCGACACAAGATTTCGCAAGGCATCCAACTAACCTGCAGCTAATGAATATGTGCTCGTCGACCTCAGTGGTGCTGTCGTATACACGGCTGAACTTTCCCGATCAGAAGCTCGCCACAATCCGTACGATGTTACGTATGAACCACCAGATGCGCTTGACAGTGCGAAGTCCATACTGATTGAAGCCTGCCCGGACACCACCATCTATGACAAATCTCAGCTACATGACAAGATCAGTCTGACAGTGCTTGTAGGTGGTGTTCTGCCCATACCCTGCCAAGCACGATGGGATGCCATCATGCAATCGCCCGCTGGAAGAGCCCTGCATTCTAACCCGCTCGTTTAGCCTCTAAAAAACGGTCATACGTTGAAGTCGCATGTTGACCAATTCATCTCACAAGCCAGTGATTGGAGCACCACCAGGTGTAATCGCCCAGCTGTTGGGTACACGGCATCACGATCACTATCCAATCTAGACAACGGAAAGAATGTCAGCGTGACACAGCATGAACACCATGCGAACAGCCTCTCCAATGGCCAAATACCAAAACAGGCACGTGAGTGGTCCGGGAAAAATAGCCGTAGCCAGTACACATCAGCACACATGCCAACATCGGTGTAAATGGGAACATTGAACTACCCGTTTATAGTCGCCACCCAAATGTTAGAGCCAATCATGGCCGACCAGGTTTAAAACATTTATCCATACCCACTGAGGAAGGTACGCAACCATCGGCCCGCCTGGGAAAAGCGAATGTGCCGTCCGCGTCTGAGGGAATGCTTCCGGGCTAAGCGATGTCGTCCAGCTGCCGTTCTCCGAGCAGCTTGCGCGGATCGCCGGGTTACCTTCACACTAGCTTGTATACACCCATCGCCAATATGTCATTGCTGGATGTATATCGACGGCAAGTGACGGGAACGCAGCTACATTGGTACCTACGCTTCATGAGCCTGCGAGAGTGTCTGATTCGCTTCTTTCAATTTGTGTCTAGTTGTAACTCATATCTTATCACAACGACAATTCATTCTTACTGACACTAGACAGTGACGGAATTCGTGCTGAACATCACAAGTCCCCTAGAAAGTATTTCCAGGTTGAACTATGCATTGTGCTCAAAGCTACTCACCTGCTGAGGTTTAGTGGTGTGCATGCAACAAAGTGCGCTACAGAATCTATGTTACGCTACGCCTACCAGACTCGTCATCTGGCAAGCTGAGCGAACCGCGACCTGGCTTCACGATCACGAGAGCCGGGATGATGGCACGGCGGCTGGTAATGGCCATCGGATATACGCAGGCCGAAGATGGCTTCCGTGCTATATTAGGCAGTCTTCTAAGGAAGAGTGACGGTCGAGGCCTGAAAGCCTACGACGATAAGCTGAGCTTGAAGATCAAGAAGATCACCGTTCTTAAGCAGGAGTGACGGGACTTTGAACAGTCGGGTAAAGTCTACATTACCTTGAAGCAACACACGCAACTCTTATAGCTTCGGGGAGGGCACTTCGGTCATTGGCATGCTTCAACGGGTTTTGCATATATGCTTTGCTACACTGCAACTTTCGCTAAAGATATTCATATCAGCGACACGAGAACATACGACAACTAGGTAGAGATGGTGCAGACACTATGCGAAGCGTTAGCCCTTAAAAACCGACTTTAGGGAAGTAAGCATGGACTTCGACTAAAAAGCATCAGAGCGCTTGTTGCATAAAGCATCGGCCCACGATACTCAGATCGCCTTTTAGTGCCATGAGGTCCGCAATCCGTCCGGGTGACATAGACATGGACGTCATCTGCGAAGATTTAATTCGCGTAGCTTACGAAAGATCGTCCTTCCCGGGAACACTGCCAGCCTAAACATCGCTACCGGAGCCATGAAATCCCGGAACCGACATGAAGATGAAGGTCGGTTGGTAAGAGTCAAAGCGTATGGCGCACCAAACACCGCACGGTACTCCCTCATGCATGTATTGCCGACTGTCAGAATACTGCTCGGTACCCATCCATAGCTGCTCTCAGCTTCCATTCGAACCCAGATGTTCCACTTCAGCTGATCCACCAACCTCTTCGCCTCAACCCTACTTATCGCACCTTGAATCCAATGCCCGATTTCCCCCGCCTCAACATACACTTCATTGCGATAAACCGCCCTCACAAAGTCTTGTTCGTCCTTGCGGTAGTATCTGGGGAGTAAGGACTATTGATTCCATATTGATGGAGACGTTGGTTTCGAGGTATCCGTACTCCAGTAAGACTCCGCACATGTAAGAGTTAATATGTTCAGGTAGAAATTGAGAGGAGGACCAGTAGCAATGAGCCACATGCACTACTCTTGACTCACGGTGTGCGCACCCCTATCATGGTACTGCATTGCGGTGATGAGCCATTCACAGCTGCAACCTTCTAAACGACGACGAAATGAGAGAAGTTCTTCGACGAGCTGGGGACAAGATATAAGTTCGCAGTCGAAGCCCAGTTCTACATCTGACTCATGGCTCAGATGGAGAGCAATACCTAAGTGCTGTGGTCTTTCTCGCAATGAAGATGAAGTACGCTTTTGACACAGGATAGGGCCTGGTCTTACTTAAGTCTCTTTATTGAGACCGTACTTTCTTCGATGTTGTTCGCCGGTGAAGTCGGTCCTGCCTGCGGCCGCGGTGCTGGGTCCACTCTCCTCGATCTTTGACCCACTTCTTGCAAAGACCAATTCCAGTCCAGACCTACCTCGTGGGGATCTTCCATGGTGGATAGAAGCAAACATACCTACATTACCTGCGAACACCCGGTTCGGCTGTGGGTATCTGACATGATTCGGGCCTAATACAGAGGCAGTAAGGCTTAGCTCACGTTCACCTCGACAACCTTCTGATGACGAATGCCAATAGTGCAAGCTAAATCCCGGGCCTATAGAACACAACAGTCGAAACAGTCGCACGCGGCTAAGGACGGAAGCGCATGAATTGTTGAGGTGTCACGGTCTAAGCCACATGGCGGCGGCATCTGGGGTTGTGTTCCTGGGACGCCTGAGCAAACAAGGACAGGGGTGCGGGGTTACCATAACAACGCCCGAAGAAACAACACCACTGCATGCGCCTCCGCCGCATCACTGCTGGGGAAAGTAACCATTACACCCTTTTTGAACACATCCATATCGCATTGTTGCCCATTGCAATCACTTCTCGAGTGTCACGAATAGCGACGACATTTTTCTATACCCAATCTGAATTTTCGCGACGCATACACATAATGGACGGGTCCACACCACACAGTGGTTCACACTATGGACGGCCACCTGCATATGACTATGATGACGGATCCCCTCAGCAACTACAGGGAGGATCAACCATGCGTTTATTGACAAACGTGGACGAGGACCAAAGTTACGAACAGAGCTACATGCCGTGAGTATTTGTCTCACTCTTTTCCCCCATCCACTTGCGTCCCGCATACGGACCCAATCTCATTCCCCACCAGAAGATCGTCTTTCGAGGACACTTCAAACATGTCGAATGCCAACAGCGACACGGCTGAACTGGGCGAGCGCATGACCATGTCTGAGGTTGGCAAGCAAAAGGCTGCCGAGGCGGACATTCACGACTTCCTGCGCGAAGCGGGCGATGCGCTGAGTTCGACGTCGAGCGCGGCAGCAATGCCTACGCAGATGCCGCGACGGAAGACGATCAAGTCGCAGTTCGACACGACGCCCTACAAGACCGTACGGTTACAAGACCCAGACTTACCATTACTTTCTTCCCGCAGACCTCCATCGCCAGTATCGCGATCATACCACCCCACAAATTCCTCAGTATCCGGCTTATCACGGACGCCGTCAGTGATGGACACCGCGCCAAACATGCCGCCGCCGGGAGAAGACCCATACGTACCATACCGACGGCCGCTGTCGCCCGACCGACCATATTCACCCACGCGCACATCAGCCGACTACTCGCGGCCGCCAGCGTCAGTCAACTCATACGAGCCAGTGGATCTCCATGGTAGCCCACGGCCAGGCAGCCCTCAGCGGCCACTACCACCCCAACCCTTGTTCACCGGCCGCAGACCAAACTCCCGCGGCTCCGAGGGCACCATGGACATGACTGATATGACTTCGATACCCATTCACGACGATGACGACCCCTTCACCGACATTGGCGACGACCGACCCGACCTGCGATCGCGCGACTCGTACATGACCGACGACACATACACAGACATCTACACCGAGATAGATGAGAAGGCAGAGCACTACGGGCCGGCTCCCGATGGCGCACAAGAGCGACGTGGAGCGCGCGACGCTGTAATGACAAAGAAGGAGGTCCGATTGATCAACGGTGAACTCATTCTAGAGTGCAAGATCCCGACCATCCTCCACAGTTTCCTTCCACGACGAGATGACATCGAGTTCACGCACATGCGATACACAGCCGTGACATGCGACCCAGACGACTACTGTGATCGTGGATACAAACTGCGCCAGAATATCGGCAACCCGCGCGAAACCGAACTTTTCATCGCCATCACCATGTACAACGAGAACGAGATCGACTTTACCCGAACCATGCACGGTGTCATGCAAAACATCAGTCACTTCTGCTCCCGCATGAAGTCAAGAACCTGGGGAAAGGACGGATGGCAGAAGATCGTCGTATGCATCATTGCGGATGGTCGCGGAAAGGTTCACCCGAGAACACTCGACGCGATCGCTGCCATGGGATGCTTCCAGGAAGGTATCGCAAAGAACCACGTCAACCAGAAAGAGGTCACTGCCCACGTCTACGAATACACAACCCAAGTCTCGCTGGACTCAGACCTCAAGTTCAAGGGTGCTGAGAAGGGCATTGTGCCCTGCCAGATGATCTTCTGCTTGAAGGAGAAGAACTCAAAGAAGCTGAACTCACATCGTTGGTTCTTCAACGCCTTCGGCCGCGCACTCAACCCGAACGTCTGCATTCTACTCGACGTAGGAACCAAGCCTGGACCCAAAGCTCTGTACCATCTATGGAAGGCCTTCGACACCGACTCCTCCGTCGCAGGAGCTGCTGGAGAAATCAAGGCTGGCAAAGGCAAAGCGTGGCTTGGTCTACTCAACCCACTTGTCGCATCGCAGAACTTCGAATACAAGATGTCGAATATCCTCGACAAGCCATTGGAATCGGTGTTTGGCTACATTACGGTCTTGCCTGGTGCGCTGTCGGCATACAGATATCACGCGTTGCAAAACGACCACACAGGCCACGGTCCTCTCAGCCAGTACTTCAAGGGAGAAACGCTCCATGGTCAAGATGCAGATGTGTTCACTGCAAACATGTACTTGGCCGAAGATCGTATTCTGTGTTGGGAGCTTGTAGCGAAGCGCAGCGAGCAATGGGTTTTGAAATACGTCAAAGCGGCGACTGGTGAGACAGATGTGCCAGGTAAGAACGAATCATCGCATTGCTCTCAAAGGCCATCACTAACACACCTCAGATACTGTACCTGAGTTCATCTCTCAACGTCGTCGTTGGCTGAACGGAGCTTTCTTTGCGGCTGTCTACTCACTGCTTCATTTCAAGCAAGTGTGGGCAACCGACCATACCATCGGTCGCAAGATCCTGCTCCACATCGAATTCGTCTACCAGTTCGTGCAGCTATTGTTCACGTTTTTCTCCCTGGCCAACTTCTACCTGACCTTCTACTTCGTCGCCGGCTCACTGTCAGACCCGGAACTCGATCCTTTCGGCCACAACATCGGAAAATACATCTTCTACATCCTCCGCTACACATGCACGCTGCTCATCTGCATGCAATTCATCTTGTCTATGGGTAACCGACCCCAAGGTGCCAAGAAGATGTTCTTCTGGAGTATGGTCATGTACGGTGTCATTATGGCCTACACTACCTTCGCCTCCTTCTACATTGTCATTGTCCAACTCAAGGATCCGAAGGCGGAAAAGACGATCGGTGCCAACGTTTTCACCAACCTCATCATCTCGACTGCGACAACGATTGGTCTCTACTTCCTCATGTCCTTCATGTACCTGGATCCATGGCACATGTTCACGTCGAGTGCGCAGTACTTCGCTCTCCTACCATCATACATCGCCACACTTCAGGTTTACGCCTTCTGCAACACCCACGACATCACTTGGGGAACCAAGGGAGACAACGTCGCGAAGACCGATCTGGGTGACGCCAAAGGAAAGAAGAAGGATATTGTCGAACTCGAAATGCCATCAGAGCAGCTGGACATCGACAGCGGCTACGACGAGGCGCTTCGCAACCTCCGTGACCGTGTCGAAGTTGTCGAGCCCCCGATCTCTGAGTCGCAGCAACAGGAAGACTACTATCGTGCCGTGCGTACCTACATGGTAGTCATCTGGCTCATCTCCAACGCTGTCCTCGCCATGACTGTCAGCGAAGCCTACTCGGACCGCAAGGTCACAAACAACTTCTACTTGACCTTCATTCTCTGGGCTGTCGCAGGTCTTGCCTTCTTCCGTGCCATTGGCTCAACAACTTTCCTCATCATCAACTCTATCCAAGCCATCATGGAGACGAAGCTCAAATGGGAGGACAAGATCGATGACAAGAAGAGCAATAGAACTGGTCTTGGAGGCGGCCGCAAGTACGGAAGGAACAAGTGGTGGAAGTTTGGCTTTGGCGGTGGCGGCGTATCGTCGAGTTGGTTCTCAGGCAGCACAATCTCGAGTAAGCTTAGTAGCATGACTCCCAGTAGCTGGGGTGGAAGCAGTGTCGGAAGATAGGTATACCCAGGGTAAGGAAGGGGCGGTAATGTGGTTTGTACTACGACTTCACGATGGACTGATCTTTGGCGTTCTGGATACATACTTTGGGATGATACCTGAGCTGGGCTGTTGAGCTCACTCCAGTGTAGTAAATAGCTTCTTGTGAATAATAACGATTCTCTCATATCGGCTTTGATCAGAAATAATGTTACCTTGGTGAAGATGTTGCCGCCTGTTCTGGGGTGACGCGCTGGGTCAGGAAGGCACGCTAGGGTCGTGTGTTTACATCCATCCCACTCCCGCTCCCATCCCGCCGCGCACGCAACCGGCGCAACACTCCCCACTTGCCTACCCAACGTACCGACGAGACCGAAATGGCGCCCAGAAGTAAAACCGCGAACATTTCCTTCACAGTCGACTCGGCCTCGGAAGACGAAATGACGGTCGACGAGCTCAATGCGCTTCCCACGCCCGAATCCACCAGCGACAAACCCGCGCGAAAAACGCGTGGTACTGCTGCGCAAACGAAGAAGACGGCTGCTGCGACCAAGGCGACTGCTAAGGGCAAGCCGGCGACGCGTCGGACGAGCGGTACAACCGCGGTGGCTATGAAGAAGAGCGCGGCGGCTGGCGCAAAGAAGGTAGCGGCGAAGGGCGGTCGCAAGGCACAGGCGGAAGTCGAGGAGGCCAATGCGAGCGACACGGAGGAGGTAGAAGACTTTGAAGAGCCGGAGCCGGTTGCGCAGGCCAAACCAGCTAAGAGAGGCAGGCCAGCGAAGAAGGCGCAGGAAGAAGAGGTCGAAGAGCCAGCACCAGCGCCAGCAAAGAGAGGGCGCAAGGCAGCTGCGAAAGAACCCGCTGAGAAGAAGGAGACAAAAGCGAAGCCTGCGACAAAGTCAAGAGGAACGAAACGCGCGACCGAGCCAGAAACCGAGCCTGAGCCGATGACAATCCCCGAGACACAACAAGAGCCAGATGTAGACACAATGGACATCGAAGACTCGATTGAAATGGGAGAGGAGATACCTGAAAGCATGCCTCCACCACAATCACAACCCTCCGCACGGCGAGCGCAAGCTCAACCGAACAGCAGAGCGCGCCGAACATCAGCCTCACGGAAAAGAACAGGAAGCGTATCAGACTCTGAACGCGATCCAGTGATGCGACGGAAAGTCGGTGACCTCACCCGGAAGCTCGATGCTATGACTGCCAAGTACGAAGCGCTCAAGGAGTCTGCGTCAACAGGCAAGGAATCGAACTTTGAGCAGCTTAAGAAGCGGACAGAGCAGATTGCCAAAGGTATGACTTTCTACATCTACATGTTATGAGGAAGCTTGTTGCTAACGCGAAAGACAGACCAAGACGCCGTAATCAAATCCCTAAAAACGCAACTCACCGACCTCCAATCCCGTACCTCGACGCTCACAACCCTGAAGAAAGACCTCGCAGCCTCTACAAAGGAAACCAGTCGTCTCGCAGCAGAAAACAAGAAACTCGCCGATGCCCTCGCGACGGCGCAGAATGAGAGCAAGACATTGTCTAGCAAACTCGCGGCTGCCCGTTCCTCCTCACAACAGCCCGAGACAAAGAACGTACCTGGCAGCGCGGTGAAGCAAAGGACAACAGGAGTGGTGTTACCGGGTACAGCGGAAGCAGCCAAGGAAGCGACGCTCGCGAAGCAAAAAGTGGATTTGTATAGCGATTTGACGAATTTGGTTGTCCTGGGTGTGAAGAGGAGTGAGGATGAGGAGGATGTGTTTGATTGTTTGCAGACGGGGAGGAATGGGAGTAAGTCTTTTCCACCATCCACATCCCTCTACCATCCCTTTCCCATTACCACTGCCCTTACCATTCCCCGTCCAGTATACTGACGTTCCCATAGCTCTACATTTCCACCTCACAGTCGCGACATCGGGCTCCTCCTACGAAGAAACAGAGTTCATCTACCAGCCGCTGCTTAATGAGCAAAGAGACAGGGAACTATTGGACTTGTTGCCGGATTATCTCACCGAGGAGATTTGTTTCCCCAGGGCGCAGGCGGCGAAGTTTTATTGCAAAGTTGTTGATAGTATGAGTAAGAAGATTGTGCTTGAAGAGGATGGGGAGTAAGATGGGATGGATGTGCGTGGGAAAGAGGAATAAAAGGATGAATGAGAGGGGGATGAGAAGGGCGGAGGGAGGCAAAGAGGGGCAGGTGGAATGCGTTCTCCTTGTCATGTCATGGATTGGTGACGAGGGCTTTATACCAGGTTGATTACATCTTTCTGCTTGTTTGTTAAGATCGCAAATACCCAGTCAAGTTCACGTTTATCAATTCCTCTCAAATCGACAATAGCAGTGCTCCGTAAAGATAGTGGATAGAGTCGTTCCAATGCTTGCTTGTTTGTTGGTACAATCGGCGCATGTATCTACACTGTCCCGTATCCTCGAGGCACACGCGCGTTTATCCGACGATTTCATCTGATTCCGCTACGCATGTTCTCGTCTATCGTCCACTATATTCAATCCCCTCGATCCGAACGGTATGTTGGGGGTTGTATCGTGTTTATTGCTTTCCTTGGACCTTGTCGGCGGCCTTCTTGACGTACTCCCTGTTGTATGTGTTAGCCCTAGTCCTCACATCTATTATCGATTCCAGCAACAGCCTCCCTGCTCCGTCGCAAGAGCTCGTGCCGCAACGACTGCATGGATGTGCGTAGGTTTGTGGATATGTAGTGTGTACGCACTTGACAAAGTTCTCCTCATCAGGGCTCTTCGCGTTGATCGGGGGAGTGGTAGGGTCCTCAGCCTTCTTGCCGCCCATGGAGAGCGCAGCACCGGTGAAGGTTATGCCGAGGGTGGCCATCGCGAGCTGCAGAAGAGTAATGGTTAGCTTCCATCCTTGAAGATATGTCCATTCCATCTTTCCAAGCCCCAAAAATTGCCGTCATAATGACGCCCGGATAGTGCGCCGTCTGGCTCTACCCAGCGCTTCCAATTCCTTCCCAGTCCAAAGTTTTTCTGTTCCTCCGCAAGGTGTGAAGGTGAAAACATACGACGTGCGATCCGACCTGACGGCCCATAATAGTGTACATAGCAACCATCTTTGCGGTATTCGAGGGTTTTCCGTGCCGTAAGCGGGGTGATGCGTCGTCAATGGATGGAGGGTGGAGGTAAGAGAGTCGTGGGGTGGGTGCAAGCGTTGCCGGGTGCTTGCGCGGAGCTCTCTTCGGAAGAGAAGATGGGGCTTGGCGCCGAAGTGTGGCGGTGGGGGTGTGGCTGGTGCACTGGGAAAGAAAACGGAAGGAACTGGCAGGGATCAGGTGGGTGGCTGGTGGGTTACGAAGCGATTTAGTGGGTGTGACGTCTGTATGCGGCTACCGAGGTGGTGTGAGTGAGCTTGTTGGGGCCTGTGAGGTAGGCAGTAGTGGTACCGAAGAAGCATGGGGTGGTAAGCTTATACTACCAGCGCTTGCTCGATTACCTGTTCTTGATCTCTTTCTCTCCGCTTCTCTCTTATGTAGACAACGTGCGCGAAGCTGGTCATTAGAAAAAGGAATTGAGCAACACCGCAACCATGGCGAAAGACAGCAACAAGAAGATCGAAGAGATCGATGGTGTGCCTATAGAGCGACAAGGCGCGCGACCAGACTTCTCGATTCCACCGCCGAGGAAACAGTTACCGAAGGAGCTTCAGGATACACTCAACGATGAGGAGAAGTTGTGGGAAGTGCTTTATGATGGCGAGTATGTATACATCCTCAATCCCATCCTTACGATTGCCAGCAATGCGCCTGCTTCCCCCTCTCTCTACAACATGGATAGCTAACATAATGACAGAGGCGAAGACACAACAGACACCTCCCTCCGCTACGCCGCCTACGCCTCGCGCATCCGCACCATCATGCTCTCCGCCCACCGCTACGTAGCCTACACCTCCGACATAGGCGAATCCTTCCGCCCCATCGCACATCCCTACCTCGTGAAAGGCGCCTACGGTATCTCCTGGCTCTACCTCATGGGTGACGTCTCGCACGAAGGCTACAAAGCGTACGTTCGCAACCAGCGCATACTGCACCCGGAAAAGTACATGGACGATGCCGCGGAGAAGACTTTGGAGAACGTCACGAGTAAAGATAGAGATATGGCGGCGACGGGCGGGAAGAGTAACGCAGCGGGGATCTTCGATAAGGTGCAGGAGGCTGCGAAGCAGGCGACGAGCACGGAAGGGGTCAAGTATGGGGATGCGGGGAGTGCGTTGACGGGTGGGCAAGTTGTTGGTGGGAGGATACCGGCGATTGAGGATTACAGGGCTGTTATGGCGCAGAGAGCTGTGTTCCAGGCTGTTGCGTCAATGGGTCTGCCGGCTTTTACTATTCACAGTATAGTCAGGTACTCGGGGCGTGCGCTGAAGGATGCGAAGAATAAGACGTTGAGGACGTGGGGTCCTATTGGGGTAAGTGATTACGTCGAAGCAGATTGGAAGGAGAGTAAGATGCTAACGATACGATAGCTTGGTCTCGCGGGTGTACCTTTCCTGCCTTACATCTTCGACGAGCCGGTGGAGCATGCGACGGAGTGGCTGTTTTATAAAGCGTTCAAGACGTTTGGTGGTGAGAAGGCGGTTGAGGGAAGGCCGGCGACGGGTGTTAAGGAGTTGAGGAAGGAGGAGACGGAGGCCAATAAGCTAAAGAAGGAGCTGTAGAGAGTTCGGGAGGTAGATACACGGCGCGCGTAGATATCACGACTTACGTTACCCACTCAGTATGAATGTATATACGAAATTCTTCTCTTCGAGACGCTTTTAAGAAGACCAAATGTGATTCGATTCATATAGACGGGTATCTTTGCAATGGACCAAGATCATTCTTTCAAGAGATTCATTGCGCTGATGCTCAAGCCTTTCCTCTCTTCCCTCCCTTCTCGCAAGCCTCTGTAAATACCCTCAACAACTCGGGAAAATCGCACACGTTCATCGACTCAAACGCAGGATTCTTGTCCACCTTCAGAGCAGTCATGCGCGGGCTCTTGATCCCAAAGGCGAACTTAGCGAGAAACCTAGGGTCATCGCGCACGCTGACTGCCTTCAATACTTGTTGGATCTTAGCTGGGTCAGGAGGTTGAGGCGGCTCATCAGGTAGTACGGCCTGCGTATGAGTCTCGCACCACGTGCAATGCCCGCATTCCTCTGCTATGTCAGTGCTCTCTCCGAAGTAGTCTGCGAGTGACCTAGACAGGCAGCGTTTGTCGGTGATGAGGTTGATTAGGGCTTTGGTGCGAGCGAGATTCTGTGTTTCGGTCTTCTCCATGGTTTCGTCCAGCTGCGCGACGATCTTGTCGATCTCTTCGGGTGTAGATGGTAAAGGACGTTCGAGGCGGTAGATGTTCTGCACTCCTTCTTTCTTCAGCTCAATCGCGCCACGCTCGTTCCATTCGTCCATTTTGCGTACTAGATCTGCTCGAGGTATATTGGATGAGTTCGCTAGGTCGTCCAAGGCGACGTGTGTCCATTTACTACTCTGGACGGATGCTCTGACGATAGCGGAAGCTGCGGATGACCCATCATTCTTTACGAGATTCGGGTTCTTCGTGATGTACGAATACTTCGCGTACATAGCTCCAGCAGAACGGAAGAGTCCAAAGTTCAACTCCATTTGGGCGTACAGGATACTAAGAACGATGGCTTTGATGTCGGTTGCCTGCCCTTGTGTATATAATGAGAGCTGGAAAGTATCACCTGCTTTGAGCTTCGAGCGAGCAGGAGAACATATGTCCTGCATCAAGAGCTTCAATGAGCGGAGCGAAGGCCGATCGCCGTAGGTGAAGATGTTGCGGAGATAGAAGTCTTTCGTCGAAAGGTAGAACATGCACGTACTCGGCTTTCCGTCTCGTCCAGCTCTGCCAATTTGTTGACTGTAAGACTCGATGCTGTCAGGTATGTCGAAATGAACGATGCTACGAATGTCTGGTTTGTCGATCCCCATACCGAATGCGATTGTTGCGATAACGATCATGTCGGTGCTAGCCAGAAACTCGTCTTGCGTCTTCGTGCGCAATGGCGCAGGCATTCCGGCGTGATAAAATTTGGCGTTGAAGCCACGCTTCTTCAATTCTGCGGCCAGCATCTCCGTGCCCTTTTGAATCGTCACATATACGATGGTAGGACCTGGGTACTTTTTGACGTGAGCAGCAAGTTTCGACACGTAATCGGCGTCCTTTCCGTTCGCCTCGGCAAGAAGACGTAGATTCGGACGGTACATGGTCGTCCTGAACAGGCCCTCTCTCGATATGGAGAAAGCATCCCGGATGTCTTCGGCAACTTTCGGTGTGGCTGTAGCTGTCAAACACACGACTCTCTCAACTTGTGCTTCTTTTGCGAAGCGAGCAATCTTGAGGTAATCGGGACGGAATGAGTGGCCCCACTCTGAGATACAATGCGCTTCATCCACGGCTAGCAGACGGATACCTCCGGGAATGTCTTTGAGCGACGCAATAAAACCTTCGCTGTTGAGACGTTCTGGTGCGCAGTAGATCAGATCTAAATGCCCTTTCTTGAGATCGTCTTGTGTAGCCAGGAACTGGTCGCGAGAGATGGACGAGTTCAGTACGGCAGCCTTTATACCGCGGCGCAAGAGGGCGTCGACCTGATCCTTCATCAAAGCAATGAGTGGCGCGATGACTAGAGTGACGCCACTCTGTTCACGAGTCCGGCGACCAAGCTCTTCGTCTTGATATCTGAACGCTACAGCAGGCACCTTGTGAAGTTAGATGAGTAGTTCATTTGATGAAAATAGGACTTGCCTGGTAGCAAAGACTCTTGCCACCTCCTGTGGGAAACACAACGACTGCACTACCTCCATCAAGGAGGCGGGTAATAGCTCTTTCCTGTTCGAGCCGAAAGCCATTCAGCCCGAAGCGTCCTTTCAGGATGTTGTTTGCGAGGATTCTGCTAGCCGATGGCGCATCGGTGGTGTTCTCCTCATGTCGACTCCGTTTGGTTGAAGACTCAATGTCTGCGCTGTCGTTGGCGATCTTACGCTTTCCATCAAGCGCAATGTTTGTGCTAGCAGCGAACTGCTCTTCGTCACCCGAAGACCAGCCAAACTCATCGTCGCTCATGTCAGCGTATCAAGCGATGGCTAAAAAGACGTAGTAGTTCGTGTCTTCGAAGAACTGACCGCGACTCTCAATTGTTGGCGAAGGTTGCGGTGTCTATGCGCGGAAGTCGCGACTTCACCTATATCCAGGGTTACACGCCAAGGGATCAAAAGCGCGCTAGCACGTGATTAGACGTGTCACCACCTGCAGTGCAGCTCGCGAAGAGGAACGATAACTGACAACGCACTCCCCCAAGATTCTCAATGGTCACGCATACAGCTGGCTGCATCTCTTGATCGTGCACTGTCAGGCCGAGGCTGCGTTGCTCTGACGGCGACATCTGCTAGTGACGGCCCCATTCCTCAAGCTGAGTGAGAATCACAATCATCTACTTCACCCTTTCGGGACATCCGCCAAGGTACTCTTTGACTATTATGCACGTATGTCTGGGATTATCGACGTGGTTTTCAACTTTGGGACGGTCATCCCGGTGTGCCACGCCGAAATGCTGCGAGGCCACCTGGGTTGGAACTCGCGTGGGATGTGAGTAAATATCATGGTCTCCGAAAGAAGCAGTTGGTAGCGGAGCATTGCGCCGAAATCGAAGATCTTTCAGACCCTGAAGGATTCGCTTTCGCTATTTCAATTCCTCCCGCGTTCGAGATTGATCTAGCGGCCAGATCAAAGCTTTACACTCGCCACACTGACCAATCACTGAGAACGTTTCCTTCTCCTGTACGCTGATCCGATATCCGGTGCATCTACGTTTAGTGAGAAACTGCGGGCATCGAGAACTAGAACGGTCCGATTTTGACCCCACTTTCAGGGACATACAGCAGCTGCAATGCCGCACATTGGGTACTTCACCGGTGCTCTTTCCGGGCTCACACACCTAGGGTAAGCCGGTACGCTACCACAAACAACGCACCAACTCACTCAATTCTCATCCGAGTTATACACGCCACATCCATAGTCTGGATATCAATTGCAAAGCCACTTGAGAATATAGCGTGGTCTTGACTTCCCCAGTAGCGAGTCTGCCTTGCCCGTGCAGCTTCATCGCGACACACTTGCTGGACACCGCCCTTTCCGTCGCATTGCTACGTCCGCATCTTGTATTATGCGCTGAGACCAAGCATTTACCGATCATCATCTTTTACGCCAAACTTCAATCGCCTATCCTTCGTCTATGTCCCGTCGAGGGTTACTACGACCCATCCGAGATGCCGTCGGCCGAGCCCTCCCACAGGCGCCTGCTGGACCTAGAGGATCTGGAATTTGATGCCGCACCACTGTTCGTCATCAGAGCGGGTGAGATAGCTCTTGAATTCGAGTTTGTCTTCTGTAATGAAGCGTTTCGCAGACTCCCTCTCTGCAACTCCATCCTAGCCGAGGAAAGAGCATCACTCCTGTTCCGCTCATGGGCGCAAGCACTGGGTGAATACAAACCTCGATATGAATTCGGTGGTCATGTTTGGACCGCAGAACTGGCAGGGAGAAATGGTGGCTTCAAGCTAGTGAGAGCGACAGGATCCGACGCGCAGCAGCAAGAAGCGCCTTCCTTGGAGGAAGAAGCAGACGATGACGATCATCTCACTATGAGTCGAGCGCCAGTCTTTACACGATCAAAAGCACAGCTCATCAATGACCTCAAGCGCGATAGATCAATATCGCTCAAGAACATTCCGTATACGAACCTTCATGCCAGGTGGGAAAGTATCCAGACTATGATGGAGATGAGCGATGTTGGAGTGTTTGAGTACAACGCAGAGGGAAAGCTTTTGCATGCTAATGAGGCATGGTATAAATTGAGGTAACTACAACCACGACACGATGTTTCACGGCGTTGACAAGTCCCAGCTCCCACCCCAAAAACGTCAATCCTGACGAGTTCTCATTCATGGATCTTGTCTACCCCGATGACCAAGCACTGGTGATGTCCATGTGGAATAAGCTTTCGCAGGGAAAATCCGTTACGTTCGAGATGCGATGGAAGGCACCCACAGGAACGGAACGCGCCGCGCAATGGGTACTTTCAGCTTGTGTTCCGGTCTTCGATGATGACAAGAAATTGATCGGTGTTGCCGGCAATACCGTGGACATCAACGCACAAAAGAAGTCGCAAGAGACAGCACAAGCACAAGTGTAAGGTTGATTTGCAGCATGCCTGATGTAAACATACTGATTCCATTTCTAGCGAAGCACTCGAACAAGCGCGGCTGGCGGAAATGAAATTTGCGCGCTTTGCCCAAGTATCCCCTACCGCTATATACGTGTACATACCTGAGGGTGGTATGTGGGATCGGCTCATCGCAGAGTATTTGCTAATCTTGATATAGGCATGAACTTCGTCAATGACCATTTCTTCGAGCTTACTGGCCATCCACATGGTTCAGTCAGCCAATACGACTGGTTTAACCTCATCGCTAAGGAGGATGTCGAAAAAGTCAAGAAAGGTTGGGAGAACATGCTCACGAGCGGTAAAGCCAAAGGTATACAATTTCGTTTGAACAAGACTTGGGTCAATCAAGATGGTATTCGCTCGAATATATGGGTGCAAAGTTCAAGTTGCCCCGAGCTGGACGAGAACGGCAAAGTGATAAGTAAGATGATGCCTTTCTGCATTCTTCATCATGCATATGCTAATCCCTGTAGGCATTATGGGGACGTTATTCGACATATCACAGTTCAAGTGGGCTGAAAGCGTTCAGCGGCGCCGCATTCACGAAGCGCTGGAAGCAAAACGACAACAAGAAAAGTATTTCACTGCGCGCTCTGCAATCGACTCTTGTTGACAAGTCCAGCTTCATTGATATGACTTCGCACGAACTCAGGAGTGAGTAACGCATCTGCACAAGATATACGAGCCACTGCTAACGTCGTTTGCCAACATCTAGATCCACTGTCGGCAGTCATACAATGCGCCGACTCCGTTATCGCTTCGCTCCAACAACTATCCAGACGCCAAATCATAGCATCGAAAGATTCGTCCGAAACATCCAAGGCAGAAGCAGAAGTTCAGAGCTGCATCGAATCGCTGCTGATCATCGTGTCATGTTCGATGCACCAAAAACGCGTTATTGACGACGTGCTCACCCTGTCGAAACTTGATTCTAACTTGATCTTGATCACGCCAATGCGCGTGCAGCCCGCGGTGGTGGTATCGGATGCGGTGCGCATGTTCGATGTCGAGTGCAATCAGGCGGGTATTAAGCTCGCTTTCCTCATTGATGAGACTTTCAATGGCATGGATTGGACGATGCTTGACCCCTCACGCCTCTTGCAAGTCCTCATCAATCTACTGTAAGATTCTCATCTCCATGTCGCATACCCTCCGCTAACAATGCCAGAACCAACGCCATTAAATTCACCAAAGACCGCCCTCAAAAAGCCATCACCGTCACTATCGGTGGCTCCTGGACCCGTCCACCTAAGTGCTGGAACGAGATAACCTTCACCGACGATGAGAAGTTCAAGACAGACATCACCGACAAAGCCGAATGGGGCGAAGGCAAAATAGCATTCCTCTGGCTAAAGGTCAAAGACACCGGCTGTGGTATGACCACAGACGAGCAAAAGAAACTCTTCTCCCGCTTCTCACAAGCCACGCCACGCACTCATGTCAAATACGGCGGTTCAGGCCTCGGTCTCTTCATCTCCAAGTCTCTTACTAAGTTACAAGGAGGTGCCATCGGTGTTCACTCCGAAAAAGAGCAAGGCTCAACATTCGCCTTCTTCATCAGCACGCGCCTCGCGCACCCACCAGCCGACCAAGTCTCCGCGCGCGCCGTGCAAGCTCGCCCCGTCCCTCGTCGTACCATGACAGGGGAAGAGGCCATGCAATCCATCAGACTCAACGTGCTCATCGTAGAAGACAACCTCGTCAACCAAAAGGTCCTTAGGAAGCAACTGCAAAAGTTCGGCTGGAACATCAGCGTAGCAGGAAACGGCCAAGAAGCGTTGGGATGGCTCAAAGACAGCGTATACTGGCGCAACGAGGAAGACAGTTCCAAGCCGGACAAGAAACACGACCTCGACATCATCCTCATGGACATAGAAATGCCCATCATGGACGGCCTGACTTGCGCCCGCCTTATCCGCGACTATGAACACCAGGGTCTGCTTGCCGCGCCACCAACACCGGGGGTACCATCGTCGGGTCGAGCTTGTCATAAGAAGACGTCATCTACGTCTTCGGCGTCGCACGAAAGGCCGGATAAGCAATCGCTTCGTCTGCCTATTCTGGCTGTGAGCGCGAATGCGCGTATGGAGCAGATTGAACAGTCGCTGGCGTCGGGAATGGACGATGCGATTTCGAAACCTTTTCGTATCCCGGAGCTTTGGCCGAAGATTAGGGGGTTGGTTGGGAGAGTTGCGGATGCGGATACGAAGGTTAGGTCGTGATGTTTTGGGTGGGTATGGTTCAACGGGGTGGGATTTGCATACGGGTGGCGTTGGGTAGATATATGAGCATTGACTCGGCGTTTGGTAGGAGTAGTAATACAGTGGTTTCGATGATTCTGAACATGGTATGCGGGAAAATGCCATGCGACAGGGTGTGCGATACAAAACTCTACATTGTGTCTACTGTCCACATGTCTTCATCCAGGTCATGTTCACAGCCGTTGCTTACATCGATGTCCAAGTACCCTTCCTCCAAAATCCAATTGATATACCCGTAAACTTGCCCCTCGGCTGGCATAGTATCAGGTCGTTCCATCTCGTCGTAGTGTGACATCGCAGAGTCCAGAGTTGCGCTGAAGACGTCAGGGTCTCGTAGAGCTTGTAAACTCGCCCATCGTGGCACGGGAAGTCCATTCATGCAGCACTGATCATGCTCGCCGAGGACATTGGTGGGATCGCGATATGTCTTACGCCACTTGACATTTCTTGTGGGTTTCTGAAGCCTCCATGACGATCCATACTCCTGTCCAAGAGAACAGCAAGTATGTTCACCACCCAAGAGATCGAACAGAATGTGTCGCGTGAGATGGTAAATGTACTGATTCATTAGACGCTTTGGTGGGTTCAGATCTTTGATAAATCTTCGGATCTGATATTTTTGTGGAGCATAGCAGTATCCATCGTCATTTTCGAATATGAATTTGACAGGTGTGCAGCCCTTGGGGGAGCATGTACAAGTACAACCATCGTAGGGTATCCCGAGTTTCTTTTGTATCGATTCGATGTAGTGTTTTTCCATGCTTGATGTGACATTGGAAAGCGTCCCCTCGAGGTCCATGCCCTTTGTATAAAGATGAAGACCAGTCAAATGAGTCTCCGCGTGCTTGCAATCTAATGCCAGACCCCTGCTTCCAAACCAATCCACCATCTCAAAGTTGTGATAGAACCAACTTTGCAAAAACGGCGTCCATCCGTGCTCGTCGGATTTGTCGATATCGTCGAATCCAGCAGAGAATAGTGTATCTGCTGCATCCGGTTTTATATGAACAGTGTTATAGCCGGCTGTGGTGGATAGATACAATCCCTTACCATCGAGTTCGAGAGCCGGAGGGACTTCAATGCCATGCGAAAGAAGCTTTTCGGCGATCGACGGCGCACGCTGTTCCTGTAGTCCGTGGGGTGCCAATTCAAGCTTATCAAAAACCGATGGTGGCAAACATAGATTGGCCAGATCGATAAGACGAGTATGTCGATTCCTTAGCGCCCGGGTGACTTGAAGAAGTATGTCTGATCTTTCTTCTTCGTCCCGCAAGCTCAGCGCATATTGAAACAGGCTGTAGTCTTCTACTGGGGTAAAGAGCCCACAGTCCGCGTTGAGCAAGCATCGCACAGATTCATCGATCCCTAGAGCCACGGCAAGATGTACGGGTCGTCGACCGTAGTTGTCTTCGATATTCACATCCACACCTCTCCCTACGAGCATCCTCAGTCCGGTTGGCCATAAGACGGCGAAATGGATTGGAGCAAGTCCATTGATCGGTGATTTACGATTCAATGTCGATGGCTCAGTCTTTTCGATCATGCGGTGGAAATGCTCCTCTTGTTGTTGCAAGATGATCGGCACAAGATCCCCGAGATCCATGACTGCGAAACATTTTAGGAGGAGCTCGTATCGAATAGAACAGGGAACTCACTATCGATTTGATCTTCAAAGAAGCTCAACTGTGTGACATCGTTGCGAAAACCGATGCATCGATAACCTGGACGGCTATCACCTGTGAAGGGTTTCGACGTATGCCCGTCAGCCTCTACGAACAAATCTAGAATGGTCCGAAGCCCTTCAAATTTAACTCTAAAAGGTTCATACGCTACGTGAAAAAACATTGGGTCCATTAGTTGATCACATGGGGTACCCCCATAATGCGTTAAATGTTCGAATGAGTGGCTGGGGAAGACGTCTCTAATCACGTTGGGATCGGCACCTCTGTCCACCAAAAATTGGAAAAGAGCTGCGTATTCTGCGATGCATGACGGGTCAATATGTGCGATGAACAGGTGGACAGTCTCCTGTCGGATGCGTATTAGAATATAGTTGTACCACCCAAATGCGTATGCTTACATTCAAGACAGTACGACCGTCACTATCCACATCCAGGGCCGAAGCTTCTGCATTGTCGAACATCCGTTGGATCGTGTTGTGGAGCTGAGTCACAAGGTGATGCTGACTACGCTTAGTTATGTGAAGCGTCTGGAGCTCTTTCTCAGTACTTTTAATCGCAAGAAACGCAGGCGAGGTCTTTAAATCAACGAGTCTACTTGTGCCGATGACCATTGGACTTATCGAGAAAGCGCTCATGGTCGACCAGTTCCTTACTTTGGTCCCGAAGTCGATCGTCTGGGATAGAAGCCATGACGGAGGAACAATTTGCATAGTGACTTCGAGACTTTGTTCCGAATTTTGGTAATCTGGACAGTATGAGAAGTGTTGTGTTCGGAAGGTCCGCGTGAATCGAAGTATTGATAATGGCTGCCACCGACGTGCAGTACTGACAGTACGACATCTGCATCTTTGAGGTATACGACCATGGTTCATCGTGCCCCGCCGAACTTCCTGGCTTTCTCTGGAGCTTACATGGGCGTTGTCCATGACGTAGCTACCTCCTCTGTGTAGACTGTGGTAGCCTGGGCTTGTAGTCAATTTCTCGATGGCTGCGATAATCTGCTCTGTATTTGCCAAAGTCATTGCCGTGATCTGTCGACTTGATTGCTGTGCTGTTATATCCGCATCGTATCCTGTCAGTAGGCGTTGAGTGTCTTCCATGATGCGTTCCGTTCTAATGGAAGTGGTCGCTAGGTTCCGGTCGGTCTCTTCGACATGAGAAATCAGCTGTTCTGTATTCGTCGCGATCACATTCGAGCTGCCATCGACTGTCTTCATGATCGTCAAGGTCTTGCCGACATCGAGCCGCGTCTGATCTGTATTCGCTGCAATACTTGATGTGAGCTTGCTGCATGTCAGTCAGTACAGTCGTAGTCTCCAGGTCAGGCAGTCAGCTTTTGCACTGTTGTGACTTCACTCACAGATTCGCTGCTTCTAGCCATAATGAGAGGGTGCTCTTTTTCTGTTCGAGTCGATCACATATGTTTGCCACCTCTTCCTTCTTACGAACAGAGCATATAGCATCCCAGCCTCGTTGCAGCACTCCATCATTCTTGCGGGAGAGTAATATCTCTAGTGTCTTACACAACTCCTCAGCAAGATCAATGTACTCAGCTAGAGGCGTGTCAAACGTGGAGGACGCTACTGCCGTTGCGAAACCAGGCAAGCGGTGATTCTGGATCTGTTGCGCGATCTCGATTTGCTGACGTAGGTCGGTTTGCAGCTGAACAAAACGCCGCGGCACATTGCGCACATCTGAGCAGAAGCGTTCGAGACAGGAGGAAAGGCGGAGAGCTACGTCCACGAACTGGACGACCGCGGCGACGGCGCCCACCACCTCCGCCATTTGAGGTGTTGTGATAAGAAAGATGGATGACAACAGCGGGGAATGGGTTCATATGCATAAGCACGGCTGACCAGGCTCATATTGAGCGAATGAAATGCGTGCATGATCATGTACATGGTGTTGGCGAGGCTGAGCTTCAGCCTTGCTACCAAATTGATGAAGGCGATGAACCAAGATTGGAATTTCGTCCGCTTTATGTCAAGCACAGGCGACTGAGATGTGCTCCGCCGTAGCTGGCATTTGTTGTTGATGATTTACATCGTTGTCGTGGTGTGAAAGTAAAAGTGAAGGCAGGCGTAGACGAGACGGATGGCAGCTGCTGGACCCTGACGCTAGCAATCATTCACGGTTAGCGCCACATTCATCGGAATCGCCTTCCGAGATGGCGCGGCGACAATCGTAAGCTCTTGGTAGCCTAACCGCCTTCTCGAGGCTTCTGATGCTTGCTCAGCTTCGTTATTACACACTGTCGCCTCCGTGTTAGCTCTCCAGCATCTTCTTCACTCAGCCTTCCACACATATATCATTCCCATAGCCACCACAACCATGGCAGCCAACGAATCAAGCTACACCGAGATGAAGGGCGACTTAGAAGCAATCGGGGCGCATTGCCAGATGGAATACTGCAATGTGTTAGACTTCCTACCGTTCCGCTGCGAGAGTTGTCACGGGTAGGTCCTTACCACATCGAAGGCTACGCGTCCCACGCGTACCTACACAAGACACCCGTGGACTTCACCATACTAACACCTCCCCCCAGGAAATTCTGCCTCGACCACCGCACCGAATACGCACACAAATGCCCCAAAGAAGGCGAATGGGCGCGCCAAAAAGCCAAAAACGCCCAAAACACCACCCCATCCGCCCCCAAACCCAGCGTCTACAACCACGACTCACAATGCGCCGACCCCTCTTGCAAAACATTCATAGACACCGCGCGCGCACAAGGCGTCCACTGCCCGCGCTGTAACAGACGATACTGCCTCAAACACCGCTTCGAAGAAGACCACTCCTGCTCCACCCTCACACCCCTCGGCGCGCGCCCCCAGAACTACGTCCAAGCACGCACGCAAACCGCGCTCACTCGGCTAAAAGCATGGGCGGAGCAGAAGAAGAAAGATGATGAGAAACGGCGCTCTTCATCCAAGAAAACAGGCGGTTTCCTCGGCCTAGGCAAATCCTCTTCCTCCACCGCATCATCCGCGCAATCCGAACTCAACGCCCTCAAACGCGTCGCAAAAGGCGAAGCTAGTATCCCCGCTGAAAAGCGCATATACCTCCACGTCGAAGCCTCGGCCGATACAACGAAAGCGAAATACCCCACGGGGAAATTCTTCTATAACAAAGAGTGGACTGTGGGACGCGTGTTAGATATGGCGGCGAAGGCGCTGCAGGTGCAGAATGTGAATAACCGGGGTGGGGGCGAGGAGGAGAAGTTGAGGGTTTTCCATGTGGAGGGTGGGAGGTTGCTCAAATTTAGTGAGAAGATTGGGGAGCCGTGTCAGAATGGGAATATGATTGTGTTGTTGAGGGGGGTGGGGAGTGGGGAGGCGCCGGACTTGATTGATTTGTAGGTGGGAGGGGGCACTGGGAGCATTGCATGGCATGGCGTTTTGTGGATGTGTTTTTGCGCTGGAGATACCCTGGTGCTTATGATGGCATGATTGAATGAATGGATGAGTGATTGTATATCTAAAGAGAGCGTAAAGATCTCATCGAAGGCGTGATTCAGTATGTCAACTTCCCTTGAGCAAGGAACAACGAGCCCATCCCAGCTACTCATGAACACAGACGTAAGCTTGATACAATCATTATATTTATCTTTATCCTAATTCGGTACTGATACAGCACTAAGTAGGCGTCGAGCACTTCGAACGCCGGTGCCATCTCCCATCGCTTGTAGATGCAGAAACCCCAATGTAAACGCCAATCGCAACGCTGTATCGCATGAACCATGCCCTTGGTATATACCCATTGCCCTCTCTGCTTGTGTGCTTGACTAACTCGCACTATACGGTCAGCACACGTCGGTCTGGTGTGCTTCTGACCTTCCTGGGCGCGTCCCAGTCTCCGCGGCGGAGGTGTATCGTTCGCATCCGTAATATGGGATGTGTGTCGTCGCGCGACGAGTGTTGCTGCATATCTGGATATCGCTCGATGTATCGCAGTACGTATCCATCTCTTGCCCTCATGCGTCATCCATTCAGTCGTCCTCGTGCTCCTTATTACTGCACTTCAACCCATGTATCTTGGTTCCCCAACCAACACTCCCGAGGTTATTCGCGCCATCGGAAATAGAGAGAAACTGATCCATGTTTTCGTCGCCGCTGCAGTCGTAATTGCTGGCATACTGTCAGTTCCCCATCATTGACCTCGACGCCAACCACCAACAATAAACGTACTCATAAAACCGACAGCTCCAGTAATCATCCCTATCCAACACAGCCTTGACATCGTGTCCGCCTACTAAGATACTTTGCACGCGCCCATCGATGCTGTATCCCTTGCGTTAGCACAACCACTCCCCCAATCATACGTGAAAGCGACAGATGTGCGCAACATACAGATTATTATCCAGCGAGAGACACTGGTTATTATACGCGTCAACACTAACTTCGCTCAGGAACGACGGCGCAGCAAAAAGCTGCACTTTGATCTTTGTCGCTGAGATGGTGTCATCGGCTAGTACTGTGCCTGTCCATGCCGACAGCAGAAGCAGTGTGGACACAGGTACGAGGCGGCTACTGGGCTTCATATCGGCGGCATGCGATGCGTCCGAAGAGTCGCGCGAGGAGTCGTGCGTTTACGTGGGTAACAGGCGCGAAGTACAGGGGCTCGGTGGTCGGGGTAAAGCGTGAGTAACGGCGTGCGACCGACGATGAGGAAAGGATGAAGTCGGTGGAGGATGACGGCGGGAGTGTGGGTCGGGGGTCAGGTGGGCGATGTGGTTGGGCGGAGTGGGAGGGATGCACCGCCTCCTCATTGCCGTTATGACCGCACGGACGTTTGCGACGGGTTCGTGACTGCCAATCTCCCTATATCTTCTGCATAGCTTGGTCTTCACGATGCGGCAATGCGAATGCGCGATATATGTCGTCTCGGTGCTAGATAGACTGCGAGCTTGTGCGATTAGACGGTGTGTATATGGCTAAAGGCTGCGTGTGCTACATGGCTAGTTCTCGAGTCCGGCTTCGCGACTTGACGTCACATGCTATTCCACAATGATATTACGCCTACATAGCTAGGACGACTTAGGGCCCGGTCATGTTCACTAGGAAGGGATCGAGGGTCTAGGGCTATCACCCCGATGTCCTTATCGCATGCTGTTTATCGCGAGAACTGCAGGGCGGTAAATGTGCAGACATGTCGCAGAGCGTTCGATGCTGAAGATGCGGTTTCGACTATCTCGGTACGGTTAGTTCCCGAGGGGTTGGAGCAAGGAATTGAGCAGACGGTGTTCGCTGTGAAGACGGTATACGAGTAGTCGTTGCTATCATTTCATTATATCTTTTATGCAGTCTAAATGACGATCAGGATTACTGACACACCAATCTAAAACACATTCCTCGTACTGGTGACCTCGAAATCTGTAGTCACCATCACATTATCTTTCCCATCTTGCAAGCGTGACCCATCAGTGGTTCCAGTTGGTGTTGGGCTAGCCTTTCGGTCCAGAAAAGTCAACTCCATTTCATCGTCCATGGTGCCGCCCTGAATATTTGAGCTGTGTCCGTTGAAGTTGATACCCTTGCTACCAATCGTTTTGCCGGAGCCAGCTTGTAGATAGCCTGAGTTGCTGCGGTTGGATGAGGTAGCGGGTGTGGGCTTGATGATGAGTGCCTTTAACGACGGGAGCGAGACGACGATGACGGCTGTGCACATTTCGGCCGTGCACCAGAGGTCTGGGGGCTGTTAGTGGAGGATTGGGGAGGGGAGATGGGAAGGGTGACGTACTGCCGTCGGCGTCGGCGATGTCGTAGTCCATGTTGTAGACGATGAAACGGGCGAGACTGATTGCCATGGTGATGGCGCCTAGAGAGAAGATTCCTACCAGGCCGACCTTTTGTCTTCTACGCAGCTTCAAGCAGTTGAAGATGAAGAATGGCAGGCCGAATACTGGGAACTGCGTTAGCTCATAATTTGGAAGGTGAATTTTGGCTACTTACGCAGCAGATCGGTGCCAAAGTTGAGTGTCCAGTTGACGACCAAGTTGGAGTATGTGTTCCATGTTGAGTTGAGCTGGTTCTCAATAGACCTTTTGAACACAAGATGTTAGCTAAAGAAGGACTCGGTCGTTGTAAGGACGGAGCACTCGTACCAGTTGTCTGAAATATTCGGTGCGAGAAGAGTATCGCACAGTATGCTCGCAACAAAGCAGGCGATCACGATCGCAGTAGTGGCATAGACTGCGTAACGAAGACGTCTGAAGCCTTGCGGGATCAACCACCAGTAGAAAGCCACCAGCGAAACTTTGGGGAAGTACAACCCCGTGTCGAAGAAGTAGATAGACACGAATACGACCTAGCAGCAAACACCTGTTAGCTCACTCGTCTCGTTGCGTATCTTGAAGGTCATGTTCTTTACGTACCTTCAGGTATTCGACGGAGTCGCTCCTTGTCTCCTCGTCCAGAGGATGATCAATCAAGATGTAAAGCGCTCTTGTAGAGCAGGCGAACCATCCAAGCGCGCAGATGAAGCCTCCCCAAACGAGGTAGTCGGGGAGAGTGAGTGAGCGGTGCTCCATACACAGACGGACCCAACATCTTAGGATCGTAACACCCAGTGCCAACACGAGGAGTATCCCCTGGATAACCTGTGGATGTGAGTGAGACTTCAAATAATTCGGACTCGCGTAGTTCTTACGATAGAAGTGACTATCTCCATCACGGCAGCAAACACACACACAGTATGTGTGGCCGGTGGAGTTTAAGTTCGCCCCAATGGGAACAAACGGAGAGAAGTGGTGAGTGAGGTCAAGTGCGAACTCTACTTGGGGTTGTTTGACATCTTGACACCTGCATATAGCGGGCAGCGCGAAGCCTAGGGTCAGGGTAGGTTAAAAGGGAGTGGTATGATCCGGCGTCTTGCGCTACACGTCGGAATCATGAGTCGCATAGTTCCAGGCGGCTGGTAGCGTCTGTTCCGTGCTGATCAGTAGTCGATCAACCGGCTCCGCGGGCACTGCGGGTGAAATGAACCCTTTTTTCCTTTTGCTTAACGGGGAAGAGAAGCTTCGTTGTTCTGCGAATACGAGCTTCGCACTGACGTGACGACGTTACCGGAACGTCATGAGGTTCTCGCGACGTTTGTACGCGCAAGATAGCTGGCAGATATCAACATGCTTCACTTTCAAGGCGCGGCGTCTCGGACGTGAGCGGGAACATTCCCCGTCCCGTCCATAATTTATCTTAATCTTGCCGCGAGTTATTCAGTCTCTGTCGTCGGGCAGGCATCATGCATCCACGGAACTGACAGAGGGAGCTGAGCAAACAATGAAACACCAGTACCATACCAACACATCACTAGAAGAAGCCGAAGCAGCTCGAGAACTTCTGAGCCGCGAATCGGGACTCTCGAATGCACAGAGAACGTGGTAAGCTAGGTGCGGGCGCCGTCACGAAGTGCTTAAGTCCATCAGTGTCCTTGGTTGAGCTTGTCGCGGAGCTACCGCACGCTACAGAGTCTTTCTGGGATATCCTCGTGGCTTCTGCCCAGCCGGTCCAGTTTTGCGTTGAGACAGCCTCGTGGCGATGGACGACGCACGCTTGACTCGCGGCAGGGTCAGATAGCAGTCCAACGACTTGGCGATTTCGCGGGGTTGTCTCCGATCAGCATGCAATCCCTCGGAGTGGTCGCGGTCGACTTTCCCTCGACGTCGTCGGTCCTTCTTCACTCATGAAGCGACTGGGAACCTGCGTGGGCGTCTGACACGCCGTAGGCTAAATGTCTTTATTTTGCGATCGAAGGCGTTCCGTAGCGCCATGGTGGACTCCTTGTTTCTCCAAAAGCCCCGACCCTAGATTCCACAATCATCGCGCACTGATCTACAGATCTCTGTGGAGTGGGCCACCGGACCCGTGGAGATGGCCTGGATCTGAGGTCGAGGGTACAGTACCCTTGGCGCAATCAGCGTCTGGCGTCGCAGCCATGCTCCGACCCTCCAGGGGCTATGCGCTAGAGGGGAATGACGCGACATCAGCAAACCTTATACAGTAGGGCCAACTGTGCCACTTTGATATCTGGATCATGTCAAAAGGCTTACAGATTTCCAGATAAATGAGCTTGGTATGGATCACGAGATTCCTCGGCACAAGATATCTCGGCAAAGTCAAGAACACCTGGGCATGATGCGCGACTCTTGATCGCGCTATTCTGGTACACCGCCTTAAGAGGGGGGCGCAAACTGGTGACGCTCGTATATCCTCCTTGGGACATGATAAGATCCAGGTATCGTCGCGATGTAAGAGCAGGATGTGGTAGAAAGCGGTCCAACCCAGCCTGTCACGCAATGCAGGCCGTCGCAGCTTCCCAAACTGAGATAACCACGAGCTGATATCATCAAGAGGATTCGAACAATTCAAGAATAGCTCTTTTCGACCATAAGAGCCGATAGAAGACTTTCGATGCGATACAGAAAAGATGGCGGTGGTTCTGGTGTTCTGGAGATTATGGACGGCATGGCTTTGGTGATGAGGGCACGCACGAAAGACCCGGTCAAAGCTCCTTGCTGAGTAACTGCACCCGTGCACTCGTCCCGATTCATCCCTCTTCAGCGGAAGGGACCATCATAGGGCTTCCAGCATGTACAATGTCACTGAGGCTCCCTTCGCCGATATATCTTCACTGCCTCAGAATTGAGCCGCCCTCGAGACGCCCTTGCCGTGGCTGCGTCACCGCTTCGTTGCTTCCTGCTACTTGGTCCGACCCTCCCGCAATGCCGGTCCCCTTAGCAGCCGCACCGCAATGGTGTATACGACAATAGCAACGAGGCTCGCGCTCGCCCACGTCCCGTAAGACTGAAAGTATGTGAGGTCCCTCTGCTTGTAGCCAGCAATCTGCATCGACGTCGTTCGCAAAAGCCCGCTGAGAGAGCCAATGACCAGATAGTCCTTCAGACCAACATTGGCAAGATCCATCTTCAATGCGCGCTGATATGGTGGAAAAGAACGCGTTGATGGAGGATGGGTAAGCAATTTACGACTCAGCAGTGGCTTGGAAGGTTCCGATGACAAAGTTTTCCGCGGCTATGGCATCTAAACGATCGAGATAAGAGTGGTGGATGTAGGCTTCGGGATCTCGGTTCTCCATGCAGGGCTGAGGCACTCCTAGCTTGGCAACCTGAGAACAAAGAAACACCCACCGATCACTTTTCATATCGGCGCTACGGCATGTTGACAATGCTCCCCACGACAAGAGAGAAGTTCACAAACGACGAGCGGCGGAACAGAACGTTGACGCGACATCTATGGCAGCCGAATTGAGAGCATCCCGAAGTTCTCCGCCCACGTGCTGCGTTCACGAACCTAATTCGCTTATACCGCATGCTCATCTCGCACTCCCAGCCAAAGTCCTTCAGAGGCTGCGATGAACGCCCCTTTGCGGCCATGATCCCTGTGTTGGACGGCTTTCCGTGCGCCGGCACCACAGCCCGCCTGCGCCTTTGTCAGGGTCTCGGAAGCCAGTCTTCCACCCGGTAGTGATGAACGCCTGAAATGTCACTTCTAGTGACAAGGCTGGATTAAAGCATGCTGACAAGCAATCAAACATCAATGCCGGGAACACGTTTACCCCGCGCTCTCCTAGCATCCCTCACCACCTGGCAGCGCTTCATCGCAGCTAATACAGCTACATCAATCTCGAACAAGGAGCTTAAGAAACAATGGCGGTGCAGCAAGAAGAGCAGCGATATGCAGACGGCTTTGCTGAGTACGGCAACTTCTATGGCGGAACATCCTTCGAATACCTTGCGCCCCACCCGTCGATATCTCCAACAATAACAGGGAAGGCTGACGAGAATGTCACTTATCCGAACCATACTCACAAGGTGCCGCGAAAGCGGCAAGAGGCAGCAAGTCTTCCGTTGGCATCTTCCATTACTGAATCTGGGGCCAGTATCGCTATGCAGCCACTCACAGCCGATGGCATATCTCTCCAGTCTCGCAACGTCTTCTCACCACTGCGCGAAGGACCACTACTATCGCATAACCCTCAAATGGAACCCTTTTCCGAGCCCCCAACCAATGGATCCTCCCGACCTCCAGAAAGCAAAGACTCGCAAGCTGTTCGGCTACAATTCCCACAACGCGCGTCGAAGTCTTCTCCACCACAGCCTTTACGCTTCCTGAAACATGCATCAACAGTCCCTCCCACTCCTCCGATGTCTTGGGGGAGCACCGATAGCACTGAAGATGGTCTGTCAGACAGGATGCAATCCATGTATATCGCTTTTGATCATCCTTCGCCCTCCACTTCGACGCCACAACCACTGAAGGTCGTCCATGGCATCTCTGAGCGTGTGAGCACTGCCTACATGGCGAACGGTAATCGCAGCTCTAGCATGGGCTCATCCGTATTGCCAGATCTACCTGGGGGTCTAGATCAGTCATCACGAAGAAATATCTCTATATCCACCACGCAAAATATAGAGAGTGAAGCATCCGACATGAGTCCCGGCGATGCTCGAGCTGAGATACTGCGCAGACTGAGCAGGAAGGAGCCGCCATCAGATCGGAAGGGTGCATCTCCTTTCAAGAAGAGCTTCCTACTCAAAAGAGCGGCTACTACGCCAAATCCAGCTAGTAGTCCATCACAAAACGACCTGACCGATATTCTCGAAGAAGCTGCTGCAGAGGGTAGTCTTTCACTGGTTAGGGCAGTCATTAGTATGGGAGCTGATCCTATGTATCGATCAACTAGTAAGTTGAAGAAGGTGAAGCACGAGGCCCTAGCGAAAGCTACCATGAACGGACGAGCCAGAGTGGTCGACTATCTCTTGAGAGAGGGTGCCACTTACGGAGACGCAACAAAAAGAGAAGACTACACTCCGATGGATCGCGCACTGTTGGCGGCTGCCTATAAGGGACACGCAGACCTCATCGACTGTCTTGTACATCATGGCGCAAACCCAATGGCCGAGCAATGGCCAAGGGAGATGTATGACGCGCAACACTACTGGAATGAGATCCAAGTTCGCGTCACGAAGACGAGCTTCCTCGATGGCCTTTCGAAGTGGAAGAATGTCGATCGCGGTATGAGTACCATTAAACTCGTCATGCAGCATCAAAACTTCGATCCCACGGCCTTTGTTTCCGGCGCATTCGACAACAAGAGCGAAACAAAGAATTCCGGTGTTCCAAATCGCCCGTGGCAGACGACGTACGAGTACTCTGTTCTGTCTTGCTTCATTCGTGCCGGATGGGCAGATGCGGTGGAAGAGATGTTGAGCATGAAAGGCATGCCGAGGGACTACGAGAAAGAAGACGATGTCTTGCTGCATCAGGAGAAGCTTACAAGAGTCGTATCACCAATCAATGCATTGACGAAAGAAACCTGGGAGAAGCGACCGGAAGACGCACTTCGCATACTAAGGCTACTGATCGACAGAGGCTTCAATCTATGTCTCACGCAACGGACAGCCACAGATCTGGGCCCAAGGACAGCGCTTAGCCGTGCGATCTCAGCAGACGCTGCACAGGCGGTCGAACTCATCTTGCAGACCAAAGGCAGTTTGGTACGAGAGGAAATCTCCTTCCGACGAAACAAAAAAGAGACCAAAGCACTACCACTCGCCACTGCCCTCTCACTCGACTCGCTGGAGACAGCGCGTGTGCTTCTCAGAGCAGGCGCACATCCCCGCGACCCAGCTTTCGAAGACATGAACGTCCTGCAGTTCGCCGCGTACCAAAACAGTCCGACCAACACAACAATGCTCGAAGAAATGATCGGCCTCGCCCCAGAACTAACATACGACGCCTTGAGCTATGCCATAAAGGGCTCCAACAAAGACGCAGTGCGCGTCCTTCTCAACGCCATCTCTGCAGCAGCCCTGCGCGAACAAATCGCCGCTCTACCGCCCATATACGACATGCTGCTGCACTGCACTCCACCCACCAGACCAGAAGTCCAGACCCAGTACCTTGAGCTGATCGATATGGTGGTCCAATGGGATGTCGGATATGCGTTGCAGCGACCCAGGCTTTCGGCGATTTTGTCGGCGATTCGGAAAGACAACTACATCGGTATGGAGAAGTTACTCCAGAACGGCGTGGTGGATGGCAGGAGTTTGGTCTTAAACAGCAAGGCGCAGCCGTGCGGCGAGTTAGGGACATGGACTATGCTCGAGTGCTGCGAGTTAACGGATCGGAGTGCGGAGTGGTTGGGTTTGCTGAGGAGTTATGGGGCGCCGCTGTATCATTGATACTTACTGATATCCCGCGTAAAATGTTTGATAGCTGCTTCAACCTCGGGCTTCCGTCCCCATTTCCCCTTGTACTTGCCACCTTGCTGCTTAATCCTCTCTCTCTTCGTTTCAGCAACCCATTCTCCGCGGAACCTCTGTCTGAGCTTTGCTTCTCCCTCTTGTGCCATCTTCCTCTTCGTGCTTCCTTCTCGCCCGTTGACATGACCTTGGTTGACTGGATTGGACGCGACCCATTCCTCGAGCTGTGGTCTGAGCTTGGGGCCCCAGACAGATTCACCAGCATCCAGATCATCATACGTTATAGCAGGGGTATCTTCCGGAAACGGAGATTGCTGGAGCACGAAATTGGCTTGCACCTCGCGCTTCAGCGCGACCATGTGCGAAACAGTACCGCAAGCGACACCTAGATCGTGCGCAAAGCTGCGAACGTAGAAGCCAGAACATACCGTCAATCTAATCCGTGCCGCAGGTGCTGAGGCCGGTGTCTTCTCGCCGGGGAAGGCGAAGTCATGCTGTCCCGCATCATACCATTCCAGTAAATCACACCTCTTCACTTCCATTTCCCTACTTTCCAAAGCGTGAGGCAACTCCTTGCCCTGTCGCACATAATCGCAAGCCTTGATGCCGTTTATTTTCAGTGCAGAGTACACGGGTGGGACTTGCTGGATGGTTCCTAGAAAGTTGGGCAGTTGTTCCTCGACAAGCTGACGAGTCACGTGCGAGGCGTCTGCTCTTGTCTCCATAGTTCCAGTACAGTCGTAGCTGTCGGTACTCATGCCAAATAAAATGGTGGTGTCGTAGCTTTTGTCACATGCTAGGTACTGTGAGAGCGATCTTGTGCCACGTCCGATGCCTACGATGAGCACGCCGGAGGCCAGGGGATCGAGCGTGCCGCCATGACCTAGGCGGAATACTTGGTCGGAGGATTTGCTGGTGCGTTTCGGTTGGTGCTTGCGAAGTGGCGCAAAGGTAGCGGATGAAGCGAATGTTGACTGGAGTTTGAGAAGTACGTCTGCTGAAGAGACATTCGCAGGCTTCACCACAGCTATATAGAGTCAGCAGCCAGGTGTGGGTGGGAGACGGTGAGATCACCTACCGAAAACTCCTTCTAGCACTTGCTCGTGTTGCTCCGCGACAGCCTTCTCGTTATCGTCTTCCATCGTATCGCAAGTCACGTTATGTCGCGTCGTGAACTTCCGGTCCTGTTGCGCTAGAGGGAAGAATTGTCTAGATCGCGGGGCTAGCGCGTTCTGAAGTTCGCCCCACCTCACGCCCTACGCCTTGCATGCCTCGCAATATCTAGCAGTCGGCCAGAGACAGCCCGAGGTCCTTTGCAGTGTACTGCATTCGCTTGCTAACCTAGATCTATACGCGATCACTTGGTAGGATTGCATCGGTAGCGGCGCCGACTTCGGGCTGACGCCTTCGTCCTACATCCATTTCCAGCCATCGTCATCATCGCCAAAACAACACTCGCGACTTCTAGAGCCATGGATCATCAACAAGTGGACAACTGGAATTTTCAATCATGGAACGAAGATACGATCGACCCTTCATGGTTCGACAACTTCCTCGCTACAGATGTCGGCCAGGGTGCGACTAACGCTGCACCTGATGCTCCTGCCGCATTCAGCATCGACGACGACTTGGCAATCGACCCGAACCTCCAAGACTTTACGTTGGGAGACACATTGCAACCATTGAGTGGTATGACTTCACCAAGTTATCCATTCGACGCGTACCAGCCGACTGAGTTTCACGAGCGCCCACAACCGCAGCGTCATCACACACTCCCCCGCCGTCGAAGCAAGTACTTTAAGCGAAGATCAACGGGCACTGTCAGCCCGATGGTGATACCGAGTGGAAGTCCTCGACACGAAGAGGGTCAGTCATTGGCCATTCAGCGCTGGCGGAACTCGCCGCCTGAAGACGAGGCCGCATCTCTGTCGGCCATCTACCATGCCCTGGAGGATAGACCCATAGGCCATTCACCACGTATCAGTCGGCCTTCCAGCGGCGATGCCTTCCGCAAGTATCGCGGCCCTTCCTCTACCACAAGTCTCGATAGCGCCGCAAGCGAATCCTCATTACGATCCGCGAATTCGAGCCGCTCCGCCACGTCGCAATCGAAGCGTCGCAGTCAAGCCAAGACAAGAAGCAAGGGAAGAGTCAGGGGCAACATGCTGGACCCTGATCGTATATTCAAGTGTACCTTCTGCTGCGACACCTTCAAGCACAAGTACGACTGGAAGCGACACGAGATATCGCTGCATCTAAACCTCGAAAGCTGGATGTGCACGCCGCACGGAGCTTCTGTGGTGCTACCTCTTACGGGTAGAGTACACTGCGCCTACTGTAGTGCACTGGATCCAACACCCCAGCATCTGCAGAAACACAATCATGCGGCATGCACGGACGGCAATAACAGCCCGCGTATTTTCCACCGCAAAGATCACCTCACACAGCACCTTCGTCTAGTCCACGGACTGGAAACACTACCTCTCATCGACGACTGGAAACTTGAGACTCTGCCAGTAAAATGTCGCTGTGGTATATGCAACACCAATCTAAGTAGCTGGGATGAGAGAGCAGACCACCTCGCCGCACATTTCAAAGAGGGCAAAACCATGGCCGATTGGAAAGGGGATCACGATTTCGAACCAGCTGTCGCTGCCCGTGTCATCAACGCGTTTCCGCCCTACCTACTTGCCGAACAAGCGAAGACCGTTGTACCCTTCTCTGCCACGAACCCCGGATCCATCGACCATACAAAGCAGATGATATCGCAGATCCAACGGGAAGAGTTTCAACGGGAAGAAGAGCCAGTACAGGAGTCGCCGAAAGAAGTCACTCAGACACCTGACCATCAAGCTTTTGAAGATTCTTTAGAGGCTCTTCGAAACCTTTCTACGCAGCACGACTATGACTTTGCGAAGGTTTTGACGCGCCATCTTAGTCGCTTTGCGAGACAGCAGATGTTGTCGGGTATTATACCGACGGATGAGATGTTTCAACGCGAGTCCCGGAGATTGTTATATCAGGATGCAGATGATGCGGTGAGGAAGCGAAATGACCCGTTATATACCAGACAAATGCTAACGTGTACCCTAGTGGAACCAAACAGTAGCAGACAATCCGAATTGGTTGCAAGACTTTCGCCGTCGTAGTGGGCTCGAAGGAAGTCCTAGTACATGATACCAATGCTACCTTAGCGCGATACCCAACAATCCTTCTACATGTGCTTCAAACTCCTCCTATGCCGTATCGCGATCTTGAAATATTGCGCCCGCTTCTTATCAGATGGTACCACCTTGCAGAGTCACTTGGTCTTTGAGGTAGGACAGATCAACACTGCTCACCTCCCCAGCTTCTTCAAAGAAGCGTAAGGCGCGATTACCAGTCCAAATCGGATTCTCATCGCCTGTACCGTCGTTAGCTCTTTTGCTATAGCTGAGATGCTACCCAAGAAAAAGGTCTCACCAATCCAGTGCCCAGCCTTCGGGATCGACTCAGCGACAATGTCATCGCCGATCTGCGACCATACCTGTTCCAACAGCGACACAGGCCCAAAGCTCACCTCACCACCCAGCGCCAACAACGGCATCTGCAACCTATGTCCACTTCCAAAAATGGAAGTAAAGTATGCCTCGTCATCCCACGCCGCCGCAAAGTATTCCATACCGCTCCTCAGAAATCCCGGCTTCGCAATCTCATTCGTATACCTTTGCAAATGATTGTCACTCACAGCCGCTGTACCAGAATAACTCGCATGAAAGAAATACCAACTCAACATCTGTTTCTCGCGATCTCGAACGAAGAACTCAGCTGCATCAGGCACGGCAAAGAACGCAAGCTGCCAGTTCTGATATAAGCTAGGACTCTGGACGGTTAAAGGATATCCATATCCTGGGAGAGCGTATTCGGCGAGGATGATGGCTTTGACGAGCGAAGGATGTTCGATAGCGAGGGAAGTCGCTAGTCCTACACCCTTATCGTGCGCGAAGACATATGTGGATGAGATGTTGAGGTAGTCTAGGATGGCCTTGAGGTCTGCACTCGCGGCTGCAGCGGTGTAGTTCTTCGAAGTGGGGATAGACGAGTCGCCACATCCGCGGATGTCTGGGGCGATTACCGTGTCTGCTTCCATATTAGTATTCGATGCTCTCATCAAGTATGATGTGCGAAGACATGCAGTTTTGCGCTAGGATGGGTCCGATGGTATGCCACGTCAACGAGTGCTGGGGAAAGCCATGCACGAGCAAGACGGGCGGTCCTTCGCCGTGGTATCGAAAGTGGATCGAGACGTCGTCAAGCTGGATGCGCTCGTGTTCCCAGTCATCGAAATTCGATAATTGCGCGAACGCGAACTTTGGTACAGCAAATGCAACAGTGCTAATGATGGTAGTGAGCTTCATACTGGGGGGTAGACAGATCCGCCGTAAATTACCACAATACTGTCAACATGCGCGGCTTTATCTATCCTCACATACCCGCAGTCGTCGATATCCTGAAGGCCATACATTGGGTCTCCTACGCCTTCTTGGCTCGAAGCGCTGTTGCTTTACTACTCTTTCCTATTGCGCTACTCGATTGTCTTGGCAGGGCACAAGAAAGCTGACTGAGCTTACACGATGCATCGGACTTAAGCATGTAGCTTAGTAAACTTGATGCATCGCCAAGTCGGAGCGGGCAAATAGTTGGAACATGTGCACAGTCGGGGTAACAGTTGGCAGAACTCATGTGTGGTCTACTCGATTTGCTCTAGATGCTCTCTGCCAAGGGCGCCCATGTCTTGTCATACCATGGACGCCGCCACGGAAAGCAACAACCTCATATTGAATGATCTGAAACCCATGAGAGGGTACGGGACTGCTGGTTGGGTCGTGGGGAGGATGCGATTGGGAGTGGTGCAACGAGTCAAGCTCAAACTCGGTCCACAAATACCATCGCATTCTGGAAGGGAATTTCGAAGCTAGAAGTCTACATCATCTCAGAGACTATCTACGTATCAACATTTAGTAGCGCGTATGCAGCAAAGTCTCCTTGAGCTGCGCTCATGATACAAGGCGGAGCCTCCGCTTCTCGACAAAATTGCAGGATGGCAAGCAGACATTCAGCAAGCACACGAGACCCTTGGTTCAATAGAACCTGTGAGATCTGTCCATTGCATGCCTTCTGGAAGGTCCCGCTGACATCTACATCAGACCTTCTTGACCTCGGCAAAGCAGGAAGCTTTCGTTAACCCACCGCCAGTCCTCGGACTACCACCACCAGAACAGCCGAGGACGTCCCACGATATCTCCACCACAGACACACTACGCTCACGTCCAATCGATTTTCATTACGTTACGAAGGTTATGGTCATTACGCACGAAACCTCACTGCTTCCCCGAAGCTTTACGAAGCACCCGCACCAAGCAGCTGGACCTATAACTTTCACTAAGGACCCTACGATAAAGTGCTCGTCGACGCATGCGCGGCGCCACAACGCAAATTAAGAGGACCTATGGACCCATGACTTGTCTGATCGCCTGATCAATCTTCTCATCAATCTCCTCTTTGTGTTCAGAGAAATAATCCCCGACGAAAGATGCTACTTCTTCTTGCGTATAACAACCCCCTTCTGGGAGACAATACTACGACGGCATCAGTATATCACACAAAAAGTGCTTTTGCAATCTAAAACATACCTCTGCAGCTGGCGTAGCTTTCACCACCGCCTTGACTTGCGGTGCACAGGCAGCGAGTACGTCAGCGATAAACCCCAGGATATACACCGCCGCGACAGTGAAGATGAGGAGCTTGATGGTAAGGAGGACGAGGTCGATCTTCGTCTTTCGCGTTTCTTCGTCGAATTCTGCCTGGATCCTTGCGAGCTCACCGTCGTTTTTCTGAGCTTCCAGGTCCAACTTGAACTGCTGTTCTGGTGTTCGCGTGCTGGTGGCTGGAACACGCCATGATAGCTCTGGGGTCGCGGTTGCGGTATAGGCCGGGAGGATGTCCTTTTCGTTGAACATGGTTGCGTCTACTGTGGATGTATTTGCTTGGTAGAGCGGGTGATAGACGAAAGATTTGAGTGGGAGTTTGAAAGTGGTATGAAGGAAACAATTTTGGGACGCAAGTGCAGGCTTTTTTGTAGAGCAGGCGCGCGGGCTGCGCCTCGTCGAGAACCGTGGTTGGCATTCGCGCTACGACACGGTCAGTACCCTTATGACTTCTACCAACGTTTATTCGCTCAATTAGATGATGGCAGCCTAGCAGGAAATCTGGTTCTATTTCATGGTGCCCAGGAAGCCGAAGGTCTACAGTCGTGCCTCATCGAATGACTGGCATCGACACCCACTCTAGAACTCGTGATCTTGCCCCAACATGCCCACCTGAAACTAAGCTGCGTGCTTTGTATAGATCGAAACTTCTTAGTCTGGGTCGCTATGTTCCAGGTCCGCAGCAATGTAAGGAATTTCGGCGCCCTCCTCGACCTGTGAAACGTCTACGATCCCTTCCTTCATGGACTCTTCAGACCTGCGATGGCGCTTCAGTCGCACTTGGGCACGCGCGTCCAAGCCAACATACTCTTGAAGTGGGTTTGACTCAACAGTATTGGCCATGTGGTAGCTATAGTACTGTTACTTTGAGACTTCGAGGAAGAGACGTGGTTACCATACATGAAGCCGTGACCCTCCATTGGGTTGAAGTCTTTGACGATGGTGCATCCCGCAGTTGCCGCGACTAGGGCCCTGACCTCCGCTGCTTTCGCGCTGTTCACAGGGCCATCTCTTCCTCGGACGATGACCTATCATGGTTAGCACTCGGTACGGCGATTGAGTGTAACTTGTATTCTTACTGTCCAGAGATAGTGATCTTTTGGTACCGCGGGCATGATGTTGTAGTTGGTATTGGGATGCTTGGCGTCGGGAGCGGCTGAGTTGAGGTAATTGTTTGTGATGGCGATTGAATCTACTGTTGGGTAGTAGAGTTGAGAAGTCAAGGTTACTTGGGTAAATTGATATCTTATATCTGGCCGTTTGCGAAGATGCGGAGCCCGACGTAGGCAGCGAGTATCTTACCTGCCTTTACCTTGCGCTTTGCGGTGTGACCACGGATGAATCTTTGTTAGCATAGAGGGACACAAACGAGGGTAATGCGATTCATGACATGTGCCATTCGACAGGCGTGTCTCATTGTCTGCTCTATGGCTCGCCCTGTGTAGCTCAATTGAACCATCTCAAAACAAAATCCCCCCGTGGTGACTGCATAAGAGCTTTTGCAGTCGTGGATAGAGCTTGTCGCCCCTTGTAGCTGCCAGGGTGACCGTTCGGGGTGCTCGCGCCATGAGCAGTGGAGGCAGCGCTGACCTTAGCCAAACCGAGCTATACTACGTACTCAAGGTGCCAAGAGAAGCGAAAAGTCATGGAGGCCGCGAAGTCGGCGATGAGAATGGTGATGGAAGAAAAAAGGGTGTGTCGCTTGCAGTTGCCGTGCAATAAGCCGTTCAGCTACCCCGGATTCGTAACGCCAACTATGACGCTTCGGTCGATCTTCACCCCGCATGTCGATTTATCCTCCAACACGAACCCACTAAACCACGCGCAGCCCGCGTCACATGAACACCGTTGCATCAGCATATTACTACGACTAAATGATAGCCCAATTGACGAATCATATGTGCTGTCAGGTCGCCGTGAGGTGTTGATCTCTACAGCGGGCCGACATTCCTGCACGGTTGTCGGCAACCGTCCCTCGGCTAGGTGGTATGGGTGTGCGCTGGTGTATGTCTTCGTCGCATGACGGTCGTTGAATGATGTACATGGCGCGAGCTACCCCTGTCGATGCTTGGGAGTACGGGCAAGCTTCATATAAGTGGAAGCTTGGGGCCCCGCAGTGTTGCTTGTCGTCTCTTGTCGCTGCACCCTCACCTTGACCGCATTTCAGCTTGACGCTGTCGCATTGCCCACGTTGAATCGACAATCGCATAGTTCGCTCGACGCGCACGACAATGGCCGACGACCGAAAACCTTCGATCGAGCATATCTCGGATGACAAAATCGCGCCTACTACTCTGGAAGCAGGAAATGGGGTCATCGATGGGCATCGCAAGCTGGTCCCACCGCCGTTGGTGGCTGCTATGAGTGCCGAGGAAAGGATTGAAGCAGAGAAGAGGATGCGACGGAAGATCGATACGAGATTGTTGCCGATGATCATCCTGATGTACATCATGAGTATGTCTTGGTAGATGGCCGCGGGTGGGCAGCGCTAATAATGCCCAGATTACCTCGATAGGAACAATATCGCTGCCGTTCGCCTAGCAGGTCTTCAAGACGAGCTGGAACTCACGAGTGTGCAGTATCAAGTATGTGATTGCTGAAATCACCAGCAAGTTTCTCACTAACTTGACTAGACAACCGTCTCCATTTTGTTCGTGGGCTATATCTTGATGCAGATCCCATCGAATTTATTTCTCAACAAGACAGGAAAACCAGCCATTTACCTCCCGACGTGCATGATCATTTGGGGTATCATATCGGGCGCTACCGCGGCATGCCAGAACTTCGCTGGACTGGTGGTGTGTCGTTTCTTCCTTGGATTCATCGAGGCCGCGTACTTCCCAGGATGTCTGTTCTACCTCAGCGCTTGGTATACGAGGAAGGAGCTGGGTCTGAGAACGGCGGTTCTTTACTCTGGAAGTTTGATCTCGGGTGCCTTCGGTGGGCTCATCACCGCGGGGATCACGAGTAATATGGATGGCACGCAGGGCTTGAGAGCGTGGCGTTGGGTGTTCATAATCGAGGTAAGTATCGCACGCGCTGAGCCGGGTGTCTGGGATGTTAGCTGATTCTTCAGGGTATCATTACCGTCGCGATTGCCTTCGGCGCCTTCTGGATCCTACCCAACTTCCCTCGAACAACTTCCTGGCTCACAGAGGAAGAACGCCAACTCGCCGTCTACAGGCTCCAGGAAGACGTTGGCGAAGACGACTGGGTCTCGGCGGAGTCACAAACCTTCTTCCACGGTCTAAAGCTTGCGTTACTCGATATCAAGACTTGGGTGCTTACAATCATGCTTCTAGCAAACGTATCCTCGGCCAGTGTTACCAACTTCTTCCCAACGGTGGTCAAGACGCTAGGATACCCAAACATCGAGACACTTCTGTTAACAGCGCCACCTTATGTTCTCGCAGTCATCACCACCTACCTCAACGCCTGGCATGCCGACCGCACCGGCGAACGGTTCTTCCACATCGTCCTCCCTCTCTGCGTCGGCGTAGCAGCCTTCATCCTTGCCGCCGCTACGACTGCAACAGCACCTCGCTACGTCGCCATGATGCTCATGGTACCTGGTGTATATACTGGATACGTCGTAGCTCTGGCCTGGATCTCCAACTCTCTGCCTCGTCCGCCAGCGAAGAGGGCGGCTGCACTGGCTTTCATCAACGCGATCAGTAATACGAGCTCGATTTATGCAAGCTACATGTATCCTCAGCCAAAGAGTGGTCCGGCGGATTTGACAGTTCCCCTGAGTGTGGATTGCGCAACTGCAGCACTGGCCATTATCATGGCGGTCATTATGCGCATTATACTGGGGCGGCTAAACAAGAAACTTGCTCGTGGAGAACACGTTGAAGGAGCAATCAACGCTGTCCCTGGGGTTGGTGCCGAGAGAGGTTTCAGATTCTTGATCTAGAGACTTGGAAACTGGAGATTGTAGGGTAGTGAGTTGGATATAGAGATGATTAGCAGGATTGTGCATCGATTGGTCCCCCTGTTTTGCTTCTTTGCCACCCCCTTCTCCCGTCACCTCACTGGATGACGACGCGTACAGGTGCTGAGACAACAGTTCCCCTCTTCAAATTGCTTTTCCTCAGTGTCTCAATCAGAATTACTCGTGATACATGTGTGAAGGCTGGTGAGTGGCTGGATGTTGACTTGGCGAGATACTGGAAGGTTCCATATCGTCATCGGCCCGAACAAGGCTTAGCGTCTATCGCGAGCTTTGGCCACCCAGGCAGCGCGTCGCGCGACGACTCACCACGTTTTATCGCAGCCCATCCCAGCAGCACATCATCCGTCGAGGATTCAGCAGCACATTCGTACGACACATCACTATCGGCCCGCTTCACCAGAGTTGCCAATACACCTTTCACTGCCGGGGACCATAGAGTGAACGCCTTGCGATAGCTAGCGTCACACTCTGTTAGCGCTCTGTGCACACACGATGCACCTCCACGCGACCACAGGAACAGCGCCGATTATTCAACGCAGACCTTGATCACTTTCGCGTCGGGAATCGCACAACATCAATCACTTCGATACTGTGTAACTTTCGAAGAACCAATCAATACCATCACTCAAGGCAACCACGCGTTGTCAGCTGACGCCACCTGCATATCTTCTGCAAACTTCAAAAGCACAACTTGGAGATCAACCTCATTATGGATTTTTCGAACAGTGCCTTTAGGGCTATGCCGAACTCTAAAGTCTCCGACGACACCATGTCTCATGCAAACCTCGTAATGGCATGTCGATGGGGCTGGACGAGCACCCCGGACGAAGGAGCAAACAACCCCTTCGCCTCTTCATCTACCTCGCAACAAATACCCGCCTCTACGTTCAACAACATCCGGACCAAGCGTTTTGCGCCGTGCCAAGGTCGTCTCTATCACCAGCTACTCTGCTCTCACCGCATCCGAACAGACCTTGTTGAGGACTGTGGCGAAAACTGCATCGATCCATATGGCGACACGGTTGACGCTGCCTTTATATGTAACGAATGCATCCAAGCAGAAGCCGCGAAGATTTGGGAGCAACGGCAAGCGGCGCATAACGCGACCTACCCTCCTATGGGTCAAATGAGTAAAGAGCAGTACGAGCAATGGTATGCCGAGCACCGACAGCTCGAAGCAGAGTTCTCGCGCGACCAGCGAGTATACGAGTTGGAAATTAAAGCAAAAACACGACCGAGCAACATTTGCTCTGCCCTGGAAGCTAGCAAAGAGGAGATGGACTTTGCGACCGAGCTTGACACATTATCTCTTTCTTTGATGGCGTCAAATAACTCAAACGCCGAGCAAGCACAATACCAGCCTCAGGGACGTACCCGAACGAGCTTGGCGACAGATCCTGATGAGCAGCTCCATTGGAACTTGAACACGCTTGCTTTGGATCGCGGCGCATGTGGTATTGAGTACTCGCAGCCGAGTAGTGGAGTGTCTCCAACACGGCAACTGGACCCGGAGGAGCTGTGGAGGAAGCCGCGGAATTGAGAGCTTGTACACTGTTCTTAGTCTGGCGTACATGTCGTGTTGATTAGCGATTGCATAGGTTTGGCGTCTGGAAAACTCCACGCACGTGGAAGTGTTTGTGTAAGACTTTCTTGTAAGCAATAAATGTCTTGTCTAGCGACTCTGCTATCCAAACGACGTAAAACCGTTCTGTTCTGAGTTTGCCAGTGATTCGCATGAAGCTACGCAGCCACACGAAGTTTGTGGTCCGATGTGGGGCGTAGTGATGTGTCAAAGCATTAGCACGACGCACACTGCCCCTCATGCAAAGACAGCACACGTCCTATGGGAAGACTGCTTGGCTCTTCCTTGATCGAGCGTTTTACGTCGAAAAGACCCGCTTTGAAACCGCTGCAGCATTCTGACGACTGAGACTATATACGTTGCATTTGAGAATTTCTCTATCGAAATATATTCGGAGCCTTGGCGCAATGGTAGCGCGTTGGTTTTCGGTCAGAAAGCATAAACACCAAAGGTACATTTCACCAATCACCTCCCATTCCAGCACCATCTAACAGTTTCTCAGGTTGTGGGTTCGATCCCCATGGGCTTCGTCTTCTTTTTGGCCGTTCTATAAAGTACTGCGTTTCGGGGGTCCGCATGAAGTTTAGAACAAGCCGAGAAAAGAATTTGACGAGCCGCCGAGTGATCCCCACAACCAGCAGTAAGAGTGTGAGTGCAACCTGGTTATGTACCTCGCTGCCCCCGCACCGCGGCTGAGTAGATTCGATTTTTTTATTCTTTTTGTTATTTTTGTGCCTTAAAAGAGCAAGGCTGCTAGACGTTGACGATGTTTGCCTGACGGCCTCGTTGCAGCATTACCCCGCAATCTGCCTTCCAACGGCAGATCAACTGCGCAAACAGCCTCATTCTTGCTGGGTCAAATGTTCATGGTGTAATACACTACTCTGGCCATCTCTACTTCAATAGTTCCTCTACCACTTCTCCAGCATAGGCCTCACATCAACCTCATTAACCCAGCCCCTTCGTCCTTGAGTGTGTAGCCCCCAGTAAACCTCTGCAATATCGTCACTCCCAATACTCGCCTCTTCCGGTTTCCCCTCGATGTATTTCTTCGTAAGCTCGATATCGATCACACCATCAATGATCGCGTGCGCGACGTGTACACCTTGCGGACCGAATTCTTTGGCGAGGCTCGTGGATAAAGCGCGTAAGGCGAACTTTCCGGTCGAGAAAGATGACATTTGGGCGTTGGATTTCACGCTGGCTGTCGCACCCGTGAAGATAAGGGTTGGTGGGTAGGTGCCGGCAGGCGGGTTGGACTGTACGTGCGTGAGGAGGAGGGGGATGGCGTTCTGGGCGATGTGGAATGCTCCTTTTCTACACGATTGAGATTTGTTAGTACTGTGTACATGTCGACATTGGAACGACATAAACTCCATTCAGAATAACGTACACGCTAACCTCCCACCCCATTCCAAATTCCTCCGTCGTCAATTCCAGAAATGGCTTCCTAGACGGCCTTGCACTTGCGTTGAAGATCATCGCTGCGACAGGCGCCCCGCCGTGGACTTCTCTGATCTTCGCAAACGCGTTCTTGACGCTCTCTTCGCTGCTGACGTCCGTGGAAATGCCGATAGCCTCACCACCGGACTTGTTTATTTCTTCGGCAAGAGCATCAAAGTTAGATGGATTGCGAGCTAGAAGGACAACGGGGTAGGACTTCGCGAAGTGGCGAGCGAGGGATGCGCCGGTGCCTGAGCCGACACCCGCGATGATGGCGATGGGTTTGTTGGTCATGGCCGTTGCGCTTCCGATGTCTGTATTTTGAGAGTGTGATAGAAGCTGTAGGTAAGATGGGTCGTCCCGCTTCTGTTTGTAATAAGAAAAGATGGATTTGTGTTCCATATGAGCAAGGACAGCTGAGGTTATGGAAGGTACGTTGGATAGCTACGCAGCTTCAATGTTTCGTAAGCATCACGATGTGGAAGAAATTCGAAGTGAATTCGATCAGTAATCTGGGGCACTCTATACCTAGGCATTTCATAGCATCTTGTTGGTAAGCGCTAGCTTCGATTCTGTGTACCGTGTTACTCAGCAGAATCATATCTAGGTAATGGGTCATTCTGTGGAGTAAAGCGTAAAGTGTGAGGTACGGAGGGATTTCAGACCGTTTACGGCCTTAAATTATGCCCATTCAATCTCCCGAGGTCATGTTAGTCGTATCAGTCGTCACGCTGTTAGAGGTGTTCGATGGTGTCTACGTCAGTCGCTGACCCCTCCCTGGCGATCATCGCCTAGCTGCATGCTAGCGATGGCAGTAGTAGAGATCTAGATACTGGACTTTCTCATGTGTTAGTAGACAGCGGTGTTTGCTGGGCGACTAGACTTGCGATCTGTCTGGTGCATGTTGCAAGTCAACAGCAATGAAGGTGTACCCGGACTTCCGCTCGCACAGCGATGTGGCCTGTGCGTACCTGCCCATGGAGGCACGCGTCCACGCGTCTGCATGCCCCAAACATCAAACATCGCGTCGTCGCGCGCTCTCCAAAACTCGAGGCAAAGAACGCGCAATTTGTCTATATTGCGTACTGTCGGCACCAGCGCAATGAAAAGACTGCACCGTTGTTGCCACCGTGTCGCACAAGGTCCTATCCTCGCAAGGACGCGTCGGTCGATATGACGGATCGACGGATGTCGCAATAGTCATGAACTTTCGACCACTGCAGTCCCCGCTTCTCGCACTGAAATCCGAGGTCACTCGACATAAGCATTCGGGCGCGATCATTAGTAACTATGTACCCATCAGAACGGTTCAAACCTTCTCTATCCCGGTGACTAGCTAGGTATATAGACTGTCATGTTCCTACAGTATCGAGAAATGATACACCACATTCCCAACATTCACATATGGCTTCTTTCGTATACAACAGCGCTTTCCAGTGCTGCGTGCCCAACCCACTGACCCCTCGAGGAGAAGGCGAAATACCCACCCCAGAAGAAGAAGCATTAGCTTGCAAGATCAACAGGGCTCTGGCGTCTGGACCCATATCCATCACCAAGAATGCCACCATCGCCGACTGGAGCCACTGGGGCCCCGATCGGAAACTAGTCATACTACGAGAAGGAACAAACCACTGGACAGCCTTCCCCGGAAACGAGAACACAGTCGGCAATGTCCCGATGTGCGCCGACCCCATGGGTCTCCAGTGGATCCAAGATGCCTATGCCGCTAAGCCGGCACCCACGAACACTGCGCCAGGTCTCATATACATGTTGTGCGGAGCAAATCAGCACACTACCACGAACCCGGCAGACAGAACGAGCCCGGCTATTCCAATCGGGCCGCACTATATGATCCTGTGGCCTTTTGAAGCGGAACGAGATGGGTTTCCGGATACGATTCGCGACCAGGGTGCCTGGGTCATGTTCGACAAAACGCCGTACGCTCATTTGCACGTTTGTGGTACACCCTGGGCGGGGAAGGAGTACGATAGGGAGAAGACGAAGGCGAACTGGGATTTACGTTACGAGGATAGGACTTGATAATGATTTTGTCCCGTTAAATTTTTGAAAAACGAGCGATAAGAGCTGGTCACCGAAGAAGCTAGCCATTTTTGATGAGATCGATGATGATGGAGAAGATGTATGCCGTGACGGAGTTGTTGTATTTTTTATAGCAAAGAATACCTGAAACAAAGATGGCGCAGTCTGAAAGCTCAGGCATTAGATCTAAACCACAGTCAAGGCAGCGCTACGTCCATCTCATGCCCAATCAACATACTATGCGCACTCATCCACAACTTTGCATTCCCTCAGCCCTTTAGCTTCAATCTTCCTCTTGTAGCTGATGACCACAGCCTTCTCAAACTTTAACTTCCCCAGGCCCACTTCGCACCAGAGCGAATGCTCTTGGTTTTCGAAATCGTCAAGTGCGTTATAAACTCCGTCGGTACGTTTTATAGTACGGTATAGATTCTCGGGATATAGGCCTTTCGTATCCTGGGCCTTGCAGTCATCCATGAATTTGCGGTACTTGTGGTGATGTTCAGACGCATAGCATGTAGGACAGAGAAAGTTTGGCTCGGCGTGCGTGCATATGTTGACGTCTCTGCAGTTCGGTGCGCATTTCGACGACTCTTTCAGGTGTAGGAAAGAGGCTTGAATAGTGTGGCCGCACATCAGGATATGGACTGGTAGGCCTTGACAAGGCTCGACGCGCTCTGCGATGAAGTTAGGAGCCATGATGTTGATGATGCTCGGCTAGGAAGTCTGTTTTCGGTACAGGAGGGGCTTTCTGGTCTGCAGATCGTAAACTTGCGCGCGCGACTTAAAACTATCCATTCAAGTGCACTGTGAATGTAGCGTAAAGGGTCTCTGATACGTATCGTCAGGTGGCATTGTTACTTTGTTGTACAAAGCGCTGAAGGTCTCATTGATCGAAGACAATCTTTCTCCATTCGCATGACAGGTGCCTTATCGTGAGTTGAACGCCATTGGGGCATCGTCTTCGGAGGTTTGTCAAAGAGCGAAGGATGACGCGAAACGAGCGTGATGGAGTGGCCGCTGCATGGACGCGATTCGACGGGAAAGCTCTTCGGGAAATGAGAGCCTTGGAGATCGTGCTTCTTTGCACGCGATAACTAGCAGCGCATAGTCTGTGATGGATATTGGCAGCCCCGCGACTTGCGATGATGAAATCAAAGGATGATGATGGTCGTGCACAGAATCTTGGTAGACGACGGCCAGCCCAGGGCTGTGATGCACGTGCAGCCTCCTTAGGCTAAGCCTATCTCGACTTAGTGGCGGATGGACTTAAGGCTGTCAGCTGGCTGCAGTGAGCCAAGACGTCACTTTCACAGAAGCAATATCGAACGCGCAACAGCAAGCACCACCTTCTATCGTGGCTGAGCATCGTACGGTAATTGCATTGGTCTTGTCATCCTGAACCTCCTGCTTCTACTGATGTACTAGTCACCTTGATTACTATCTCTGCTTGCCATCGACCTGGCGCCAACCAAGGAATTAACGACACTAGTATAGGAGTCCTGAGTCCTTTCTCATTATCAACCTTGGTGCGCGGACGTGCTGCCCGCCATATCTCGGCCATCGTCATGTCAGCTCTTTGCATGCCAAGCTCAGCGGCGAGAGAAGGGCGGAGGGAAACGCCCACTACGCCCTGGTCTCAACACAATATCCATGAGATAGGGTGACGCAAGACATGGCAGTGCAAATTACTGGAGCTCATGTTGATGAGATATAAGAACGGTGTGTTGCGACTGTGAAGAGCATCACACATAGCTTTCGCATCCACGCCAATCGACTCAGCATACATTCTACCATCTCAACGTTCAGAAGATGCCGCTGTCCGCCGTCACATCTGTAGCCTTCGTGGCCCTTCTTCAGATGCTTCCTGCTACGGCACAAAATATGTCATATGGAGCCAACAACTTCTACCGCAGCGACAACGTCACAATGTGGCCGATCACCTTCCCCAGTCTCTACCAGATGACTGTCGCTGGCAACCTCTTTCTACCCGACAACCTCGATCGCACCATCAATGCTTCTGCCATCGTTGTTGGCCACCCAATGGGGGCTGTGAAGGAACAGTCCGCCAACCTGTACGCTACGAAGATGGCTGAGCAGGGTTTCGTCACTATCTCAGTCGACGTTTCGTATTGGGGCGGCAGTGACGGCGAGCCGCGCAATGTCGTCCATCCTGACGTCTACGCCGAGACCTTCAGCGCTGCAGTTGATTACCTAGGCCTCCAGGACTACATCGACCGCGAGCGAATTGGTGCCATTGGCATCTGCGGCAGCGGCTCATTCGTTTTGAGTGCAGCAAAAATCGACCCGCGTATAAAGGCTATCGCAACAGCAAGCATGTACGATATGGGCGCAGTAACCCGCAACGGTCTACAGCGAGCTCAGAGCCTCGAACAGCGTAAGCAGGTCATCGCGACCGCGGCGGCGCAGCGCTGGGTTGAAGCCAGTGGTGGAGAGACGGAGTACACCGGCGGAACTCCTCAGGCAGTCACCAATGAGACCGATCCAGTGGGACGCGAGTTTTACGACTTCTATCGCACGTCTCGCGGAGAGTTCACACCTGCAGGATCAGCGCCAAACCTCACCACGTACCCGACGCTTTCCAGCCAGACCAAGTTCATGAACTTCTACCCCTTCAGCGACCTCGATAGCATCTCTCCCCGTCCAGTGATGTTCATTTCCGGCGACATAGCACATTCTCGCGAGTTCAGTCAGGACGCATACGACGCTGCTGCAGAACCGAAGGAGCTGATCTGGATTCCGGGCGCCGGGCATGTAGACCTGTACGATCGCGTCGACTTGATCCCGTTTAACAGGCTCACCGCGTTCTTCCAGCAGAACCTGGGCGAGTAGATCCAAGAGAAGCTCTTCGGTGCGTGGACAAAGCAGCTTATGATAATATCCGAAGGGCCTGTAATAGATAGAGTAGCATCACAGCAATACAACGACTCACCCAGAGGCACTCAACTGATTTCAGATCTTCCGTTCGTTCTTTGCGGCAAGCTTGCCCTGATGTGTACCTCGATCGAATCTAGCTTGTTGAAAGAAAGCCTCGGTCTAGCAAACCCGTTTCCATGTGATTATAGTTGTGAAAGAGACGAAACTGGACTATGCGACACATTATCCTTCGACTTCGGTGACCGATCGGTCCGTAAAGTCGCATATAAGAGGTATCGTAATAAAGAGCCAGCACCACGGTACCGCGATGACGCGTTCGACTCTGTCGCGAAACACCTCGTATTTCGTACATCAATGTACAACTCTAATACCTAGCGCGAAACAAGACCACATTGTAGTCTGGCATGAGTGCGCATCTCCCGAGCTCTACTTCGTCGAAAGTTTGTTGAGATAACGCGCTGTCAGGCACATCGTTGGGGATTCGGGCCATTCGGCTAGTCATAACTTCTCTCCAGCGCGGGGCTTACTGATGAAACCGCATTAGCCCGCTCATCCCTTCCTTCTTCCGTTAATCCAAAGGGTCAACAGATGGTAAGCGGAAGGGCGGTAAGCGATTTAAGCATTTGCTTGGTGGCGCTTAAGATGGTGCCAATGTCTTTGCATATTGCTTCGTCTGCAGCCTTGCTTGCTGCTTCTCTGTTTGCGTTGCGACATTGTCTTTTCTGAGAAAACGGGCAGGCGGACGGCAAGATGGCGCTTCGGAACGATGTTGAGGCGTGCGAGAAAGACTTGCAGAGAGTTTCGGTATGAATTCATTCGGCGATGTTCATGATTTGCTTTCTAATACTGTCAACAGGACTCCAAAAACTCTCAGGACTCCCAACACAGCGATGCACCAGAGAATTACGACACCGCAGCAGTTCGCGCCCTAGTTTGGAAACAAGACCTTCGCATCATCCCCCTCACAGCAGGAATCTACCTCCTCTGCTTCCTCGACAGATCCAACATCGGCAATGCCAAAACCCTCAATGCCAACGCCGGAGAATCCCTCCTGCAAGAAGCCAACATGACAAACTACCAATACACCATTGCGCTCATGGTCTTCCTTGTCGCGTACGCCGTGTTCGAAGTACCCAGCAACTACTTCTTGAAGAAATTGAAACCCAGTCGCTGGATTGCTTTTCTCATGTTTGGCTGGGGCGCGTGCACGATTGGGCTGGGTGGCGCGAACAACTATGCGACTGTTACCGCTGTGCGGTTCTTGTTGGGTATGTTTGAAGCGGGATTGTTTCCGGGGTTGGTGTACTATTTGACGTTTTGGTATCGTGCGCAAGAGAGGAGTATGCGTGTTGCTATTATCTTGGCGAGTGCGACGCTCGCGGGTGCTTTTGGAGGCGCGATTGCGTATGGCGTTGGGCATATGAAGCAGGTCCAGGGTCTTTCCGCATGGAGGTGAGTCTTGATGCATAGTACGCATGTGAGGGCGATACTGACTTCTACAAAGGTGGCTATTCATCCTCGAAGGCATTCCTTCCTGCGTCTCATCAGTAGCCGTGTGGCTCTTCCTACCCGACTATCCCGAGGAAGCTTCTTGGTTATCGACATCCGATCGCGCACTAGCAGTCGCACGTCTCGAGAAAGAAGGATCAAAAGGTGATGCGCCGTCGTTGAACTGGGAAACCGCCAAGGCAACGCTACTTGACGGCCGACTTTGGGTGCACTACATCATCTACTTCGGCATCTCAGCGCCATTCAGCTCGCTTTCTCTCTTCACTCCGACGATTACTGCAGGGTTGGGCTACGAGAACCTCCAGGCGCAGCTAATGACAGTACCACCTTACGCCGTGGCATACGTTGTTTCGATAGTCACAGCTTGGTCATCGGACTACTTCAATGCCCGCGCGTTGCACTCAGCTGTCCTGGCTACTATCGGAGCAATCGGCTTCCTGGCATCGGCCGTCCTTCCGGCTGAGTCTTTCCATGCGCGCTACGGATGTCTGATTGTTGCAGCCAGTGGAGCCTTCTCCTGCATTCCTCCCCTGCTAGGCTGGTTGAGCAACAACATGCACAGCACCGCTGCTGCAGGGTTGGCCATTGCATTGAACGTCTCTTGGGGAGCTCCAGGTCAGATTGTCGGTGTTTGGATCTACAAGGCGAACGAGAAGGAGCGAGGCTATCCTACGGGCCATTGGACTAACTTTGGAATGTTGGTCATGGTTGCTGTCGGCTGTGTTGGGTTGAGGTTTTACTACCAGTGGCGAAACAAGAGATTGCAGCGCTTGGGACCGGATGCGACGGGAATGGACAGAGAGTTCAGTTATTGAAGATAGCATATTATTCGGTAGAGCATGAAAGCCTACTGAGTCGCGGCATAAATGACCAAGATGTCTGACAACCAACTTGACTAAGATCTATGCATGGGACTCAACGCGCTCAACACCATTCTGCTTCTCATACTGCATCGCAGTCTCCGTCAAAGCAGGCTTCAGTGAATCCGCTGCTTCGCGCGTGAACTTGCGTGCAGAAACCTTGTGCTCAAACATGAGATCGAGCTCAGAGTAGGTGAAGCCCTTCGCCTCGGGAAGACGGAAGTATCCCCAAAGGATGAACAGTAGCGCAATGCCAGCCCAGAAGAAGCCACCCTTGGCGCCCCAGTTCCAGTCGTTCTTGCCAACCATCTTTGGCATGATCGTGTTTGTAACGAAGACGATGGAGTTGTAGGAAGCGCGAGAGAGGGCGACAGTCTTAACACGGAGACGCGATGAGGGGATCTCGGCGGCGAGGGAGTAGCAGATTGGTCCGAGAGAGAGCTGGATGGGTTAGCTTTGGTTTGATGGCTTGATGAGTAGAGTGACTTACCTGGAAGCAGAAGATCATCAGGATGATCAAAACACCTCCAGCAAGACTGGCGCTCTTGTTGGTCGGTGGTGCAAGGCCGATGAAACCGACGATCATAAGAATGATGAAGATGGCAGTCAATCCAACGAGGTAGATAGGTCGTCGACCAAAGCGTGTCATGATCCACCAGGCGATGAAGCATCCAACGAGACCCAAGCAGTCCTGGCCGATAGTAAGATGGAAAGAATTGTCTTGGCTAAGTCCAACTCCCTGCATGAATTGTGTTCTGGCAAAGTCAGTATGGTTGCTACGTCAGCCAGTCGTGCAGAGACTTACCCGAAACCCATGAAGGGAACACCGCAAAGAGCTTGAGTGATGAAAGCCATGGCTGAGACCTCGGTGCGGTGTAGATCGCTTCCTTGGAACAAATGCCAGTAGTTGGTTCCAGAGCCGACTTGCTTCTCGTACTGATCGGTGACAACCATCATCTCCACGTGCGCGTCTAGGTCGAACTCGATGCCTTCCGTGGGTGTCGTGATTGCGCGAATAGCTTGTTTGGCCTCGTCGATGCGACCTTGTCGGACCAACCACCATGGCGATTCTGGTGCGAGGAAAGTAGCCGCGATGATAGGGATAGGCCAGATCCACTGAAGAGCGAAAGGAATGCGGTAGCCCCATTGAGTTGTGTTCTGCATCAGGCCAGTGAGGATGCCGGTGGACAAAAGACCGCCGATGACCCAGCACATGTTGATCCATGAGGTCATGTATCCTCTAAGATGCATAGGGCAGAGATCCGCAGCATACGAGATTGCAAGTGTCTGGAAGACACCCCATGGAAGACCCTGGATGATACCTCCGACGAGGAACATCTCCAATCCTGTGGAGAAGAACGGGATGAAGATGGCAGCAGTCATGAACAGCATGCTGGCAATCATGGTCTTCTTGTATCCGATCCATTCAGTGATGTAGCCGTTGATGATGAGACCGAGAATGCATCCGACCTATACCTTTGTCAGTTGAGCTCTTTCAGTCGACATCCTCATCGAGAATCTGCGTACCTGTGTTCCATTGAGGATGATGGTCTGCCACCTCGCAGACACAAGCTTGTTGCCATCCGCATCGACTTCATCACCGAACCTGTTACGGAAGGGCTGGAAGGCGAAGAATTTGTTCATGAGACTGGTATCGTATCCCTCCATCACAACGCAAAGCGAAATGACGAAAGAAAAGACGATTGCCTTCCACCAGAACCTCAAGGACTGTCGGACGGACATGTTGTGCTCATTGTTGATAGCTGCGTTGGTGTCGTCTCCGGTGTTGTGGCCTTGTGTCGAGGTGACCCTTTCGGCGGCCACATGGCCAGTAGTCTTCTCTACTGAAGCCATATCGAATTGAGTCCAGAGTATGCCCGGTATCAAAGATGGGTCTTCGGTGTTGATGGGTTGAGAAGATGCAGGTCAACCACAGGTATGGATCTGCGGTCTATATAGTCCCCAGCGCTGTGGTATGCATGCCTGACAGACGAACCCATTACAGGAGTCAAATGGCTAGCCCGAGAGCTTGGGAAGCTAAGCCCCGGTAATGACCGAAATGGGGCAAGACCGCGGTGAGTTGCGGGGAAAGACATTCAGGACAAGAGTGCCCATGGGGAGACGAGGCGTCAAGTGCGCAAATGAAGCCAATCAGAACCCCGACGAGGTTTGCCCGGCCACCAGATCGCGAGAGAATTTCAAGAAAGTTTTCCTCGAGGTTTCCGCCGCTATCGTCACTTGGCGGTCCCGTCCCGACTCTAGTGTTGCAAAGAAAGCCAGGGCCCAGAAGAAGGACTCGCAGCAACCCTGGAAGGAGTCCTTTTCTTCTCATTATGCGCTATAACATAACATGTGAGCTCTCATAAGGCGATTGAAGCAACGTAATGCTCTGAGTAGGACAAACTTCTCGATCAAATCTACTATAGTGTTGTTGTTGTTTTGTGAGAACTGCCCGCTGTCAGCCCGAGCGTGTTTCCAACTTCCGATGCCACGCTAGCCGAGGCAATGTCCACCGTGTCTGCACGAGCCAAGCAGACCCGCTTTCTGACCCCGACCTGAGCTTTCCACATGAGTTTTCCACGTTCCATTCACGTTCCATCCACTTCATCCCCAGGTTCTTGCGCAAGTCCGACAAGCTATGCGCAAACCATCCGCCTGCCAAGCGTGCCGGTAAGCATCTTGCACGTTGTCAGTGGAGGCGAGCGACCGCTAATTCGGTTGGAAGTACCCGACGCCGGAAATGCATCTACCCAACAGGCGGGCTCGCAACGGCATGCGAGTATTGCTTGTCACATGGCCTGCAGTGTCTCCAAGGCCCGCCAGAAGGAGGCTACTATGCCAAACGCCGGGCTAGACTTCAAGAACTGAGTCGGGTACATCGCGCTCTCCCAGACCAAGCGGAAGCACTGCCAAATCAAGGTCATGACGATCTGCCACCGACTGCTTTGAGGCAGGCGCTGGTGGAGCTATACTTCGACTACATTCACGACCAGTTTCATTCCATGTATCACAAGGCGTCGTTCATGGACGATGTCGCAAACAACCGAGTACCGTCTATCGTACTTTTCGCGATATGTGCGCTGGCTGCCAGGTTCTCTACCGACAGCTTCTTCGACGAAACTGATCCGAGAGAAAGAGGCGAGGTCTACCGCAAGGCAAGCGAGAGGTTGTTCAACATGCGCGACCTCACACCTACCACAATTCAAGCATGCGTTTTGCTGGGAGCATACGCTGCCGCGGGTGGTGAGACTGATGTCGAAAACATGTACTACAGCATGGGTGGACGACTTTGTCTGGCCCTCGATCTACCGAATCGACCCGTCACAAGTCTGGTAGAGCGCGAAGTCAACATCAGAACTTGGTGGACACTGTGCATGGTAGACGTTTGGTCATCTACTGCGGTGAGACTACCGCGAATCATGCCGTTTGACACTGCTGTGCCTCTTCCAATTGATGAGATACCGTTCTCTATGATGAATGATGGGGCTATCAGCGACCAAACGCATGGCATCACTTCACCTCTTCTCGCGGAGATGATCAAGCTCAATCGGATTCTGGCGAGGATCATCGACTTCAATCGACTGTGTGTTTCAGAACACCTTGAAGGGCTACCGCTTGAGAAAGGGATACGCGAACTATCCCGCGATCTCGACATCTGGTTGGAGGAAGTCCCCCACCATATGCGTGACACGCCAGCAAACCTGACAGCCTTCGCATCGCGTGGTCTTGGGCGTATGTTTGTAGCTGTGTATCTCGGCTACTACCACTACGGACTGCTCCTGAACTATCAGTTCTTGTCATCTTCAATCGAAGCATCGCCCGACTCCGGACGATATGCTGATGCCTGCAAGCAACATGCCGCCCGACTTTGCGCCCTCGTCTACCGCTCACAGTCCACGCCTGGGAGCGAAGTCTTGTATCCTGCAGTTTCGCATATCCTTGTCGTTGCTTCCACCGTTCAAATCCATACCTTGCTCTTTTCCGGTGACGAAAGCCAGATACGCATCTCAAAGACCAGATTGGAACGCAACTTCGAGATACTCCTGCGGCTGAAGACCTATTGGCCGAGTGTAGACGGTGCAATGAGTCGTCTTCGGGCGTTCCACCAGACCTGTCTCCGAAGCAAAGAGACCAGCTTTGTGCTTGATCGGTGGCTGTTGCGCTTCCTGGTCCAATTTGCCCCTCATATGGAGCTCGAGCCAAGGGATAACGACCCCGAGTACGAAGCGTTGCTCGCATTGAGCAGGCAATCCCCATTGTCGTGCTACTCAGGCCTGTCCATGTGATCATGCGCGACCGAGATTCTAAGCAGCACGCTGGGAATCCTGGAGAACGAGGACGGCGACGAAGTGGTTCATTACGGCTCAAGCTGGTGGAGCCGAAATTAGCGTCGCGAAACTTACGAGCTTTCCTGGAGTGTGGAGCCCCAAGAGAGCCAGGGCTTGGCGACAGGGTCCGTCGCTCACGTTTGCGGTCCACTCGAAGTAGTACACACGTGTAAAGCTGTTTAAGAGTCTGAATTGTGCTTCTTTGCTCGAAGCAAGAATCATCTTCGGACTCCAGTCATGGCTTTATCTCGCAGCACCATTCTCGTGGTCACGACGCTGCTGGGCAGCGCGACAGCGATCAACAATGGCCTCGCTACTACCCCACCAATGGGCTGGGTGAGACATTCGTATCCTACTCTTTAGTTGTCATTAACAGAATCAGAACAACTGGAACGCTTTTGGATGCGATGTCTCCGAAGACTTACTTCTTACAACGTCCGCACAGATTGTGAGCTTAGGCTTGCGAGACTTGGGTTACAACTATGTCGTACTGGACGACTGTTGGCAGAACCCAAAGGGTCGAGACAAGAAGGGAAAGCTTCAACCAGCTCTCGACAAGTTTCCCAACGGATTGAAGTCCATCTCAGATCATCTCCACAGCCAAGACTTCAAGTTTGGCATGTACAGCAGCGCTGGTGAAATGACTTGTGCGAGATTTGGTAAGATAAATCAAATGAACATGCCTCTTGCATCAAACTGACTCAAAGTAGAGGGCTCGCTAGATCACGAGGTCGACGATGCAGAAAGCTTTGCAAGCTGGGGTATCGATATGTTGAAGTACGACAGCTGCTACCACATGGGTCGTGTCGGCACACCTTCGGTCTCATTCAACCGCTTCAAAGTCATGTCAGATGCTTTGAAATCAACAGGAAGGAACATTCTCCTCAATCTGTGCAACTGGGGAGAGGATCTTGTTCACACAGTAAGCATCACCTGATACCACACCCAAGGATGTTCAAACACTTATCATGAATAGTGGGGAATGAGTATCTCAAACAGCTGGCGCATCACCGGCGACATCTACGACTCTTTCTCTCGTCCTGATGATTTATGCGGATGCAACACCGTATCACCGGGCGACGTCAACTGCGTAGCACCCGGCACACATTGCTCCGTTCTTTTCATTCTCAACAAAGTCGCGCCCTTTGCCGATCGCAGTATTCCTGGTGGATGGAGCGATCTGGACATGCTCGAGGTCGGCCAAGGCGGTATGACTGACGAAGAGTACAAAGCACATTTCGCTCTCTGGGCCGCCATCAAGTCTCCGTTATTCCTCGGAAACGACCTGCGCAACATGCCAGCTTCCGCTCTCACCATCATCAATAATCCAGCCATTATTGCGCTGAGCCAGGATCCCCATGGACGTAGCGTAACGCGTGTTCGAAGGGATACGGAAGGTGTAGCGAAAGACGAGTGGGGTATGGGTGAGACGCACGTGTGGGCAGGTCATCTCCAGAACGGCGATGAAGTCGTGATCTTCCTCAACGCTGGTGGCGAAGACATGGAGATGAGCGTCTCCCTCGCTGAAATCTTCATCCCATACGGACCCGGTGGATCAGCCCCACACGTAAAGTACGACTGGGCTATCCACGACCTCTGGGCCCATCGCATGCCCGAAGCGACGGCGGAAGAGCTCCTCGCAGCGGCCTCGCACACGGAAAGAGAATCGATCCTGTCAAAAGCCAATTGGTACAACGCCACCGAGACCCCTTACGCCAAGGGTCTGGTTCAGGAGGACCCACGACTGTTTGGCGAGAAGATCGGCGTTGTTGAGGCTGGTGGTAGGCTCAAGGCAGACGTCAAGAGTCACGCTGCTCGCGTCTTCCGACTGAGACGAATCGCCCCAGAGGACGATCAGTTCGAGGCGAAGAGTATTGCGAGAGAAGACGGTAACGAGAGGGATGAATTGTGATGATGAGTCGATTAGTAAGGTGGATTCGGTGGGACAAGAGATAGCCAACCTTGATGGAAAACAGAAACGGACTTAGGTGCCTAGAGTTGCGATACTTCTCATTCGCGATAAATCGTGTGAATTGTGGAAGGTGCGGTTGGGTCGTTATCTCCAGGTCCTCACAGTACCATGGAATAGAGTGGGTAGGACCAGAGTGTGGACTTCTGGATTTTTCGGATATATGAGATCTCGCTCTTCCTCCCTCTTACACATTTTAACCGTTACACAGGCTATCTCTGTGTTCTTTATCACACAAGTCAATCAAATCTACACCAGACGCAGCCATGACCAAAAACGCAAAGGTCATATCCCCGGCTCAAGCCACATCCACAACCCAGACGACATCCTGGGAATGGTCAGCTCCATACTTCGTTAAGCGAGCGCAGGAAGTTCAGGCCAGATTAGATCTCCAACGGCAGACTATGGAGAACCTCCAGAACCAGCATAAGGATCTTCGGAATCAGAATAGGGATCTCCAGGACCAGAATAAAAACCAGAAGAAGGATCACGAACGCGAGTTGAACACATGTATCGGAACGTTTATTGTCGTTTTGCTCACCTTCGCCGCCTTCATGATATGTGGCTTTCTACCATCTTCTTCGCCCGAACATTGTTCATTTGCGCTAGAAGCGAAAGCTGTCCAGATGACGCCCACGCCTACTACGGTCACGGTCACGCTACCGGTAGCCACGCCTACTACAGTCACAGTCACGCTGCCGGTGGCAACCAACGCCGTGCCGACAATCAAGGCCGCACCAGCCTTCAGCCTGACCCCTACAGCTGATCAAGTAAGCTTCGGTCTTCGATCATACATCTATTATAAGCTCTTAACATGCTAACGCCTCAATAGGTATGGACTGGTCTGACACACGGACAAATATTGTCCATCATCCTCGAAAACAATAAGATCCAAGCTCGATACAACGAAAACTACAGGGCCTGGAGCAAGGAAGAAGACCGGAGGTTCTGGTCCTCATATAGTTCGAAATATTCGTTAACACCAACTCCAACACCTGCTCGATTCAGCGAAAACTATAGGGCCTGGAACAAAAAGGAAAGTGATGGGTGGTGGGAACAGTGGAATGCCCAGGAGGCCCAGGAGGCCCAGAGAAAATCAAAGGATCAAAAGTTCTGGTCTTCGTGGAGTTCGCAATATGCGACAACACCAACTCCGACGCCTGCTCGTTAGGCTACCGCGCAGGTGCTCTTTGAAGGCCAGTGCAAGCATACCAGATTGCTTTTCTACAATCGCTTGGTGGTCATATCTCTGAGCCAATTTTGAAACCTCGTCATGATTGGGTTTCGTGTCGTATGCGACGTCTTTGAACAACTAGCCAGGCGCCTACAAAGAAGGCAGCGCTTCGCGAATTGTATTTCATACTCTAGATATCAGTATACGTTATCTTTCTCTCTCTCGACTTGCGAAACTGCAGCTCTGCGAATCCTCCGCGGGTAGGCCCTACTACATCTTCCAGCTCATTTCTCCAGCATAGTATGCTCCAGAGTCTCTCCTAAGCTTGTCCAGCTTGCAAGTCACCTCAACTCGTATTCTACACGAGGCTAGGTTCTATCGGCGACACCGAACTGACAATATTATGACTTCTTCCGGAAGAGCCGATTCACTAAAGTATCTGATGTTATATCGCGCTCCGGAGGATACTATATATTGTCCGCCTTGTGTACCCTCCCTCCTCTTCTCTTCTCTCCTCTCAGTGTCGTGATATCTACATCCACCGACAATTAATCGATCATCTTTTACTTCTTACCATATACGTCTACCATATATCAACATACGCATCTATATCCATCATCTCAATCTCCATCATGAACAACCTCCCCTCTTCCCCAGCATACTACCTTGGGCCGATCAGCTGCCCCGTTCTCCCAGCTCACCGCATGGATGGCCTAAAAGAGCGCGAGCCATCAAGGGCAGGAGATCTGTACACAGCAGAGATCGGTCAGACAGTCAACACCATCAACCATCAGAGAAACGCGGTCAAGTTGATCATGGCGAGATGGTCCACCGTAGACCCAGTTCACTACCCAACTATTCTGGGCGTGAGCCAAAACGACAGTAAGAGTGAGGACGTGAAGGCTGTAGTCAGCATGGTAAACACCATGCAGACCAGCTGGATCGGCCAGTCCTCTTGGGTCCAAGGCTACATCAAGGGAGAGACTAGTTAGCACGATCTCCAAGCCCATATCAACAATCTCAACCGATTTCGACTCCTGCTCAAGGTACCACAGCAAAATGAGACTCCCTTGCAGAGGACCGCCCGCCGAGCTTTGCAACGCGCATACAAGAAGGCAGTTAGGATTCATATCGCGCACAGCTAGACAGGTGACCTGCAAGCCTACATCAATAACCTCAGTCGTATGAGTGCGACCTTGGAATGACTGAGCTCGGTGCCTACAATACGGTTAGATCTTAGCGAATGAGATTTCTCAAGAGAGGCTGAAGGCTACAAGCATCCGCTTGGAGACTAACTATATAACATCGAAGACCCAGAGGAATACAATGCGGTTGGTGAGTAACAGAGCGATATTCCAGAGTGGACTCTGGCTACTACAAAGCCACCTACGTTGTTTAGAGCTCGCGACAGACAAATGCCGGGAGGCTCGAGCATACGATCAAGAAGGTTGTCGACACTGTTAATACTATACCGACACACAAGATGTCAGACCTGAACGAGCGAGACCCTGCGAGAGCAGCCAACGAATGGCAGAATCTCTAAGGAAATCAGCCCAACAACAACAAGGTTCAGCGGAACATGATGAAGATGATTATGGCTAGGTGGTCCCAATTCGATCCAATTTATTATAGCACAATTCTCGGAGGCGGGCAGGCGAATGCCGGACAACTCGAGAGTGTCATCAAGAAGTCCGTAGACACCATCACCACCAACTGGATTGGAACTCCCTCGTGGCTTCAAGCTTTTGTCGAGGGCGAAACATGCTAGTCGGATTACCAAGTCATCATTAACAACCTCCATCGCATGTCAAAGCTCTTGAAGCTGATCCCGGAGGGCGAGACGCCTAAGAATCGCGCATTACGCCTCACGCGCCGCGAAGCATACAAGAAAGCTCTGCGCGCCCATTAAGAACACGTCCGTCTGGGGGTAGAGGCGGAAATTCAGACAGCAGAAGATGCGATAGAAGACTTGTCCACAAAGGACGGCGTAACCCAAGTTGAGCTTCAGGGCGCTCGGGACGAAGTCGATTTCCTCCGTGGTCAGCGAGATGGTATTGCAGCCACGACCTGGCGGACATCTCGATCTGGTTCAGATAGCCAGGGAGCGGCGCCCCCCGTCGCTCGCCGCGCCCATCGCCGCCGAGCGTATAAGAAAGCGGTCCGAACTCACATGGGCACAACCACTCAGAAGCGGCACCGGAGCTCGGCGGCGCCGAACAAGCCCTGAACACCGGAAATCGGAAGTTGGGGACACTGCAGACAGCCTTGGAGAGCTTCAAGCCATCCGAGACCAGATTGAGAGTCTTCAAGAGTACCAAGGCGGTCCAACCGCTACCAACGACGGCCCATTCCGTAACTTCGCAGAAGTGCCCGCAGCTGAACCCTACTACGCACAAATGGCAAGCAAGGACAAATGTGCTTTCTGGGAAGCTAGATAGAACCAGGACGTATTCGTGTCGTTTCTCTGGGAGTTCTAAGATGTGATGCACTACAAGTAAGTCCGTGAACTGCAATTTTCGAGCACAAACTAACTTCATCATAGGCGGAACTGGGGCGATGTCTTGCTGCGAACAATGTTCCGCAAGAAATTCTCTTGGCTGGCAGACGTTGTGTCCCAGTATATTCTGGAGCCTCTCAAGGCCACGGCAGTTTGTTAGAGCTCGGCGACTAGGTTTCTCGTGCGAAGCTCGCTTGACTTGCGTAGAAATGACTAACACCTTTAGTGGTGAGACAGCCTTGAAGTAACGCAGTCAGAGGCCGATGTGTCACTAACTAAGTCTCCAGGCGGCAAGTACAGGCAAGCAGGGAGCCGACAAAGGCTTAGTGACACCGCATATCTTCTGTCTTATCGAACCGTGAGGACGATGTCGCTCTTAAGCTCTCTTAAAAAATCCAGTACAAGCAAGTGCGCAGCCGACTACGACTTAGTGCCAATCTCTTACTTTTGGCACCTTACATCCTGGAATCGACGTTGCTCTTACGGGAGAAATACAAGGTTCCTTCAATTCGTCAACTTATTCCGACTATAATATTGGTCAGGGCTTCAGTGTTCACTACTCTCAACATCACTCGACGCTCGCCCTATTTCCAAGCTCTTCACCATTCAGGACGAGCTCGCGGCAACATGAGGTAACCTTGACCGTCGTGGACGGGGTGAGGAGGCAAGGTACCAGAGGGCAATCGCCGTTCTTGTACTTCCTTGGCCGGAGATTACATCCATGCCCAAGGGTCTTCCACAAGCTTGCGATCTTCTCCAGAGTTCTTCAACTATCACGAAACCGCTTGTTGTACTTGCTTATAGCGACAAGATTAGTCAGGTTGCGTTACAATCATTCGCGGGCGCGCTGTATGCTTATGGCTCAGCGATGATATCTCAAACCACCCCGCTCAACGGCATTGTCGCCTACACGCACCCTCGTGAGGTTCCAACGCCAGTCGCATCTAGTCAAAGTCGTCTTCCGCCGCATTAGCTACTCGCCGTAGCTTGATTGGTCGGTTGCACTTCACAACACCCCTCGCGACAAAGGACTCGGGCCGGATCTACCAAATTACTTCCCAAACAAGCTCATGCTATCTGCCGCTATACAAGACTCGTCTTGCTGCGACTTGCACCCTCACCTCGGTGACCTGTCACTGTGCCACCGTGATCCAGCAGTGACGCCTTTGCTGCCTTCTTCTTGCTAGCGGCCTCCTCGACCCGCAACTTGGTTAGAGTGTGGCGGAACGCATCCTCTGTTAGATTTGCCATCTGGTGTCTCAGATGCTTGCTTACACTAGTATGGTGCCACGCCAACTTGACCTTCTTCTTCTTCTTCTTCTTCTTCTTTCGGGTTTTCATGACGTACGCCTCGATAGAGTTTGGCGACTCATACGTCCATACAGTGACTTCTGAGTTCTGCATGATCCTGTTCACTCGGGCGATCGCCTGCGCTTTAGCAGCACAAGACACATGCGACTTCGTTCGCGAATACGTACCGGCTGTGTTGAAGGAATCTCTCACTCAGGCGGCAGCCTGTGCCCCGGCGGCGGTGGTTTCTGGCTAGATGCGCCTGGTAGAGGGGCGGGACCTGTGCTGCCTGGATGAGTGTGAGGCCTCGGCCGCCGTCAGACGCCTCTGGTATACGTAATTGATCCTGGAGATGCTCATGAGAGTTCGGATGGCCGTTACAACTACAACGAGACTTCGCTTCGGTTAGACTCTCCATCTTTCTCCTCAACCGCTCACTCACCCTCTTCTGATCTAATGTCAAAACAGCCCTCTTCTTCCTCTCCCGTTCTTTCTCGACGTAGCGCTCAATTGAGTTGTGTGCATAAAACCTCCAGATAGTCACCTGACGGGTCTGACCGATCCGGTTGATCCTCGAGGCGGCCTGGGCATCAATGGCAGGGTTCCACCTTGGGGTCAGGATGAACATATTTGTAGCCTCTACCAGGGTCAAGCCCAAACCAAAGCACTGAATGGTCGCCAGCATGACCCTGACTTTGTCTTTGGGGTCGTTGAATCGCTCGCGCACAGCGTCCCTCTCCTTCAAGCTCATGTAGCCGTTGAACTCGAGGAATTCGATGCCCGTTGCTCTTAAGGCGTTGGACACAACGTCGAGAGTCTGGAGAAATTCATCAGTGATGATGATTTTCCCTTCGCTCTTGGACTCGTGCAGGGAGAGAATCTGCTCGATCAGCTTGTCAACCCGTGTGGAGTGCCAGTCCTTCTCTGTCTCCTTCAGCAGTTGCTTGCGGGACTCCTTCGCGGTCATGTCGATGTAAGCCTCCTCTTTGGTAAGGCTCTCCCACTCCTCCAAGTCGAGACCCAGACCACTATAGTCTTGGGCTCCCTGGTCTCCATACATGAGCTCACCGCATCTTGGGTGGACAGTCTTCATCCTTGCCTTTAGGATCTTCGGCAGAGTACGCTCTCTCTTCATCTTTTCTGAGGCTTTACCTCTCGCACCCTCCTTCCTATCCCACAGTTGCTTGGTGTCCTTCTGATGAACAGACTCTTCGGGGGAGAGTGTCACCAGGGTATGGTTTTTGATAGCTCGCGAGAACCCGACCAACTGCTTCCCATCGAAGGTGTCGTCGATCCTCAGAGGGAAGACGCAAGCCCTCAGACTAGTCGAGAGAATCGCGTTGCGTTCTCCCTTCAACGTGCGTGCCTTGGACTTCTTCGGCCTCTTCGACACGAAGTATTCGTTGAATACCTTCCGATCGTTCCATGGCTTAATGTCCAGCCACTTCAACAAGGTCTGGACTTCGTCGTAGTCGTTTTCCAGGGGCGTTCCGGTCAGACCCAAGCGCTTTGGCGTCTTGAGTGCGCACATCGCTTGCGAGGTCTGCAAGCGTGACCGGCTCGCCTTGCTGATCTGATCAGCAATGACTGCCGCGTATCCCAAGACCATCGATCCACTACCTCCGGCACCGCACTACCACCTCCTTCCAGTAAAATGTCCGGTCGCACCCAACCGCAAAATGGACGACCTCAATGAACGTCAGGCTCTGAGAGCATCAGTAGAGTGGCAGACCCTCCAATCTGAGGGGCCATACGATCACGCATCCAGAAGCCGGAAGGACAGATTCTGCTGTCACACTTCGCACTGTCCGACCAAGCGCCATCGAGAAGACTACATGCAGGGCTGACATGTATCACTGCGTCAGCGCAAGGGACCGCGGAGACAACGTTGTTTCTACACAGGGAGGATATAAATTACTCGCGCTATGCTAGAAACGATTGTGTTGTATCTTGTCGCTGTTGGTGGGATTGCAGGCGCTCTTGCGAGACGGCTTGTGGGTGGGTATGTAGAGGCGTGAACACGGTTTTGTACGATGTTGGTGGGAGATGACATGTCTGTGTGGTGCGCGCGTATTGCTCTATGAGAGCGCTCCGAGGAAAGAACGCGTCTGCTCAAGGCCGGTGTGGTAGATAGTTCGGATGCGCTGTATGTGGTATGTCTGCTTTACACTGCGGTAGTGGAAATCCATTACACTGGATCCCGCCTGGTCGTCACCACCTCGACTCATTGATAGTCTCAATCATACTCTTGAACTCCATCCTGTTCTCGGGGAAGTACCGGGGAATCCTCGTAGAGGAAGACGAAAAGACGTCGAGGCCTCCCCGCTTCGCTCTCGCGTCGCGCGGCGAGAGCGATAAAGTCCCCGTCGTCTCCTCGCAGACGCCTCGCCCTACCCCTGGAGGCTTGCCAGCTCCTTTCTGGCACTGTCCCACATGCTTGATGTAGCCCTCATTCTCTCCTGGTGTTCCTTTGGCATGAACAGGTCTGTGAACGACCTCTGAATTTCAGCCTCCACCTCGCCAGCTCCATCTGCACCCCCGTCGCCGGCTGCACCTCCATCGACCTCGCTCGCTACACTCTCTTCAACCTTACTCTCCTCATCTTCATCACCATAAAGATATTTTTTCTAGAGTCGCAGCTCCTCTGCTCGTCTAACTCCCTCCATCTCTGCGGCAATTTCCTTGCGCGAATTGTCCTTCGCGAACCTCCACCAACCCCAGAAGCCGAAGACGCTCACCGTTGGTCCGAGGGTGCTCCTATACTCCGCTATGTCGCGTAGTAACTACTGGAAGACTACGTTTGGACTTACGTCGGATGGCGCATGTTTCAGGCCTTTGCGGCCACGAAGGTCCTTGCCGACCCGTTCGAGATACTTGCTGGAGAGTACCCCGCCCCTCATCCATGATCGGATGATGGATTCGACGTCGATGAGCTTGATTTTTTTGTTGGGCGAGCTCGTGACCTCACCGATCGTGGCGCTTCTCTTCTTGGTGACGCCAGCGACGTCCATCTTTCCGAATGCTTTGATCCATTCTTGTTTGATCGCTTCCTTTCTCTTCCCATTTGATATACCGGCCCAGTTGTCATCGAACACGATCTTTTCCCAAGAGAACAGCGTCTCGTGGAGGCCGCCGTAGACCTTGCCGTATCCGCCGTCACCAACGCCCTTGTTGGTCCGCTGCACCCAGCGCGTGGTCACCACTTCTTTGGCGGTGTTGGTGCCGACCATCATTAGTCGCTGATCTGGGGAGGTGACTGTCTGCAGGATTTTTCGGGAGTGATGTTTTGTGGATATTGATGAGTTTGAGGGTAATGATAGAAGAGTGAGGATGAGGTTGTAAGAAAGAGAAACGGCATGAGGCAGAGGTAGACCTGAAGAAGTCGTGGAATCGCGTTCACGTCGAGGTAGGGGAGGGGCTGTATCGAAGACTTCCCGCTGCCACATAAGCGTAACCTCCCTCCCTCCGCGTACCGACGTAGGCCTCCCGAGGCCGTCTCACTCCTAAACAAGCTTCACCATAGTGGACAGAAGAAAAGAAGTTGGTTGCTTGTAGCAAGGCTTGCTATTGGGCTGTGTGCTAATGTATAACCTTCCTATCTAACTGTAGACTCAATCCCCATCACTCTCACTCGTTTGTTTGATTCGACATGTAGTCTTGGATGATGATATTGACGGAGCCCATGACGTCGTTGTACACCAAGTCGCGGACTTCTTGAATGAGCTTATCGCGGGCTTCGTTCGTGACATCGTTGAACAGGTCGTTACGCACGTCCTCGATGAGTGCATCGCGCGCTGCGGTTGTGTTCAAGGTTTTCTATGAAGAAGACGTTAGCATAGTTCCTCTGCTTCACAACTGCGTGGCTAGACTCACCTAAGCCGATATAGTGTCGATAACAGTCTTAGCGAGGGGGGCTGCGTGCCAGATCATGAGGAGGAGGAATGTGCCCTTGACGATGAGAAAGACCAAAGCCCATGCAGTCTGCTTGTTGGCTTGCTGGTTTGCCTGGTCGTCATGGTCGATCTTGGCTTGGGCTTCTTGGCTGCGTTCGCCGTTGGCTGGGTTGACCCATCGTGGAGTGGATTCGAAAAGATTGACGATTTGGGCCCAGGTTGGCGTGACAGGAGGGGTGGGACCTGCCGGTGCCGATGGAGTGACTGGTGAGTTGGGCATTGTGCTCGTTTTGTCTTCGATCTCGTAGTTATGAATGTCTGTGAGAAATGTGGATGGCGGTGGTGAAGAGGAAACAAGAGGGAGAAGGGGAGTAGTCTCCTTTTTATCGAACATGATGGCTACGTCAGCGCCTGGTGCGTGCTTTGAGATAGGATACAAATGTGCAGGAGTGTGTGAGGTGCAAATCCAGAAGGGGGAGCGCGACGGGTTTTATAGAGCAAGTGCGAGGCCTTGCCGAGGGAGGAACTATGGTAGACACTGCCACACTACCCACCCAATCTGCGCACATTACTATAGCATAACCGCTTATTCGAAAGGATTGGGGTTAACTCTTGGTTCAGCCACACACAGGTAGGGCATATGATACTCTTTTACTTTCTGCAGAACTACAGCCAATGAGTATCGCCTGTGTTCTCGCTGCTCGATGAGCGTGACGTCACTATACAGCAGGAACAATGTCAGCTTCCCGCTGCCGTATGAGCGTGCCGTCCTTCCTTCTGCATACTAAAGTCGGCCTCCCGCTGCCGCATAAGTGCGACGTTCTTTCTTCCGCGCACTAACGTCGCCTTCCCGCTGCGTCGTGGTTTCCCACAACACGAGCCATCAACCCAACGTATCCAACTCCCTATGCAAGGCGCCCATAGCCAGAAGAAGTTTATCGTCAACGTCCCCCCGTCGGCCGTAAACAGCAAAGACTTCTGGCTCAGTCTCCATGTTGCTAAGATCAAAAGCTGCGTATTTGCTGTTGAGTTGCCTGAATAAGGATATCGGGAAGGTCTGGCTGAGCAATGACGTTCTAGACGTACTGAATGTGAAGGGGAACGACGCCGGGATGCGGGTAGAGGACGTCGACTTCCTCTTTCAAAGCTAACAATGCCTCAGCGCTTGAGGACAAGCCCCGCTTACCGCGTGCTTCTTCCGTCCTTCCTCAGCCACAGAGAGTGAGAAGGTGCCGTCCACCGCCTCTTGTACACCCGTGGACGGTATACGTGGTTCTCCCAACGCTGTATCCATGCGCTACAACGATCTGGACCTAACCACCGGTTCTCTGAGAGTGACATGCTGCCGACGAAGTCTTTAGCACAGTTAGTCTTGTTGACGGAGGTGTGGTACCAAGAAGCCTACTCTGCCTCTTCCCTTCTTGATAGACTCTATGAGCAGCCCGCGTAGGCTCCTTAGTGCCCTATTAGCTACCGTCACCCTAGTACCAACGTACCCGTAAGCCTCCGCCCCCAACTTTCCATATCTTGAACTATCATACGTGGGTGATGTCTCATCCTGCCCTACCTATCGGGTCAGCGACGATTACGGCTCGCAGTATTGTCAGCACCCCGCCAGTGCATGGAGTCGAAGTTCTCGTTGTGCAGACGTGATGTAGTAGTCATGGTCCATGTCATCTTGTCTGATATTACTCTCCATCATCCGTCACTTCTCCACTCAGATACTCCATATATGCCAAACACCGAAACTGTACAACCATCCAAACATCATCTCATAAATCCCATTACTCATGCCACTCCTTTCCCAAAAGCTCGCACAGCAAGCTCCTTCTTTCACTCTCCATCATCCCAACATACCACGCCATCTCAGCGCCGACCCCCCCTCTTCCCCTTCAGCGGACTCTCCCCCTTTCCACTTTTGCAAAACACGCAAACAAACACCCGCGGCAACCACTCCTCCTTCAACCCCACACAACCCATGTGCAACCACTTGAAGCAAGCCTCACACTGCACCATCAGCGTATCGGCATCATCGACCAACCCATCGCACACGCACCTCGTGCTATCATTACTCTTGCTACTGCATTCCGTCGAGGGCGTAGTCGTAGTCGTCGGCGAGCCGTTGAAGGAATTAGAGTAGGGGTCGTAGGCGCCGTGCGACAGGGCTTGGTGAAGTTGGTTGTGTGACGGAGGAGGATGGGACGTGGACATATCAGCACTCGCCTGCGCCCACCGTTGATTATGCGCGAGCAGTGTGTTTTGCGATGCGCGTTCTGAACTTGTCAGTCGAAGGCATGGGGACGAGGGAAGCGAGATGGTTATGCTAGCGTACCGATGCGTTGTTGACGGGCGCCGACGACTTTCTTCAAGGCGCCGAGTGCGTCGCCGGGGGAATCGGGCATGTGTGTGTCTTCGGGGTCTCGTTCGCGGAGGCTGGGGCGCTCCATGGCGCTGGAGCGACGGATGGTGTTTTCGGTGGCGGCAGCGGTGGAGCGGCGGGTGGATCGTAGCGTTTCGAAAGAGGTCTTGGAGAGGGCGTCGGATGCGAGTCGCGAGGCGGAGACGGAGCGCGCCATCTTGAAGGAGTTGGCTCGTTCGAGCCCGCCGCTGTCTGCTCGAGCGTGTTTCGTCGCTCGACGTTCGGGTTGGGGTATGACGAAGGATGGGTTGCGGCTGACGATTGGAGCTGGCTCGTCATCGTCCGACTCGCTGTCTTGCTCTTCGTACAGTCCGGGGTATTGGCGTCGAAGATCTTGCTGCGAAGTCTGTCGTCTATTCCTGGGGGTCTCATCATCTCCAGTAGGTATCGTCTCTGTGCGAGCCGTACCACTCTCGTCGATGATCAGCCTTGTCCGGGGTCTTCTAATCTCAGGTATCGCTTTCAGTGATCCGCCACTTTGACGCTTTAGTGGCGATGAGCGACGGGGAATCGTTGAGGCGTTAGCTGGGATTGTCATCCGAGGGTCCATTGCTCTGGTTATTCTCGGCCCACTATCGGTATTGCTTCGTTGCAGCACAGGTCTCGCGTTTTCCGCTGAACCCGACGACGAAGCTGTGTTGCTGCGTGAATGCTGACTCTTAGCCTTCTTCGCCATTGCCCTCTCATTCTCTGCATCCCGCAGTTGTGTCTCGTACGGTTGTCTTGACAAGTCGAGCATTGGCTGCTGCTGCGGCATGCTTCCAAAGGAACCGGTCATATCGGGATTGGAGAAGCTGAGCAGCATGTTGGGATCGACACCTGCAGCTGTATATACAAAAGAGCCATTTCTTGAGCCATGTCTCTGCTGGGAGGGTGTATTCGCAAACGACGCTGGCATGGGAGAAGCTTGGAAGCCCTGGAACGCTGGGGTTTGCATCATGTTAGCCGAAGGATGATTCATTGCTTGCCAGTTCATGTCGTGCTGGGGCCTATGCGGGGTTGGACCGAAGGGATCTACACCCAGCGGTACATCTAGATCCATTTGCATGCCATCGTTCGCTGGGTCCCAGAACAGCTTCGATTGAGGCATGGGTGGCGCAGACATTGGACCACCGCTGGGGAACTGCATCATATGTGGAGTGTACTGCAGATCAGCGAAGCCGAATGGTGTCTGGTCAAACAGAGCTCCTGAGGATTCCGGCAGCTGGCTAGGCGTCCTGTGCACCACTGTAGCTGGTGTTGCCACCCCATGTCCACTTTGTTGCACACTCCTCCTAGACGAAGCGTCCCTCGTCGGAGGTGGCGTTTGCATCTGCGAAAAGTCCATGCTGACAGGACGAGAGCCGAACTGTCCCTGTGATCCAACCTTCCTCAGCTGATTAGGGCCCGGCGAGGACGACAGCCTTCGGGACACGTCGACCGGCGGAAGAGGTAGGTTTTGCGGTGCGAAGTGGTTGACATGGAACTCTGGGTCTTCGGGGGTGCGGACGGGTTGGCTGTACGAGCTCGACGGCCGGCCTATGGGCGTCGAGAGTGTGAAGGAAGGAGTCTGCACCGGGGTGTGCTGCCCATTAGGTCGTGGGGTGGCCCAGGCGTCGAGGAAGTGCGAGTGGGGAAACGACTCGGTCTTTGGTGTTTTGAGAGTTCCGTCAGGGAACGTCAGCGACTTGGGAGTGGAGGAGGGACTTGGGAGATGCCAGTCCGTCGATCTAGCACGCGACCCACGTTAGCCTGGGGCACTTGCAGATGCGAGCCGAGACATAAGGAAAACCAAAAGTGAAATCTATCAACAGAACGGGAAGGAGCGGAAGAAGTCTAAAGAAAGGTATTCTTGGGATAGCATGGCAAGGGATGATGGCAACGAGCTCCAAGTGACAACCGTGCGGTGCTGCCTGACCTCTGCCTACCCTAGACCTGGATTGGGACATAGTCTGGTCCGACATGACATGAAGCCAAGGACGGCCGGAGGTGTGCAGATGAAGCTCGTTGCACCAGCCGAACGCTACACGTCTTCCGCCACATGGGAAGGTAGAAGAGAGCCGTACCCATATATGTGCTGATCCAAACTCATAGCAAGCCCAATGACACAAAGCCCTGACACAATGTCCTTCCTTCCCGACCATGTAGCAGTAATATAAGACGTCGAGGGTCGTCCACGAGTCGAGGGAGGCGTTCGGCGGGGTTGGGTCGACGGGTGGTGAAGACAAAGGCGCCCTGGATGGATTTCTTTGTTGACGGCGGGATGTTCTCGCAAACGCAGACAGCTAGACGGGAAGCTGTGAGACCTGTTGGGTAGTACACTTGAGCAGTAGCAGGGGATATGACAGCGTTGTGAGACGTCGTCGAGGCAGGTACCGAGCGAGGGCGTCAGCACAGCGTGGGCGTTGTGAAGAGGCACCCGTTGCTTGCTTTGGGTGACCAGGCACGGCGAAGGTTTCTCACGTACTAGGCAGCTGGTGGGGCCGGGGAAGCTGAAGCTGCAGTTGCAAAGGTAGTAGTTCGGCAAAGATGAAGAATTGATAGTCCCGATCGTGACCCGCAGCTGGCAGCAGCAGCAGCAAGCACTCCGCAACACACTGGCAGCACCGCCTGAGCAGGACCCGGAATGCGGCTTAGGCCAAGTCTCCTGAGGGCTAGGAGGCGTCTAGCTCAGGTACCGAGCCCGCAGGTGCATGGGCCGGCGAGGGCGATATAGCGAGGCTGTCATAATTGGGTGGGCGTGGCAGGGAGGAAGCATGGAAGAGAGGCTCTTTGTCGTCGCCGCAGCCAGCCAGCCAGCACGCACAGCCAGGCGAAGGAAGCCGACGCCTCACCAGCCATGCGCCTAGCAGCGAATGGGGCCAAACATAACGATGAGCTAAGTCGCGAACGGACACGGAACGAACGACACCATGGCTTGGGTGATGCGTGCCGTAAGGATGAGATGGGTAGAAATGACAGGTCAACGAGGTCAATGCCTAGATGCCGACGCTAATCCATTGATTCGGCCCACCAACCAGCGCAGCCCTTCTCCATCTACCTCCTGAGCAAGCGTAAATCATCTACCGGCTACCATCTACAACATACTAGCACCCGTCCTCGAGCTCCATTCCATCAATCATGCAGCCTAACTACAGTGTATGCACTCCTGAATCCTTCTACCCCCACAACCATTCCGGAATGTCTCCGCGCCGCATGCCGTTAAACAAGCAACCAAGAAAAAAAAGTGACTCGCGGTATGCCAGCTGGCGAAATGATTAATCTAGCCGTCATCATGCCAGAAAAACCCACGTACCTGGATAAAAGCTACCCGCTCCCGGCGAATCATGGTCCGAGGGACGCTCTAGATTTTTAGATTTTTAGATTTTGTCTGCGGCAGGCAGGGCGGCGGAGAAAGGGCCACGATAGCACTTGCCGGATTTGATGTAGTGGGGAGGAGGCATGCTTTTGGCCCCAAGTTGGATGCATGTTTGTGACCTGCATGAAGATTGGGAGTATTGTTTTAATTGTTCGTCTGCTTGATAGATGTAGAGCTACATTTCGATGCAAATGTTCCTGTGAAGTACAGCATGAATCGCGGGGTAGATGAGCATCCCACCCCTCGCCTCGTATCTCAACACCCGCTGCGATTAACATGTGAGCTGGACTTTTCGATAGCCGTTCACGCCAACACTAGCCGCCACCCGTTTCATGCAAGGTACCAATCGTTCATTTCATTCTTTCCAAACCGTTCGTCCCATTCATCCAGTCTAAATCCCCCCTTCAGCCCTAGAGCTCTCCCTCTCCGCCAATCCCTCGCATCAATTGATACGATTGGTGACAAACCCCCAAAACTAGTATAGCGTTCCCAAACTTGAAGGAACGATTGCGCGAACCATGCCCACCTGCTGTCTACAGTAAGCGCGCCGCCACCTCCACATCGTTCGCGAGGAGGGGAAGTTCAGGAGATAAGATAGTGGAGTTTACCGGTTCGTCCGGTGGTGCTAGGGTTATTGGTTAGGGGTTGTTGAGCGTTTGGCTGTCTCAGGTATGATCTAAGAGGGTGGATGGGGGACGGGTGAGGGGTCTAGGCGAGATGAGTGGCTTGGTGGTTTGGTGGGGTGTACGTCATAGTAAGGGATTCTATTTCGCGTTCTTTGATCTTCACACGTTATCACGGTGCCGTTCGCTGTTATATGATCCTGCATCTCGTGTGCTTATATGAGCATGACCCATTGTCCAGAATGCCCATTAGAGCAGAGAAGAACGAGGGTAAGTTTGAAGGAATACATTCCACGAAAACTATATACACGTCGAAAGAAAAGCACCCTCCAACCCACTCCCCTGCATTACCTAAGAAAAACCCCTCCGACTAAACTCATCAAACGTCTCTCGCTGGTACGAAAGATCCGATACAGCTGACATGCTGTCTCCATTCCCGTTGCCCCCATGTATCGGCCCTGATATCTCAGACACCCCATCATCCGGATCATCAAAAGGACTCCGTTCGATAAGATGCGCCTGAGAACCGAAACCGCCCACCCCCTCTCTCAGGCTACTTTGCCTAGAATTCGTTGTAAAGCTAGGCGGCCCGTTACTCCGCAAAGAATCCGTCGTAAAACTCGGCGGGCCCCCACCACTCCAACGTCCACTCGCCCTCTCCGAGACAAAACTCGGCGGCGGCAAACTACAAGGTCGATACGGCGGCGGCGGCTCACTCAAACTACTATTGTCGCCGAAGGGATCTTCAATCGGTCTGAGCGTGTTGGAAGACACAGAGACCATATCTGAGGTATCCATGCCGGTAAGGTAGGCGCCGTTGGAGTTGGAATGGGAGATGGGGCCGAGGATGATGGGGTGGAAGGCGCTGGGTGTGGATGTTGGGGGGAGGAGGTGGGAATTACGTTGGTGTTGTGATATAGAGGGGATTGGTGGGAGGATTGGGGGTTGCGATGGAGGAGGGTTTGAAGGTGGTGCGATGTACGGGTGCACGTGTTCGTTCCCATGGTGTTGTTGTGATGTCTGTGATGGAGTCGTCATTTTCATCTCTTGGACTTCGCGCTCAGTCGCAAGGGCAGCGGCGCGTCGTCTCTTTCGTTTGCGCACGCAGAGGAAGGTCACGCTGGCCATGATTGCAAGGACAACAATGGGGATGATGGCTGCGGCGGCGTAGATGGGCGTGTTGTTTGTGTGTTTCTCAGGTAGAGGTAAAGTTGCGCCAGGGATGATGTTTGTTGGGGTAGGTGGTCCGAAGGGATCGGGCGAGAATGTTGAGATAGACGTTGTCCATGATGAGGTTGTGGGCAGGTGGTCGGCATATGGTGTTGTTGCAGAAGCGGAAGTTTGCCAGTCTTGAGACGACGGGGTGGGTCCGTATAGAGGAGGCCAGGGACGATCCGTCGGATACCCAGGTGGCCTTTTGCTTGGTAGAGCAGGTTTCGGAGGCGGCGAGGGTTGGCTGAAGAGTTCGGAGTTCCATGCACTGTTCGTTACTGAGAACTGGGTGATCGACGGCATCGCAGTGTACGATGTTGGTTCAACCGATGGGACAGCAGTTGGGATAACGACTGGAACCAGAGAAACCGTTATCTCATCATCGCTTTCAGTTTCCGTGGGCCAGGGCGGCCCTCTGTCATCTTCATCTTCGTCCCATTCCTCTTTCCTAGGCGGAGCCATTGCGGCTGGACGAACCGCTGACGCGAGCAACTAGCTGTGTATGGATGAGCCGCAGTGGTGTGTTGGGACGACACCAGTAAGGAGACAGGAATCAGACGGAGATGCCTGACACCTAGATATGACCGAGGCGGGGAGCTGGAATGTGGTGGTGGTGATGCTCCACTTTCTGACCAGTGATGGGAGATGCGGGGCCGAGAACGGGTTTTGGGCGTGACCTTCCAAGGCTGGTAGTCCAATCGATGACGCGAAAACGGCACACTATGTATCCTTAGGCAGCGAGTCGTTTATCTGCTGGACTCCTAGGCTGGAAGGATTGACTGGCGTCTTGTTGGTCTTGAAAGGCGATGCAAAGTGGACACGGAGAGGGGAGGGCAATCCTTTGAGAAGTGGCCGCCCGGCTGGGGTGGCGCAGACATGTTACCCGTTGTCTGGCAACATGTGTGCGATGCAAGCTGTCAAGCCAACAGAATCAAAGTCCGAAGGGCCGGCTGCAAAGAGTCGGCGCGGTTGGCTACATGCTGGGATGCTGGGGAGAGACGGACTCAGCCTCGACGCCTATAAGACGAACAAACCCCACCTGCTCGGGAGGGGGTAAATTTAGCCTGGCTAATGTCTAGCCGTCGATCTAACAAAGCTTAGTATGATGTAATCGTATTTGCGTGCTGAGCACAGTTTGACAGCGTTTGTTCGTTAAATTGCCTGGAATGCTGCTTTCATACTCATGGTGTCTTCGTTGTGGTGACGGGAGATCGAACAAACAAACGCAAGGATACTCCGGCACATCCGACTGAGCTGTTATGCAGATCCTCTGGAGTACCCGTATCGCGGTGGGTGATTGGATGGGAGTAGGGCCGGGACGATAGAGCTGACTGTGACAGGCTATAGCTGCAGTTGTTCGTCCTGGATGTTGCAAGTGGGTACCGTTGAGGCATGGTATCGCGACAAAATCCCCTCAGCTGCAGCTAGCAAACGTGAAACACGGAACTAAGCCATGCATTGCAGCTGCAGTGCGGGAGGTTCTCAAGTCCGGGTGTTGTGAGTCTCCGCTGAGCACGTGTGGCGCCTGCTGACGGGCGGCCTTGAATCTTTCTACACGACAAAGACATGGAGCGTTCCCACGCAGACTCCGCATTCACAGCACCGCAATGCGGCATTCAATGTCCCGATGGGACTCTGCTGCAGAGTGTCAGCCAGTTGCCAGGGCATTAGTCCGACCGACGTACCGGCTTGAGCTGACATGTGCTAAAGGCCCGCTTGGCTGATGATCTCATCGGCCCGCACGCGTCGGTTCCGCTATCCGCTGGCATTCACGACGCCAACGCTTAACCCCAGACTCCTCCGCTAACTCGGACATGGACAAATTCAAGAGCGTCGCCAAAGGAGGCTGGCATCCTGAGAAGAGTCGCACTAACAGTGGGAGCGGTGGAGGTGGAGCGAGCGACTCGAAGCTTACACAGGTAGTATGTAAGCTACCTTCCTCCTTATCGGCTGTGGATTAACGGTGTGCAGAAAGGATGGGTTGGGAAGGCACAGGGTAAAGACGCCCATGCAGAAGCCGCCCGCGATCACCAGTCAGCACCACTGTCATCCCTGAAAGACCCCTCGCAGTTTGCGCCGCCGCCCAAGAGACTCGACTACAGCGGCGGTTCGGCAGCATCTGCACCATCCGGACCGTCGTCTGCGCCTGCTGGGTCGGCAAAGCAAAGACTGCAGGAGCGAGAAGAGGCTCGCAGGAGGGAGGAGGAAGAAGCAAACAGACCAGCCCCAGGGCCATACCGACCCGACACGACAGGGTTGAGCACAGCGCATCTGCCCAAGCCTCCTGCGTTCAGACCTGGCGCTGCGACACCACCGACTACAGGTGCCGCCAAACCAAAGCCCAGCCTGCCCCCACGGCCTCCACTACCACCGCGCCAGAACTCGAACCCCGATGAATTCGCACCGGCTCCTCCACCTACCTATAATGAGGCGACCCAAGAGGCAAGACCTGAGCAGGGAGTGCTGAACCAAGGTGCTCTGGGTCGCCTGGGTCAAGCAGGTGTCTCGGTGTCGGGCTTTGGTATCGGACGGACAGCTTCTCCTCCAGTACCGCCTCGCGCAAACCCATCACCGCCCGTCCCACCGCGACAGAACTCAAGCTCGAGGGCTGTCCTACCACCTCCCGCCCCGCCTAGTCGCGGCTCACAAATGAACGAGCTGCAGAGTAGGTTCGCAAGTATGTCTGGACCGAAATCACCAGCAGCTCCCCCAGCCACTGGCACGTCGTGGGCAGACAAGCAGGCAGCACTGCGGACCGCCAGCAGTCTACGCGATGACCCATCCAAGGTATCAGCTTCAGACTTGAAAGGAGCTGCATCGACTGCCAACAACTTCCAGCAGCGGCATGGAGATCAGGTCGCGTCTGGGTGGAAGTCGGCCAACTCCATAAACCAAAAGTACGGCATTGCTGGCAAGATGAACAACCTCGCATCGTCGAGTGCATCCCCAGGCCCAGCGCAGTCGTCGTCGCAAAGTAGTGCGGGAGGCCTAGGAAAAAAGGCACCGCCTCCGCCACCGCCCAAGAAGAAGGAATTGAGCGACGGCTCGGGTGAACCACCGCCGATTCCTCTGAGCAGCAAGCCGAAGTTTTGAGTCTCTACCTATAGTCTACCAATAATCCAGAGATACCAGCAATCAAGTTGATTGATCGAGATAGCAATATTACCAGTGTACATCCTGCTAAACCTGTTCCCCAGATGTGGCTGCGGCACGTCACCCTGCCTCTTCCCAGTTACGGCGTCGGTGGCTTTTGCTCCCAGATTTGCGCTTAGCCGGACCCTCAACAGGTTCACAGCATCCTTGCAGAAATTTTGCAGCATGCATCTCTACAATCGCACAACGCAAGATGACGACCGCCTTTTCGTGGACAAGACGGGATGTATACTCGTGTTACCCCATGGCGTTAGACTTGCGAGCAGATGTAAATTCTAGATAAACTTCAAGAGGGTCTTGTCGAGGCGGGTGTCCAGTGGGAGGTGGTGATTATTCGCCTCGGTAGCTGGTCGCGACGCCATTGGCCCGTCACGCTCAGCATAACCAAGAGGGACGTCCAGAAGCCTTTGCCTGCTGCTTCTAGCTCCTTGTCCGACGCACCGTTACTGCATGCGTCCTCGCTCCGGGCATATCTGTGCACTTAATTCTACGATATAACCTGTGCGCCTTGCCCTGGGTTCGTGCGTGTACCCCGAGCAATACACCTAGTACACGTAGGTGGTATCGCGTGCGTAGCGAGAAACGAATAACAACACCACCACCTCTATCGCAGCTTTGCGCCGACGATAGGCACGCCCAGAGCTCCGAGGGCCGATTCCCGCGATAAAGTTTAGCACAACCGTTGGGCATTGACCTCATCGGACCACAGAAAAACCCCAGCGGCCCCCAGACCCTCTGCCTCTGCCGCACCCTGTTTGCGCCTGCCTGGCCAACACCTTCACCTCACCCACCACTCGCCCATTGAGCGCTGCCACCACCTGCCCCTCCACCCGCGCATCGTCCCCCGCCGCCACGCCCACCATGTCCGGCGCAGGCCCTTCCCTACACCCCGGCGACTGGCCGTCGAGGGCTGTCCTCCAGTTCCCTCCCGATGCCGCGCCCTCGCCCATTCCGCCGCCATGGTCGGGCGAGTCGACTTTCCAGAATCCCTTCCCCATCCCCGAAGACATCTACCAGGGCGCGCTGTCGTACAAGGTCCCGCTGACCATCGCCTCCGTCTACTTCGTCGCCGTGACGTACGTCAACTGGTACAACCGCCAGCACGGTAACAAGCCGTGGAGGATCGCCAAAACCCGCCCCTTCCACGCCTTTGTCATCTTCCACAATGTCTTCCTCGCCGTCTACTCGGCCGTGACGTGCGTGGCCATGATCCGCTGCCTCAAGCACTCGTTCCCCCACTACAGCGAGCCCAACGCCGTTGTCGGCACCATCGACGCCCTCTGCAAGATCCACGGCCCCCGCGGCCTGGGCGACGCCGTCACCTACAGCAACGTCAACGACAGCTGGAGCAGCCTCAACTCCAAGGTTCAGATCGGCCCCAACGGCCTGCCCGACACCACCGACGTTGGCAGGATCTGGAACGAGGGTCTCGCTTTCTGGGGCTGGTGGTTCTACCTCTCCAAGTTCTACGAGGTCCTTGACACGGCCATTATTCTCGCAAAGGGCAAGCGCAGCACGACTCTCCAGAAGTACCACCATGCCGGCGCTATGTTGTCCATGTGGGCTGGTATGCGCTTCATGTCGCCTCCTATCTGGATGTTTGCCACGGTCAACTCTGGAATCCACGCCATGATGGTAAGCAGCTTTTTTAAAACACACAGAAAACCCTCACTAACATCGTTTAGTACACCTACTACACCGTCTCCGCGCTCGGCTACCGCGTCCCCAACATCGTCAAGCGAACTCTTACCACCCTCCAAATCACCCAGTTCCTCGTCGGATCCGCCTTCGCCGCTATCCACCTCTTCATCTCCTACACCGTCCCTGTTTCGGTCGCATACAAGGTTGCTGAGAAGGTCGCTCCCAAGGTAGTCTCGTCGAGCGTCTCATCCGCAGTTGCATCCGCTACTGAGTCGGTTGCCGAAGCTCTCCCCACCGTGACTGGTGTTGCTGTGGCCTTCCTGAGGAAGCTCATCTACCGCGCCGCTGGCGATGAAGGTCTCGCAGAGAACATCCCCGTCCCTGGCCAGCCCATCCCCGTCCGCCAGCCCCAGCAAGTCATTGCCGGAGAGCCTGCCCCCACCCACAACGCAGTCCACGACTTCTTCCACCCCCACGAGACAGTCGAGAGGACCTTCTACCGCACCGAGTACCAGACCGTTCCCTGCGTCGACACGTCCGGCCAAGCCTTTGCCATCTACGTCAACCTGATCTACCTCGCCCCGCTCACCATCCTCTTCATGCGCTTCTTCTTCAAGTCGTACCTCCGCCGCTCCACCCCCAACTCCAAGCAGAACTTCAAGCACCGCACCATCTCCGACGCCGCCGGCGACGCCAGCCGCAACGTAGAGCGCGAACTCGACTCTCTCGACAAATCCGCCGAAGACGCCATCTCCTCAGGCGTGAACCGCGCTAGAGACGCCGTCCGCGGAAGGAAGCCCGCAAACGGCCACATCAAAGACGAGCGCAAGGGCAGCATGTCCCCCGCCAACCAAAAGTTCCTCGAAAATGTAAACCGCCGCGTGAGCCAGAAACTGCAAGAACTTGACGAGGGCGCCGATGCGACCAGCAAGAAGGCCAGGCAGATTGCTAAGGAGCTTGTTGGTAAGGCTGAGGCTGCTGGCGAGAAGGTCGAGCAGGCGTACGAGGACAACGAGGAGGATGTCAAGGAGAAGGAGAAGGAGAATGCGAATGGTAACAAGGAGAAGATGGATCGCAATCGCAGTCCGAGCAAGTTGCCGCGTAAGCAGCAAAACAAGAAGAATGGCCCGAGTGACGAGCAGGTCGCTAAGCCGGAGAAGGAGGCTGAGCCTAAGGATTTGAAGAATACACTTGGGGAGAAGGACGGTAAGGGTTTTTTCTAAATGAAGCAGAAATGTTTCATCTAGGTGGCCCAGTGCACCAAAGCCACAAAAGGCTCAGTCCTGTGTAAAAGCAGCTAGCCGACTTCGGTCTTCACGCTGTCTCCTCCTGCCCCCTAGGGCTGGAAAGCAAATTTTTCCTAGGCCCTCTCTGTTATAGATCGCGAGATATCCGGTCACATATGTATCTGTATCTTGCTTTTTGAGGGAACTGATGTCACCGAACCGGACATTTATACACAACTAAAAGCTGGGAGGAAAGGTATATCCAAATGTACGAGAGACGATGGAAATGGAAGGGAAAGGATAGGCATGGAATGGAAGGGATGGCGTAGGCTATGGAATCTAAATTCATTTATTTCTTCACAACCTCATGCTCTGATGGTGCTCATGCCCAAGTAAGGCTTATCAATGCGCATTGCCTTGTTGCCGCTCATTCCAGCTTTCAAGCTTGTGGTCTGAGAAAGCTTGCTGACCGACTTGAACGTCTCCGGCCTCTTGTCCACTCGTTCCACGACACGCCCATATCATCACACCTTCGCAGCAACGACATCCACCCGCCTACGAAGGATCTAGAGAGGGAAGGCACAGCTATGAGATTAACATTTTATCTATTTCTTTGATGCACTTCATGATTGGTATTTTGACGTTGTTCCCTTCCGAGTAAAGATTGTAAAGGTATTAAAGGCTGTGACACGTTTTCCACACCAAACTGCTCCACCCGCTCTTCAAACTTTCCAAGCTATTGTTTGGAGGGACCAACAGACTGACTGGCGAAACTACTCGCTCGTTCGTTCAACGACACATGAATGTTATCTAATACTCGGGTGGGTGGGGGAGGCGGAGGGGAGGCGGAGGGGAGGAGGTGGAAATCATCTTGCCCTCAAGTTGTACAATTATTCTGGCTTTCTAACTAGGCTTTGTTACTTTATCAGCGAATACTTCCCTCTCCCATCCCTCCTCCACCACTACGCATACTCATCCCCAAAACCCCCCCGCCCAGTTCCAAAACCTCCTCCCTCCTCTTCCTCTCCTTCTTCTCCCTCTTGACCATCTCTTGTAACCCAGCGCCTTCAATCCTCGCCGTCACGCCCTTGTGTCCCTGCCCACCACCACCACTTCCCTTAAACCCGTCTTCGTCGTTGCGAGCAAAGATTTGTAAGCCGCGCAAATGCGTATCCTTTCCATTCTGATGGTTCTCCAATATCTTGATCTGCACGAGATGGGCGCGTAGCACTGGTAGCCGTGGGGTTGAGAAAGTATTGGAGGGAGCGGGGCGGGGAGCGGGGTTGGGTGAGAGAGATGCAAAGGGAGCGCGAGGGTGAGAGCGCGGGTAGGTTTGCGGTTGTGTTTGAGGAGGGATAGGCGTTGATGGTGGATGGTTTTGGGTTGGTGTGACGGTGGGGTTTGGGTGGAGGTTTGCGCGGCGGGTGCGGGTGCGGGTGCCTGGTGGAGGGGGTTGTGACTGTTGGGTGGGTTGGGGGGTGTCGTATGAAGGATACGGAGGTAGAGGCGTATCTTGCTGTCCTGGTGTTTGCATGTCCAGATCCCCGCCCTGGCCCGGCGCCGCGTTTTCGGAATCAGAAGATGCGTCGTTGCCTCTCCTCCCGCCGTTCAAGTGTAAGGCGTCTGTGAGGAGACGTTGTGGCCGTTCGCCTGTGTTCCGTCCTTCTCCGCCGTCACCCTCATCGTCATCGCCCTCATCATCACTATCCGGATCTCCTACCCCCGAGAAATCAGCCCAGATCCATCCCCTCGGACTCTCTAATCGCATCTCGCCCCATTCCTGGAGGTCGTTGAGCCCGCTGCCAGCGAGGAAGATTATCTTGGTGGGCGTGTAACTCTCATCTTGTTCAAAGTCGAGATACAGTCTCAATCCCACAATACGGACGAGTTTGAAGAAGTGGATGTTGAGATAATGAGGCTGTGGTCCATCGGATTGCCAGAAGAGGTTCGTATTCGGATGCCGCAGTTGGGGAATTGAACAGCCTGGTTTAGAAGAAGAGACGGTCCAGGATGCTAGGGTGGAGATTTCGCGGAGGTAAGGGGGTGGGGGATCGAGGTTGGGTAGACTATCCGAGGGAAGATTTGGGGATGCGAGACCATCTTCTGAACCGAGTTCTTCGTCGCCTTCGTCGTCTTCTTCTTGGTCTTCTTCATCGCCTTCGAGGCCGATTAGGTCGTCGCCAAGGGTTTCGTCGTCGTCGGCAGCGTCGAGATCCTGCTCTACTTCTTCGACATCTTGGCGACCATCTAGCTCTGCGTCGCTGGACGTGTCTTGGGCTTCTGGTGGTGAGGGCGGGGGCATGCGATGTTGGTGTGCTTGGCCTCCTCGTCGGCGAAGTGAAGGCGGCATGCTGATCTTCGCTTCCTCAAGTGCTGTAAAGGGACGCTAGATTGACGTCACGGGGTGCAGGATGCAAGCTTCGGGGGAGCGTGACTAGGGCCCGTGGCGACAGCAAGCAGGGGTGAAGCGTTGTCTGAAAAGGGTCTGGAGTGTGCTGTATGGCTGCCCTGACCGGACACCTCAGGCAGCTTCCGTGCAAACCTTCGTTCGCAAGTCGCGACTACTCCCGCACCTATCGTCTGTCTAGGCTCGCCTCGGTCCACGGGTATCTGGTATTTGGGACTTTGGCGTCCCTGGCTAAGGCGAATGTGGCAGACCGTGCGGAAAAGTGTTGATCACTCACGTGCATGCGAGCCAGGTACCCAACCGGACGCGAACAGTGCGAACCCAACTTCAGTGTCGATATATTGATGTAGGGGCGATATTCTCCGGTGTCCAGGCCTGTCTTTGGTGGCCGATGTGGTTTCTTTTTCTGCCGTTTGCTTCGTGCTGCTTTCTCCGCCAGGGTCATGTTTGCTTGTTTGCGATGGAAGCAGGACTGGAACTGGAAATCTGAAGGTCCAAGCGTCGGGGAGATCACCAATCCCGAGGTCCCTCTCCCTTTCAGACCCACCCTGTGCCTGACACTACCCTCAACGCCCCCCCACCGACTCCCCCGCACGCATACTGTATGTTTCGCGTCCGCTTATAATCGTCTGTCTGCATACTTGCCATGCCTACACTCCTAATCCAGTGTCGGAGCAGACCCCGTAGAGCCCAACATGGGGCGGCAACGCTAGGCAGCGTCCCCGCAGCGCCGCCGTCTACACTACGAGTAACGATAGCTCAAGGTTCGGATTCGCCTCAGCCGTCAGATTAGAGTTTTGGATGCAGCTCCAGAGCTCCTCACAGGATGGAGAAGGCCGCTGGTGGGCAATAGTCTACTGGGAACTTGATAGACTGGCTGGGCCGCTGTGCATGCTACTACAAGCCATAGTCGACCAAACTCGACTCAACACAATGATGCAGGATACTAAACCGGTTCTTCCCTCAGATGCAGGTCCCACCGTTTCTTGTTGTATCTTTCTCATGAACGACCATACGTTGCTCTCTTCGAGCAATACGCTACTCTCGTTTGATACCACTGCGCAACGTTGCTTTCAGTCAGCTTGACACTTGGTCGTGCTCTCGACATCGACACCATGACGCACAGCTCAGCCGACCTGGCGATGGCCGCCGAACAGCAACAACGGATTACCATTGCCTTCCTGGTTGTATCCTGGATCTTCATCCTACTCAGGATATGGACTCGCACATGTATTATCCGTAGTTTTGGCTGGGATGATGCGGTCATGCTACTTGCCGGTGTAGGTTTTTGTCACCACTGCCAAGTGATCATTAACTAACATTAGCAGTTGACGTTCACTTTGTTCTGCGGATCAGTTTGGTTGGTTGAAGCATCTGGTGGAACCAGCGAGATCACCAGCGCGGACGAGTTGCAGAAGGTGACAAAAGTAAGTCTTCTGATCCTGTCCTTGCGAACCATACTAACCATTGCAGTGGGTTATTGTGAGAGAGACCGGCTATCTCATGGCAATCATGCTGGTCAAGATTTCTCTAGCCATCTTCTTCTCCCGCATCGTCGTCAGGCGCAGTCACTTCATCATCATCTACGTGACCGTCGCTGCCAACATTGTGTCATCGATGTCTGCATTCTTCTACGTCATCTTCCGATGCGGACCCAACTTGGAGAAGTACGCAGTCAACGAGATCATCGGTCGCTGCCAATCTCGGCAGGTCGACTATTTCTTTGCCTATCAACAAGGTATGTGGCGCGAATGAATTATTTACACACAAGCTTACGAAGTACTCCACAGCGACCTTTAGTACATTGACAGACGTCGTCTTCTTCTTATTACCCATCCCCATTTTATGGTACGCCAACATGGATCTGCGGCACAAATTCTCCGTCGGCTTTATCCTATCCCTCGCAGCTCTGTACGTCTCGACTAAAGCCACTCTCAAACCGCTCTACTAACATATCACAGTGGCTGCATCTGCTCTGGAATCCGCTTCCCTTACATAACCGGTCTAACAGAACTCGAAGACTTCTTCTGGGACGTGACCAACGTGTCCATATGGAGTACCGTCGAATGCGGCACATGCATCATCGTCGGCTGCATGGCAACCCTCCGCCCACTCATGAAAATGGGAATCTCAAGAGCACGCGACATGACCACCAGGGACGGAAGCAGGAGCGGCACAATGAAGAGCACGCGAGCATCTCCACGAACAACGAACCACTCCCTGTCTCAACTCAACTTGCATGCAACGCCGCAGAACAACCTCCTACTCGCGGAGCTGGGCATACAATACTCCGGCATCGAAAAGAAGGCTTCTTCATCACCAAAACTGGAATCGATGTACGAAGCAAAGACTATAACGCGCCCAAACACCGCGGCAACACCCCTCCCGTCAGACATGGGCTACACGAAACGCAGCAGCGCTGACCCTATCCTCGCTCGCACCTCGTCCGACGCAACAGACCTCCCTTTATGGAAGGCGCCGGAGGAGAAGAAACCACGCCAACCATCACGCCTCAGCCTCAGTCGCGCGCTACTGCACCGCAGCCGGCCCACGAGCGAAGACATCAACTATGGCAATCCACTTTCACATCCTGTTTCGCCGCCGAGCCATATGGATGCGGGGGATGCGGTTTGAGAATCTCGAAACCGAACGCGAACTGAACATTTGTACATATATGCACACAGACACGACCGTAACGACGCTACGCCCCAGCTTTTCCTTTTTTTCACGGACAGACAAAATTCATCGATCGGTAGATGACGATCAGAAAACCATAGTTTGATACCCCAATGTATTTCTAGTCAACGAGATAGTTACCTAATTACGACACCTGTCAAGACAGTACTTGGATCCACGTCTAGGCTGGAAAGAATGTGATGAATTCTGACATGAGCGGCCCGCCACCCGGTTCTTCAACGCTAACGCTACTTGTTAGTTGGAAGTAGTGAATCCTGTACTACGGGTAAACACGGCGGAAGAAGGTTTTCCGTCGTACCAGTACCAGTTACAAGGAAAAGGGGATGAGACTATTGACATGGCATGGCATGCCTTGCAGCATGGTACGATGGCGTCGTGAAGTACGGGGTAGTGCTTCTCAAAGGGAAGACTCGACATTCCATGGCATTTCCAAAGTGAGAATGTCCGGAGAGGAGATATTCACTACCACACCATTTGCTACATGGATGCTCATATCTTGTTGGATCAACGATGGTATAAGCACGGTTTCTGTTCGTACGTCGTTCCAATACAGAATGTTCAACCATGTTATTTTCCCTTGCCTATCTTTTATACATGCAATCATGACTCCCACGTCCATCGCTATCCCTTTCCTCACCACCTACCTCCCACCCATAAACTCCGGCTTAAACGCCTTAACACCCCCCGCCTTCATCAGCTCCCTCAACGCCATAGTAGCATACTGGCTACTCGCCAACTGCAACTTGATCACCACAGCAATCTTTTCCTCTCCCGCCTCTTCCTTCTCCTCTCCGTCCTCCATCTGCGCGTCTGCAATCTCTCCCTCCTTCCCATCCTCTTTACCCCCATCTTTCTTTCCAACATCTCTCTCGCGGCCCAGGCTTTGCAAGTCTGTTTGAACAAACTGCTCATCCACCTTCCTATAACTATGAACCTTGAACTCAAGCGGTTGAAGTGGCCGGGCTAGGAACTTTCTGTAACCCCCGCTTAGACTGACTTCCCTCCAACTCCTCCGCATGTTATACGGATCCAACCCCCCACCCTTCTCACTCCCCATAAAAGTCTTGTAGTACTCCCCAATCTCATTTCTAGGGTACTCGACATCGAAGCCCGGTTGCGGCAGCACAACGTCCCAGATACTATACTCCCCACTGGCCGCTTCCTCAGCAGTAAGCGGACGCGCGCGTTCGAAATCCGCGTCGGGAGCAAGGGAAGAGTCGTCGCCGGAGGGATCGATGATGGGTTCGCCGTCTTGGTCGTGTGTTGCTTTTGGTATTGAGGCTGTACTGCCTTGTTCTTTGTCGCGGTGTTCGTTTACGAGGACGAGGTCGCCTGCGACGACCTTATCGCCGTGGGTAGCCCAGCGTTTGCCTGCTACGCTGTTCCAGACGAGGGATTGGTAGGCGTGGACGTACATTAAACGCAGTGTACGCGGGATTGTCATGAGTGCGCCTTGCCAGTCTGATTTGCGGTCGTAGCGGCCTGATTTACTATTGCGCGAACTTAGATGCTGGATTATGTTTCGTTCTGCGGTGAATTTGCGGGGCAGGAAGTCGAGGGCTTCGGTGCCGGAGCCTTTGGTTTTCCAGATGTGCAGGGCGTGGGCGCGGTTGCGGTCGTCTTGAGAGACTAGAGTTGTGGACTCGGACGGGTTTAGGGCAGAGGCGAGGGCGGTGTCGCTGTATGCGAGGAGGTCTTCTACTGCGCCTTTGAGGTCGTCTTGTAGCATCTTGCGGCCGATGGCGTCGGTGCTGGCGGCGAAGGAGCCGAAGCGTTGGAGACCGTAGTAGTTGATGAAGCCTTTTTGGGAGAAGTCGGTGATGGCTTTGCTGACTACATCGTGGGCCAATTTACTTCGCTGAGCAAAGTCTAGTCCTTCCTCGCTTTGGAAATGGCAGTCGCGGAGGGTGATGGTGAACTCGTTGCCCATCAGGTCTCCTAGCTTTAGGTCGTTGTGGCGGTATTCAAAGTCTCCTACGGCGGCATTGAACAGGATCTTGTTGAAGTTCTGGATGCGCTGGGCTAATTGGCGCTTGACGCAGACTCTTTGGACGGTGCATGCTCGTCTGTCTTTTGTGCCTGCGAAGCCGAAGCCCTTGGCGCCGCAGTTGAGCTTGCTCCCTAGGAACCCTACAACTTCCATTGTATCCTTGTTCTCCTTGTACAGGTTGAAGTGCAGGTATTCACCACCAAGCTCCTCCCAATCTTGACCTCCGCGTCGGCCTCCCTGGTTCTCGCGATCCTTTGCGCCGCCCTTGCCCTTCTTCTTTTTGCGCTCTGCTGGTGGAGTGGCCTTGATGCGTATAGTCTGGTTCTCCTCCATCGCGCTCTCGAGGAGGTTGGGAAAGATCCGACGTAGACTCTGGTGCGCTTGGGTACGCTTGTCTTTGTCGGTTATGGGCGATGATATGACGGCTTTGAAGTCTTTTGCCTTTCGCGATTCCTTTCTCCGTACTTGTCTGACAAGTTTTACGATCTCGTCGGTAGTCTGTTCGCCGAATATCGAGTGGAGAATATTGCGATCTTCTTCCGGCAACTGTACGTGTTAGCATTTGCGCAATATATATGCGTATAGACCACCCACCTGTTCTTCAGGCTCTTCCTGAGCTACCGGCGGTTTCCCAATAATCTCCTCCCCACCATTCTCCTCCTCCTTCGGCGCATCTTCCACCTTTACCGGCTCGGGCACCGCAAGCGTAGTCTCACCAACAACACCCGCATCCTGCATAACAGCATCGACCGTCTCCTCAGTCGCTGCCGTACTCTCAGGCTTCTTTCCACCTGCACCATTTGTATTTTCAACATCCTCCTTCCCAGCCTTCTTCTTATCCACTACCTCCGTGCTCTTCAAATGCAGCACCTGCCCATCCAACCCAATCTCATTGACCAAAAAATCCGTATACCTCTGCTTCAGCACCCCCGTAAAACCCAGGTTATCCGGGCAGACATATTCGGTTATACCGGCGCGTACTTCGCGCTCCAGATCCGTGTCAATGGTTGCTGGTGCCGAGAGAATCGAGGCCGTGGGAATCGGAGCTGTGTTCGGAGCTGATGTCGAGGTAGTGGAGAGCGAGGGAGCGGCATTATCGTCGAGGCGCGCGCGTTTCGCCGGTCGCGTGGATTCGTCCGACGGGTCAGACATGTTTGCGCACGTGAGAGATGTGGTGGGGTGGTTGTGTGGTAAAAGGTAGGTTTTGTAGAGAAGTGAGCTGCGAGATTCTAAGCGGGGAAGTTTTTCCCGAGGACGTGCGCGCGGGGAGGTGAGTTTTGGCGAGGGCCTCATATGTTTACATGAACACTGTCTACATAATCTCACCTTGCCAGAACCTGTAATGAGGTGGTTCAGACTACCAAAAAGACATCACAGACAAAATGTTCAAGCATTAATAATATCATAGGATATTGAATTCATCATCTTATCAACTCGACTCAAAAGAAAAAGGATCCGGCCCAAACTCCTCCATCCTGCCCAGGGGTATAAATAATGCTTCTCGACTTCATACAGCGTATCTTTCAAGCGAGTGTGACATTCCGCCTCTTACATGGGACAAAGACAGAACAATAAAATATACATGTTCGTTAAAAAAAAAACAAGGTCCCCAAAGGGAAAAGAAGTGAAGAAGATCGTCTAAGTCAATGGAACATCCATCAAGGATATCCACGTAGTGTTGTCGCAGAGTGAGGAAGAGGCGTCTATCCCGAAGCGAAGATAGCAAGAGTAGCGCAGAAGTTGGAGCGGTTATCCTCGTCCTTGGCTAGACCCTGACCACCCATGGTGATCATGTTGACAGAAGCCTTGGTGCTGAGACCGAACCAGTTGACGTTTGTTGAGTTGGCAATCTCGTTCATGTCTTGCTGGCAGTTCTGGCCGACGACGCAGTCTTGGTCGTAGTTCTGGAAGAACGAGTAGGTACCCGCGCCGTAGCTCCAGATGCTGTCGCTGCCGTCGGTGACACGGACGGCCCAGGCGGACTTGGCTTGGCTCATGTCTGGGTCGAAGTACTTGTCGTTCTTGGTGAAGGGGACGGCCGCGGTGGGGTTGGGCTGGTAGTAGGGTGTCTCGGTTTGGATGGCTCCGTAGAAGATGTCCTTGGCGCCGGAGAACTGGTATTGAGACATTTGAGAGTGCTCAGAGGCGGTGCCGTACATCCAGACGGGGCCTTGGGATTCGACGAGCATGCCGCGGCCGTTGTAGATGTCAATCTGGGAGTGGTCGTCTTGGTCGAGCTCGTGGTCGGCGGTCCAGAGCCAGACGTTCTCGAAGTAGCCGTTGGAGTTCTTGGTGATGTGGAGTTGCATGAAGGAGCCAATGCACTCTGGGTTGGGCTCGTGGGTCGCGTCGGGGTTCTTCTTGCAGTTGGACGACTGGAGCTTGGTTCCGGCGTAGCCACCGACACGGAAGTGGACGTCCCAAAGACCGGCGGCACCGTTCTCAGCGTTGATGTTCCACTCCATCAAGATACCACCGGGAGCAGGGCCCTGGGTACCGATGATGAGGTCAGAGGCCTCGAAAGAACCCTTGTCGCCGCTCTTAGCACCAATCTGGAAACCAGGCTTGGGGTCGTCCATGTTGGAGAAGAACTCGCCGGTGATGAAGAAAGTGCTGTAGACTTCACCGACCATCTTGATGTTCTTCTCAGCGGGGACGACGACGGTCTTGGTGATGAGGTAGGCACCGTGGTCGACGTGGAGAACCTCGCCTTCCTGGAGACCATCGATAGCGGCCTGGATAGCAGCAGTGTCATCGGTAGCACCGTCGCCCTTGGCACCCTTGGACTTGAGGCTGACGAACTTGGAGACGTCGACGTTCTCGTACTGGGGCTTGCTGCGCTCGAACCAGCCGTTGAGACCCTGGAGGCTCTGGGGCTTCGCGGGTGCGCCATTGACATCACCCTGAACACGGCCAAGTTGTGCGCCGGCAGCGAGAGCGTTACCCTGAGCCCAGGTCTCGACTTTCTTACCACCCGCAAGGATGGTGTTACCAGTAGCACCAATGACAGCCTTCTCGGAACCGGTGAAGTCGCAGTTGTCGAGGATGAGAGTGCCGCCAGTGGTGGGAATGCTGTTCTCGGTGAAAGACGAGTTGATACCGATGGGAGTGTTGGTGAACTTGCTGTCGAGCAGAAGAACAGAGCCGACAGTCTGGTTGGCGGGGCTGTTGGCCATGTCAAGACCGACCTGGCAGTTGTTGATGAAGATGCTCTTGTAGGTGAAGAGCCAGTTCCAGTTCTGGAAGATGGCAGTGCCGCAGTCATTGAAGGTCATGTTGCGGATGGTGAATTGCTGGGAACCCATGAAGGCACCAATGGCACCACCGTTGAAGGTCAGGTCGGTCATGAAACCACCGGAGCCGTTGTCCTGGAAGATACCCTTCTGGTCCTTGCCAGCGTCACCCTTGGCCATCTCGAAAACGATGTTCTGGAGACTGGTGGCTTGAGAGACCTGCCAGTGGATACCAGCGGCAGCCTTGGTAGCGGAGATGTCGATGACAAAGTTGCGGACCTGGCGGTAGAAGTTGTTCTGGTTGGTGTACCAGTTGGCGCCGTCGCCGCCTGGGATGTAGGGATCGGCATCGATCAGACCCATGCCCTCGAAGTCTGCGGTAGCCTTGAGGATGGGCATGTTCAATGGGTCGCCAACAAACTGGGTGTAGTAGTACTGAATGATGGGCTTGCTGATCATGTAGGTACCGGCGGGGAAGTAGATGAGTGCCGGTGTGGTAGTGGTCGAGTCGCAGCCCTCGCCGCATCGCTCGCCGTCAGCGATGATCTTGTTGATGATTTCGGTATCGTCGGTGGACCCGTCACCCTTGGCACCAAGCTCCTTGACATTGCGGAAGACCTTGTAGGACTCTGGGTTGGGGTTGAAGGGAGCCTGGCCCTGGCGCTTGATGGTCTCAAGCCAGTAGCCGGAAGCACCACCTGGTGCTGCCGGTGCTGGTGCTGCTGATGGAGCTGGTGCTGCTGATGGGGCTGGGACTGGTGCGTATGAAGCGGTAGGTGCTTGCGCAACGGGCACAGCAGTAGAGGGAGTGGCGGAAAGGAGGACGCGCAGCGTCAAAAGAAGCGCTCCAGCGCTAAAGGCAACCATAATGGCAGTGCGTTTGTTGAAGTTCGGAGTAGCTAGTTGGAAAAGTCTCGACTTGAAAGACTGGAAGTATCGTTGTCAGTTGACCGGCAAAGGACGTTGATAGTGTTGTTGGATCGTCGAGTAGAAAGATTGCAAGTTTGCAGAAGTGGTGGTAAGGTTGGCTAGCAACGAAGGAAGAAGAAAGTAGTAATGTTGTTGTGAGAAGATGACTCTACACAATAGAAATGAATGACAGAGAACAATAAGAACTGACGGCACACAATGAGTGCTGGTAGCTGACAATCGCCTGCGTGAAGGGAAAAAGTGAATGGGGGCGCCGCCGCATAGTATATGTACAGCGGTTCATTCAGGAAGGGGACTTACAATAGGATCGGGGCGCCAATCAACGTTGTCGAAACGCCTTGTTTCAAGTTTCGGGTAGCCGGGGTGTGATGTTCGCTGTGCTGTGCTCGATTCATGTTCCCCGGCATTGAGTAGGCATTTTATATCCTCGTCGTCGCTGTGATACCCAAGCTCTTTTGCCATCTCTTCATCGTGGGCGTTCATCCTCCCCGATTCACAAAGCAGTCCCTCTTCCTCCCTTGCCTCCTGACGACCGCTTGCGGCCATGTTCTGAAGCCGCATTCCACGCCCGCAGACAAGTGCCGGCTCGTGGTTGCGTGCCTGTGACCCTGCCGCCGTCGCGTGCGTCCAAAATTACCTAGGGTCTCCACTAGCCAGGCCCACAAGACTGTACCCGTTGTATCCCTTTCTCCGCGTGAAACAAGCGGGAGACGATGGCCAGTGAGTGGATGGGGAGGGTAGAAGGCGGCGAGGCGAGCGTTTGTTCCTGAAGGGAAATCAGGGATGTGGTTGGTAGCGCCACAACCGATGCCCGCATGTGAGACGGCGCTGAAACGCCAGGTCATCGACAGGCCCTCGCTCGCCCGCCGCGCAGATAAAGCATTTGCCAGCGCGTCAACGCCACGCGCGACTTTCTCTGCAATTCGACGCGACGGCCCGGCAGGAGATCGTGGATACACTGCGATGCGCCGGGCTCCATCCAAGAGGCGCTTGAGAGTCATGCCAAGGTGTGGTGGACTGCATTGTACTCGACCACGACGTCGCTGTTCGCCTCGGCACGCGCATCTTAGACATGTTGGCTGGTGCCTCCACATGCCGATAATACACAGACATATAGCAAATAGTGTCATTCATGAGCGTTGTGCGCAACATAGCACGAGCCTTGCGGACAAAAAAGCTCGAACCGAACACCACTCCGATCGCTATCCTGGACGTGACAAGTTCCGAAAGTTTCTTTTGCACCAGTGCAAGACATCGACTATGGCGTTACCACGCTATGCTGTGCCCGATGACTGCCTGAGGGTGCATACCCAACGGTCACTGCGTTTCGCGCCGCCACTCGACACCGGGTATAATGCTTTTCATTTCGTTCAGGGTGTCGCTGTGGGGCGTGGTGGTGTTTCGACGAAACCGCGTCCGTCTATCCAGAGCGACCTTACAAGCATCAATCCATCTATTTTACTGTAGTAATTAGGCATTCACCAATCGAATAGACAGACAGCACTCACGGGAAGGCCATTCAGGGTCGAGCGCGAAAGACAGGAGTAGATCACGACGCGAGACATCCACCACCTCCCCTCCGCCTCCCCTCCGCCTCCCCCACCCACCCAAGCCTGGGGACGTTTCGACGCGATCCCGAACGCGCAGATCCCTCATGCTTAACGCAACCTCTATTACCGCATCTCGACGAATAGCGTTGTGCAAGACCAAAATCACATGATATGGTCCCTACAGTCGTGGAAGTTTCTGCATGATCTCTGTGTGATCTAGATTGTGGCTGATAGGATGCTCTTCACTTCGAGACAGCGATCTTCCATCCCATTCGCCATTCCTTCCCTCCGCTCAATCACCACAGACCCTTCGCGTCTTCTTCTTGAGCAGCCGCCCTCTTCGTTGCCTGTCCTCCATTGGCCTCTTCCTTTAACATGCGGCTAATGACCGTGGCGAGTCTCTCAATGCCCTCGGCAAGCATGTCTTCTTCTTCCCACTAGCAGTGGATTAGTATCGGTTCGGAGACCCCAATCAAGAAGTATGTACTGACCGCAAAACAAACCCTGATGTCGTTGCTGAATGACGTGCCTTCATGGCCGGTGTCGCCGGGTACCTGCATTTGTCAGTTGGGCGTATATGGCTGCGGAGCAGCATACTCACTTCGAACATTTCGCCCTACACAAGCGTCGTGGTTAGCTTTACCCATGATGTGGACTCGGGACGTGGACGTGGACGTAATCGTGGCTTGTACTCACCTGTGCGACGGCTAGGTTCTCTTCTTCCTTTGCGCGTTGTGCTACCACCGCGCCTTTTAGCGGTGATGGTAGCGTGAGCCAGATGAAGTAGCCGCCGACGACCTCGCGATCGGTTTGGGGGATATCGACGCCCAGTGGGATAAGGTGTTTGTTGATGGCTTCCACCATTCGACGGTACCGGTTACCGTAGGTTGGCTGGAGTCGGTCGTACACGTAGCGTTGCAGCTCTCCTGTTTCCAGTGTCTTGGCCACAAAGCAGGCTGTCAGCTGGCTGGGTGCTCCGCCCGAACGGCTGGATCCTCTGGAACACGTTAGCTGTCATGCCGGATGGAGCGAGACATCGTTGTGACACCATAACCTCAGATCGATCTGGGCGTAAGAGTTTCGATCTCGGGTATCCCAAATGCGGCATCAGTGATAGCGCATGGCGACAGAGACAGATGACGGGATCTTCAAAAGATATGCTTACGTTTGCGAAACACCATACGCCATCTTGGGCGTCCCTTCACACCAACCCGTACGCAAGCCAGGGCCGAAGATCTTGGAAAACGATCCATTCGAGACTGCATTGCCGAAGCCATCTGCGCCATGTCTTTCGGCGCCGCCGTCCAGATATCTGTCGATGTCGACGATGCGGGGCAAACCAGCTTTCTCGATGGACAGCGTACTAGGACTGAGACTTGATGGCCATTGCAGGAAGTCGTATACGTCGTCTGTGATGATAAGAGCATCGTACTCTCGCGCCAGACGTACCAGCTCTTCTCTACGCTTAAGACTCATAGTTTTAGAGCTAGGATTTGAGAATCCTGGAACCGCGTAGATGACATGTTTATAGATCTTGTTCGAAGGCCTTGGAGGTTTGAATTGCTGGTCATGTTAGTAGCCATACGGCGTTTTATACCCCGACATGCAGTCGCAGTAGATTTTCATGACACAAGATCATGATAGACTCAAGGTCTCAGACTGTCCAAGTTTCGACAGCGACTCACCGGCTCATCATTACTCTCAGATCTCGCCCTCTCTTCACTCAGCTTAATCTGACTCCTCAGATACGCGATATCAATCCCCTCCTCATCCTCAGGCACGGCCCTTAGCTTTTTGTGGAACCCAGCATCCTCGAATATACGGAAAGCAAGCATATACGCCGGAGCGACGATCCACACATTCCGCGTATACACCGGATCTGTAAAGTCCTGGAGCAGGCAAGCTAGATTCTGCGAAGCCCCACCAGAGATGCATATGCGGTCTTCGGATACCGGGTTCGCGGGCTTATAGAACGTCGTGAGCCATTGCGCAATATTGTTCTTCAGCCGTGGGTCACCTGAATCGGGCCCATAGCACATGGCCGGGTACGCAATGGGCTTCTTCTGGAGGACATTGTGGGCTGCTTTGTCGAGAAGTTGCGTTGGGAGTAAAGACACGTTTGGCCATCTGGTGCTGTTAGCGATTACTCTATTGGCCGCGTCATGTCCCAAAAGGGTAGCGGGTTTGCATGAATGGCAGGGGCACGTGCCCTCTCAGCAAATTGATCAGCTTCTTGGAGCTAGTCTTGGAGCCGACGACGTCCGGCAGGGCGAACGTCTTGAGTATCTGGTCCGCGATAGTTTGGCCGCCGCCCATATTGAATTCTGTATTGGATGCTGATGAAGCCGTGGCGGCGTCGGAACACGGCTGCGTACCGAAGTGGCTGGTGCGCAGTTATGGGGCGGAGTGGACTCAGGCCAGCAGTAATAACGTGAGCGTGCCGCGATTATATCAGATGCGAAGTTCGGAGATGGGTCTGTTGGTAGCAATTGAATGAAGCGTGCATGCGTTTTGTCATTACCATGCTCATACCAACGTAGGGCGCGCCTCCAGCACGTGTGTATGACAGAGATGAGGCCTCGGGTGGACGCTATCGATTAGGGATGGTACGTCATCCGCTCGCTAAGGACCTCATCGATGCGGCCGGCGCTGTCGATAGTTCTACCGATGCTGCAAATGGTCACGAAAACACGACATGTCAGCTGCAGCTGAACAAATTCACTCGTGGTAGTATCGCACAGTTTTCTTCGACTGTTACACATTTGAAGGCCGGGCAACTCGAAACAGTCGTCTCTAACACGACACGGCTGCGCATGGATCCGCTTCCAGCTTCCGTGGATGAGGTGGGCCTTGCCCGCAGCATGCCCGCAGCATGAGGCGCAGGTGCTGCAGGTCACAGCCAGCGCTGGCAAAGGGTCCTTTCGACGTCAAAGAGGCCGCTGAGTGGCCGCCCGGCCATACCAAGGTGTAAATGCACCCCAAGGCTGGAGAGCAAAGCCAATGACAGATGTAGATGTAGAGAACGACCCACGTTGTGGCCACCCGACCTTTGACGTTACTCGTGCACTAGCATGGTTACGACACTGCGGATCTGCGACAGCTCAAATATAGATCACCTAAACACCTAGTCCCTTCACTAAGCTTTTCAGTCCCTTTCGACATATACTAACTGACCGGTGCCCGGGGCCCTGCATGTGTGGTGCTCGTGTTTGCTGTTGTGTCAAACCCATGTTGCGGCGCGCATAGTATATTTTCCTACGCTTCACGATACCCAACTCTTGCTCCTCCCGCGCCGCATAGACAACTCCTAGATCGCATCGCCATGTTGGGAGACAAGAAGAAGTCCGCTCGTCGGCTGTCGAGTTTGTTCGGATCGTCTGGGTCGTCCGAGCCGTCAGGGTCTACGAAGGATAATACGAAGTTGAGCCCAACCCCTGCGTCATCAGAGTCCAGCAGCCGCTTGACCAAAGTGCGCAACCGCCTCTCTTCAGCGACACACCTCACGCCCGAATATCCTCCGCCCGCCGCTCAGTCACCACGCGCGGTGTCCCTCTCCAACCCCACTATCCAGCCGGTCGTGCCTGCCGATCTTGAGCCCCTCGAGCCACCTCCGCCGCTGGAGGTGCCGTCGCGCGCATCGTCACCAGCGAGTAGCCGACCCGGAACGCCGAGCTTAGACCCATCCGAAGGGAAACTGAAGAAGCTGCGCAGGAAGAGCGGTCTATTTGGCGGCCCACCCGGCGGCATTGAGGGAGTAGACGCTGCGTCTGGCGCACCACAAGGCAATGCGAGTCCGCTGGCATGGATCGTCGGACACAAGGGCAAGGTGCCATACAACCTGACGTTCCTGCTGAACGGCGAAAAGGTAGTCTGCGGCTGCTCAGAATATCATACCAACGCTGACAAGATGAAAGGTCCCTGAACTCTGGGACGACGCTGGAGACACGTTTGTCTACCTCTTCCCCCGCACCTCCGACAAGGGCCCTTCCTTCCGCATCGACTCCTCCGTATACGCAGCATCGCATCTGCTCACCCGCCTCGTCCACGGCAGCCTCTACAGCGACGCAAACGTGCCCCCGCTCGACTTGGCAGACCGCACCTCGCGACGCGTGTCACGGGAGCCATTTGGAGAACAGTCGCGGACTGCATCGCCCGACCAGAGCCAGATAGGAAGCTCGGATGAATCCATATCCAAGGGGTCCAGAGCGCTAAGCGACGCCCTGGAGGACGAGTACACGGAGAAGCATCTGTACATGCCCATCTCGCTCAGCTCCGACTCTGCCATCACCCCCCACGAGCCCCGGCTCGACGCAAACGATACCGACACTTTGGTCACCTACCGTAACTTCTTCGCCTTCCTCATCGGACAGTCGCTGGTCGCTACGGAGCGTCACTCAGACATCTTCGACATCTTCCTGCGGATTGGAGACATACTGTCGCACTATGCCTTCTCTAACGTCGACGGATCCACCTTTGGCGAGGTTGCTGCGTCGAGCTTTGACTGCTATGTTGACGAGTTGACCCTCGCAGACGTCCGCCACAGCCGCGAGAAGACTATAGAAGCCATTGTGCTAGGAGAAAAGTTGCGCTCGATGGCACTATACACCGAGGGTTTCGTCCACGCTGCCGGAAAGTACAACAGCGTCAAAGAACTCGACTCGCCTAAATTTGGCATGATCAGCCCAAAGAGTTCTACGCGACTTGCCCGAGCTGCTATGGATCTGGAAAACCGCGAGCAAACCATCAATCACAAGCTCAAGGACTTTGAGTTTCCGCATATCTTCTCTGGCATTATGAACAGCGCAATGGCAAGCGAGGGCAAGGTCATCAGCTTCAAGAAGTGGAGGGCTGCCTTTATGACTATAAAGTCTTTCGTCATGGACTACTACAGGCACAAGTACGGTTCGTGGCTACCAAAGGCCAAGTCGAAGAAGAACAACCTGACTACAAGTGGTCTTAACCGACTGGTCTTACTAGAGATCTATCGCGACATGGCTAGTCTCTATGATCTTCTCGTGGACAGGAAGAACTTGACAAACCGTACTGCGGACGGCTTCATCGCAGAAGACGAAGGAACAGATATCGAATCCGTTGTCGCGCGTGCGCTGAGGAAGGTTCTGAGCGAATACGACCGCAGCACACCACCAGTCGCGCCACCGATTCCTTTCGATCTACCTCTCTACCCTATCTCACAGAATGCGAAGACCGGCGACGCGAAGAAAGACGCAAAAGCGCGCGGAAAGAAGCTGCACAAAGACGAAGTCGCCAAGCTACTGAAGCAGTCGCACAACGCCGATGCCGAGCAACAAACACCCTTCCTAGAAGCATTCCGCACATTCGAGTTCAAACAAGCCACCGGCTCAAACATGGACGACATGTGGGATATGCGATCAGGACAGTGGCTCTTTCTATACGCCGTAATCCAGTCCCTACCCATGTTAGTCGTCGACGCACCTGGCGTGCGTTTCACCGAAGGCGTAGAATACTTCCTCTGCGAAGTCCCACGCAGCGGCGTCCCCTGGGCCCGAGAAGACACAACCCGCGCGCGAACCTGGTTCGGCGTCGCTGGCGGCGCGCAAGTCGTGTCCCTACCCACCGACGTAGTCGAGCACGGCGTCGAAGGCACATTCCGCCGCTCGCACTGCTGGAAGAAAGCTCAGCAGTGGGCTGCAGACGATACTTTACTCAACGCCGCCATGCAGGAACTCAACGCGAATGCAAGCCCGTTACCGCCGCCACCTGGTCTTCTTGATCCTGGTGCGGCTGCGCGTGCGCGGAGTCAGAGCCCGGATCGAAGGCGGGAAAGCGTTATGAATCTGGGGTTGGAGGCGTTGCCGCTGCCGCCTGGTGTTGCGCCGCCGATGCCCATGGGCAGCCCGAGTTTGAGGCCCGCGAGCAATCACGATCCTAATAAGACTTTCGATGATATATTAGGAACGTCGGCGTCGGACAACGGGAAGAAGAACAAGAAGAAGAAATGAGCGATGGGCAATGAGGGATGGGAAATGGGGTTGATTGGGGCGGATTTGATGCATAAAAGCGCTTGGTTTCACCGTGTTCATACCGCGTAATGTTGCATTTACTGGAGGTGGCTTTGGGGGCTCACTGTCTGCTGTAATGATTTGGAGCGGTACTACATATGCGCGCAGCTCTTATGGTATAGAGGCTGGATTTATAGCCTGATATGTAGAAATGGCATACCCATGGATGAAATGTACCTATCGCAGCTATTGCGCTTGTCGCTAGTTCCCGCTTCGCATTATCGCCGATATCGTCGCGCCCTACACATTTACCCACACGAACACTCATCCTCGCAAACCTGCGGGCTGTTGAAGCTTGCTTTGCTTCGATCGCGGTTCCCACACCCTCACATTCAGTCAACATGACGTCCTCGCTACCGGGAAACCGCGACCTGCCAGTCTCGCAGTTCAATCTAGGGACGTACTGGGGTCGCGTGCAGCACTCAGCAAACATATCAGATCCGAGGTGAGATACTGCGCGCATGGGATGATGATGTTTCTTTGGGGACACTGGGTGTGGTGAGTACCACGACCTTGAGCTTTTCTACCGCTGTTATATCATCTTGAGAATTGTTTCCTGATCATAACTAACCAACGCGCAACAGAACCCTCCTCACCTCGTCGGCCGGCCTCGAGAATGCAAAGAAACTCGTCACAGCGTACAAAACGGGCAAGATACCAGAGATGACGCCTGAGCTGTGGAATGCGAAGAAGATAATCGATTCTACCATACACCCAGGTACTACAATCGGCGCGGTCGCATGCTGAAGGGGAGACGCTGACAGAGTGAAGACACGGGCCAGCCAGTCTTTCTGCCTTTCCGCATGTCTAGCTTTGTTCTGACCAACTTGGTTGTAACGGCTGGCATGCTTACACCGGGTCTCGGGGTATGAGAAGCTTTTACACTAGGCCTGAGCGGTATACTAAGGGTGTACAGACAGCGGGCACACTAGGATGGCAAGTCACGAACCAGTCGGTCAACGTCGGAATCAACTTCTCCAACGCGAACAAGTCGATCCCGCTCTCTACGTCCACAATCGTCCAATCCTACCTCCTCGCCGTCAGCGCATCATGCGGTGTCGCACTCGGTCTCAACGCGCTGGTGCCCCGCCTCAAGAGCCTGTCGCCCAACGCAAAAGTCATTGCCGGGCGATTGGTACCTTTCGCGGCTGTCGCTACAGCTGGTGCGCTGAACGTGTTCCTCATGCGCGGCGAGGAAATTAGGCAGGGCATCGACGTGTACCCCGCGCTATCGGAAGCCGAGCGAAAACGGGTCGACACGGGAGAGATGGAGGTCAAACCACTGGGCAAAAGCAAGAAGGCAGCTACGCTCGCTGTTGGAGAGACGGCGCTGAGTCGCGTGCTCAATGCGACGCCTATCATGGTGCTGCCTCCTCTCCTGCTTGTGAAGCTGCAGAAGACAGAATGGCTCAAGCAGAGGCCCAGGATGGTGACGCCAGTGAATCTGGGTGAGTCATCGTCGGAGACGTTCGTGGGATGATAGCTAACGCGCAATCAGGACTCATTTTCACGACATCCATATTCGCGCTGCCACTTGCGCTCGCTGCGTTCCCACAACGCCAGGCTGTCAGTGCGCAGTCGCTCGAACCCGAGTTTCATCAGCGCGGTGGCAAGGATGGCATGGTGGAGTTTAACCGTGGGATATGATGGACCGGTAGTATGGGAAGAGAACACGGTGGCTGTATATCTGAACAGCAGGGACAGAACTATTGTGTGAAATGCTTCAGGCGTATATGCCATGCTGCAGGCATCAGACGCAGTCGAACATTGCTGCAAGTAGGTGGAGGACATGGTCGCGCTGCTACATTGCGGCGAAGACGGTTTTCCTGACGCTGTGATTGGCCAGATTGCTCAAAGGATCTCGAAGGGCATACAGAGGACTCGACACGATTACTAGATAAGACCAAATGTCCTCAATCCAAAAGAAGTGTTAGGCAGCAGTGAATTAAGCTTTTCATCAAACGACCGTCTCTACATGTGACGTTGCGTTGATGCTATAACGTCAAAGTGTCCTTTGGAGAAAGACCAGGTGTCAAATAAGTCCGGGACAGGGTAGCTCGATCTAAGTACATTACTACGAAACCGCCCTCGCATTTCAACACTCAAAGGACCACGGTTTCGACCGACAACCTATTCACCGCTTTTTCTCTGGGATAGATTCCCGATCACTCTCTTCTCTTCTATCGAGGTTTTCTACTGCAACGTATAACCTCCCACACTTCTTCCCCGCGGCGAAGCACGCACATCCCACCACAACCTCTCCACGCCTGCCATTAACGACACCTTTCGCTTTCCGCACCACACCACACATCATGGCGCCACCCGGACGCCGGAGAGGCAACCTCTCACCGGGAGCCATGCTCCTTGGTCTCTTCTTCCTCTTCTCGACGACCGCCTCCGCCGCCTCAGCCGTCATCGGCGTAGACCTAGGCACCGAATACATCAAAGCCGCGCTCGTAAAGCCCGGCGTTCCCCTCGAAATCGTCCTGACCAAAGACTCGAAACGGAAAGAGACGTCAGCCGTCGCTTTCAAGCCTTCCAAGAGCGGTGCTCTGCCTGCGGGCTCCTTCCCCGAGCGCTTCTACGGCGGCGATGCGATTGCGCTCCAGGGACGTTTCCCGGGCGATGTATACCCGAATTTGAAACACCTTCTTGGTGTATCGAGTGAGAGCGATATCGTGGGCACGTACAAGGAGAGATACCCTGCGTTGGAGGTTACAGGGACGGACAAGCGCAACACGGTTAGCTTTGTGAGCAGCGTCTTCGCTGAGGACAAATCATACACGGTTGAGGAGCTACTGGCTATGGAGTTGAAGAACGTCAGGGAGAACGCAAAGGCGATGGCGGGCAAGGGCTACGATATCCAGGACGTTGTCTTTACGGTTCCGGCATTCTACACGGTCGACGAGAGGCGCGCGCTTGAGGTTGCTGCTCGTCTGGCTGGTCTCAAGGTGCTCAGCGTTGTGTCAGATGGTCTGGCTGTTGGTCTCAACTATGCTACTGGCAGGACTTTCCCTGACGTTACCAAGGACGGCAAGCCGGAGATGAACCTCGTGTTTGACATGGGCGCCGGATCTCTGTCGGCTACTGTTCTCAAGTTCCAGGGCAGGTCTGTCAAGGATGTTGGCAGGCGCAACAAGACTATCCAGGAGGTTCAGGTCATAGGCGCTGGATGGGACAGGACGCTTGGAGGTGACGCGATGAACTCGCTCATCGTCGACGACATGGTTGCTACCTTTGTTGAGCTTCCAGCTGCCAAGAGCGCTTCTTTCACCGCCGACAAGGTCAAGGGCCATGGACGCACCGCTGCGAAGCTCTTCAAGGAGGCTGAGAGGGTTCGCCAGATGCTCAGCGCCAACAAGGAGACTAACTCTTTCTTCGAAAGCTTCTACGAGGATGTCGATTTCAAGTACAAGCTCTCCCGTACCAAGTTTGAGGAGCTCACTGCCGACTACGCCAAACGTATCGACGGACCGATCAACCAGGCCCTCGCAGCCGCTGGCCTTACCTTCGCGGATATCGACTCTGTCATCGTCCATGGTGGCGCAAGCCGCACACCCTTCGTCCAGGCCCGTCTCGAAGCAGTCGCAGGCAAGAGCAAGATTAGGGCGAACGTCAACGCCGATGAGGCCGCCGTATTCGGCGCTGCATTCAAGGCCGCTGGTCTCAGCCCGTCTTTCCGCGTGAAGGAGATCCGTGACTCGGACACCCAGGGCTACAATCACGGCTACCAGTACATGCTCAACCTTAAGGAGCGCGACCAGAAGATCTTCACTCCCAACACAAAGCTTGGCGCGACCAAGGACCTGCCTTTCAACTTCATGGGCGAGTTCGAATTCACCATGTACCAGGCTGTTCCTGACGCTAACGGCGAGGTGTCCAAGGAGCCTACTCTTCACTTCCAGAGCGGTAACTTGACCAAGGTTGTTACTCACATGATCAACGAGAACAAGTGTGAGCGCGACAGCTTCAACAACTATGTTCAGGTTAGGCTCAGCCCTGTTACTGGTACTCCCGAGGTTTTGTCTGCGTGGGTTACCTGCGAAACTGAGAGTGAGGATGTCAAAGGCGGCATTGTCGATGGTGTCAAGAACTTGTTTGGTATGGGTGGCAAGAAGGATCAGGAGCCGTTGAAGGAGGGCGAGAGCTCTTCTTCTTCATCTGCCTCGTCCTCCAAGTCCTCCAAGTCATCGTCGTCTTCGTCTTCCGCAGGTGCTGAGAGCACTGATGCTGCGAAGGCTGGAGAAAAGAAGATTAAGACTGTTAGGTCTGCGATCACATATGATGTTGAGCAGTTGGGTTACAAGAAATTCCCTCGCAAGGAGATGAAGAGGATGCAGGACAGGTGAGTTTGTGTATTTTGTTCTATTTGTACAAATCCTAACGTCAACAGGCTTGCCGCTTTCGATTCATCTGACAAGTCTCGCCGCACCCGCGAAGAGGTCTTGAATTCGCTTGAAGCCTTCACCTACCGCGCCCGCGACTACCTCGAGGACGAATCCTTCATCGGCGCTTCCACCTCTGCCGTCCGCGACACACTCGAGAAGACCCTCAGCGCCGCGTCAGACTGGATGTACTCCGGTGGTGCCGATGCCGACGAGAAGACTCTCAGGAGTAAGCTCAAGGAGCTCGAGAACATTGTCAACCCAGTGATGAAGCGCAAGGACGAAGCATCCAAGCGCCCCGATGCCATCAAAGAGCTCAAAGACACCATCGCCCACATCAAGGAAGTCGAGCAACTTGTCGATGGCCAGATCAAGACGCAATCTGCCGAGAGCTCCAAGAGCAGCGAAGCCGTCTCCAAGGCCTCCGCTGACGCCTCCGCCTCACCTTCCACCGACCCCATGGACGACCTCGACGAAGAAGCCGACGCACCCGCCGCACCTGAAATCACCGAAGTCCCTACCATCTACACAGAATCCGATCTCAAGACCGTTCAAGAGCACGCACAGAAAGCACAAGTCTGGCTCGACGACAACGAAGCTAAGCAAGCTGAGCTTGGTCCCACAGATGATCCCGTCTTCACGGTCAAGGACATCCTGGCTGAGAAGAAGAAGCTAGACGACGTCGTCATGGACATGATGATGAAGAAGATGAAGCACTTCAAGCCGCCGAACCAATCTAGCTCGAAGACCAAGACTGCGAAGCCGAAGACGAAGAAGGCGAAGAAGACTAAGACGAAGAAGGCGGCGAAGGCGGAGACGAAGGAGACTGATGTCCCTGCTGCAGATGGTGAGAGCGGTCCTAGCCAAGCGGAGTTGGAGGAGGCGTTGAAGAAGGCGGGGTTTAGTGCTGAGGGTATTAAGTTGCAGAATATGGGGAGTAAGACGGATGGAGAGGAGGGCGATGTGACGGATGAGAAGGGCAGGTTGCTGAAGAAATTGGATATTGGGGAGGGGGCGAGTGAGGAGGATATTAAGGCTGCTATTGATAGGCTGGTGGCGGAAGGGGGTAAGGGGAAGAGGGAGGAGGGAAGTGATGAGCTGTAGATGGGGTTATAGTAAGGGAAGGGAAGCATGTGCGAGTAGGAGGGTGAAGTGGGGTAGACAGATGCATAGATCGATGGAGTGATTAGATTATCAATGCGAATGAGAATTTGACACGTCAATGCTGGGTATGAATATTGTGTTCAGCTTGTACTAGCAAAATCGTCTTCTAGGCTAACAGAAATCGTACACAATTGTCGCTTGCTGCTTGCGCAAGGAGTAAGAGCGGGGTTGTACTCTGTACTTGCAATGATCCGTCCCTAACTGGATGTGCACGTTGCATCTTCTGGTATTCGTGCTTGTCTAGCAATGTTTTAAGGTTGATCACAATTACTTTGGGTGTCAGGCTCTCGCGGTAACGTGAAGGTCGGATACCTGCTAGTAGTACGCAGCCCTTACAAGTCTACAACAACGCTCTTAAATTAAAACCTAAGAAGATAGAAATACTCGCAGTGATATATTGTGTTTATCTTATTATTTATTTGCGACGTTGTAGAGTAGATTAAGAGGATAACGTCTTGTTGTTCCTGCTCTTATTTCTGACTTTCACGTTACCGCGAGAGTCAGGCTCATGGCTTCCATACCCTGAGTGCGTAGGGGAGGTAGAGGGGAAGGGCAATATCTAGGGAGGGGAATTAGGAACAGGCTCTTGTAGAAGGGTGGTGAGGGGAGAAGTGACGAGACTAGATCGAGCTAGATCGAGCAGATTGGGATGAATGCGAACCTTTGAATGTAAAACGCTAATTACGTATGCTATGTTCTACCCTCCTTTTCCGTACTCCTATTTTCCTCGTATAACCATTGTAATATGTGCTATCATTGCAACGCCAGTATGAGCAAAGCATGCGCCTTTGTCGCCAGTCACTTTTTCTGCCCCTGGGCTTTTTTCTGCCCCTCAGCCATCGCTGCAATGAGAAACATGCCTCCCAGGACAGCTTTCCCCACATATTCCGCTCCAACTCTGGCCGTATTGGTATAAGTTCTCTGCGGCAATTCCTTATTCAAAGCAGCTTTCAATTTCTCGTCCTTCCATTTGGAAACGAGATCTCGACATTTTTCAGTAAACTGTCCATGCTCGATGAGAATCTTGAGAACCTCCAGACGTTCTTGAAAAGCGTACTCCCCGCGTTGCTCCGTCCACGCAGGCTCATTGGCGCAAAGCTCCTCGGTTGGAGTAAAGGAGGAATCGCACAACTCCTTGAGATTGGCGTTGTGCTTGATTATGGCTTCGACCGTCGGAGCACATTGGTCTAGAACAGAGAAATGCAGAATCGAATGCCGACCTCTTCTCCCGGCTTGTGTGTAATCGTACACAGGATTGATGGGGCCATCGATAGACTTCGCCCACAAGTCGACCTTCTCCTGCCCACAAGCCAGGTGTATTGGAAATCTGCCACTTTTGTTTTGCAGGTACAATGAGACACCGGTGGCAAGATGCGCGTTCACTATGAGCTCGGCGACATCGATCGAAGAACGATCGAATGCTGTGTGAATTGGTGCATACCCGGATGAGTCGCTCAGTCTCAGGTCTGGCGCAGTTTCCAGAATTCGTTTGACTTTGTTCAGGTCTCCACTATCGATCGCATAACGGAGAGGACTTCGTCCAGTGGTCCGATCGCACAAGTGCACACTCGCGTGGTGACGGAGCAGCTCGTTCAATATGCTGAGCGTCCCATCCCTTGCGACCACGTGCAGAGGAAAAAAGCCATCCGGTCTCGCCGTTGTCAGGATATCTGCACTCGTGTTCAGAATCGCCCGTATCACCAGTGATCTGTTATCACGAACAGCGTCGTAGAAGAGTTCCTGCCTGACAGCGTTGGATATGGTCTTTCCTGCAGCCGAAGAGAGAAGCATGCTCTCAATCATCTCACAGATCATCTTTTCAGAGATCTCACGTTGGAGGTATGCCATACGCAGGGGAGAGCAATCGTCTGCACCGAGCGCGTTGACATTTGCGCCTTTCCTCACCAGTTCGCGAACGGTATTGACATGTCCCAGACGAATCGCGCTATGGAGCGCCGTGTTGTCATCCATGTCTTGTATGTTCGGGTCCGCGCCCGACTTCAGTAAGTCGATTTGCACAGTCTCTTCGGTCGCAACCATCAAGGGTGTCTGTTGGTGCCGGTTTCGCGCATCGAAGTTGGCGTTTTTTGACACAAGATAACGGACCATGGTTGAATTGCCACTCCGAGCAGCAATGTGTAGGGCCGTCTCCTCCTCCTGAAGCTCAACAGAATTGACGTCGACGTTCCCCTCAACGAGTGCTTCTAGAGCTGGGAGGTGCCCCTTCTTGGCCACGATATGGATAGCCGCACAACCGTGCTGGTCATGCATCGCGAGGAAGTTGACGTCTGCGTTGTTCCTAAGGCATTCCCTGATGCCTTCAGCATCACCGTTGTCCGCGGCAGAGATGAGCTCCTCAGAGTATGTTCCGCCCAGATACGCTCGACGGTCCCCAGCGAGTCGATACCTGAACCGATAGTCCGGGGTCATCGGCTCCGTCGCTGGCTCATCAAGCCTCGTAGTCGCATTGGATGTAGCTGGAGGTGCGTTGTAAATCCAGTCCAGGTCTTTCAGGTTATCAATACGACTTCGCACCTCAGTCTTTAGCGATTTTATCTCCGTCTCGTTCCAAGCGTATAGAAAGCGATCTAATCGCTTGACTTTGGATACTTTGCACTCGTGTTTCTCTGCAAAGGTGTTCACCTTGTCCAGAGCGTGCTTGAAGACCTCCAAGCTCTCACGACTTCGAAGCTTCAGCGTCTCGTCCGCGTCAGTCGGTAGCTGGAAGCGGTCTAAGATTTCCTTTGCGTTTCGAACATCGTCTAATAGGAACTTGAGGTTGTCTGGCGCATTCTTATAGCTATTGTGGGCGTCGTAGATGACCTTGAGCGATTCTACAGTCTTTCCTGCGAGTGTCGCGCAACCGGCGGTTAGCGACACGATAGTGAAGGGATCCATGGAGAGACGCTGGGCACTGGATGTTCAGACAGTGATGAAGGTGTGTAAAGTATCGCGGAAAGCTGGTGGAGATGGTAAGAGGTGGAAGGAGCGGCGGAGGTGATACACCAGTGCGGCTGTGAGGGTGGCAACATCAACAAAGAGGATGGCAGCCCGACGTGGCAGACGGCGCGTAGAAGGTAGCGGAGCCTGACCTAACTTCCATGGGCGCATCTAGATATGTCAGTGGCACTGACTCACTCATCACTCCGTTTACGAGCTCACCTACAGACTAAGAACGTATCGCCTTGGAAGTGATCTGGGCGCTCGAAGTCTCGTCCTTTGGCGGCTGTTGCAGCGAGGCTGATGCGCCGCCACTGTGCACACCTTGCATGCATCAAACATGGTTGCGTTAAGCGACGATGATGAGACAGCCTCGGAAGGCTGCTCGGGCTCAGCCTTGCTGCCCAGGTGGCCGTTCCGCTGCCTTGAATGTGACCGCTAGCGTATTGGCGACTGTACGATGTCAGTCCTTTACATGACCCTTTTTTTGGTTTTGGCGTGCTCTATCGCGACTAGAGATTAGGGGACATCAGGTCAGACATGGGAGTTCCCACGTTTGTGAAGGCTTCATGGCGGCGGTCCTTCTCCGAACGGGACCTTCCACGAAAGCGAACGCGAGAAAGAACATATCCTAGGGCAGGTGTGCGATTTCATTTGAGGTAACTCCGTGAGTACTCAACGAGCGAAAGGCGTTCGTGAAGCTTGAGGAACTGTCGTGCTGAAGTACGCTGGTGGCAAGAAGCTCTGAATGTCACTGTGCAGTCCGATCCTTAGTATCTTCGCCTGGAGTCGCGCTAAGTAATTCTTTGGTCCTCGATAATACGAAATCAGCGACGGGTGAGCGGTAGAGATGATGTACTTACATAAGCAGCGGCTGCGGGGGACGAGGATGCATCAGACCACGAGATCGGCGAGCCAGATGGAATTGGTATGCTACTTCTCTCAAAGTAGATCTTTTGGACACTGTTTATCTACTCTTGAATGTGACAAGTGAACGGCTTCAGGGAGTGGAAGTTGCATCTTATGGCTTCCACACCTTCCAACCCTCCACTTCAGCGCCCGCGCTCTCGAGCATCAACTCCACATCTATTTCAACCTCCCTAGCTGTCTTGTCATCGTAATCGTAAGTAGAGTGTGCACCTTGCAACAAGATGACATTAAACCCAGCGGCTAGAGCACGTCTGCATGTTGAAAGCACGCAGCATTCACTTTGTATGCCAAAGGCTACGATTGTGTCTACACCCGAGCTTTTCAGCTGGGACGCAAGCTGAGGGTTGGAGGAGAAGGTATCGCCTAAACGCATTTGTCAAGAGATTCCAAGACCACAATATAAATACTCACGGACATCCTTCTCTACCAGTCGTTCCCATCTATTCCCCTCTCGTGGCTTAAACACCAACTCCCACGCCTTACTCCCTTTCACCAGCGGTCCTTTCTCAGCGAGCTCTTCATGCTGCACAAACACGATCTCCAAATCTGGTTCTCGGCCCTGTTCACACGCCGTATCGATGGCCCGACGCGCTCTCTGCAGGATGCTCGTCCCGGCTTCGCGGATACGATCCGCATGTGGTATTTCGGTCGCTGTATTTTGCGCTAATTCGACTTGGATGTCGATTACGAAGAGGGCTGTTCGTGGCATGATGGGTATGGGGTTTGGGGATGAGGAGGGGGGTTGTGATGTTGTGCATGTTGGGTGTATGGCGTATGAGTCATGGTCAGTATATTGGCGGAGGTAGAGCCGAGACATTCTGGAAGACTACGAGTGCGATTGAGTTGGTGAATCAATCTGTCGTCTTCTGGAGATCTAAGTAATGCTAGAATTTACTTGTAGTGTCTCGTCATGGATGGCGCGGGAAGGCTGCTCATTGTTCTCGGTTGAGTAATGAGATGCTAGACGCCGCTTGTAGTTAAGTGAACATTTCTACTGTGAGTTCATGTCCATGTAGTATCTAGAAAGCTTGAAGCTCTCGAGTCCGCTGCCTGTACACTGGCCAGCTTGAGTAGATGGATTTGCCCTTATACGCGTGAAATAGGAGCCATGAAACGCAGAGTTCAAGCCAGCGAGGGGCAGAGTATGCCAGACTTGGAATAGTGAGTCGATGCAGCATGTGCTGGCTATCGTGGTTGTGGTAATTACGAGCGAAGAGGAATTAGTTCAAACAGGAGGGGTAGACTGTGCCCCGCCGCAGAGCCAGCACAGCGATACGTGGACATGAAGCGGCTGGTAAGAAGCTTCGATGAATCGATGAAGGCGTCAAGGATATATCGTGAGATTGGTAGCCCTTCTTTGTTTTGACGAGCTTGTGCCACCTGCGATCGTCTTCCTACACCGACCTTTTTACAAAGACGTGAATCAGCGACTCAAAGATTTTCTGGTTTTCGCCATGCGCGCGTGCAACGGTCTGTCTCGTGGTGGGGTACTGGCTATCTTTGAGTAGTCATGTTACATGCTGCAGAATGAGGCTGTACTCGCATGGAGGAAGATCCAGATCCTATCAAAGGCGAGGGTTCTCAAAAAGGCATGCAGGCGGGAACACTACCGGGGCGTCACCCACTGAAATCCGAAGGCTCCATGCTGGAAGGGTTGGAAAGTATGGGGCGCGAGGCCGTTGGTGTACATTTGGGGTTAGGCGCCAAAGTGTCGGTGTGTAAACAAACTCCAGCACGCTCTTGACACGTCGACAACGCACGCGCTAGCCATCCCAACCACCTCGCAGCCAACCCCCACCGGGTGCCGCCTCGGCTCACCATGAATTTCAGATGATGGGATCCCTGGCCTCCCATTCTATCTATCTTGCAATTGTTCCATCTCACAAACTTTGAGTTACACATTGCGAAGAATTGTTGGAAGAAAGGTCGATATGGCTACTACGATGCACCACCCGTCTCCCCAGCCGGGCCTTACCTCATTCGCCATCTACGAAGACCCACAGGATCGCGAACCCTTGTCGCCGTCGGACTTGTTCGACGGCAGTGACTCGTACCACTCCGAACGCTCGTTCCCCATGGCCCACGACGTTGTACATAGCATTGAGCTGGCACAGCAACAGGAGCCCGACGACGAGCCCCAGCCCTACCGCAGCTCCTACACCTCGCGCCCGGGGTCGCAGCAGCGCATGTCCTCGCACTACAGCTTCGTCTCGGCTATCCCCTCCGAGTCGTCGATAGCTTCGAAACCCATCCTGCCCGCTAACGAGGCCGGTGCACGAGCACGCAAAGAACGTCCGCGCTTCCGGAATACTGAGTCTGTCCGCGCCATGCAGATGTCGTCGCCGCCGCCCACACTCGCACACCAGACCTCCCAAGAGCGACTCAAAGGGTCCTTCAAGCTGGCTACACCTAGCAGGAGCAGCAGATCAGAGCACGACATGTCGAGACAGTCTACCGGCTCACGGAGAAGGAGCATACGGGAGCCTCATAGTCCGAGACCGACCCCGACACCGCAGCAGGCGCCGCTGGTCCTGTTGCATGTTACCATTCTGCCCATGCAGGTACCGTACTCGCACGACATCATGGCCAGGATCATGCCTGATTGGCTGGTGGAGAACTACAAGCTGCTGGAGGAGAAGCTGCAGGACATCATCCTGATGCGGCGCGGGCTTCTCATTCCGCACCCCAGGGACGAGTACGACCTGCTCGAGGAACGCATACTGGAGAGCCTGGAACTCAGGACACCCCGCCTGCTCCCGTGCGGCCACTTCGTCCCACCCGAGGACGAGGACGAGCGGGAAGACGAGGACGATGTCGCGAGCGTCGGCGACGAGAACACCGGACGGGGCAGTCGCATGAGTGGAGGCACACTGACGGAAGGAAGCAACACCTCCCACAACGGCGACCACAGCATGTGCATAGACTGCCACCGCGAACTCAAGAAGCCCGGCAAAGGCATCGGTGCCGGCACACGGAAATGGGACATCAAGATCTACGCCGCCAACGGTCTGATGCGCGCCGCCGCCTGGCAAGCCTGCTGGAACGACATGGAAAGATGCGACGTCGAGATCCACCCCTGGATCCCCGAGGAGGTCCGCAAGACGCTCGAGCGCCGCGCCCAGGAGGAGCAAGAAGCCGACAAGCGCAAGGCACAATACACCGTCGAACTGCAACGCCAAATCCAAGAAGCCGCCGTCAAGACCAAGATCCTAGAAGAGGAAGCCAACGAGGCGAAGCGCAAGGAGGAAGCCGAACTACAAAAGAGCTTCGAAGAGGCCGCCGCCGCTCTACAAAGAAGCATCGAAGAGAAAGCAGCTGAGAAGAAGAGGTTCGAAGAGGATCTTCAGGCCAAGCTCAACGAAGCGAAGGAGGCTGTTCGTCTTGAACTCGAAGCCAAAGCCCTCGCTGAATCCGATGCCGTCGCCCAGCGTCTCCGTGCGCTGGAAACTGCTATCAAGGAACAAGAGAGCGCTGAAGCTGCCACACGTCTCTCAGCAGCTCAAATACCGCTCAGCACGCTGCTGAAGAACTACATCATTCTTCTTCTCAGCGATAAGCGCAACTCTATCATCTTGCTGTTGGCTGTTGCGGTTGCGTACATGGCGATGAACATGCGTGCTGCTCAGCAAGCACCCGCGTCGGCGCAGATGCTCGAGCTACCGACGGAGGTTGTGGCAAACATGCCGAATGCTGTTACGGCTACGATGACTGCGACGAGTTACTCCACGTTCACGGTTACAGAGTTTGCGACTGCGACTGCTGTCCCGGTTCTTGAGGTTGCGGACCCGGAGATCGAGTCTGTGGCTGAGGAGGTGAAGGCTGAGGTTGAGGTTGTTGTCGACGAGAAGGCGGAAGAAGAGATATCTACCAGCCCCGCTGTAGACCTCGAGCTCTTCGACGTCATTGTGGAGCAGTCTACTCCCCTCGCTGCTGCTGAGGTTGAGGTGAAGACGAACGTCCTTGTCGCTTCCAACCAGACGCCCGCTGAAACCTCGTTCTGCGCTTCAGAAGTCGAACACGTCTTCGAGGCTCCGCTTGCGTACTGCGCGGCTTCTGCTTAGACGCTCTCACGCAACCTCTTCCGCCTTCCTCCCTCCTCCATCGCCTTCTCCCCACCCCGCATATTTCCTCCTCTTTTTCTTTGTTATATTTCTCCTTTTCTCTTTTCTATGAAGCTTATAACGCATACCCCCTCACGGCCTCTAGCATCTACCTATCTATATGCATATACATGTGCATTTGCGTTTGCGTTTGCATACATACACCACACGATACTATACCATGTCTTTCATGTTTCATGTTCATGAAGTAATGTAGCGGTTTCGATTGAAGATATCCCTTTTCTTTCGCTTTTTTTTCTTTATGGGTGTGGTTTGGTTTGGTTAGGTTAGGTGAGGTTGAGGCATAGCGGGTTGTTGGTTGACGGGTTGACGGGTCGGATAGTTTGGCTGTGGATATGGATATGGATATGGGAGTATATACCAATACTGAAGAATGAAGATATGATATCATTATGTTACCGTGTGCGACTTGGTTTCAGTGTGTTCAAGTCACTGTGAGAGGCTGAATTGGCAGTGTAAATACGGAGGGTAGCAGGCATGTCAGTATAGTGTGGAGCATTCGACATAGCTTTAAAGTTCGTTCGACATGTGAAGGAGCATAGTAGTCCGATAGACTGGTCTTCGTGATTATCAGGTTTGTATCCAATAGAGCTCTGCAAGTATCATCATGCACAAGCATCCATGCTCCCGTCTTCCTGACCCCAAGCCACACCACTATCCACCCTTCCATACCCTACTCCTCAGGCTGAACACCCTTCTTCTTCAACTCCTCCCTCTTCCTCCCCGCCCTCCCCTTCGCATCCTCAACCCACGCCTCATAAGCCCCCTCCCCCTCCTTCAACTTCGCCCTCGTCACGGCTTTCAACAACTCCCCCACAAACCCCACAAAGTTATGCCTCCTCAAACTATTCTCATACAGCCACCTCGCGCGCTTATCTTCTTGCTCTTCCAGCTCGTCCTCGTCGCCTATCTCGCGTGCGCGGATGCGAAGGTCGCGACAGCAGGCCATGAGGTTGAACCGGATTTCTGAGGCCGGGTAGCGCGCGATGCGGCGTTGGAGGACGGGGATGATTTTGGCGGGGAAGTCGGTGGGCGTGCAGGGGCCGTGGAGGATGGGCGCGGGTTGCAGGCCGTCGAGTTCGTAGAGTTTGTTGTTTATGGATGTGTAGCTGGGGGGGTGGGTTAGTGGGTGGGCTGTGGGGGAGGGGGGAGGTTGTAGGGAAGGGAGGTGACTTACGCGATGAAGTGGAAGACATCGTCGTCTTCAGTAGCCGTCCTTTGCGTCTCGTCGACGAAAGGCGAGGAGCGCGCGAAGGAGTTGTGGGTTTCGCGGATGAGATCCGAGTTCGACAGTGTTTCTCCTCGTAGCTATGCCTCTTATCAGCCCCTCATATCCAAAGCATAGGTACAGTCCCTGCCTTGACATACCTCTGGCGGAAAGTCCCCAGCAAATTCCTTGAACTCCTTCAATTCCTTGCCGATATCCACCTCCTCTTCCCTATTCAGCAGCAGCGAAACAATCGCCTGTGTACCACACGCATTCTGTATCGTTTGCGCAGGGAAGAAGAGCTTATTCGCCGCTTCGTAGTCGTACGTCCCGTCTTTCGGTACGTCGCTGGGTTTCTCGCCGGTCGGGTACTTGAAGAGGAAGATTACACCGTACAGTGTACCGAGGGCTTGTAAGTCTGAGGGTTCGAGTGTGGTGAGTTCTTCGAACTCTACGCCCTTGACACCGAGCTTCTCGATGAGGTATGTGAAGACACCCTGTTGGGGTTGTTAGTTATGCGATTCTCGAGAAGGTGAGGGTGAGCTTACGGCATCAGACTCTATGGTGTTCCAGCCTCCCGACATAGTTGCGTAAAGGTAGAGCGGTGAGGTGCGCGAGTGTGCTGTCGATGTGTTTGGACCTACGCCATCGACAGGCGCCGCCGGAATAACTCCTCGGCCCGCGCTTCGGAACGTTCCGATGCCCCACTATGAATGGAAGTGAGCAAGGTCGTCCCATGTGCTGACCCCTCTACCCGGTATCGCTCGTGTTCATGGAATCGTCTTCTCGTGTCACAGAACGAACGTCTTGGCGAAGTTGTATAGATGCGGCCACAGCATGGAATCGATGCATCAGCCCTGCAATGACGTCTACGGTTCCAAACTTTCACTTCATTCCAGCCGTCTCCAAGGCTACCTAGGTATGGCTAGCGCAAGGCCGACGGGACTCCTTACTCAGTACTTCTAGTCATCTCAGATCTCTTTGCAAAATTCCCTTTGTCATACTTTTATACAGGTACATCTGCTGTGTACCGGCAGATAGATCGGGAGCACGCTCCTCAGCTTGCTTCACGATAAGCTCATACTGTCAGGTTCTTTCTCCTTTCAAGACTAGAGCTCCATTCCATTCACGCCGATTTCACTTTCCCTTTCGTCCTATTGGCAGCCACAGCTTTTAGTATGCATCTTGAGTGGGACTGTGCTGAACCCTGGTCGGCTTCCCGAGCACGCAATGGAGTTGCAACTTCGCGCGATGGGCGTGGGTAGCGACTACCCAGATACATCAGAGCGTAAACAGATCCAAAGGTATATCAGCACTGTGAATTTTGCAAAACTCAATTCTCGCACACAACCATGATTCCAAGTCGAACTCTACTGTTGCTGTCCTTCAGTGTAGCCGCTGTTACAGGGCGCTCTTCCAAACCCAACTTCATCTTCATCATTACCGACGATCAAGACTTGCACTTGAACTCGCTCGACTACCAGCCTGCTGTGCAGAAGCATTTCGCCCAGGAAGGTACTTGGTTCAAGAAGCATTTTTGCACCGTAGCACTATGTTGCCCGTCACGAGTGTCGCTCTTGACTGGGAAAGCTGCCCATAATACGAACGTCACGGACGTGTCTGCTCCTTACGGTGCGTCGGATGTGAAGGGATAAGCTAGAAAAGTATGCTCACTACCAACAGGCGGGTATCCTAGATTCATTGAAGAAGGTTTCAATGATGCTTATCTTCCCGTGTGGCTTCAGGAGGCGGGCTACAACACATATTACACTGGAAAACTGATGAATGGACACTCCACCTCTACATACGATGCACCACGAGCTAGTGGCTGGAACGGTTCTGACTGTAAGCATCCCAATACCACTGCAGCGACGCTGTCTCGCCACTGACACCCACAGTCCTGATTGACCCCGGAACATACGTCTTCTACAACTCAACCATGACACGTAACCACGACACCTACAGAAACCTACCAGGAGAATACTCAACCGACCTCGTAGCCAACGCCGCAGTCTCCTTCCTAGACGAAGCCATCGCAGCACCAGACCGACCATTCTTCATCGGCGTCGCACCCATAGCCCCCCACTCAGAAACAATCACCAACCCACGCCCCACAAAGTTTAACCTGCCAGTTCCCGCAAAGCGACACGAACATCTCTTCTCCGACGTAAAAGTACCCCGAACACCAAACTTCAACCCCTCAAAAGTAAGTCAAGCCCGCTTCCCCTCTGCACTGCACACCCCATCTAATCCCCCCACCCCATCAGCCAGGAACAGCATCCTACTTCTCCACGCTCCGCCCGCTCAACGCCTCAGAAATTGCGTACAACGACGCCTGGTACCGCGCGCGCCTGCAAACCCTCCAATCCGTCGACGACCTCATCAACTCCATCATGAACCGTCTGAGCGAAGACCCCGAGGTATTGGAAAACACTTATTTAATTTACACAACAGACAACGGCTTCCACATCAGCCAACACCGGCTCCCGCCCGGTAAATCCTGCGGCATAGAAGAAGACATCAACATCCCCTTCTTCATCCGCGGCCCGGGCATCGCCAAGAACGCAGTGATGGATATTCCTAGTAGTCATACGGATATCGTGCCGACGCTGTTTCACCTCGCTGGTATACCAGCTCGCGAGGACTTTGACGGGGAGGTTATTCCCGTTACGGGGGCGATGCAGGAAAGGGGTGGGAAGAGCGAGCATGTCAACATTGAGTTTTGGGGCGAGTATTTGGTGGAGGGGAATACGTTTTATGGACAGAGTGCGTGGGCGAATAATACGTATAAGACGGTGAGGGTGGTGGGGGAGGAGTATGATTTGAGTTATACGGTTTGGTGCACGAATGAGCGGGAGCTTTATGATATGAAGGTGAGTCTCATTTCGCTGTTCTCTCTCACACTTCCTTTACTTCATAGGCTTGGAAATCAGGGAGCTGACAAACCCAACAAGACCGACCCCTACCAACTCATCAACCTCCTCTCCACACCTAACACCAACACCACCTCCTCCACCACTCACATAAACACCTACCCCATCCTCCCCCTAACCGCCCGCCTCGACGCCCTCCTCCTCACGCTCAAGCGCTGCAAAGGCCGTGTGTGTACGCGACCATGGGAGAAATTGCATCCCGACGGCAATGTACGCACTCTGAAAGATGCTATGCATGAAAAGTACGATGTGTTTTACTTAGAGAAGCAGAAGAAGGTTAGTTTTGAGGAGTGTGCGTTGGGTCAGATATTGGAGGTTGAGGGGCCGCTGGAGCCGGTGGCTTGGAGGGAGGAGTGGGATGAGTGGAGTTGGGGGACGTAGATGGTGAAGGAACGGCGTGGAATGGTTGGGGAGGGAAGGGGAGTGATGTGTCGTGAGAGTGATCAACGATGTTTCTCCTCCACGTCTGCGAGACGTGCTGAGCACCCAAACCTAGCCAGAGTGAAAAGAAACAGCATCGCGCCCAAGTCTAATCTAGATGGAACATGCCTCACTCTTCGAAGCAATCTTGCTCCGACACCGTCTAAACAGTATCAAGGCTGGTCCAGCTAAGCCATCCCTTCTCTTACCGCCGTTTCGAAGATCAGGGCGTGCACTCACTCCTCCCTGTCGAAGAAAAGGTCACGAAAACGGCAGGATACATGTCCATCATCGGCGCTTCCGAAGAGCATTCCTCGTCAACATGTCCCCGACAAGATGTCCCATAAGAATTGAAGCACGTGTAGCCAATTACTAACTATAATTCCAACCAACATGTTCTCAGCATGCAAGAAGTATAGCAGTACAAAGCAGAACTATACATCCACAGCACGTCTAAAAGCTGTTTGCAATTCTCTACAGAAGCTAGAGATACGCATACCAAAGTATCAAAGACAGCACCCCACATCGACCACTTCTTCGGCCGAGACCTCAAACAATCCCATCATCGCTCGAAATAATTTGCATGGCATTTCGCACGTGCAGCTACCTAGGTGCATCAGCGTAACCACAACCCCAAACTAACGTCTCAGCTCCTACCATTCAACCTCCAGAAATATACACAACCCCCCACCATCAAATCTTCAACCCTCCAATCACGCCCTCAGCGTCCCTTACCGGCACTTCGCGCCAACCTCGTATTTCGGAGTTATAAAAAAGTCTTACCCTACCCACATCCACGTTCCACTACCGTACTTTCAGCCTCACGCATGCATTAATGGCAGCGCCGCGCTAATGGGACGTGCCGTAAATACGAGAATGTATGACGGTACCGAGTAGAAGCCAGTGCAGAAGCTACGCGTCGCGTTCGAAGCGATCAACACCGCGTACGACACCCAGTCACGTTACCTAACGTAGTTGGCCCAACTTGCGAGGGATGTAGGACCGAGAGGAGGCCGTGCGTTTCCACTGTTTTCTAGGGTTGACAAAGGCTTGTTGGGTTTGGGAGGTTTGTCGATGTACGATGTACGAATCAGAAAGCATGTGTTAGTACGAGATGCAGAGTAGGAAGATCTTCGAAGACTATGTTTCACGCCTGGCACGTGGTGGATGCTAGGTGTTTTTTGGGCTGTTCGAGTTGGGATCAATATGTTTAGTAGTAGCGAAGGCAGCCGTGGAGTGGTGCCACGATATGCGTTGCATATCCAAATACACACGCTACGTGTCAGTGTATTCGCTGATCCCTTTGCAACCTCACCGTAAGGTAACATCCTCACTACCATAATAGCAGTACATAGTAGCACAGCAGAGTCGCAATCGCAATCGCAGTCGCAGTCGCAGTCGCATGCACAGTACCAGCAGATCTACCATCCATCGGGTCAACTCCCCCCGTCTTAGATATGCCCGCATACAGCTTAGCCCACCCCCAAAACCCCAATTGGGGGGTTTGGAGACATAGAAAGCATACAAAGGTGAGGCTTAGCTCCCCGACTAGTAGTCAGTTATCGGAGTATGGGCGTGGGCGGTCGGAAGGAAGGAAGGAATGCGGGAATCGACTGATAATGACATCGTGGGATGCTCCGTCCGGCAATCAGTTCAGGCAGATTTGCGGGCGAAAAGGGTGTGTGTGTGTGTGTAGGAGATGTCTCCGCGTGCTGATGGTTGGGGGTCGACGTAGAGTTTAGGCAGTTGGGTGTTAGTCTTCGCGAACTTATTTAGTTAGCAGCGTCGACGGTCGGCTTTCGCTTCCAAAGCTTGTGCGCAGAAACGTGGCAATGCGACGCGGCGTTAGAAGAGCGCCAGAAACGCCAGAACCCATCGGATCGTGCTTGTCCGAGGTGGGTGAACCAGAGGAAAACAAACTTTGGCATCGTGGCTTTCTCCGCGAAAAACGCGCCATGGCGATGGTGAGCAGCGCGCACAAGTCGGGGACAGGCCAGCCACACGGCTAACGCAGCTCTGGTGTCCGTGCCAGACGCGAGGCTCTACTCGTTCTTTCGTTCAGCCACCCCTTATGTACGCGCGGATCATATCGTCGAGGCTTCGGAACTTTCTCCAGCATTCGGCTTCATCACGCCTAGGTTCATGTACACACAGTACATGATGTACCTACAGCGACCGACCGACCCTCCGCCTCGGCTCGACATGACAATGACCACATTGAGGCTCACCCACCCATCCACCCACCCATGCACGCTTGATCCCCAGAATAGAAACTATCAATGACCTGTTCGGTATTAGTAGAAATCGGGGGCTGCTGCTGCTGCTGCTGCTGGGGCTGCACGGCTGTCAGAAAGTAGAGATCTGCTTTCCTGCAGGTGCTGGTGCGTGAGCGCTGGCAGGGTGCGCGAGCGCAGGTGCGCATCCTTCGGCCGACCGAGCTCACGCATTTTTTTTGTTTGGTTTGGTGGTTGATCGTCGCGTCACGTTTTCTCTCTGTCCCTTCGGAAGCCGGACAAAAGCCAGATCCGAGCCCCGGGCGGTGGTTGGTGGATTCCAAGTGCGGTGAGAACAAGAACCAACGTCGAGTGAGACTCGAGTCAGCGCGCTGGTACTCTACGGGTAGTGCCCGTTGCGTTCTGCCAGGTCAGAATTTTGGAGTGTCATGGTGTGCTGCGACAAGAGGATACTATGGCGAGTGGAAAACCATCTGCATCATCCGATAGTTCGCAAAGTTCCGATTCTTTTGGTGGATGTGATGAGTGATCATTTATGCAAACCTACTCCATTTCCACATCCTCGAGACGAGATCTCGGCATAATAGCACCGCAACAGCCCACACCACGGAGGCCGTGGGCCACGGGAGAGTGGGGGACATGCCCTGGACGTCCGACTCTCAGCGGCCAGCTGCAGAGAAAAAAACGTGTAGGGCGCGATGGAGACAGCGGAGCCCAAACGTTCCAAGAGAGCGGAGCCGCTTGAACAGCGTCCCTCAGGAACGGCGGAAATTTCTTGTGGGTCGCCCTCTCACATTGGGAGGCACGTTTGTTGGAGGGAGGAGGAGGAAGCAAGGAAGCGCGTGCACAGAGTTTCTACTCGCCTGCCCTGGTCCATCGTCCTTCCGCTAACTCGACACCAGGGACGCGGCTAAGCAACCTGCCGGACTTCCATGATGCAACGCCTATCTGGGATGTTTGAAGCAGCTGGCCAGCAGACGACCCAAACTTTTTCACCTGCAAGTTGCAACACTACCGGGTAGCTCTCTTTCTCTCGCGCTCTTCGGGCAGACCATGGATATGCCTTGTAAGAGCTCAAGTACCGAGATGCCGAGGAGATGGTTCTCGCAGTCCCAATCCAAGAGCAACCCTGTAGACCCTGGCGTGAGCACTATTAGCTAAGACGTAACAAAGTGCTGGAATTGTCGGTGAACCGCTTTGGGGTCGCAAAGCCGAAGGCAGCCTTCTTATTGACAAGCAAGTGTTGCGACGGCAAGTGTGTGATGGCTGGCGATGGAAATGGGGAAGGCAGCGAGAAAGTGGAATAATTGCGAGAGAAAGTCATAGGAATTCGCTTGCACCTTCCACTTTGCATGCTGTGGCTGACATGGATGCCGCTCCCGTTGTGTCGTTATGGTTATGCATTGGAATCCTCCAAACGCCTGACGCCGCACGCAAAAACGACCAATCGACATCGTGATGCGCAAGTCCCTTCGAACACACCATATCAGCCCTATCTCCATAACGTTGACCGGTCTCTGCACCAACAAGTAGCCTGCCAAGCCGGAGCATTCTGTGGCGGTGCAGCCATCACAGCATTTTCGCAATCCCACACAAAACAAGGTTGGCGCAGACAGCATGTGTGCGTGGCTGGTGAGAGAACGGTGTGACGATTCGTACGCGTTAGCCAGGCTAGGCGAGTGAGCAAATCCTATCCCGCTACCCGCGAAAAGCGAAATCCAGCGCACTGGTATGACATCAAGCTCGAGCCTACTGTACGCTGTAGGTCATACCTTAGCGCGGCCGTTGTCTTTTGATCCTTAACTATCCTTTCTTTGTGTCAGGGTTTACCCATCCGGGAAAACCTGGGAGTTACGTCTTGGACGGCATTGAAGAGAACTATTGCGCTGAATCGAGACTGCATTGTCGGCAACATGCTTGTACGTAAACCCGCAGTGCTGGGTTGATAATTGATAATGGGAAGCGATGGTGGGGGATTCGGTCTTGATTGGCGGCAGGAAGGCTAAAATTGGTAGCTGACCTGTCCATCTTTCACGCGAGCATGCAGGGCAGACCCTGGCCATCACATGGAGAAACTAGGACTAGGGCTGAGAAACTAGGACGGTGTTGGACAACCTTAATTCTTCTGTGCATTGCTATCTAGCTGGTGCCTAAGTATCCTTGCCCTTCTCTGTACTCGGGGAAGTGCGGACGGCGCTCAATGAGGAAGACGTTTTCCCTGAGCGTGGTTGTTCGTTCGCTGCGCTATGCAAGCTTTCCGTCATGTCGTTATGTGGCGTACAGTGAGAGCCTCGTCAGGCTTCCTCCACGCCGGGCATCAGTCCCGCAGCTCGATGCGCCTTTTCCTACAATGTAGCGAACTCCGGTCCAACTGCGGCTGACATAACAGGGGACGATGCGCGCGTTGCATGTTGGTGCGAAACATGTCCACTTGTTGTTCCGTCCACCTTGCGTCTGTCCGGATATTGCGCCGAAGCGCCGCAGCAGCCAAACCGCGAACGGCTTACGGCGGAAGCCACAGCACCGTGCCAGTGGTGGCATGTCATAGGTCCGACTCGGGTGTCATGATTGACAGAGATCAATCGATCGGAAATTGTTCGTCTCGCACACCAGTGGATACAGCGAGGACGGGCCGGGCGGATGTCAGGTTTCGTTGCGTGCGCATGGTTCCTCGAATTTCCGCCGACATGGTGCTCTCAGGCGTGGTTGTACTGGCTGGGAAGGTACCCCGCAGTGGACGCCTGGCCTTTGTCGTCTACATCGTCCAGCGCAGGAGTATGTGATTGAGAAGCGACAATCTGCATCGGAGTAGTCATTTGGTTCCTGGGGGATCGTTCAGCGCGTCGTTCACGTCCAGATAGGTGTAGCCACGAACCCGCTGGGATAACCAGATTGCATTCCGAATGCGAATGCATGCTCTTGTGGGGCCGAGTATGGCGGCAGCAGCGCTGCAGGCGACCCCAGCGGAGACGCATAGCTGCTCGACGATGCGTAGCTGCTAGCTGTGCCATATGTGTCGACGGTGCCAGATCGCGGGACTTCGAGGTACGGTGACGTCGGTGCAGAAGCCATGCCATGGGGAAGGAACGTGAGCGGTGATGGCGCAAAGGCGGGAGACAGGCTCTGGCCGTAGCTGTATTGTGCAATGTGGTTTTCCAGGTCCAGGTTGATGCTCTCCAGTGCGTAGGCCGATTGCTGCTGCATCGGCGAAATAGATGTCATCTGTTGTCTAGACCATTCTCGCCGGGTCTTATAAGACGAGACCATGTCGATAGGAAATTGCACCAGATAGGACATGGTCTGCATGCGCGCATCGTATCGAGGGTCTTGGAAACTCTGCACCAGCTGATTTATTTCCTCCAATGGGCGAAGGGAAAGGTCCGCGACAAAGACAGAAGCAACATCCGGGAACATTGGCTCCAAGGCTAGCGCAGTAGCGTAGAAGTGAGCCAGAACAACCAGGACGTTGACGTCTCCACGCTTCGCAGCTAGAAGTGAAATGGGGACCCAGAACAACCACTTCCGTAATGCATACAGTTGGTTAAACTGTTCCTCCGGGCTTTGCGGCTGATTAGACGATCGCAGGCGGTCGAGGTAGCCCTTGAGTTGGTCCACCCATTTCGATTCCTGTTCGTTGCGCGTGAGGTAGGGCTGTAGTCGTTGGAGGGAGGCGTGGATATCGACAAGGGCGTTCATGTGCTCTCTTCGTGCTTCTGGCGATATCGGGGTACTGATCGGGTTCATAAAGTGTCGGTTTGGCATAGGCGTGTGCTCTGCAATGTAGTCGGCGAATAGAGACTCATGCCTCCAGGGCTGCATGGATTGGATTACAGTCTTCGTGCCTGTGACTAAAGAAGCCCAGCCTCGCCTAAATGACTGCGTCAGTTCTGATTACCCCAATATATTCGGGTAGTCCTTACCAGTCTGTCGCCTGCCATGCAAGCAGGAGAGACGCCGCAAGTACAGCATCCGAGTTGTGCTTAGTAAAGTTGGTGATGCCGTCGTGCAAGCCCTTGAGAGCAAGACTTGCGTGATGGAATGCGAGGTTTCGGGTTTCGGTTGATTGAGAGATCCAGGCCAAGTGCGAGGCAGAGAAGGCGAGGATGCTGTGCATAACGAATGGATGGGTTGCGGCTATGCTCAAGAATCTAGAAACGTTAGTGTTGCTTTTGGGCGTGGTCGCTTGGGGTGGTAGGTGCGTACTTGGGCATCATGTCGGTCCAGAGGGTCGATTTCGAAGTCCTATTTCTGAACATCTCATTCGAGATAGAGGCAAGGTGGTGCACCAGACGGAGGTCAACCGTCGTCAAGGCGCGCCATTGCGGCTGTGGGTATACTCGGAGCTCGGGGAAAGGAAACTCTCCCGTCTGTCTCCAGAGTTCGATGGTGGCCTCGATCTCGGGTGTCCAGAGCAGGTTGGGCTGCTGAGGAGACTGGGGAGACTCTGGCATCATGGCAGTTGGACTGTCCATGTAGTCGCAGCGAACCTGGTGCTTGGTGCAGTTGCGGCTGGTAGATGTTAGTACATGAGTCGTGGACAAAGAGATGTTGGTGCTTACCATTGCGGGAATGTTTCATCACAGCGAATATGCCGCCTCTTGCACGTCTTGCAGCCCTTTCGGGACTTGGTATGGCTGCGCCTTGAAGGGCCTCCACCGGGACCAGCCATTTTTCAAGAGGAAGATGAAGTAGTTTAGCGATAGTGGGAAGTGGACCGTACGGCGTGGTCGTCGTTGCACGTCAGGGTACAGGATCAGTCGTAGGCAGTGTTCTCTTGTTGTGTGGTATGCGAGATGGACGGGAAGGTGGGATAGACGAGGGGCTGTGTATATGCGGGCGGTAGATCTGGCGAGCGGTTGATAAAGCGAGGGTAATGGGGTCGAAACCGGTGACTAAATTGGACAGGGAGTTGATTTGGAGGCTGTTCGTGGGCGTTCTGGTGATATATAGTGCAGAGTGCAGATGGGATGAGCTTAGATAGCTCTAGGGCTGGAGAGATATTGACGCAAGGCCAGCAATACCTCCGGCGGACAGGCTAAGAGGGTACGACAGGACGACGTGACAGCGGAAGTGGTCAAGCTCGTCTGCAACCTACCCCCTGCACAATGACCATGCAGGATGAGGACAAGGCTATGGACTAGAGGCTCGCCAGGCTGAAGAAGGGACTTGGGTGGTATGCGGGCAAAAGCGCAGGGTGACTTGTGCTCGGTCCCAAAGACGACAAACGTCGAGAAACGGGGCCAGGTAGGGTTAGCCCGAGGTAGCGTCCACACAAATAGCAGTGACGCCACGAGCGGCGGAAGAGGGACTTGGGTGGCAGCCCGCGAGACGGGAGAGGCTAGCAGGGAGGGCAGAGAAGCTTGCGGGAGCTACAGACGATGGAGTGACTGATTGCCAGATGGCACCGGCTGGCTCCTGCTCGTATGACATAGCCCCGGTGTAACTCCCGTGGGGATTAAGGTTCCAACGAGCCATGAACCCTCGCAGTCGGCAGGGCGCTTTCAGACATGCAGCACGGCGTCCCTCAAAGACGATGGACGTGTTTGGATGAATGAAGCGGCCCCTGTCGGGCGAGGGTTGAGCCCAGGGCTAGGGTGCAGTGTGAAGGTGCTAGTTCGCCGACGGCCATGTCGCAGAAAGCAGCCTTTGGTGGCCCTCTGGTCAAAGCCCCTGTCAATCCGCTTGGGACGGAGACGTTTGAGCGTGCAGGTGCATGAGCCGCTCCAGCTGGGGCTCGGGCTCAGAGCGCAAGAGGCGTGAAAAACGGCCATTCAGGTCCGACGACCGAGGAAACGCCAACAGCTGCGCGGGCCGTGCGTGGAGAACGATCGACCAGTAGCACCTGGATAGCTCGCTGGCCATGCTGTAACGGGTAGTTGGAAGCCGCCTGCGGAATAGTGGGTGAAGGAGGCCGCCATGCTTGCTCGCCGGGTCAGCTTCGGGGCGCGCGCGCTGCTAATTTTTCAGACAGCTCCAGAGCCCTGAGTGAGGTGGCAGCGCCCACGCGTGACGGCGGACGGGCGACCACGGGCGACATGGATGCCCGAGATCTCATCAACGCGAAATGCGAAGCTGGACTCTGCCAGCGTCGTCGGTCGAATCAGACTGACGTTGCTGATGCGATGCCACCAGCGATCGCTAAACACTGCGGAAGCCGGGGCCCTCAATATCTCGCGGTCAAAAATAGCCCTCCGTGCGTCACCTGTCACCAGACCGCACGCAAAAAGGGTCTACACTTTCATCGCGCTGATTTTCCATCGATACTACGCTGGCCCATCCTCACGCCGCTATGCGCATACCGCTCCTTCGCATCCAGTTGCGCCGAGCAGTGGCGGCGGACCTCGCTCTATTCCTGTCTCCGCTATCGACGGAAGGGCGCCGCGCGATGAATAAGCGTGACTTCCGCTCCGACGAGTGCCACGAGTGGGTGACTTCGCCTGTAGCATCGCCTATTCGGTTGGCGACACCATCGCAATACCTAGGTACTGGGTAATTCAATGTCCCCGCGTCTGGCAATATCTCATGCAGCGGAGAATGCTTGCTGGCGGGGCCTATACAGTAACTGAGTAATTACGCGACCCTGCTCGTGGGCGCCTGACACAACAGCCTGCATCCACACATCGCAGCTGCTGTGACGATATCTCGATTTCGTCGCCGACATCCTCATAGGGCTGTACCTATGACGTTGTCTATACGCGCGATACCGTCGCGACCGTCGCGTGGTGGAGCACAAGTAGCTGCCACGAGATACGAGTTCTAAACCAGGAACCAGTGGCATCGCGGCGGCACCCGTCGCCTACCTACCAGCTACCTCTTGCAACCACCGAGGCTAAAACTCTACTAGATGACATAGCGGAATGCGCGAAAGCAGGTTCATGCGACAACATGTGTATTCGCAGGCTAGTCTTCCTTCAGCCACACGCCTACGTCGAGCTGGTGTTTGGTTGTCATAGATCCGTGGTGGCTATTCTTAGGATTAAGGTCCTTTTACCCTGGGAGTTTGCAGCCGACCATGCATCTAGGGCTACCCATGCAGCCATGTTTTCTCTGGGGTTCTGCGACTAGGGTTACAAGACACCTCTCCACTCGCATCTTTCGTCCATCGTCGCATCGGTCTTTTCCGATGGCCTATTCGCCTTTTCAGCGTAGCCTCAGCATAGCTCCAGCGTACACTAAGCCAGCGCACTACTAACCGACTCAGCGATTCAGCAACCACAAAAAACATCCGGACGTTACTATACATACATTTTATGACGTCTGAAGAGGCTTCATGTCGCGACACCACACCGTCAGTCACACGACAACAAGACATCGCAGCCAAGCCGGTTACCAAATGCAAGTTTTGACACAAAATGTCGAGTTTTCAGCGCGCGCGCAATACACATTCCCCAGCCATCTGCAAGCCACACTTTGCATCTGCACGACCATGCAAAGCATCCCTCTCCACCCGTCGGCCCAGAGCTATAAAAAGCGTCGCACCCTGAGCTACCATTGGCGCGGAAGCGATTCTACCGGCAAGTGTGGCAGGCGACACAGAGAATCACACAGACACTTCCTCTTCTCCGCCCTCACGGGCCATTGCGTGCACTGTGATGTGAGCTGTCAATTCCTCCGAACGCTTTGGGGGTGTTGATCCACCGGCCGAACATGCACCACCACGATTGCAAAATCAACGTTTTGATATCCACGCATATCTACTGTGTATCGTCGATCTCACATCCCAGACACACACCACCACCACATCATACTCACCCCTCCAATCCTCCATATTGCCAATATATCGCCCACTACAAACCCGCCTGCCTATGCAAGCCCACCCGCCTGAACCTTACCTAAACATACATCACTACAACTATCATTCACCCCAATAAGCCTAAAGGCAATGCCAATACCAATAACTCGCATCCAACCGACCATGTATACCACAGCTAATGATATCGTAACCTGATACATAACCAAACATTGCCAATCGTCATGTTGCGACTGCGGCGAGCAATGATGTCCTCCGTAACCTGAAACATTCGGCCTCGGCCGTAATATCACTCATCTGGCAGGTAATCAGGCCGATTAGCCTTGCTCGCTATTCCAAGGTTCTTTCAATAGATTATGTGACCCCACACGTGATCGACGACCGGTATGCTGAGTCAGTGACCACTCACGGATTCTTTCGCTTTTCGGCGAGTCGTGAATGCATGGTCGTTCAGCATGGACGTTCGGCATGGGAGATACGGTAGTCTATGGATTTCTCCATGAATATTGGGTGGCCTGATACCGGTGCATGTGTTTCAGATCGTGGGCGATGTTACATGCTGGTGAAGGTGGGGGGGAGAGGGGAGTTTCAGCTGTCAATGTTCATCGGCGGTACCGGGCGCTTGATGTGGATATGTGGGTGTGTGGTTTGTGCGGCTCGTGCTGTGGATGGTGGATGGATGGGTGGTTGTGTCATAAGTTGTGTGGGAACTGGATTCTTCGAAGAGTGAGGTATGCCCCGGGTATGTGAAGGTAGAACATGCTTATTGATTTCTTCGCAACGGTCAGGAATGAGTTCTTAGGTACTTTCCTCCCGTTTATCTTCACTTCCAAGTGCCTTTTGTAGACACGCTGCCATTAATACGGCAAACCGAGCGGCATGCCAGCCCATATGTTGTCATGTGCACTAGCCCCAAACACCAACTTCTCAAAGTGAAGCCTCAGAGACTTGAGAAACCCAACGATGTATGAACGGAAATCATACACAAGATAAAGAAGTGCAGCATACAAAGCGAACGCCTGGTCCACCTCCGTGATCTTAGAGGACATGTGTGGCATAAAGCCGCATCTCGGTCCCTCGACATACATGCATGAAAGTGAGCAGAAGTAGAGGCCGTAAAACCCTGCGATAGCGAGTGCGTAGATTGATGCAACAGCCCACCAGGTTACAGTACCCAGGCTAGGTAGTTGCGGAGCGATAGCGTAACTGTATCCAAGACACCAAGAGGTAGTCAGTCCCACGATTCCCGTTGACCATACTAAGGGGCCTGACCATCCATTTATGACACCTCTATTATTCAACACCATATCGATGATTTGTATGATCGAAGGAAGGATGAGGCCCGTCATTATGATCAAGTTGCGCCTTCGGCATGATGTGACTGCCTCCGTGGAAGTATATTCGTGGATCGATGAGAGGCGGACAAACAGCTGTGCCCCCGAATGTAGCATACCAACATTTAAAGTTGCTAGTGCTGCCTGTAGTTGGTGCAATTGGTTCCAGAGTGATGTCTCTTGTTGATCGAGGACTACTGTGGTATAGGCGAGTTTAATTTCGGCTTTTTTAAGTTGGATCGTAAGATCTGTCGTGGTAGGAATTGTGTAATAGTCCCATAGTCCAGGGAACGATCCTGTCATATTACTGAGTTCAACTTCGGCTCCCAGTATTTGATGCGTGATATTCTTCGTTGCTGGGACTGTGTCCACTTCCCATACTCTATAATTGTCCGAATCCGATGCCCAGTGCCTTTGGAAGATCAATGTATCATTCCCGTTTGTGAAACTTATGAAGTGTTCCCGATCTAACCTCTTCTTCTTAGAAGCCAGTTCATCAAACTTTCGTCCCAAGAACAGGAATCGGGAAGAATCCAGGGCTGCCCAATTCATGTATAGCGCGTACGCGATAACGTGGAAGTTATGCGTGTAGTCCTCGAGCAGGTTCGGTGCCCAAGATGCTACAAGGCTGATGCACCAAGCTGCCCATCCTCCTGGACCATAGAACCCGCTAACCTCAAAATTAGAAGGTCCATATTGAGTTCCATTTCCGGAAAAGGCAATGCTGGTCATGGCGATGAAACATGCAGGCGCGTGCTATTGAGCAAAAGCCGGGAGATGACAACGATAACAGTAAAACGAGATGCAATTACGTGACGTCGCGTGAAGACTACACGGAGGATAACGGCAGTCAAAAAGAGAGATACAGTGGCTTGTATTCAGTAAAAGTCGAGCGAGGAAGGCGGCAGATGTATGGATCGATGATGCTCGTGGCGCGCCTCACTGCCTCACTGTCAGCTCGACTGCGGAGGGGCTGAGCAACCCCGCCTCACGCATCTGGAAGGCAGCAACAACCAAGCCAAATCCTGCACGTGAAAGCGACATGGTTGCATCATTGAAGATATATCAGTGGCGGGGCATCTTGTAGCTACCTGGGTACCTTGACCGGTCGTCGCCTTCAGGGCCACTTTTGGGACCGGATGTATCTTGCTACACGATCAGTACCACGCCACCATCATCCCCTCGTTACTCCTCTTTACTCACAGAGCGATCTTCAACATAGGTCGAATTACTGAACATCATGTCGCAGGATTGCAACATCGTTCTAAGAGAATTCTTGATGTTGGAGCGTAATCTCGCCGATCCGAACTCGCAACCGCACGATGCGAGCGAGGCGGGCAAACGTGGCTGATCTCGAAAACTGGTTTGCTCTTTGCGTAGCCGCTTTCCGTTCGTGATCGCGGTTTCGTAGATTTTGAGAGGGTTTGACATCTTGCGAAAGTTACGGTGCGGTCTACAGATGATAAAGCCTGGAAGGCGATGGTAAACACAACATCAAGAGGTAGGGACAGTTCGTGAAGCTCTTTCTTCGTGCATCGTATATGTAGCTTCTTTCTTCTCTCCTTCGTTCCTTCCTTCTCTTCTCTCCCCCACCGAAGCATCAAAATGACAGGATTATTAAAAGGCGGAACAAGAATGTAAGCAACGCGCCCTTAGAGATGCGAAAGATAGTCTTACAGCTTACAAACGCACTAGCTTTTCTGCCACTGCTGATAAATCCATATCAAGCTTTGCTCCCAGTGTGTGCCTCAATCTCAAGTCAGAAAGTAAGAACAATAACGCATGTGAGTTCACGGCTTCCACGTCTGACTAAACGGCACATGTTCAAGTTCACATCCCGACTCTTGTCCAGAAAGCTGAGCATGAACGCGAACGCCAGCATCTTTTGTATCCGCCAACTCCCGAAACCCATTCTTCAACGCCTCTGCCCGCATTATGCGAGCCCATACATTGGGGTAAAACCTGATATCGCCACTGTATCCGGCGGGTGTTTGGTGCAGACAGAGACTCTTGTCTAAAGTTGCACTGATGGTTTCCTTTTGCTCATCAATCCTGGCCTCCAACTCGGTGATGAAATTCACGGCGATATCAAGAGGCACGCGCAGGATATCAAGGCCAGCGGCATCGGGTCTTTCGATGGGCAGAGCGAAGGGTTTGAGAGGATCTAGAGAAATGTGGATACCGGTGCTGGTACGATGTTCTCCAGTGAGAATAACCAGCACAGTCTGCGTGCTCGCTACTTCGCGCAGACTGACGAAGCCATCTGGTCCGCGTCTAGCGGTTGAGTCACGGCGGTCGCATACGAGGATAACAGCAGGAAGAAGCGGGTGCACGGAGTAGTTCTCCATATCCAACGAGACACGCTGTGCTTGTTCAAAAAGCGATGAATGTGCCTTCAAGATATCTGGTAGGCTGTCCGGACCCGTCGCCGCAACCCTAACGGGCGCCGCGAAGAAATGCCCAAACTCGATATTGAGTTTGACAGAGCTTCGACGCCATTCTTCATATATAGCTGCGAAGACACCACCGGACATGCAGGACTTTTCGGGGGCGTGGGGAGCACCAGTCTGCGCAGACTGAAGCCAATAGAATGCCGTAGGCTTGTTACACAGCTCTTTTGCTATGTCGCCTACCGTGCCTTCGACGTCTCGAAGGACTACACGAAAGCGGTCAACCGAGGTCCAAATCACCTTTTGCATCCAGCGGAATTGTGCCTCTCTCTGGAAGTTCCATGATCGTTTTAGGTCTTCGAGGATGAGCGACTCTGGTAGCTCCTCGAAAACGATGGCGGGATTGCGCCATGGGCTGTCCGCCCATGAAATGTCCGTGGACATTGCTCTTGTACGGTGGAAAGTATCGTAGGTGGTGGTGATATACTGTGCGTTCAAGATAACGTAAGAGCGAAAGCCAAATAAAGCTCGTCGTGAGCGCTAGATCCTCACTCTGGTTTAGCAAGTATAGCAACCTCGAAATAGGGACGAATTCGTATATTTGCGCGATTCGATAGTATGAGAAGGGCGATTTGTGTTCGTAGATCGTGTGTTTGGTACTTGGCGTCTCAGGTCGATGCATGTGTATATGAGTGTGGGAGTATCTCCGAACGAAGAACAATTTATACTTCCAATCGTCTCAAGGCAGCGTTATGGCTACAACATGCATGATGTCGTACCCGTGGTTGAGATGGAACTGAATCAACCGTACCAGAATTAAGGAGTTGGACCCAACCAGAAGGTGGTCATTTCCAAGGTTGATAGTTGGTGCGGATGTGTCAGTCATAATGAGCTTGCACTTAGTGCACAAGGCGGCCGGGTAGCCGAGATTTGCCAAGGCCCTAGGTAAGTGGCTGAAATTCATGGCGATGAAAGGAACTTCGGCGCCACCATGATGCTGTACAGGTACCAAGGTCTGGAATTCGCTGACAAGTATGTCTATTTGCGCAGACAATTCTGGTTCCAAAAATGTGGTTCCTCACTCGAACACTACATCCGCAGCCACTACCACCACCAACGGATTACCGTTCACTCATTGCCGTCTTCAAGAGACCAAGCGCCGGCAACCAATCTGAAAAGAAGCATCATTTCTCCGTCAACTCCAGAAGTTGGTATAAAGGCACTTCAGCTCTTAAAGACCAAGACAAGCGACAGATTGTGCTCATAAGCCTCTCGATCGTAGCCTAGCGCTTCCTTCTTGGTTCGAACAAGTTCCCAGTGATCGTCGGTAATTCGCTCGTTCCTTTGATGGCAGCGATGACTGTGCTCATAAGCCTCACGATCGTAGCCTAGAGCTTCCTTTTCGGTTCGAACAAGTTCCTAACAATCGTCGGTGATTCGCTCGCGCCTTTGCTGGCGGCAAGGAACCGGCCAAAACACGAAGGAGCCGTGGCGAAGCAAGCCAGCCACTGAACAGTAATGTCAACTGATAGCCCGTCGGTGGAAAGGGGTCCACGCAAAGTTAGTTACTGGATGCAGTGCAAGTAAGGAGATGTATTCCTTGTATGACTATATCATGGATTAGTGAAAGATCAGAAGCATGCCTTACAGATTGCTCTCTCAAATCCGACCGCCCAGCTTCCTAGCGATCAAATACGATACTATTGGACTTGACTTCTTTCCAAAAGGCCGCAGGAGCAGAAGCCAACAGCGTGGGATGCGAAGCGGTGTGTGGTGGCCCTGCTGACTTTGTGGTTGGCTGTCCACAGTACGTATGCCGAGCCATTGTAATTGATCGCGCAACTAACGGCAACCTGCATTTTGTGATGGCGAAGGATGGGCCGCCTGCGTCGCTACTCTGATTTATCGTATGTCTTTCTTTGAGTCCCTGCTTGGCACCGCCATACCGCACAGCAATCGTATGAGGTTCTGAGTGGGTGTGAAAAACTCGTAAGCCTTGTATGTTGTGCTAAGGCCGAGAGCAGGGACGCGGTGGTAGCGGCCGACGCGTGCGTTGGAGCGGTATCGGGGGGTAGACGTATGCCATGGTGTCGTCAATACTTAGGTAGGGAATTTATCTGATATCAAGTTAGTAAGAGATGTCAGCGCATCACATGCGCCCAGCGATGCTAGATGCCATGTCAATACCAGCAAGGGACAAAGGTCGTTCGAGCACCTAAGCGTCGAGAATGTGTGAAAGGAGCTTGCATCTAGATCAGTGGCTGGCTTTGAGAAATGCTCTAGCTGGCTAGCTTCTGGAAATGAAAGACGAGCCGCGTAATCGGAGCAGGTCCCAAAATGCTGGTGTTGTCGAAGATGCGAATGAAGATGCTCGTCGGTAGAAGCTGCCTTGCTACGGGCCAGATTGGCAGGGTTCGCCATCCGGTCAGGAAGTCTCACCGGTTTGGAAGGAGCTTTCGAGCTCACCGGCAGCCCTCTCGAGTCGACTTTTGAGAATCGGTTATGCGCCATAGGAACTTCATGCACATACCTCGGGCTGCGTGTATGAATGTGTGTATTGACAATCCAAACAAATTGTCGCTTTACTACTACAACCCAAAAGCTACCACATGAGTAGCCAAAGCCAGCCGCAATCCAATTTGACCACGCTTCAACGCACATCGAGCCAATCTATCCCTTATCAAAACGCCAGCAACAAGAGTATTCGTGTGCTTAATCATTCGTGACTCCCCCCAGAAAGCAAGCAAAAATAAACGTAACAATGCTCGCTTCCAGAACGCCAAATAGGATGTACCATAGCAGATCAGCCTGCTCAAAGATATGTTTCGCTGCCACCCATACAGTCCATGGAGAAAGTCCCCACAGCGGTGCGTTCGATCCATAATGATCCTTCGCAATGAGATGGATCCAGCCTCGACAAAGATAGGAAAAAGGAGAAATTTGAGCGATAGGGTATAGTGAAAAGACGCAATCTTCCTCTCAGATTCGTCAAAACAATGGAGAGTAGAGTAACACAAAAGAAAAATGACTTCCAGCTCGTCTAGCGGGGTCCACGCGGTCTCACACCAGCCTCCGTCGCGCTCCTCACTCTGATAGCAGGACGCCGTATCTCTGGTGTATCAGCCATCGCGGCATCATAGCTCGGAACCGGTGGACTTCTTTCGCCAGACTGCTGCTGGTTCTGTAGAAGCGGTGCTCGCTCGTCCCAGTATCCGTTTCTTTCGTGGTCGGCCGTGTTGCGCAGGTTGGGCGAGCCAACAGGACTACTGTACTCAGGAGGGAGTTCGCCTGGTGACAGGAGACCAAGACCCTGGCGTTGGTCTACGGGGATTGTGGTTGTCGCGTGATCGTCATGGCTCGCCCCTTCACCGACATCTTCGTTGGAATCGACCAGACTAAGGGCGGCTAATGAGATGTCGGTCGGACTGCGTTGCGGACCGGGACTCGTTGGCACTTGGCGTCCGAGACGCATTTGCTGGCTACTGGAGCGGCCGTGGCCGAAGCCGGCTTGGATGTAGCTTCCGCCCATGCCTTCTCTTATGCCTTCGCGACCGGAGTCGAGGAGTATGGATCCTTGTTCGCTGCCGTAGGGAGGTGGGGGTGCGAGGCTGCCGGTTTGGGGGGCTAGACCCCATTTCTTGACGTTGGCTTCGATGAAGACGAAACCCATTTGGCCGAAGTTGACGTGAACTTGGCATGGGCCGTTTGCGCCTACGGTGGGGAAAAAGTTTTGTGTCTTGAGTCCGTGGGCGACGTCGTCGAGTTTCTTTCCATTTCGCGTGAAGAAGATTGTTCCTGTTCGAGGTCTGTATCCAACACCAATGACATCTCCTTGCACGTAAGATGGGCCGTAAGCGGAGGGTTGGAAGGGCTGGTTGTATCGGCGGTTTCCGTTGGACATGTACGATATCGAGGCTTTGTGGTATCCTGATAAATGTTAGTAAAAGAGTGAAAGGTAGGACGTCGTCTTAGACATACCTGGTAGTCTGAACAACGGGTACGGCTTCGTTGTGACGCCAATCGCAATGCTAGTGTTCTCGGGCTTCTCGTAGACCTTGGCTTCCCAGTAGTAGACTTCGTTTTGCTTCGGGATCGGGAGGTTGCTCTGGACGCTGCACTCCGAATCGAAGAACTCAATTTCCGTGCGGCCTTCGACAAAGCAGTTGGCAATCTCTAGTTCGGGCTCAAATTCCCAGGCGGACACTCCCTTCTCTTGTATAGCCAAGAACTGCGATAGTGATATGTCGGTTTGAACGGACTCGGGCGGGTTGGCTTGCACAAAAGCTGTGGAGGTTAGCTGGTGCTCTCCCTGCACAATAACCTGCCTGGCATACCTTTCGCTCTCATGTATTCTGTTCTTTGCAGGTCGTCCATATCGTCTAGCGCCTCGGCCTCCTCCTTGGCAAACTGTTGCTCGTCGTCATATTCACCAGGCCGCGTTATCCGGTCGAGGAAGATGCGTCCTGTGTTGGTGTAGCGGAAGTAGTAGACAATGGCGGCAATGATAAGGCACACGCCCGCGGCGCCAAGCACGGAGAATATGCCTATCATGATGCCCTTGGCCGTCGAGCCAAGGGTGTTGTTGTATCTTGATATCCGCACGTCATCGAGCTGTGAGGCCGGCTGTCCGGTAAGGATGGTGGCATGCGCAAAGGGCGCATTGCCGGTCGGGTAGTAGGATCTGGACAGAGTCGTGTGCGGCGAGCCCGCTTGCAGCGGTTCTTGAGGCAGCATAGCGAGATGCTATGGGGGTCGCGACTCGGTGAGGGCGGGTGCGATGGGCGCAGCAGCGCTCGTTCCGGGATGAAGTCGTCCAGTGGAGTCGCTGGACGGATCAGTGGGGGCCGGTAACCACTCGTTGACGTGCCGCGGCGGATGGCTGGCAGAGCTGGCGACAGGGCAGCGACGCGATGGGGCGTGGTGAAGGTGCGAATTGCCGTCGGTAGCAGTGCGCCGTCGTGGGTGAGGGTGAAGGAAAGGCGTCGATGTGTGATGATGGATTGGCGTGATTGTGAGATCGGCGTGAGACGTCAAGTGCCTGACGCAGCTTGGCTTGGAATCGCGCGGCGCTTTGCCACCTCCGCCTGCACACGACACTCTGAGCCCCCGGTCCTGGATTCTGCCGATCTACCCGTCACGTTACAGATTCGCCGCGAAACACCACACTTGGGAAAATCAATACTTTCGTAGGCTTCAACGGCGTCCCTTAGCATTGCGCTGGCTCCCTTCGCCGTCTTGAAGCGGTAGTCTCGACCATGGTAGTCGTCGCGCAGCAATCCAGACCGAAAAACCAACTCAGACTTGCATGGCCACGACATCATGCGTGCACTACTCTTCTAGAAGGCTGCGAGCTTTCCTACGACACAACAGGAAGTGCTAGACTTGCATCACTCTCGGTTCTGGTCCCTCGCAAAAAGTAGACATATCGCTACTCCAGACATGCCAGAATAGACAGGCCAAAATTAGCACTTGACGCGATTGCTTTTGTTCAAGCGCGGGGAAATGCTTCTGAGGCACTTGATCCACTGGCGAACCCATGTCGTACAGTCCTGAAACACCAACATAGCAGAGCCGCCTTCAAAGGCGCTTCAGCAGTTAGTGTCTGTGCCTGATATCGGTAAGCCCTATCAATATCTCGTTACCGCATACATAGCAAGCGAAGTGCTCTTTTGAGCTCGTCTTGATGTCTTGAAGTTAGCAATATGGTTCATCCTTTTTCATCACGCAAGGGGACTTCTTTGAGTCGCGACGACTTCATAGCCTGTTGAAATCATGTTGTGTTAAATGGCCGATTGCACTGGAATTTGTCCCACGCTTCTATCACACACAGCCTGGACATCAGTCTTGCGTCGTTCTACGGATAGGATGCCTACCCGCTCGCCATTGACGTCAATGATGTCAAAGCTCATACCCTGAGTAATCGATAGCGGCTCCAATACGTTAACGAGGAAGAAGCAAAAGTACCCATGAGTTGTCGAATAAGGCGTATGATACATGACTTGATAGCTTGAATGATGCAGTTGGAAGATTGATGACAGACCATGCTCTCTCAAGGGAGGCGTAAATTCAGTGATGACTTCGAGCATGACCCAAAGGAGAGGAGTCAGTATTGACTATTGTCAGATGACATCGACCAACAGTACATTCGCGATGACGTTTGTTTGGAATAGTGTAACTTCAGACTGCATCAAGTCGCACGCGAATCCGGTAGTAGACAACTGTCCGTGGGGGTATTCATGGGCGTGATATACAGACTTCATAGACGGCCCATGCGGACGCAGCTCATCGACATAGGCTGCAAGTAGTTCAAGTCTGATACGAGCCCTCGTCCTTTGTCATCGACTGAAGATGGTGAGGTCCTAGCGATGCGTTTTTCTTGGACCAGGTGTATTGCTTTCGCCCTGCTGGCAGCCATGAGGCAGTCGCTCATGTGTAACTGGAAGGAGGCTCAATTGTACTATCATCATAGCACAAGAACCCAATATGTCCATGTCATGGTACACGTGAATCACGCAAGCATCCAAGTGAGCAATGGATACTATCCGGAATCAGTCCTGTACCTCTTTTACAGTGGGTCATTGACCATCACAATGTGACTTCCGTTGTCGGCGCCTTCTGGCTCTTGACAACTGGCTTGTGTTGTCGACGTCTGCTGGCATATGGGCTGTGCTGTGCCTTGAGCGTGGAGACATGTATTTCAAAGACGGGTAATGTATTGCGTGATTGAGAGGAACGACCGCGCCTTGACGTTGTTGATGCTCTTGAGACTTCCTCAGGGGTCTCCGAAAGTGAGGTCGAGGAGTAAGGGTCGTCGAGCTAGTAAAGTGAGACAACCTTGGAACAGGACCTCGGGAAGGAGCGATGGCGATGCACGTGATTTGCCTGAAGCCCTCACATGACTTTTTAGGTGCTGCCGGGACGTCAATTCTCGACTGACGCGATACCGGACGGTGTTATTGAAGCAGGAGCACGATGCAGGTGCTGCGGTACGACGTGTGCTAAAAGCACCGACTTGTACAACAGACGGCTGATGACAGGTGCTGTTTTCGACCACAGCGCAATATCGACCATTGACATACCGTGTGAATGATGAGGCGCGATGAGGGCGACTTTGTTTGTTGGCGTGGAAGAGCTGGGGAATGTCTTGCACGCGTCTCGCAGTCACGTCGCCCTTTTCTACCGAGCCCGCCCGACTTGGGCGGTCGCAAGCAGGCACATCACCCCAGCAGACGCGCACTCACTGAGATTACGACCGCGCCCGCTTTATACCGCCCCTGAAGCTCACCGTCTCGGCCTTGGTAAAGGCTGACTGCGCTCGCATCCTCGACTCAGTCGCACGGCAGCTGCTCCTGCCTAGCTCACCGCCCGCTGCGCATAATTGGGTCGCAAGCAGAACCCACTGCACGTTACGGGCTCCCGCGTCATTCTCGAGCAAACTTGTTGCACTACACGCAAAATATTACAGCCAGGAAATAATTTGTCGGCCGCTAGAAAAACATGTTCGTCGCCTTGTAGCCCGCCCTATTGTCTGTTTCGCGTGAAAGGCTGGTGAGCACTGCCCCTCATTGTTCATTCGCCCATGGCTTTCCCCATCAGAGCTAACCATGAAGCGTACCAGCAGAACAAGCTTAAGTCGCCAGGGTCTACTCTTTTTTCCGCCTGCTTCACCTCCGCAGCGCAGCCCTGCTTTTCCGCACATACCCAATTCGAGGGTGCTACTAGACTCTCGCACACACCTTCCCCGCACTGCGAAGTAATCCACCGCAAATATGGCGTGGCAACCCCAAGAGGAGCCCCTGCGACAGCTGGCGCAGTGTCTGAGGGACTCGCTGAGCGGCCATGATCAGAATGCGCGCAAGAATGCCGGAGAGGTTCGTTTGTCCCTGCTATGAATTGCATTGCTGTACTGTGCTGACCGCGGCGACCACACAGATGCTCAAGTCGGCCCAAACTTCACCTGATATCGACAAGTACCTCGCCTACATCTTCTCCAGCAGCCAGCCCCCGTCCGTCGTGAACATGGACGCCTCTCAATACTTCCAGACGCGCGCTGCCGCTGCCGTTATGCTCAAGAACGACATCAAGACCGGCTACAAATCGATGCCCGACTCCACCAAGGACTACATACGATCAGTGATACTTGCGGGATTGCAAGACTCGACTACGCAAATACGGGGCTACGCGGGGAACGTCATAACGGAGATTGTGCGCCAGGGCTCTATTATGGGCTGGCCCCAGATTCTCTCAGAGCTCGTCGGCATGGTCAGCAACGCCGACGGCAGTGTCTCGACACAAGCGCAAGAAGGCGCCATGGGCGCGCTGCTCAAGATCTGTGAGGACAACAGGAAGGCTCTGGACCGGGACTACCAAGGACAAAAGCCCCTCAACTTCCTCTTTCCCCAGCTGCTCGAACTCACAACAAGCCCCCAGCCCCGAGTACGCGCCGACGCATTGGCCGCTATCAACGTATTCGTCCCAGAGAAGCCCCAGGCCGTCGTCGCGAACATCGACATGCTCATGCAGCAGCTATTCAAACTAGCCACTGACCCCAGCGAAGACGTGCGGAAACACGTCTGCCGAACCTTTGTCCACATCGCCGACATCGCTCCTCAGATGATAATACCACACATGGAGGGTCTGGTTGAGTTTATGGTAGCACAGCAGCGCACCGAGAACAACGCGGATTTGGCTCTGGATGCGGCCGAGTTCTGGCTGTGTGCTAGTGAGGACGAGAAGATGAGGGACCACCTTGGACCATATCTGGCCAAGATAATACCTGTATTGCTATCCAGCATGGTGTATAGCGAGGATGAGATTCTCCGTCTAGAGGGTGAAGAGGAGGACTATGAGCAGGAGGATCGGGAACAAGACATCAAACCTCAGTTTGCGTCAAGCAAGGCCGCGCGACTTACCACAAACGCGAACGGCGAGACGGTCCCAGGCTCGAATGGAGCCGGACTACCCACAGGCGATGACGATGGTCTCAGCGACGGCGAGATTGACGACTTTGACGACGATGACGAGTTCGGCGATCCTGAGGAGATGTGGAACCTTCGAAAGTGCTCCGCTGCGGCCCTTGATGTCCTCGCATCCGTCTTCCACGAGGCCGTATTCCAGGCGACTCTTCCATACCTCACAGACAACCTTAACCACGCTGAATGGCCCAACCGGGAGTCCGCAGTTCTGGCTCTTGGCGCTATTGCGGATGGCTGCATGGAAGTTGTGGAGCCGCATCTTCCCATGCTCACTCCATTCCTCCTGACACTCCTGAACGACCCGAAGCCTGTTGTGCGCCAAATCACATGCTGGACTCTCGGTCGCTACTCGGGATGGGCTGCGCATCTTGACGGGGCTGGCAAGAAGCAGTTCTTCGAACCAATGATGGAGGGCATTCTGGTGAAGATGCTCGACACCAACAAGCGCGTCCAGGAAGCTGCGGCGTCAGCCTTTGCAAATCTCGAGGAGAAGGCCAACGTTGAACTAACCCTATACTGTCCCGTCATTGTCAAGCAGTTCGTACAGTGCTTTGCTATGTACAAGGACCGGAACATGTTCATCCTTTACGACTGCGTTCAGACACTAGCCGAACACGTCGGACCTGCACTGGCAGACGACTCGCTCGTCCAGACACTTATGCCCGCGCTCATTCAACGATGGAACAAGGTGTCAGACCAATCAAGAGAAATGTTCCCATTGCTGGAGTGCCTCTCATATGTTGCCACGGCTCTCGGACCCAAATTCGCGCCATACGCAGCTGGCATATTCGCCAGGTGCATGAAGATCATCCACCGCAACCTCGAAGAAGGTCAAATGGCGGCTGAGATTCAAGGTTTCGAGCCTCCGGACAAAGACTTTTTGGTAACAAGCCTTGACTTGCTCAGCGCCATCATCCAAGCCCTCAACTCCCAGGACAGCGCGACACTAGTCACACAAGCACCAAACTTCTTCAACCTACTAGTTGTCTGCATGCGGGACCCAAACAACGACGTGCGACAGTCTGCATACGCACTTCTCGGAGACTGCGCCATCTACGTCTTCCAACAACTCCAGCCCCATCTGCGAGACGTATTGACCACCCTCATCACACAGTTAGACGTTTCGCGGATAGATTCTAACAGTCTCGACACTGGATACTCAGTCATTAACAACGCCTGCTGGTCCGTAGGCGAGATTGCCATGTGTCACAAAGAAGGCATGGAGCCCTACGTTGAGCAGTTGCTCCAGAAGCTGGGTAACATCCTCTTCGACGAGCGCGTTCCAGAATCTTTGAACGAGAACGCAGCAATTGCTCTCGGTCGTCTAGGTCTTGGTAGCGCGCCCTTGCTCGCCCCACATCTCGCTCAAATTGCACCTCCCTTCCTCCGCGCCATCAGGAAAGTGCAATGGACGGATGAGAAGTGCCACGCACTTACTGGGTTTATGTTGATTGTGCTAGCCAACCCTGGAGCCATGGAACAATCGCTTCTGGAATTCTTCAGCGATATGTCTCAGGCTGATCGGAATGTTGTTCGTGGACCTACGGCTGGTCGACAGGTGCAGGAGACGTTCCAGAAGGTAAGATTACATCCATGCTTGACAAGGAAGAGTACATTGAGCTAACTCCGTTACCAGGTCATCCAACAATACAAAGGCATGATCGGCAACTTCGACGCCTTCCTCGGCGGCCTGCCTTCCGAGCAGCAGGCTCGCTTCCGCGAGTTGTACTCCGTCTGAGTACAAACAAAAACCCGTATCAACTTCCGATATCATCATTTCCCACATGTGTGTGTGCTACCGCGGGCGTTGAATAAGGAATAGGACGAAGGAAACGTCTGGATCTTAGAGGAAGAGAAGGAAATAGGGAAATACCAACAGGCACATTACCGTCGTCACACTCTCTACCGCATATGTATGTGCGCAGGTATATGTGATCCTGATAAGGAGGAGGAAATGGGACTAGTGATAGCATTTTCGGCAGGCAAATAGGCGGGGTGGCGGGTGAATATCTACATAGAACATGTGTGTCTTTATCTTTTTCCTTCTAGCGAGCGCAGCGGTTTTCAGTTGTTTATGCGACGAATGAAGAGGCGATGATACGCACGCACGTACGTACGAAACATTTCAAAGGCGTTTTGTTTGAGCGAATGTAGGTAGTCTAGTAGGTAGTCTTAGTTTAGCTTAGTATTAGTTCAAGTTTTCTTCTCTCGAGCCACGGCGATGCGTCTGTCGACTTTATGTTCGCATACTGACGCATCATCCTCTCTAGCACGCGCGACCGTGTTGTTGCTAGTGCTCAACCACGTTGTATGTAGCGTTGGCTAATAAGTCTACGCGTTCTCTTCACCTATCTCCACGGCAAAAAGCAGTGTAGCGAGAAGCGCAATCACTCCACTCCCCGCTCAACTCTTCACAATCCAGCCACGTCACATCCACCGCTCAACCCGTTTCCACTCCGTCCTCACATAGCACCACATCACGATGCGCCAGGACCAGCAAAAAAGATTGCCAAAAATAAGGTTCAAATGGCAAAAACATACAACAGCGGGGATTCGCTAGTGGTCACCCACCTAACTACTAATCCGCCGGTACACTGCTTGTATATGGCTGAGCGGACGGGAAGCCTAATTCTCAGTGTCCTATGGTCGTATGTGGAAGATTGAGGATTTGGAGGGAATATGAAGTGAGGTAGACAGCGAAGGGGAGAGGAGGGGGAAAGAAGGTATGAAATCTGGTTTGTGGAGGAGAACAGATGGAGTCGTGCTCGAATATGAGGCGAAAGAGCGTAGCTCCAGATTGCGTGGCGATTTGAGGTAGTGTGGTTTGGCTGGGGGTTGGATTTTGGCGCACGTGGTTTGGGATAGCGCTAGATCAGGGTCGTGGCTGCTACATTGCGCAGCCTGGCACCACTTCAACACTGCACAGCTCAGCGTCACCTTCCGCGCGCAAGTATTCGAAAGCTCTCAGTGCACAGAGGACGCATCTTGCGAGGCAGGTCGAGCATAAGTGTATTTCGGGCGGTCGCCGTGCACTTGGGCTGTCCGACGCGAAGGAACAATCATCTCCGGTGAAAGGACTCAGTTGAGCTGATTCGATGGCAGATGGATATGGCGGGGTAAGATGACGAGTTGGCTTAATGTGGCTTCAGCCACTTAGCTGAACAGTCCTGCTGCCTGGTTTGACAGCATTTCAACAACAGGTCACACAACCTACCAAAGCAGTGCTTCTTATCATTCTTCAACTTTAACGCTTCAATATCGGCGATGAAAGGAGACACAAACCCATAATGTGGAAACGTACACTGCGTTCCTTTCTCCAAGGACCTCGAGATCTCAATGCTGAAACAACACCAAATAACGTTGGCTTATCGAACGTCCAAGCAAGGGTTGGAAATTCTAACCTGTTTCCCGAAGGACTCTGCACCTTCTGTCGGACTCTTACACTTGATCGTCTTTTGAAGACGCATCAGGGTCCAACTCATGAGTGGTGTTTTCAGTATGATCGAGATCTGTGCAAGAGTTGTCCAATGTGCAAAATGATCTTTGGTTCCATCGGCATCCACTCCGAGAGCAAGATGATCGAAAAGTTCTTTATTGGATTGGGGTTGGATCTCTCCAAACGGCGGCCCAATGACCGCTTATTTAGTCCGAGAGATATTCGAGAAGTTCATGTGAGAAGGTACCGAGATCCCACTGTGGGCTTCGATCTACTTGTGGGCTTCGGTCTAAATGTGGCACCGTACAGAACTGGTAAATTTCGCATATATGCAGAGCCAGGTACGCAGCTCACTCCTTTTGTCTTTACAAGTTTACTTGCAAGTCTAATTCTGATAGATTCATCCGCCTCCAGATTTGTACCGTCTTCACGCGCACCATCTTCTAATCTCTCAGACGCTAGCTTTCAAAAGATCTCTGGCTGGCTCAAGGAGTGCGATGAAACGCATAAAAGTTGTTGGAACAACTCATGGCAGTCTTCAGGAGCAGAGACGCGGTGTATGCCTACCAGAGTTGTTCACGTTGGCTCAGCAACTCGACAGCCACGTCTTCATATACCTCAAAGACACCAAATCGATCACTACATCGCTTTGAGCCACTGCTGGGGTAGAACTCCACAAGATAGAACGTTGAAAGCGAACGTCGAACTACTCCAAAAAGAAATCATACTCAACGACCTGTCAAAGACTTTCCAAGATGCAATCCAGGTGGCAAGACGGCTGAATATTGACTACATTTGGATTGATTCATTATGTATCGTTCAAGATGACAGAACAGACTGGCTCCGAGAATCTGAGCGCATGGGTGCCGTTTACGCGAATGCCTATTTCACCATCGCTGCGACGTGGACGCCTGATGGGAGCGGTGGACTGGACAGCACTCGCCCTCATAGCAACTGGATCAGATTTCCCTGCGAAGGATCCGATGAATCCAAAGGATATATGTGGTTCACCGATGCCTCATGGACCCCTAAAACCGACCTTGATGATGCACCACTGAACAAGCGTGGTTGGGTATTTCAGGAAAGGTTACTTTCCCGTCGCATCATTCACTTCGCTTCGTCGCAAGTGTACTGGGAATGTAAGCTGGGCTTCTTCGGGCAGGAACTCGAAAAGTGGTTTGATTTCACCGTTGGTCCCGTGATCTCGTCCAAATTCTGGGATATAGTAGAGGCCATTCCCCACCTTGGAACAACACCCATCGAAAGTCGGAGCAATCCTCACGAGGTTTCATATTCGGAATCTCCGCTTGGCAACTTTTACGCACGCTGGAGAACCTTTGTGCACTACTACAGCGTTACAGAGTTCACCAAACAGAGTGATCGTTTGATAGCTCTGCTGGGTATTATCCGAATCGTTGAGAAACAGACAGGCCTTCGTTGTGTCGATGGTCATTGGAATGATGGTTCATGCCAGTTCGTGCGGGAACTGATGTGGTTTCCCAAAGAGCAGAGAACGTTGTCGGTACTCGATGACGACAGTCGATCTAGGCTGTGTTCGTCATGGTCTTGGGCATCTCTTGAGGGTCCGCTATCGAGTCATTCCTATCCAATAGAGAAGACATCCTACCCGGAACGCTACCCTAAAACCTGGGGAGACTACGGTCTGAAGGATTGCGATCTTCATTTGAAGGCAATCGAAGACGAAGTTTACGTCCCTTGGCCATGTCACCCTCTAAAGGTTTCTGGAATGCTGAAAAGCATGTACAAAGCTGAACCCTGGTTTGGATTCAAGCGCAGGGCACAATTTAACGTCAGGGTAGCAGTGTCAGGGGGCACCACTGGTTGGGTTTGTTTCGATCGTAAGGATGAAGAGCCAGATGAATTTTATTTCTCTCCTCTTTACATTTGTGAAGAGGGAGTCGCATGCCTCGCTTTGGTTCAACGACATAGACCCGAGATTGCGGAGTGCTGCTTTGAACGTGCAGGCGCGGGCTTCATCGAGTCACATTTCGAGTGGAATGAACCTACCTTCCTAGGTCACGTCCTATCAACGCTGTTCGAGACTAGTAAGAGATCAACGTACTACATCATTTGAGCATGTTAGATAGATAGGTCTGGTAGATATGAGTAGCATCTGATTAACGCATCTCGACGCGGTTGGCACACTCGCACCCACTTTCTCAACCTCTCGCTGAGCGCCTAATACTACGCATCACGGTGATACTAACAATCTGGCCTTCATCATTCACTGATGACCACACAAACACTCCGCGTTCTTACAAGCCCGTCCCTTCTTACAACGCTTCATACGAGCAACAGCTCGCAAAGCCACCAGCTGATCGTTACTCAACGTGGCGCTGTGGCCATGATCACAATTCCCAAACTTCGCCATATATGGGCACCTTCCAAGGAGATGAAACGCGTTGCAGAGTTTGCGACCTTTCATAGTTAGGAAATCCTCGGGTGTATAGGTCAGTGGAGGATCCACACGTTCGCCGGATTTGTTGAAGAGCACCGCAGCTGTGGTAGACTGGCTGGTTACAGTGGGGCTCTGCGCTGTGGAAGCAGTAGACAAAGATGGCCCTATTGAGGACTGTGCGACAGCCGTTGCCCAGTTTGTCGGCGGCGTTCGTGGCGGACTGGGGATAGAAGTCATTGCGCGCCTTGCACTAACAACTAGCATCTGACTGCGAAACACCTTATCGAACGACACTGTTCGATATCTGTCCTTGATCGCAGCTAGCTCGCGGGCGAAAGGAGGGCCTTCCAAGAGAGTAATTCGGCTCCTGACCGCGTCGTCTTCGGTATATGGGCCCAACAAGCGGGCATAGCCATTATCGGCTGAGCCGCCGAACAAGATTTGGTGGCAGTGCATGTCCGCTAGATCGTGCCGGAACATTGCTGCGTGTTGTAAGCATTTGGCGTTTTGTTTGGATGACACATGGCTTACCCTTGATCTTCTCATCCGAGCACTCTTTGCCGTTGCCAGCATCAACATAATCACACATGGGGTCGCCCATGTTGAAACCACGCACGAACTCGTCAAAGGACGCTAATTGTGGGAGAATCTCCGCGTCTTTGTATGTCTTCGCCAGGCCCTTCATGTTCGCGTAAACACGAATGACCACCTGGGTATGGTGGGCCAACGCAGGTGGAGATGATCGAAGTTCTTCCTCAACAGCTTGTTTGAGTAAGTGGGCGGCTCTCTTTCCACCTTCTAGTCCGGCTTTCACAAGGTCATCATTGAACTGAAACCAGGTTAGAGTTGACGGATGGATGGAGGTAGAAGACTTACCAGCATACAATCACCATCGATCAAAACGGATGCGAAGGCATGACGAGACTTCTCAGCTTCCAAAACTTGGATCTGCTTCTTGAACTCTTCGATACGGTCGCGTGTCAACTTGATCACGTCTTTTCGATCACGAAGTTCGTACTCGGCTTCTGACAAACGAGTCGAGAGATCGTCCACATATGCAAACAGGTCCTGCATGAGAAGTAAGTGACTGGAGAAATGTTGAGGGATGGTTTGCCTACCTTGATCAAAACATGCTTTTGATCATCATTCGCCTGGCAAGTGTTCCACACACCTTGCAAACACTTTAACTGCGCTTGTGGATCTTCCATTATGTGATCTCGAAACGTTGCAAACGCGAGATGGTCTCAGCTATGAGACTCTTGCAGCAGAAAGGCTGGGAGAGAGCAGAAATAAATAAGGCTGGCAATGACTGGGCTCACAGGTAAAGGCGCAGAGGCGCAGCACGATGCACGTTACACAGCATTCGTCTCGTCGAATACTCTTCGAACGCATAACAATGCAGGCGCCAACGAACCGCTCATCCAATCATTCGCATAGGCAGCACATGTGCATCCATCCTCATGTGCTGTACACCCTGGTCACATAGCCCCAGCGGCACGGTCCGGTGTATTGAATGTTGCCTCAGGCATCTTTTCCCGAAAGAGCGTCGAATTTGAGAATTTGATGTGATAGTAGGCGCTCGATGTCATTGCGCAGTATGGCTTGGACGAACAGAAGAGCTCGTGTATAGAAGATGTGCCCCCACCAGCGCTTGCAACTAGTTCAGGTTGCGATAGATGCGACATCACGTCGCAACAATGCGGTGATGAGTGGCATAGATAATCACGTGGTCGCCGACCTCTACCACAGCCCAAGCTGAGGCTGTTTGTTTCGGGCACTCATGATCTCGCGATTGAATCATAGGAAGATTCTGATGTTATATGACAGCGCGACATGCGCAATGAAAAGAAGGCTGAAGGTCGGTTCCCCGCCCAGCGCCGCGGGACAGCTAACCAGGCAAATGATGTACCTTTGAAGGACCGATAGTATGGAAATACTTCTTAAAAGAGATCGGTCATGTGAAAAGACAAAATAGATGGAAGAGCACATGCGGATCTCTGAATAGCTATAGTGGTTGATGATGCAGGTTATTGGGTAGTGCAAACGCTGATCGGCACCGGTCTAGCCTCGGCGGTAGCGTGAGCGGCTGGACGATGATGGGATCACAGCAGTGGAGGAATGAGGCACAGGTCACAGCCGCTCAACACTTTCCCCTCAATCTCGGCCTCATAGGGCGCGTAGGATTATAAGACCTCTCTGCCCCCATCTGCCATTGTTGGGCATCGACAGCACGCTGAATCATCCGCCCCGCTTCGCCAATCGCGCGCAACACGGTACCACTACCATCACGCCCAACGTCCCGTACCGTCCGCCGTATCGCTTCGCCGCCCCACAAACAGGCTAGCAGGCTATTTATCAGCAAGCGCCCGTCCGAAGTTGGACGAGATGGCCTCGCGCACTTCGACACCTTCGCGGTCGCGTTCCTCCTCCAACAGCAGCAGCTCTTCCGACACCACCATGATAGACGCGCCGCCGCAATCAGCCAGCCGCCCAGCGCGCCTCCGCAACCCTTCGCATTCGCGTAGCGCCGCACTCCCCATGCCTACAGCCCTCCAGATGCCGACCCACGAAGTTCTTCCCGATCCGTGCTTCTCACTGCTCTTGTCTCTGCCGAGAGAGCTCCGCGATCGCGTCTACACGTATGCCCTGGTTTCCAACACGCCGTTCCTGTGGCCCGGTGCCGTGTCCAAATCCGCGTACAGCAAACATCGCCATGTCAGCGTGAACCTCCTCCGGACGAACAGGCAGGTTCACGACGAAGCCGTGATTGTTTTGTATGCACAGAACAAGTTTCTATTCACACATCCCAGCGACTGCAACATCTTCCGCGTCGTCACGTCTCCCGCCTCCGCAAACATAACGAGCGTGTACATCCGCATAAAGGACAAGGACCTGCCATTATGGACGGAATATATGGGAAGCGGGAAGGAAGTGAGGAGCCTCAGAGCTGATCTGCCTAAGTTGAAGAGTCTCTGGGTATTCCTCAAATTGGGAATGTGTCCACACTTCATGTCAGGCGTACTGGCTGGGATTCAACGCCCACTTCTCGGACCCCAACCAGCGGGACACCTACCGGCAGTTCAGAATGCTGTGGGACATCAGATACACACCCTACAGCAGCATGTCCAGAACGCCATCAACCAGGTCATGACCACCGCCGGCGTGCAAATCGTCGGTGGCACAGGCGGCCATGCGCATACTCCTGCCAACGCGAACCAGGTCCCGCCTCCGCCCCCGCCAGCTCCCACTATGCCGTTTCCGCAATTCATGCAAGGAGCGTTAGGCATGGGCGGTCATGGACAGCAGCACCAACAAGCGATGCCAGCACCGCACGCCCACGGCCAGCACAACCACCCGCCGAACCCCAGTCCGCTAGCACAACATCTCCAAGCCCAACAGGACAATCCCACCGTCCAGGTCATACACCCGCCCGCTCAACAAAGTCCGCCACCTACAACCCCCACAAACAGCACAGACCCCAACAAGCTCTACTCCGGCATGATCCGCTCCAACCGCTTCAAAGTCGTCACATCACTCTGCCTCCAGCTCCACGACGTCCTACACACCAAACCCCCTCCATCCGCGCTATCCCCCGTATCCTCCACTTCCATCACCCCTACCGACTCGTTTGGCACACGACTACGCCAAATCTCACAACATCGACTAGTCGCCCTCGATCGACCCTGGACTGATCCAACTACTGGTGCTAGCGCCACGTCCGGCAACCCCTCCCGCCCCCTCAGCGACAGCAAGTCTTCCTTCCAAACAACGAAATCTGAGACCCTTCCACCGCCGCCAAACACGGAGATCAAGATTGTGACTATAGTACGACCGGGCAAGAGATTCGTCAAGAGGCTACTTGAGACTTTTCCGGATGAGCTCGAGGTTGATCCCGTGACGAAGGATGCCAGAACAAGGTTTAGGAAGATGCATGGCGTGGATGTTAGTTGGGAGTTCAATGGATTGAGTGATGTTGAGGCGAGCAGCGCAGGTGGGGTTGTGGTTCCTTGGGATGGGGGGTGGTGAGAGGATGGGATTGAAGGGGGGAAGGTCAAGACAAGATTGGTATGGTGATTTGGACCTCGAGGGGACTATTGAGGCGCTGTATTTCGGCCGGGTGTTACAACTTTTCTCATCTCGGTAACAGGACCTAGCCTCGTCCATTAGACTTTCATATAGCAAAGCCCTAGCAGCGCAACACCCCAACCTTAGACATAAACATAGCAAAACGGCCCCCCAACCGTACTCATCGCCTCCCTAATCGTCACATTCCCAACCCCAACCCACTCCCCCAACGTGATAACATCCTCCAACGTCCCCGCCTCCCCTGGATCCCCCACCCCACTCGTCCCCCCCGCAATCGCCTCTTTCCTACTTTCCAAATCCAAATTCTGCCACGTCCAATACACCCTATCCACCATGGCATGATGCGCAAAGAACGCCGGATCCGCAGGCGAATTGATGAAATCGGAGCCTGCGTCGCCGCCGATGGTGTTGTGGCCGCCGACATGGGGGCCCATTTTGCCCTGGGCGAATTCGCCGCCGAGCACGGTTTGGAAGGAGGTGATGGTGGTGTTGTCTTTGATTAGGGCGGCGACGACGGAGTCGCGGGTTTCGGCGGAGGATTGCAGTGAGATGTCGCGGGAGAGGCAGCGTGGGTTGTAGCCTAGGCCGTTGGGTTGGGGGTTTGGGGTGGGAGGCGGGAGGGAGACGGCGGCGAGGGGGCCGAGGTTGATCTTCCAGCTGGATGAGGGTGTTAGCAGTTGGCTTTGTTGGGATGAGGAGAGGTGGGAGGCTGTGGCATACTCTTTGAAAGGGCCGGATGTTACGCAACCGCCTCCACTTCCGGGTTGGAGTTGGATGTAGCACTGTTCGGTTGATGGGAAACAGACTGAAGATCTGTTCGCGATGTATGCGCCGTCTCCTGACATGCTGGTGTCGCTGCCGTCGAAGAAGGGGGAGGCTTTTGGGTTGTCTGCCCAGTGGCCCCTAGAGGTTGGCACATGAAGTCAGTATGGGTCTCACATGGTTCTAGATGGATTTCACATACCAGTTGTAGTAAGGCTGATACCCTTTGTACCCGCATTCACTTCGCAGCATCTGTTCAAAAGCCCACGTGTAGTATCGGTGCCATGTCAAGAAATTAGCCGTTCCATGGATTGTGAACGCCTGCTGTATGTGGGTGATGACGAGATCATCGTATCGACTCCTTGCTCCTGATGCGATGGCCGCGGGTGTCTTTGCTGGCAGTTTCGCTAGGCATTTCACGGCTTTGATGTAGCTGCGTCTTTCTTGTTTGCTCAATGCTGACCTGGATTGCGTGAGTTGGAGCAGAATGGGATGGTGTCTACCTCACTCACCAGTCCCGACGAACGGCTACGTTGTCGAGTGTACATTTTTCGGGGCTCGGTAGTGGGTTTTCAGAGTAGTAGGCCTGCATTCGATGTAGACCTTCGGCAGCGAGGTCGTCTACTTCATTAGGCTTCCCTATGCTCTTTGCGCCGGTAGTACTGGCCAAAGCCATTGATAAGACGTTGGAGAGCTTCATGATGCTAGGGTATGAATGTTTCTGGTGGTGAATTGAACATGACGGGAAAGAACTTTTATGTCGGATCGGGTAGGTTCAAGACGCATTGCACTGACACGCGAAATCGTCCCAACCAAGAGCATACCCTGGTATCACTACTTACCCGGGCTGTTGATGCCGTCTCCCACCACGTCTTAGGCAAAGCGAGAGCATCCTTCGCGGCGTGCCGTCAGCCGCGGTGGGGCGTTCAGAGTAATCATCTGCAGTGCTGCAATCTAGTCGCGATCCTTTCAAGATGTGTAGGGGAGTTGACATGAATTCTCCTTCTCGAGCGCACTCGAGAGTGTCATGGAATCAGACGCTCCTTAAAAGATGGAGGTTCGATCAAAACTGCGCCTACCATAGTTTCTTGTGAGAACGGTGTTGGGAGAATTTGCTGTGTATGGATGAATGTGTCCACCACCTTCGAGCTGTCAGACATGAGACTTCCCGCATCCCGCCAAGACGCTAGATTTGGCGGCATGCACGGTGCTCCAGGGTCCATTCTTCCGGTCCTGTCTCCCGCGGGGCCTCCCCAGCTCTTCCTCCTCTCCAGCAGCACCTCATACAAGAAAAACAATGAACAAGTCGGGAGACTACATAAACATCAAAGCATGCAAAATAGGTGGCATGACGTTTATGTAGGCTCTAGGGTGTTCAGCTCCTTGGGTTCCTTGGGTTTTCCTTCCTGGCGTGATTTAATAGGCAGGGCGAGTCGAGTTAACGGAACCGGGAATTCGAGATGGAGGGGTTCGATGATCGGAGAGAAGGATGGCCATACTTCATGTGTCTGCCATGTTAATCGTAAGGCCCTCTTTACCGAAAACCACGATCTTCTCGACGATGCGGTGACCCAGCTCTGTCCTGTGGTCACGAAGCATTCGCATCGTGCTCGATGCGTTCGGAGTTCCCAAGATGGTGTAACAGCCGTTGTCTAAGCGATTGTACTCGACTTCGTTATTGTTTCCAGTTCTTGAAGACTACGAGTGCTCCGAAGCTTCCTCCCTTTGTGTCTTTCCTCCTGTAACCCAACTTTGAGAGAGCGCTGTTAATCCTTCGGAGAAACGCACGGCTGCGTAGCGAATCCACCCTATACAAGGGCAAAACTAAACACCTAAGAGCCTACATCAAGATAAAAACACGCAAAGTAGGTGGCCTGGCGTTGACGTAGGCTCTAGACGTTTACTTTTTCCCTTGTTCAAGGTCGTTTGATTGCGGCAGCAGGTGCATGCGATTGGGCGACGGCGCGCTGGCTGCATCCCGCGTGACACAGCCCCCAAAGCTGAGGAATATGAACGCCCAGAACTCTGCCATAGCCTTGTGGCTATGGGCGACACTCTTTTATCATCGTCTTACACTCCTGCAACTCATCACACAGCAACGCATCCTTCAACGTCGAATCTCACAGCTACCGCATGGAGAATATTTACCGACCGCTCGAAGGCGACGAAGTTCGCTTCGTGAGGATTGAGCCCGGCGCCTGGACGGATCCTATTCGATGCGATCTGGTACATCTACCGGTGCCCAACGCTGAAGTTGAAGTGGTAGAAGCATGGTTCTCGGGCAAACTGCTACCGGCATTATTACATCAAGAGCGCTATGACCCACGACAATCAGGCACGTCATCGTCGAGCAGAAGTTTAGAAGAATCCCCAATCGCGACAGCGCCAACTGTGGAAATGCCATCTTTTGTTGCATTATCCTATGCATGGGGTGACCCAACTCGCACGGAGGAATTACTTCTCGATGGTCAGCCAGTACAGAAGACTGTCAATCTCATCGCTGGTTTGCGACGACTGAGAGCTATGCTTGGAGATTCTTCTCGCGCACCACCTATCTTTGGTGGTCTTAACGTTTTGTTCTGGATTGACGCACTGTGCATCAATCAGGCAGACAATACAGAAAAATCAATGCAAGTACCTCGGATAGGAGGGATCTACGGGGCTGCAAAGCTTGTGGTAGCGTGGTTAGGAGAGAACGAAGAAGATAACGAGGTTGAAGAATTCATGAGCCTAGTCAACAACAGTAGTTCAGAGGAGCAATCGATGTGGCCTCTAGACTACTCCCTCGCAATCGATGTCATGGACAGCGCCAAACTTGCTCGTCTTCTGCACGCCTACAGAAACTTTTCTTGGCGGCAATGGTTCGAAAGGATGTGGGTAGTACAAGAAATGGCGATGTCACAGGGCACTGCTATACTGGCCGGGCCCCATTGGTGTTACTGTAGGTACTTCACCGGTGCCTGCGACGCCATGAAAATAGAACTCGTCAAACAACCTCTGATCGATGGTGACGCGAGATGTCTGGTGCAACCGACATCGTACTTCACCATTGCTGTGGTACTTAGCAGAACGGTTAGGGCCATATTTGAGCAAAGATCTACATCAGGGCCAAATGCACCTTCTACTCCGTCAGAAAACAAGGAATCTCAAGATCATAAGCAGCAGTTGTGTGGCTACTATGAGAGACTGGGTGTTGGGTTTGGAGAGAGCATCTTTTCAGATTGGTCTGCTGCAGCAAGACGTCAATTTGGAGATCCTGCGGTAGCCAAAGAATATCTAAGCACACGACTGCTTGCGTTCGTACTCAGAGCAGCGCTTTTGAGCATGACTTCGGAGTACAAAGCTACAGTTCCTCATGATTACCTCTATGGCATCCTGTCGATGAGCGGTACCATGATTTACCCCGGGAAGCTTGCACCGGACTACACATCACGATTTGAAGACGTTTTCCATGAGTACAGTACGCTGATCCTGAATCATACCGGCGATCTAGCCATTATCCCCCGAACGCAACACAAACTGGAAGGAGTGCCCAGCTGGGTTCCAGATTTTCGGTTCGCGAGAGCGATTACTTTCAAAGCGATGAGTTTTACTCATCTGTCCGTCAACTCTGATGTCGGCGTCATTGAAGACGGCCGGGTTTGCTTCACAAGAGGGGCCTATCTTGGAAAAGTAAGTTTGACGTCGGACTGCAGTCGCTTCACCGGATCTAGTAATAGACCCGCTATTATCATCCATCATTTCGACGAATTTCTGGAAACGTCTTGCAAAGAAGAACAGCTGGACAAGCACGACGTCTTGGTAGGAGTCCTCGGGGGCATCCGTCAGAAAAATCTCAGCCTTCGTAGGTTTCAAGCAATCGAGATCCGAGAAGTCTATGATGATTGTGTTTCCAAGTCGCCATCTTTGGTTGATCAAAGCAACACGTCTTACCAAGACATTCTGACGGAATTGTCATCGAAAATTGCAGAGCGCCCATGTTTTGTCACTTCGCAAGGCCTGATATTGACTCTCGAAAGACATGACGAAGAGCCGAAGGAGGGAGACGTACTAGCAATGTTAAAAGGAGCCGATGAACCATGGCTGCTTCGTTCTGCCGCTAAACCTGACGCAGAGGAGTACACGCTAGTTGGAGCGTGTGAGTTTTTGTACAGGAACACACAGAGCAACGTCTTCAGGGACTGGTTTCCCAGGTCCATTCCAGAGTATGCAGAGGGTAGAGAGGAATTCTTCGCATGCAACGACATACGCGAATTCCGCTTAGTATAGTGCATCAAGTTGAGGAGCTCTGTAGAAGGTCCGGCAATACAGCGACGTTGTTCCAGCAAACAACTCATTCCACTCATAGATCCATCGTTCCATTCCGCTCAACTTCGAAAGCAAAGCACCAACACCACAGAATATGTCCCGACAGATAAATTACAGAGGTCCGACACATGGTTTCAGGCGGTTCCGTACTCAAAGATCGTCGCATTTACTCTTGTCTCATACACACAACCTCTTTTCCTCGAAGAAAGAAAAGAGAAAGTGTTGTGTGCATCCAGCTCGAAATCTGCTGATGGAACAGCAGATTGAGCGAGGCAAGAGACCTTTCTACAAAGCGCGCGCGTTGGGCTTCTCAAGCTTCGCGTCGACGCGCGCGTCTCTTCACAGATAGGTGAAGGCAGCGTTGGTGGCTGTTGTGTGGAAGGGTGTGTACGACATGAGTACACAAACTTCACACGCGCGTGGTGATGGTGGCACCAGTTGTGGTTGGGCAGAGTAGGCGGGAGAAAGCGCGGCGTGAGCAAGGGAAAGTTTTTCACGATTATGTCATCGTGGCACTAAGCCTGTAGGGTACTAGCGTTCACTGTCAACCCGCGCAATTCATCCCAACTTCTGCCAGTTCACGCGGCATGTTCAGCACCCGCCAATCACCATCGCGCGCAGATGGCGTGCCCAGGGCCCTGGATTGGCCGCCGGCTTCGCTTGCAGCTTGCAGAGGTTTGGCATGTTGAACTGACGTGACGCTAGTGTTTATGTGGCATCCCGTGGATATCCAAGCCGTGCGTGTAGTCAAGCGATGTGGAATCATCAACTTCATTTCTCTCCCTGTTTCTCATCTCCTGTTCTTGATCTCGCGAATTCGTGCGCGAAACGGCTTCCAACATGGCGACCATTCGTTCGGACGAGAAGGCGACGGCGTCATCTCCTGGCCATGACGCCGAAACAGCCTTGGACGCGACGTCCACCGACAAAGACTTAGCGATCAACCTCGTCGGTGAACGCGCCCAAGACATCGACCCCGAGATCGAAGCAAAAGTCCTCCGAAAGATCGATTGGTTCCTCATCCCCGCCATGATCGTGGGTACGTCAATCCTACCAACCTCGTCCATACCATCCACCTCTCACCATCATGACTACCACATGAATCCCATCTAACAGAGAATCTTAGGCTACGGCCTAGTATACTACGACAAAGCGATCCTCGGTTCCGCCGCCCTCTTCGGCATGACAACAGATCTACATCTCACCCAAACCCTCTCCCCAGCTACATCGACTTCCCCAGCAGTAATCTCTACGACGCGTCTCTCATGGGCTACCTCGTTGTTTTACTTCGGCATGCTCGCAGGGCTTTACCCACTTACTTTTGCTTTGCAACGCTTCAACCTTGGCCGCATACTCGGCGCCGTCGTCTTACTCTGGAGTCTGATCTGCATGTTAACAGCCGCTGTTACGGACTACAAGGGACTGTACGTCCAGCGTTTCTTCCTAGGTTTCGTGGAAAGTATTATACCAACTGGCTTCATGACTATAGTGAGCAGCTATTACACACAGCGTGAACAGTCCGTACGTCAGTCCTGGTGGTTCAGTTCCACAGGCCTCTTCACCATCATCGGCGGCGCCTTGAACTACGGTTTCGCACAGATAACCTCTGGTGCGTTGAGACGCTGGCAGTATATCTACCTCCTCGCCGGCTGTCTAACCTTCCTCTTCGGATGTTTCTGCTTCTTCATCCCCAATTCCTGCGCTGAAGCGTGGTTTCTGACCAAGAGCGAACGCGTTGTTGCTGTTGAGCGTCTGAGGAAGGGGGCGACAGGTGTGCGGTGCCAGAAGATTAAGATGTATCAGCTCAGGGAATGTGTCACGGACGCTAAATTCTACCTCGTATTCCTGCTCATGGGTAGCGCATACACCGTCAACGGCGCAGTCAGCGGATTCGGCCCACTCATCGTAAACACTTTCGGCTGGTCGCCTCTCGCGTCCATCCTCTGGCAGTTCCCGCTCGGACTGATCTGTCTCGTTACGATTCTCCTCTGCGGCTATCTCTCCTCGCGCATACCCAACATCCGCCTCATCCTGCTCATCATAAACTGCCTCCCTGTCATAGCCGGCTGTGCCATGATCTGGAAGTCGGAATGGACATACCACGCGCCCACCCCCGTAGCAGGATACTCAATAATCGGCACTTTCGGCGCGATAGTCAGCCAAACGATCGTCATAGCCATGTCCAACGTCAGCGGCGCAACGAAGAAAAGCGCCATGGCCGGAACAGTCTTCGTCGCATACTGCGTCGGCAACATCGTCGGCCCACTACTTATCAGGAGCCAAGAGAAGGGCGCGCATTATCCTAGGCTATGGACAGGTCTAATCATCTGTTACTGTATCACGATCGCGTCGGCGGTCGCGCTATACGCCGTACTGAAGAGTGAGAACAAGAGGAGAGAGACGATGAGCGTGGATGAGCAAGAAAGGGATAAGATGGCGTTTATGGATTTGACGGATGGTGAGAATATGTATTTCAGATATGTGTTGTAGGGTGTCATGGCTGTCTGTATCGAAACTTCCCTGAAGTTGAGCGCAGTGTATATGTATCACCTGTATACGGTCTCTGTTAACGAGTTCTAACTTGGTAGCTGACGTCGAGTCCCGCTCTATGTCTATATAATGTCACTCCATACCGTCTCGAACACGCTTAGTCACCGGAACTATTCAGCAACAGAAGAAGCCGGCGTAGACTTACCAGCCAACCTCTTACTCCTCCTCGTCACCTGCTGCCCACCCTCCCCCTCCTCCACATCCCCATCCCCCTTATCCGCAACAAAACTAGGCGGATCCTCCCTCCTAAACTCCCTACTCCCAGACACAGGCTGTGCATTAAAACTCGCAGTCCTGGACCCAGACGCCCACAGGCCGCTGTCAAACGTAGAAGACTGGCGCCGATACTTCGCATTATTACCTATCAGCGCATCAACAGCCTCCTCGTCCATACACACATCATCCATGCCCTCAATAGAAAACTCATCCAGATCTAGATTAGACCAAGAAGGATCGTTGTTAGCGGGGAAGAAGGCGCTGAGGCTTTGTTTGCGGTCGTCGAAGGGGACGGCGGGCGCGTAGTTGGCCATGAAATCGCTGGTTGGGGGTGGAGCGGCGGATTGGACTTGGGCTTGGATGGGGAGGTCGGCGGGTTCGGAATAATTGATGCGCTGTTTTTTGCGGAGACCTGCGCGGGAACCCTGACGGGGTTTGGTTCCGTTGATGATTTTCTCAAAGGAGTCTGAGTCTTCGGAGTCGGAGAGGGCGGTTATACGTCCCGTAGAGCGTGCCGTGGACGTGCGTTTGAGTGCCGGACGCTCGTCATCAGATGAGTCGCTATGGTTAGCCTGCCGCTTCTTGGGAAGCGATCGCTTCCGCGAAGGCGTCTGTCGTTCATCATCCGAATCCGCAAAAGTAATAGTGCGACGCGGTGTTTTGCGCTTACCACCAATACCCGCTTCGTCTTCTTTGATAAATTCATCTCGCTTCTTCTCCATTTCCGCGATGCGCTGGTTGATCTCCGGGTGGAGGATATCGTAGTAGGCTGAGTAGTCGAACTCCTTCTTTGATCCCTCTCGCTTGTAGTCAATGTAGACATCCATTTTCTCGATTTTCTTGTCGACGAGCTTGACTTCCATGTCACCGCGGTGAACGGGGAAAGAGCCGGGGCGGATCTTGCGTTGGAGGATGAATTGTTTCATCTGCGATTTCGCACGGTGTTTCATGTTCATGCCGTAGAGGGCGTAGATGAGCGTACGTTCGTGAGGCTTGGGATGACCGCCCTTGTAGTGTTCATGAACGGGGTAGTCAGAGAACTCGTGAGTATCACCTAACCGACCCTTACTAGCGGCTTCAATGAACTTGCTAGCCAACGCCGCTTCGTAATGATGTTTCGAGCCAAACGCGGATGCGAAATGGCCTTTCGGCTCTTTCTCCATACCTACTCGCTGATCAACCTTGACGTTAGCGACCTGACAGATGTAGGCAAAGTCTAGGAAGCGCTCCATACAGTATAAATGAGCGAAGCCCACACAGTCGTATGGGTCGACTACGCCGGTACCGTAAGTTCGGTGCTTTTCGTCGAATGCGACGCGGTAGTTGCCAACTTCAGCTGTGCCTTTGCCGGTGTACACACGCATTGGGCATGCGTCGAAGCGACAGTGGCTGTGAGATGCAGAAGCGTAGCGACGGGCGGAGTCTGAGGCTACGGGCTGGATCCAGATGCGCAGATTGTCTCCGGGATACTGCGTGATATACTCATGAATTTCGCGGGCAGTCATGGTACGCTTCTTGAACTCGTGCATGCCGTTGTTTTGGCTGTACTCAAATTTAAACCCTGATGATGATGACCAGTTGCCGTGAGGGAGAGGCTTGGTCTTGTATTTGCGACCTTCTTCCGCATGCTGGTTAATACGAGCGGTACGCGTGGTTTCGCCCCTAGTCGTGTTGTTAACGCGGACCCAGGGCTTGTCGTCGCATTTCTTCGGCTTTTCTCCAGCTCGCACGACAGCTACTTTGACCGGTTTGCTGACCGAGCTCGCGCATGACACGTTAGAATCGTGACGGGTATCTACTGATGATCGGGTTCGATGTGTAAGCTGCCTGGGAGGTTGCTTGGCGACATGAGCGTCATCATCAGATCCGAAGCCAGATTGAGTACGTTTACGTTTGGGTAATTGCGGTGCAGGGCGACTGGATTGGCGAGAGCTTGAAGGGAAGGTTTTGTTGAATTGGTGTGATCCAGTATACTGCTCGGTAGGCATCGCCACGTATCCAGTGTGCTGTTGCGGATACGGCTGTTGTGTTGGTTGGTAGTACGGCTGAACAGGGTATATCGAAGTGAATGGGTCAGGATATGTCTGTGAAGGCTGGGCAGCAACAGGGTACTGCGACATGTCCGGCATGAACGCGTTGCCACCTGGAAATGCTGAGAAGCCGGGAGTGGTGTCTAAGAATTGAGATGGCATCTGGAAGTCAGTATCCCAGAGACCAAGATCCTGCGAGAAGTCATAGGTAGGGTCAGTAGGCTGGTAGCCATGCGGCTCTACGGGAACCAACTCAGTCGACACTTGTCCAACCTCATTCTGGTTGACCAACTGGTGTAACTGATCATTGGTATTATCTTGCACAGGCGCAGATACAAATCCTTGACCAGTGTGGTTTTCTTGAGAGGGGTCACCGAGTTGGAATGCGCCTGCGTTGACCCCGTTCAAAGCCTCCTCATCCATGGGCACATCGAGGCCATTATTAGGTATCCAGTCGAGCGCGTCTAGACCAAATATATCATCGTTGCAATCTTCGTTGAGATTAAATTGCGTCAAGTCAAACTCGCCGAGAAGGCAAGGATCGATTGTACTGGGTAGACCAAGCACAGCGCCGGAGCCGGTTCCTGATATAGTATGAGCATGATCTGTTCGTAGATGAGTATCTGTTATCGAATTGGGCTGACGAGCGTGAAGCGTTGGAAGTCCTGACTGTAAGTCGTATTGGGTGTATGTGTTTGCGGGTTGATCCTTGTGTGACCTTGGAGAGATTGGCGAGATGCGTGAAACGGTAGATGGATACATAGCTTGAGCGATCTGATAGGTTCACGGCGTACGGGACGCACAGATAACACGGCTCACATCGTATATATATGAGAGCTCACGAGATTCTTTCATCGAGTCTTGTGAGGTTACAGATTTGAATTGGACAAAGGAATGTCGAGTGTAAGTATACTATGGTGTGCATCATTGTGCTGAGCTACAAAGCGGTCTTGAAAGGGCGGCCAGGCGGTGAATTACCAGCATTGTTCGAGTCGCTCTATCAATTGAAGAAACAACCCCACTCATCGTCGTGGCGATGGCTTACTTCAAGCAAATGTGGTGTTGAACAAGACTCTGGACCGCCTGGTAATGTGGACAAGTGGATCGCATGAACCGGTAACTGCTCTTTGTTAGCCAATGAGCTCTCTAATATGGACGTAGAGAAGCAGGTAGGCAAAGAAGGTGATCAGATTATATAAAGCAAAGTTTTCGACACAATTTTTACGAACAGGTCTGTGAATTTTGTCTTTTTTTCATCATGAAAGGGGAGAGTGTAGGAATGATGGAACTTACCAATTGCTGGGTTAGTCTCGCGCTGCACTAGAAGTGAGCATGTGCGAAGTAGAGCCTGTAGAGCCATGTCGCGCTCTGCGACGCGCTGAGAGCCTAGATTGAAGGCACATGCGTGTTGAACACCCTTTGACAACTTTGCACATTATAACCATGGAAATCCAAGATCATAGTGTTCAAAGTGGTCACGGGATGTTGGCCGCGCATGTGAATTAAAAGTTGAGGCGCTGCAGCTCGAAGACAAAGAAGAAAACTTTCGCCGAGGCGCTAGGGTCGGAGTATCAGTGCCGCCGAAATCCCGGACCATCTTCAACGACACGGGCCTTCCCGCCTTGACGCCTGTGGCCACAACCATGGGCCTTACGAACACCGAGTGACGTTCGCCTCAGGTATCCACGGGTTCGGTTCTCTCATGATGTTGGGACGATCAAACATGCGTGCCGCATCTGCACGTAAGTCGTTTGGGGATGTTCCCTTCTGCACCAGGCCCACGCGAAACACGCCTCACGCGCCCTCGTCAAACACGGACTGTTTAATCAAACATGAGAGCTTTCGAGAACACCAACCTATCGCATCTGGGAGAGCAGATTGATACACGGTCAAAACTACACTCCGCTGTCAATCATACCATAATTCCAGATTTGTATAACATCCAGCGCGTTTCTTTCTTGTCATGCGGAGAACGAGTCGTCGAGGCTCTTTGTATCGAAACTTGTGTTTCTCATGGGTCAACTCCAGACCTTTGCGGGTGGCACTACCTCCTGGGGTGTTCGGAAATGCAGCTCACCCATCGGGGAGACCGACTTCTCACAGGCATATCCAAACTCTGATATCGTACGACTTCGCAATTCGACCAGGCTTTCTTTCATAGCGTCATCGATGGGCCAGCTTCCCCAGCGTACATGACCTCGGTGCTCATGCCCACCCGCTGGATGTGGAAGCAGTGTTTCAAGATCGACGAGCCTCTCCAGACACCATGACCATGACAACAGGGGCTCCCACGCATCAAACATTCTTCGGACTGCCGAGAACACTGTGGCGGGATCTAATCCGCATGGGTTACATTACTAAACACCAAACATCTGGGATGCTTGAGCTGCGACATCCAGGTCATTCACAAACCATTCGGGTTACCACCTACGTCAGTAACCAATCGGTGAAGGCTTGCAGAATAACAAAGTTCATGACCCATACCACACACCCGATCCCTCACCATGCATGCAACGCGTACTACCGGGATGTTTCCTACCGCGGTCATCGTGGTCAAGGCCATGCGTTCATAATGCGCGGCTACCTCTACCTGCAGCTCGGATCCTTCACCGTCGTGCTACTTCTCGACTGCTAATCTTCCGCCAGTGCGTGGTTGGTCCTTTTCCGATTTCGGACCTTATATCTTTACATCAATGTTAATTCCCCTCTAAAATATGGCAAGCGAAAAGCTTATGGAGCTGGTGCTCCTTGGTCGAATCACCTTCTACGGTATAATAACACTTATCATCTTGAGCTATGTTACAGTCGGTTTGCGGTTATGGGTGCGGTATCGCATCACGAGATCTCCAGGTTGGGATGATGCCGCTATGGTAGCTTCACTTCTATTGTTTACTTGCTATTGCGCTTTCGTAATGGCCATCACCTTTCGGAGCATGGACCGAAAACTCTTCGGCGAAGAGGATATCCACGTAACCTTAATTGTGAGTATGCCTCCAGACTTCACATCCCTCTCAGTGCTAATCAGATTGCAGTTTATTCAACTTTCCGAAGTCTTTTACGTCCTAACGACGAGCTTCCTCAAAGTCTCGCTAGGTCTCTTCTTTCTAAGGGTCCTTACCAAGAAATGGCAAAGGCATCTGTTCCACGTCGTTCTCGTCATCAGCGCAATATACGGCCTCTACTACGTTCTGATCATCATCTTCCATTGCGGCGACCCAACACGCCTCGCCGATAACCTGCGATCACCGTCATCGCCCAACTGCTTGCCATCTGTTCTTGTCCTCACCTCCGGGTATCTCTACGGCATCATCAACGTAATCGCTGATTGGACGTTCGTATTGGTACCGATCTCCGTCCTACTGGATAGTGACCTCGATAGAAGGAGTAAGATCAGCGTTAGCATGGTTATGGCGTTGGGTGCAGTGGGCAGTGTGAGCTCGATCCTCAGGATGGTCTACCTGAAGGGGCTGGGCTACAATGGGCCAGGTTTACATGGTAAGTCTTTCTTCACCCACATGGTGTCATTCGAGCATGTACTAACAACTATCTAGTCGATGCCGTTAAAGCAACGATATGGGCGACCGCCGAGCCGGGCACAGGCATAATTGCAGCCTCAATCGCCATCCTTCGCCCGCTGTTCCGCAAAATCGCTTCGGATGTTCGATCAAAGGCGTCTTCTTACTCCAACTCACGCAAAGGGTCCCTACAGCCCGACGACTCCATTGCGTTGAGGAGCCAAGACATGGTCGCGCAGGAGATGAAGAACAACAAGAAGCACAGCGTATACAGAGTCAGCGAGGATCTAGATCCGTGGAGTCCGACGATTGTTGCCACGGCGGATGTGCAAAGGATGATTGTAGTGAAGGGAAGGATGAGCCCAGCCCCAGGTGCACCACCAACGAGGCCTGATAATATGATATAATGCATTGAACTGCGATTACGCGTATATAAGATATTAAAAGTTTCACAGAAGACCCAGGAGGACTGTGCTGTCAGTAATTCAAATTATTACTTTATGATTAAGACCATCGTACCTCCTCGCCCCTGATGTGTTGTCGTCTTGGACCATCGTCCATGCGATGTGGTATTCCAACTTGCAATCGACTTCTTGTCAGCTGATCAGACAAAGGCGTATGTCTCAACAAAGGCCTCTCGAATATTGATGAATGTCGCGGCGCTCAACATTACCTCGGCGCCCTGATGGCGTAGTGGAGTAGGGCTAACGGATGACGTGCCGGAAAAGGCAAAGGCGGGAGTGCGGCCCCAGGAACAGCGGAACATGGCGAGTTTGGAGCTTGGAATTGGTTATCCCAAGGTCACCAACCATGACATAACTACCCACCTAACCGCGCCATGCGTCCTTCGCAGCAAGAGACGACATGTGGAAACCGAACCTCCACGCCCGAAGAGGCACGATAGGACACCGCGTTGCCTGCATTTGTGCCCACGCCCCCAGGCTGCCCCCAACCTATCACCACCCCCGCCAGCGACGCTGCTTCCACGAATACTTCATTACCCACATACCCTCGACGTCGCTGCATCCTGACTCGCGAGTCACCCAGCCTGCGCTGCACCACAAGCTCCCGCGCGACAAGAGCACGCCGTACAATGCGGACAAGTCGGGGCGGTCGCCGGCTGCCGTCGTGGGCACGTCGCGCGAGATGACCGTCGTCCGCATACCATTGAAGAGCGCAAAACACCATTTCGGCGTCTCCTTGTCGCGGGGTTCGCGGCCATACAACGAAGATGCGTTCCAGGCGGGCACCATTGACCTCCCCGCTTTCGCACGGCGGCGCCCCATCTCTCTGAGCAGAAAGGGACAAAGCGCAGACACCGAGGTCACACCAGACGTAGGCGCGAGTGGAGATCCGCAGGTCTTCTACTTTGGCGTCTTCGATGGCCATGGCGGCGCTGAGTGCTCTGGTTTCCTGAGGGAGCAGCTGCACGACTACCTGGAGAAGGCGACCAAGCAGTTTGAGCTCACGAGCAGCCTCGCACGGGAACGAACCGAGACCCAGTCTGGCAACCCAAAGGCCAAGGGCGAGGCTTCTTCTGGCGACCGAAGGCAGAGGGACAAGGAGAGCCTGAATGCTATAGAAACGCATACGCCACCGGGCACAACAGCTTTGAAGCCGCCACAGCCTGGTAGTAAAGATCAGCTGCCAACCGCCGGCTCCAAATCTATGGACGGTCCAATCGAAGGCGTTGCTCCAGTGCGACAGTCAGACAGCGTACGGAAAGCTGAAGAGCTCGAGCAGCAGCTGGTCAAGCAATGGAAGGAGCTCGTAGGCGGATACTTCAGACGCTTCAAGCCCGAGTACTTCTCCATGTCCGCGGGCGGACGCGGCCACCCGGCTGAGAAAGAAGTCATTGAGAAGCGTCACACCAGCAATCCAACAATACCTGAAGACGTCAAAGAAGGCATCGGAATCGAGACCGTCCTCGAATACGCCTTCCTCAAAGCCGACTACGACTTCGTCGCCGCCCAAGTCGGCAAAAAGGAAGAAGACCCCGTCCGCGCAGATAAAGCTCTAAACGACGACGACATCCTCGGCCAACCCTCCCGCCAAACCAGCACAAACATCGGCGGCACGAATCGCTTCAAAGGCGGCAGCACATGCAGCGTAGCCCTCATCTCGACGCCCACGCCCTCGCCCTTCTGGCACCCATCCTCGCCCTCCTCCCTCATAACCGCCCACGTCGGGGATACTAGGATACTTCTCTGCAACACCGCAACCGGGCTCGCCGTGCCCCTAACATCGAACCACCACCCCTCCCTTCCCGAAGAAGCAACCCGCCTCCGCCGCTTCGCCGCCTCCTTCGTCACAGACTCCTTCGGCGAAGAGCGCATGTCCGGTCTCGCAAACACCCGTTCTTTCGGCGACATGGCACACAAACGCGTTGGCGTAAGCGCAGAACCCGAGATCCGGCGTATAGAACTGTCGCCCGCGGAATACTCCTTTCTCATCTTGTGCAGCGATGGTGTGTCGGGTCATTTGTCAGACCAGGAGATTGTGGATATTGTTAAAGAGGCCAAGACGCCGGAGCAGGCGGCGAGGGATGTTGTGGCTTTTGCTACTGAGACGAGTACGGGGAGTGAGGGCGCGGATAATGCGACGGGGTTGGTTGTTAGGTTAGGGGGTTGGGAGAGGAGGGGTGAGGGGGGATTGGGGAGTCTGGGGACGAAGGAGATGAGGGATTGGAGGAGGCAGGAGGCGGAGAATCCGAGGGCTAGTGGGAGGATGTGAGGGGTCTCTTGTGTTTGTTGATGATATAGCGATTGGGTTGGATGCATTGTATATAGAAATACTATACCGATCCACGTAAGAAGCTCATCTTTTGGCCTTCCCACACCCTGTAGGCAGACACGGGGCAACGGTTATGGTCGAGATATAGTTCAAGCCTAGTCAAACCCTTTGCCAGTAGCAACAAGGGGCGTCAAACACCCGTGAGAAAGACAAGTCTGTCTACTACCTGATGAAGTAGCATAACACGTGAGCACTTAACTTGGTACACAGTCGTTCATGAACCCAGTTTCAATCAAAGACTCGTTCCCTGTGGCCTCTTCATAGTCGTCCATATGTAGGCTCAGCTGTAGGCTGCCGTCGCTACCAACTACTTTAAAGCCATACACGATGTAGGCTGCCGCGATGACTGGGAACTTCCAAGATGACGATGTTCGCGTACTAGAGTTTTGCATCGATGCGATTCGTCATGATGCGCGTGTATCGTCCAATAGCCTCGAGGTGATTGACGGGCTGCAGGTAGACGCTTGGCTTGGCTTCCAGACAGAACCACAGCGGCGCGATGTAACAGTGATAACATTTCGAGATGCACAACGACTAGGCTGGGTGTCATAACTCTATGCAGTGTCTGTGCAGGACGGTAGGACCCTCGTTCAGTGTCATGGCTCTCACAGGGCTGCATGCGGGAGGGCGAGCTCAATCTGGGGGGGAAAGCACGATGCGCAAGCGAGCCAATGCGCCGTTGCCAGGCGGGCGCCGCTCCTTCCTCCAACGAACCCATCGACGGTGCCTGAAGCAGCGGAAGAATAAATTTCTCCTCTCACCCTCGCCCTCACGACACCGTCTCACTGTCAAACGCCGTGTTTGCCTGTTGCTTGCTGCTCTTTGACTGGCTGCCCTTACGCCCGTCTCCTTGCACCAAAGTCCGCACTGTTAGTGGGGCAGACCCTTTAGGAGGAAAACAACACGTGAACTAGGCCTGTCTACGCTCGACCTTCTTTCGCTTCAAATTCCCTCCCTACGACGGACGCCCTCCGCAACCTCACCACTCCCTGCCTTCCTGCCGCACCACCTTCTGCTTCTCCCGCCACCGCGGCCCTTTAATTCTTCCCACCGCCAGATACCCCGCCTGAATCTTTGAAGCACCCTTCAGCAGTCATGGATATCAACCAGGTGTTGGAGGGGACCTACTCCGCCGGTATGCTGCCTTTACTGAGACCCGCACTTTTCTAGAAGCTCGACTGACCCTTCTGCAGACGCTAGCATCCGTAACAGCGCCGAGCAACAGCTCATCCAGGCTGCCGACTCCGACTTTGTGAGTCCCCCGCTGCCAGAAGGCTGCATGTCCCCCGAGACATAGCCAGAACATATCCACTAACGTCTATCTTCAGCCTCAATACCTCACCGTCCTCGGCGGCGAACTCGCAAATGAACAAGCCGCGCCCCAAATCCGACAGGCCGCCGCCCTGGCCCTGAAGAACGCCTTCACCGCTCGCGAGTATGCCCGGTTACGTCAGGTCCAAGAACGATGGCTCAGCCTCGACACCCAGATCAAGCAACAGGTCAAGGACATGGCCCTGCGGACTCTGGCCACACCCAACAAGAACGTAGGCTCGGCCGCCGCACAGTTCATCGCCTCCGTGGCTGCTATCGAGATACCCCGCAATCAATGGCCGGAGCTCATGACCTCGCTCGTTGAGAGTGTCGGTCAGGGCAGCGACGCCCAAAAGCAATCTTCGCTTACCACAATCGGTTTCGTGTGTGACACAGACGACGTAGAGTTGAGGGACGCGCTAGCACAGCACTCCAACGCTATCCTGACGGCTGTCGTCCAGGGTGCCCGCAAGGAGGAGGCCAACAACGATGTCCGTGTAGCCGCCATCAACGCGCTCAGCGACTCGATCGAGTTTGTACGCTCCAACTTCGACAATGAGGGCGAGCGCAACTACATCATGCAGGTCATCTGCGAAGCCACACAAGCGGACGATAGCCGCATCCAGCAGGGTTCGTACGGATGTCTCAACCGCATCATGGGTCTCTACTACGACAAGATGCGCTTCTACATGGAGAAGGCGCTATTCGGTCTTACCATCCAAGGCATGAAGAGCGAGGAAGAGGATGTTGCCAAGTTGGCTGTCGAGTTCTGGTGCACCGTCTGCGAGGAGGAAATCGCCATCGAGGACGACAACTCCCAGGCTCAAGCCGAGGGCTCCACCGAGCTCCGCGAATACTTCAACTTTGCCCGAGTTGCCACACAAGAGGTCGTTCCAGTGCTGCTCGAGCTTCTTGCCAAGCAAGACGAGGATGCCGACGACAACGAGTACAACACTTCCCGCGCAGCATACCAATGTCTGCAGCTCTGGGCACAGTGTGTCGGTAGCGGCGTTATGCCCCCTGTTCTTGCTTTCATCGAGAAGTACATCCGCTCAGAAGACTGGCACTACCGTGATGCGTCCGTCTCCGCCTTTGGTGCCATCATGGAGGGTCCTGAGGAGTCTGTGCTAGACCCCATTGTCAAGCAAGCTCTGCCTACTTTGATTGGAATGATGGACGACCAAAACATTCACGTCAAGGACTCCGCCGCATACGCCTTGGGTCGCATCTGCGAGGCTGTTCCCAGCGCACTCGACGCGCAGCAGCACCTGCCTCCCCTGATCGGAGCTCTATTCAACGGTCTCGCCAGCAACCCTAAGATGGCCGCATCGTGCTGTTGGTCGCTGATGAACTTGGCTGACAGGTTCGCCGGAGAGCCCGGTTGCACAACCAACCCATTGTCGCCTCATTTCGCCCAGAGCGTGCAGAGCCTCTTGCAAGTCACCGAGCGCGCTGATGCCGACAACACTCTCCGCACAGCCGCATACGAAGTACTCAACTCATTCGTCAACAACGCCGCTGGTGACAGCGTTCCTCTGGTCAACGAGCTCGCCAACGTCATCCTGGAGCGTCTGGAGAAGTCCATGGCACTTCAATCGCAGGTCGTTAACGTCGAGGATAAGCTGACTCTCGAAGAGATGCAGACTAGCTTGGCCAGTGTCATCATGGCCATCATCCAGCGCATGGAGAGCGACATCAGGCCCCAAGCCGACCGTATCATGCAGGCGCTGCTGAGTCTTCTTTCATCTTTGCCTCCCAAGTCCAGTGTTCCAGACACTGTCTTTGCCGCCATTGGTTCGATCGCGACGGCTCTCGAGGAGGACTTCCAGAAGTACATGGAGGCTTTCTCACCATTCCTGTACAATGCTCTTAACAACCAGGAAGAGCCCGCGCTCTGCTCCATGGCCATTGGTCTGGTTTCTGACATCACCCGATCTCTGGGCGAGAACGTTCAGCCATTCTGCGATGCCTTCATGAACTCGCTTCTCCACAACCTACGCAGCCCTCAACTTGGCAACCAGCTCAAGCCAGCTATTCTGCAATGCTTCGGTGATATCGCCCACGCCATCCACGGTGCATTCGAGACTTACCTGACCGTTGTTGCTCAAGTGCTGCAACAAGCTGGACAAGTCACATTGACCACCGAGGGCAACTACGAGATGATCGACTACATCACCTCCCTCCGTGAGGGTATTATGGATGCATGGGATGGTTGCATCGTTGCCATGAAGAGCAGCAACAAGAGTAAGTTTTGTAATCCAAGACGTTGATGACACACTAACAGTTCCAGCTCAACTCATCGTCCCATACCTTGACTCCATCTTCGACCTCCTCCGCACTATCCAAGCAGACAGCAACCGCACTGAGGCTCTCCTCCGATCTTCGTGTGGTGTTATCGGGTATGTACAAGTGTCCCTCTTTCAACATATCTCACTAACATAATTTAGTGACCTCGCGGATGCGTTCCCAGCTGGTGACTTCCGGGAGTACTTCCGTCACGAGTTCCTCACCGCAATGGCGAGGGAGACACGCGCAAACCAAGACTTCAGCGGTCGAACCCGGGACACTGCTCGATGGGCACGTGAACAGATCAAGCGTCAAGTCGGTACGTCGCTCGGCTACAACCCCTACCTCCGCCCCGCTCCTCTGTAGTGAAATCGACATCCCCACCTTATATATATACTCCAGCCCACTGACTTCCCCTTCCCAGGCGGCAACCAAGGCGTAATGGCTTGATTGTCTTGATACCCCTTCCCTCCCCCAGCACTGCTTGAACCTTGTGTTGGCCAAGATGTTGGATAACCTCTCTGGAGGTACCGTCTAGCATGTGGCTAAAACATAGGTTCTAGCTCCCCCTCGCGTATCCCAGCACCTCGAAGCACAGTACGGAGCCCATCCGTTCGAAGAATGTCGTCGCGCACGGAACTTCGCTCCCCCGGGGTCATCGGTCTACGTCCCTCGCACTTACCCGGAGATCCTTGATAGAGCAGCGTCATCGCATGCGTCCCAATTCGGAGGAGGAGGCGGAGTCGTTTCGTCGTACAACCATGGCACCAGATTCGGACATTGGGAATTGGTTAATGGTGTCTCAACCTATCGTCCACCCGCGGAAAAGACTCCAGGTGGCTGCGGTCATCCCGAATTTGCCTAAAGTCGACACGAAACGAATCCAGCACCCCCGACCCCGCGACTCCCGACCCCAGCACCAATGCGCATCTCCCCCCGTCGAACCCGAATCGCACAGCACCCTCTCCACAACCCAATCATGTAGCACCAAAAGTCTTGTAAGGCAAAGATAAAAAGCTGTTATAGCTTTTTCTTTCTAGCCAAGGAGAATAATAGATTCATTCCCATCCACCCCCTTTTTTGTACACTCACTTCTTCTTTCTCTTCCCCTTCGGGGCCTTCGGGGCTTCAACTTCCCAATCATAACATTGGAAATAGGCGTTTATACCACTTTGACTGCTTTGTTTGAGAAGTGGTTTGTTTCTGTGGAATGGGTATATTTGCTGGCTGGTGGTTTATAGTTGTAATGATTACTGCGTAGACTTGTATGTTGAAGTGTGTTGATATGATGATGTGTGTGCTTACTAAGAAGATCGAACCGGCCATTCAGGTGGCACATCGGAGTTACGGCACGTTGTGTCTTTTGTCATGCAAGTATTGGCATTGCTGTGCCACCTGAGCATTAGTACGAAGGAGCAATATGTCGCAGCAAATAAGTCACCCCACCCTACGTCGCCCAAGCATTGGCGCCATTGGCCCTACTCATTTCACCGTTATCATACACAAAGCTACTGCCATTACATCCACAACACTGCAAACCCAACAATCACTTGCGACACTCTCCCCAGACGCGATATGGGCGCGAAATCGGATGACACTCCGGGCATCGAAAAGCCAGATTCGACTAACGTCAACACCAACACCAACACCAACGTCAAAAGAGACAACATCGACTCTGACGAAACACCACCAATCTACTACGACGCCGAGCCATCAGCCCAGCCACCAAAATACCCCGATGACAAATCCACTTCCCCTACATCACGCCCCAAGCCGCCCACAAACCAACGACACAGCAGCGGCGCACCCGCGAGTACCATCGCAGCAGTCCTCGGTTCTGAATATAGCTCGGATTTAGATGCTCAGCGACGAGCAGACCGTAAGAAGAAAACGCTTCGAGAGCGCTGGAATGATTTTAAGGAGAGGAATTTTGGTGGGTATGAGGTTGATGGGGTTAATGGGGATGGGGCTGGGGCGGCGAGTGCGGCTGAGTGGAATGTGCAGGGTGGGAGGCTGAGTGGGGGGATGGCGAGTCCGTATCGGAGGAAGGGGAAGTGAATTGGTGGATTAGGTTAAGCTTGTTTGTGCTGGGAAGGTACGCTGGATAGGTGTATTGTTTTGGTACAAGGTTATAGCACGACTTCTGGCGCTATCGCTCGAGCATGTCGCGCGTTGTATCGATGTTGACGGGTACGAAACAATGTTAATCTTTAATATCCGACACAGCATCTGTCGCATCGTCCATGGCTCAATATTTCCTTCACAGCAGTGACTGATCGAGCTCTTGCGTATCTGTCCGCTCCGTAGAGTCTCATATGAGAAAGAAGACGTGTTATCCTGAGACCAGATGTTAATTACGAGGATTAACAGATAAGGTATGGTCGCATGTAAAAGAATAGATGATTTTGACATTTATATACGCGACAAGTGCGAAGCAGGACGCCCTGTGTTGGACAGGACATATCTCCCCATCAACACGTCGATATGCGAGCAGACTCTATCAGCACTCTGTCAGAATGGTGGTTCCAACGGTCATATACGCAATAATTACCAAGCGAGGGAGGCTGCACGGGCGAAGGAAGATGCCGCATTATTGTTATGGAGGGAAGCAGTAGATGGAGTATGTAACAGGTAAGATAGCGAGAGATCGGCGGCGCGAAGGTCTACGCGTGTTAGCGTTCCGGTCGGCATCGGGGATGTTGATGTTCGCATCGCGACGCGACAAGTACATAGACAAGCCCACGCTAGTCAGCCGCCACATCTGATCACGAATAGTCGACAGTTAGATTGCAATCCGTTATTGCCTAAGAAATTAGCCGTGACGTCTATCTCCTCGTTGCTGCGTCATGACCCGATTACCTTGACCGGTCCGGCTGAACCATTCTAAAAGACGAACGTGGCCCAATCGTTTGGTGACGGCAGCCACAAACCAGCCACCAATGCATGCAGCAGGTTTAATCTGCGTCTGCTCTCTTCTGTTTGGTTGCCCTCTTCTCCTGACCTTGTCATCTTCGCATGAATGTATTGCTCAGCAGGACGAAGGGCGACCTGGAAGCGTGGGTGCTGAAGATAAGCTGAAGGAGGGCGTATCGGCTGCCTCATTTTGGAACCCTGTAGGTCTCCTTATAAACTATTCCTTTAGAAACCCCATATCAACAGGTTGCCAAGGTCTGAGTTTTGGTCGTAAGCTTAGGTACTTGAGATCGTTTCCCTATCGACGAGCTGCTGATCTGGGCGATCCATCGACGCGGGTGGATTGTCGAGGCTGATTAGGCTGGCGCTCCAGCTGAGCGGCTGGTCGGATTGGCAGTGGACACCTGCATAAGAGAACCGCACCCTCAGCCTTCTTTCCAAATACCCAAGTCATTTCCTATCCATAGTTATTCCGTCTCTCCTATTCTCGGAGCAAGTCAACCTCGCAATGCACAATCGCAAAACCTACTTCATTCTCTCCACCACCGATTATGACACAAAGCACATCCAACTCGGTCAAATTATCACCAACATTCGCATACCATACCGCGCTTTAAGCCCGCCCCTTAACACTTCCGAATCCCCTCTCCCAGAAATCGAATCTAGGTTCAAAGAGAACTACACTTTCGACCATGCCAGAGCCGTCTCTGGAGCGCTGGGCGTTCAAGCCCAGTTCCTCGCCCAGCTGGGCAGTCCTCTTGGTGCAGACGCCGAGATGAGCCGCGAGCACGTCAATAGTGTGGAATGGGGTTTTGAGCGCCTGGATACCAAGTTCATCGAGCCGACGCATAAATACGTCGAGGATAGCGTTCGTTTGGTTCCGGAAGTGAAGAATTGGCTGGATAAGAGGAGGTTATCTGGCGCGGCGTATATGGTTACAGGAGTAAAGATTGCGAGGGGAGTCAGGTTCACTGGTAAGAAGGTACGAAAAGTTGGGCTAGGTGGTGCGGCGACTGTGGATTTGATGACTTTGACCGGCGCGCCGATGTCGGGTGGACCGACGGGCAGCGTGGAGAAAAGCGAAGAGGCTATTGAGACGTATACCAAGTGCTCGGATTTCGTGTGGGCATATCGCATACAGAGAGTGTATGTCAGCTGGTTTGGCGGAGTTGTGAAGACGAAAGAGAAGGTTGGTGGTGATCTTGCTGGGGCAGGAAATAACAGGGATTATGAGACGTATAGCGAGGAAAGTGAGGACGAGACACAGGAGATGAATGAGGTAGAATTGGAAAACGATATGGGATCTGACATGGTGCCGAGTGGGTTTTTGGAGGCGAAGGACATCAGCGGATTGAACGTGGGAGAGGACAACGAAGCTTTCCTTTGTCAAAATATGTAGTATGACGATATCGCATTGCGAAGACTGTCTCTGGAGCTACATCAGTCCAAAGCGCAGCCGTCAAGGAAGCATTGTGACCGAGACATATTGCAGCTGCTGGGTTTCAGGATAGATAATCCCAGGCAGGTTGACCCAGCTTGTCACATTCGTAAAGTTACAGAGGAGTCAGAAGCCAGCATTGATATATTCTTATGAACGAAGAGAAAATCTCAAGGCCGCAATCAAGTCCTCGATTGTCCACTCGTTTGACATGCAGAAGATGTTCCCCTTCTTCCATGGCATAATAGCCAGTAAACCTCGATTGTCTTCGCTCATCTGCAACAAAATTTTGCGCACACATTCATAGTTCTGAATCTGACATGACTTAGGCATGTTCTTTCTTCCATGCTCGTTGTGAAACGCGAGTACGTTCGCGACAAGCGCAGCAGCCAATGGTGTCGCAAAGGAAGTGCCGTCCATGTATTTAGTCATGCATTCGATGCCGCCTATCTTCCTTTTTTGCGCACCCGCCATGTCATTGGTATTGCTTGTGTCTGATGTTCCGAGTCGAGTTGGCCAAGTTGACAGGACATTTGTCCCCAGCATAGCAAAATTTGGCTCATAGGTCGTAGGATTGGGGTTGAATTGCGCGTCTTTCCCATAGGTTGTTAGAGCGCGGATGCTGAATACGGAATGATTGTTTGCTGGATATGGAACTGGCTGGTTCCCACCTTCGTTGCATGCCGCAGCGAATATGATAGTTTCTTTTTTCGAGGCGTAAGCTTGCTTGAGGAGAGAGTCGATGTCAGGCTTTGATTCGCTTTCGTGTATAGCAAATGACAGTGATATGATGTCCACTTTCCAGGTCTCAAGTGCGTATCGTATGGCCTCACAATAGCTGTTAGAAAGTGTTCGATATACAAGGGTTTGGCACTTACACTGACTACTCGTCGCCCGAATGCAGGATCCTTGTTACACGAAGCGGTCGTATCCGCAACACGTGCCACGTATAGATGTGCACAAGGAGCGTGTCGTAAGATGATACCGGCAATATGAGTACCATGTCCCTCGTTGTCGTTCGGTGCCGAGGGCTCTTCTAGAAAGTCTTTATAAAATTCTTGGATCTTCCTCTCGCGTAGTTCATTCAGGGTGGCTTGGCCTATTACTTCTTCATCCTCCTCCATAGATCCCAGTGGTGGCCATTTAGACCCGATGAAGGGGTTTGTGACGTCGATGCCTGTGTCGATTATTGCTACCTTGACGGGGAAATTGACACTTTGCGACTTGCTGTGGCTAGCGATGCGACTGCAGAAGTTTCGGTAACCATGCATCCATGCGCCATACTGCACTGGTCTAGGTAGAGAAGTTATTGGCTTGTTTCAAAAGTTGGAGATCAGCAACGTACTCTTTTGAGGGCCGCGCGTCAAAGAAGACTTTTCGTTCGTCGTCGGCCATGAGTGCGTCATCTGCATTCGAGAAACTGTTTCTCCCAAGTAACGGCATCGGGGGTCGTTTTGGTGCTCTCATATCGACTTTCGCAACCGACCGAACGTGCTCCAAAAGGGCCTGACATGCTTCCCAGTTCCCGTACTGCCCTTGCAGAAGCTCAGCGCAAAGATTACTGATGCGCTGCTGCCTCTGAGGTTCAACTCTGTCGCTTTCATCGAGCCATGTGCGCGTCGCTGACTGCACGAGTCTGTGCATCACAAAGCTTGTACCTCCAGTGCGAACTGAGATGAAGTTATACTTCAGTAGTGTCAGTACGTCGTCGTCGAATGCGTCGTAGTCTGCACCACATTGTGATACATCATCTTCTTTGTCACTATCGAAGTCGTGGTTGCCATACGAGTTTTGACTTCCCTGAGCGTTTTTGTGCTTGCTTAGCCTCCGTATCAAGGCCTCCGGAATCTCTCGTCCATCGAAGAAGCTCATCATTGCGAGTAAGCCTGCTGCAGACGGCCGCGTTGACTGCATATATTCGAATGACAACTGCCAGGTAGAAGCGATAGCGGTTTTCCTCTTTCGCTGGACCTGGCGACCATTACTGTTTGCTCCTACTGCTGCATCCGTTCCCGCCCGTTCTGAACTCAACATTTGAATATCAAGGCTGTCCTTTTTCCATGAATTGGAAATATGACCGTCGATTTCGTAGATACGAGGGCTCGATCTCTTCGGCGCGCTCTTGAACTCCTCGATATACTTTGCCACAGAGCATCGGGGCGCTCTTTTCGAGATGTATGCCGTTGAGTGTACCATAGCCAGCGGGGAGTAATCGAGCATCGCTGTAAGCTCATCGACAGAGGCGTCACCTCTTTCCTGTACTCCTAGCTTGTTCTCAACGAGGGCCCGCGCCTGCACCTCGTCCATCGGACCTACAGATATGATGTCGCGCAGCTTCACACACTCCAATGCAACATTCTTGCTCCGCGTTGTAATGAGAATGGAGCCGCGATCACAATAGGGAAGGCTCATGCGCATCGGTCTTGAAGCGGTCTTCGGGCCGTGGGCAGGTTGACCTTGGTCATTACCCAGGTTGTCGCGAAAAGGGCCAGCATCCTCCACGCTATCTAGCACGAGCAGCCAGCGCTCCTTGCAATCGCTAAGCCAGTCGTTCACCAGCTTGACAACATTGACTTGGGAATCTTGTCGTCTAGGGATCTTGACGTGGTCGGCAATGTCGCGGTAGCCCTGCTCGAACCGGGCGCAGCCGAGGGCATGCACCCAGAACACCCACCGAAATTGCCCACGGGTACGATAGCAGTACTCGATAGCTAGATGCGTCTTCCTGTATCTTGTGTCAGGCGCGAATGTTAACCCGAGGTTGCCTTCGCTAGACTGACCCCACTCCGGCGGAGCCCACCACCGCGACACGAGATGCTGGCGCAGCGCATCGCTCGCGGATTTGATCCAACAGCGACCCACACTCGACGAAGTCTGGGTCGCGGGCGAACGGCACGAAGAACGAGGGCTGTACCGGAGTTTCTGAACGTTCTGCGGAGACAAAGGACCATTAGCACTGCGCTGGCTACAGTAAGGCTTTAACGGGCATTTACCAGGTATGGGCAAGCCGATAACGCTACAGGTGTTGTTGTTGTTGTTGTTGTTCTGCGGTTCCTGATTGCTTCCACTCGCGAACGAGATGCCGATGGAAGAGAAAGCCATCGTACACAATGGCGATCTGGTATGTGTAGGAGAGAGCCTTGTGCAGACTTACAGAGTACTGCTCTGGTGCGCGAGGCTGAGTCGTCACGGCTGAGTTTGTCGAGGCTGGCGCTTCAGCTGAGCTGCCCGCATCCTCCAACACGTCTATTCCTCATGCTCTGGCTTTGTTGCCTCCGACATCGAGTACCGGTCTTGCCCATGTTCCTCGCTGAGTGTCTAAGCATAAGTGTGTTCAATCTCATGTTTTACATACGACCTGGCTAACTTACAGAATTCCTGACGAACGACAAGGCGACAGCAGCCGGTTGGGTGGTTAGTGGCGTTACCCTCGCTGGCCTATACCACAGCGCAGTTAGTTGTTTCTATAACAGACTTCTAGATAAGGCCGCTTGAAATCTACAGCGCAAGGCTCTGCCTGTTACGCTAGGGCAATTCCCTGGATCTAGATCAGAATTCTCGCACTCCAATTTGGTCTAATGACGTTTTAAAATTGAGTCAACTATCACACACGCCAAAGCCTTGCTTGGCTAGATCGTAGAACATTCAAGATCAGCTTCCCAAAGCACTCAAAGCGTTCGTGTGAACAGATGAGAAATTCCACAATACTTTTGCGATAGGTACCCCGCGACCGCAGTTACATGCGCGAAGGAAGTCCCCGCAGTACTGCCATAGAGGGAAGCAGTCAGCGTAGTATATGACAACCAGAATCGCGAGAGATTCGAAACCGTGAAGTCTCTGCGATGTTAGCGCTTAGGTTCGCATAGGTGATGTTGGGGCCCGCGGCGTGGGACACAGTCTAACCTGTGGAGAGATTGACCCAGCTCAGATGAGGAGGTGGATAGATGATTAGCATGCATACTGCAACCTTTGACTACCTGGGGACGTGTTCGGCATGCATATGGTCTTGCTGGTGTGAACGGGTGCGGCTGGACCCTCCCGAAGAACGAACGTGGCCCAATCACACGGGAGAGACACCCACCATGTTCGTCGGCGACGCACGCTGCACTGCAAAGACTACGCTGCTTCTGCTTCTGCATCCTTTTGTTTGGATGTCGTTCGTCTGAATCTACAGTGCTGTCGTATATGCGTCGCCTAATATGGGCGGCTGAGAGTATGAAGCTGAGTGACAGCGGTTCAGCTATGCCTTAGCGAGCCTTCTCGCGCTGCGTTCAAAAGCCATGGTTTGGCTTCTCATGCGCAGGCTTAGATCCAATAGTTGGGAACGTAAATTAGCAGCATCGAACTCATCTTAATGAGCGGCAGATTACAACAGATTAGCGACATTCTTGGTACTAATCCCAAGGCCCTCTCATACAAGGAAATCGCTAAACAGGTTCGCAGACTAGATCAAACACAAAACTTGCGAAGTAGGTTACCTAACGTCAACATAGGCTCTAGGGTGTCCACCGTTTCCTAGGTTGGTGTGAGGCCAGCCCTGAAAACAACCGCTGAACTTTGATTGTCAGGCGCGAAACATCAAGTCCCTCATCTAGTCGATCACGACCGACTTCGGGCCACTAATGGAAGGGTCGATATCGAACCATTCCGCCGAGAACCACGCGGTCGTGGACAGAGTTGAGCGACCGTGCGAAAAGTGCGCATCGCTCAATCTCAGCATCGAAAAATTCGTCATTGAGGACGACAAAGCAGCAGAGATACGTCCGTCGCTTGATTCTTTGCGATTGGCTAATGAAAGGTTTCGCCTGGGAACTCTTGACAGCATTACTGAGAGAGCAGGAGCTTGCCCTCTCTGCCGCCTCGTGGTGAACTCCATCGCGAAGGACTTCTTGAGGGATGTCGATGCTACTAAGGCAATATGCCATCTCACATGGGAGATGGACGGCCGCCTTTCCGTTGACCCCAGACGCGCACTGGGAGAGAAGCGAACCCGCCGACTGAGAGTTACATGGAGCGATGCATCACTCAAGGCCTTCGAGTCCTACCTGGTGTTAGCAGCACCAATTAAGTACGCCAATTCCGATCTCGACTACCCTAAGCAGTTGAACAAGGAGACGCAATTCCTCGGTCGCCGCTTCGGTGCAACAGAGAACAAGAAAAACCTCATCCGCGAATTCGTGAGGTTATGCGAAACGAACCACGACCGTCGATGCACCCAAAAGATTGGCATCGAGAACCCATTCCTTGAGACGTTGATGGAACCATACTTCGGCGTCATCGATATCGAGAACGATCGCCTTGTTCCTTTGCCGTTCGAGGAGACGGATGAGCGTCTTGAATTCGAAGCATATGCGGCTGTGAGCTATGTTTGGGGAGATACAGGTAGTATGGATTACCGGACAAAAATTGAGAACATACAAAGTCGGCGGAAGTCCGGTGGTCTGGCTGCCACTATACGGAAGCTTCCGAAAGCTCTCGCGCAAAGCATTCGTCTGGTGCATGACCTGGGGATCAAGTATGTTTGGATTGATGCATTGTGCATAGTGCAGGATAGTAGCCACTCTTGGAATCTCAATGCAAGAGCCATGCATCTCATATACGGAAACGCGATGCTCACAATCTGCGCTGCAGATGGTGAGTCGCAGACGGGTTTGCTGGCCCTGGATGAAGATCAACGGCCTCAGCAGCAGATCGGAGTTTATGCGGAGGGTGTGCATTTGATCTTGCACCAGCCACCTGAGATCAGCATCCAGACGTCCAAGTGGAACAAACGCGCTTGGACGTTCCAAGAACGACTGCTCTCCAAACGTTGCTTAATCTTTACCAGAGGTCAGATTTACTTTCAATGTCGCTCTACTGGTATGTCAGAAGATATCTTCGCGGACGGGAAGGGTAGAGGATGGTCGCTGGACTTGGTACAAGCTCCTCTCCAGATGCTCACCGAGCTCAAGCAACGTGGCATGTGGTTCTATGCCCACTGCGTATATTTATACACATTGCGCGAGCTTTACGAACCGCTGGATATCCTGGCAGCGTTCAGTGGAATGTGCAAGTTGATGGAGGGCACCATGCAGGCGCCCTTCGCTTTCGGGCTTCCAACATCGCATTTCGATCTCGCCCTTTTGTGGGAACCCGTCGACCTCTTGGCTCTACTAGACTACAAACGGGTGTCGGAAGAACCAAAGTACAAAGACATCAAATTCCCCAGCTGGTCGTGGTGTGGGTGGAAGAGCGATGGAATTCAGTACAAACCGCAGATGGTCGATGGGTGTCTCTCCGATGTCCAGGCTTGGCTGCTAGGCCACACATGGATTGACTGGCATATTCGAGATGGCCACGGAACACTTCGTCGCCTTTGGGACAGAGAATGTTCCATCACAGATCGGAGTACTGACGATAAATGGAGAGGGTACAAGGCACCTGTACGACCGGCAGACGAGCCTACCATTCCTGCGGCTGACGGGAGCGATGAACAGAGCAGTACCGACTCTACTTCCACTGCGACCAAGCATGCGAGGATAAAAAAGAAACGATATTCGACGGGTACTTTCAATCGTCGAAGCTCAAGCAGCTTTAGCAAGAAAGAGGTGGAGCGCATGAAAAAGACCCACAAACGAATGTCCGAGGAAGCAGCCGAACGCGAAGCCTATGATAGTTACGGTCGGCCGTTGACAGGAAGTCCACTGGATGGAATACAATACCGAAAACAACTGGAGTTCCGGCTGACCTTGCCCGAAGATCCGTATCACGTTAGGGTCTCGGATTCTAACCAACCCGCCGAGGGTCTCAAAGAGTTTCCAGACCAGCCATTCCTGCAGTTCTATACTTGGCGGGCCTCTTTTCACGTCGTACGATCTAATGAGTCCGACTTCGAGGGCGAAGATGTCGGAGCAACAAGAGCTCGCTGCCATATCACAGACCGGAGGGGCGATAAATGCGGGTCCATCATCGTCAACAAAGAATGGCTGGAAAAGTACGAAGCCATTGGTCAGACTACATTCGAGTTTATTGCCATTTCCGACGCCAGATCGTTCAGTCAACAGGAGTTTCCGGTTTGGACGTATTATTTGCCGAAGGAGAGAGTTGATTCTGAGTGGGATTTGTACTTCGTACTCTTGGTGGAGCCGTTCCCAAAGGAAGGCATCCATCGTCGTGTAGCTCTCGGCAAGGTCTTCAAGGCGGCGTTCACGCTCTCAGACGACGAGTGGAAGGAGATCATTCTAGGGTAGCAAGGCCTATGCAGCATCGATCTGGTGTTGTATGGTCTTCGCAGTGTGAGCAGCCTGTCGTATAAGGAAGTTGGAGGTGGTGGACCGGTAGTCTAGTTAGCCACAACAAAACGATACAATCGAAACCTATCACGACGTCAGGCAACAGCATAGTCAGCAGCAGAGAAGGGTCAAACCACAACCACAGCCACAGCCTCATGAACCCAATCCACATCCTCAACTCTCCACATCAAAAGGCCAGGGTAACGAAGGAGAAATCCAAGAAAGTATCTAAACACATGATTATTGGCATACATGTCATCCAGGAAGACAGGAAGAGACGAGCTGGTCCTATATGCTATTAGCAGCCATGAGTCCTCCGCTTCCGTGGTAAATGCCGCTGATACATGCGCAATCGTATGTGCAATCGTATGTGAGGAGACCTGAGACCAAGTGAAAGATCTGAACAAGACCGAAGTCCTTTCACAGAACGTACCGAAGTAAGCACTCCTCCACCGCCATGTCCCACGCCATATACAAGCTCTCGCCCATCATCCGCCTAAACAATCATGCCCGTCGGACCGTATCCTTTCAGTATCCACCAAGACCTTCATCCATCATACCTCTGAACGTTCGTTCATCCTCCATGTTGATCTTGACAACGCAGCTTCCACCATCCAAAGCACTGCGCGTTGTACACCTTCGCCAGCATAGCCCGAAAAGCAACGCCCAAAAAGAAGAACAAGAAGAAGGAAGAAAGAGAGTCGTATCATACCGTCAACGCCATGCGTACGTACCAGAGGTGTGAGAGTGTGCCGAGAGTAGAAACCGTAAGAGTAAACCGAGAGAATGAGCCGTAAAGAAACCGTAAGAACCGATCAGGGTATACTGTGCACATGAGTGACTGGGCATGCTCGGCAGTAGTGGCTACCGAGCACCCCACGACAGTTGTGACGTACCGGTCGGTTAGAACCTGCTGGCAGCAGCACCCCAGAGGGAGTTGTAGATCTTGTCCACGACGTAGGAAGCGCGGATGGTGCGGTGGTTGAAAGTACGACCGTTGAGACCTTGGAGAGCCTTCTCACCACCGGAGACGGAGTCGAACTTGACGAAGACGTCGCCCTCGCTGTTGGCGTCGACAGCAATGTGAACGACCTTGCCGTACTTCTTGTCACACTCGGACTTGATCTCGTGCTGGAGCTCCTTGTTCCAGTTGTCACCGTAGTTGCGCTGCTCCCTGGTAATGTGTTAGCGAATCTCTAGGAGAAGATGCGAGGACTTACTCGTCAGGGTCAAAGACGTTCTCGATCTTGACGCACTTGGAGGCCATGGGAGCGGCGGGGGTGGGGGCGGGAGCCTTGCGAGTGGTGGGAACAGGCATAGCCTGACCGCCCTGCCTGGAGTCACCGGGAACGTCGCGGCGCGCAAGAGCGTCCATGAGCCTGCTGCGGTCATAGGTCTTGAAGTTGACTCCAGCGACATCAGAGTCGTCGAGAGCAGAGGCACCACTAACACCACGGTCATCCTTGCTATGGGTACGGTCGAAGACACCACCATTACCGCCAGCATAGGCACCACGACCACCAGCACCACTGAAAGCAGAGCCTTGGTAGGACTGAGCTTGCTGGGTAAATGTACGGAGGAGGTTCGCGGTCGATTCGGGGGTGAACTTGTCGTTACCGAGACCAACGCGGATCTGGCGGCCGGCGAGCTCGAAACCGTTCATCTCTGCGAGAGCATTCTTAGCGTGCGAGGGGTCAACGAACCTGCGATGTGTTAGCAAGATATATTGCAGTGAACATGGACAGACGACTTACTGAACGAAACCATATCCCTTGGAGCGGCCAGGGTTCAACTCATCGCGCTGGAGGATGACCTGCTCAAGCTCACCAAAAGGCTCGAAGATCTCCTGGAGATCCTTCTCGGTGACGCTGAAGTGGATGTTGCCGACGTAGAGACGGTGGAAGGGGGCGCCGTTGGCACCGGGTGCAGCACCGCCCTCGGAAGGACGAGCAGCACGGTTCTTCTCGGCTTCAGTAAGCTGGGCAATGATGGGGACGCCCTTCAGTTTCTGGCCAGTCAGCTCCAGTGCAAGAGGGACAGACTCTTCAGCCTCGAACTCAACGTAGCCGACACTGGACGGATGTTAGCATGTGTGTATGAGGAACGGAGAAGTGAGTACTCACCCCTTGCTACGGCCGGTAACTCGGTCCTTGACAATCTGAGCTTCGACAACAGGGCCGACACGCTCGAAGAAGCTGCGCAAGTGACGCATCTCAGCACGCTGGGAGATCTGCTGGACGAAGATGGTGCGCTTGTCGCGGTCGTCCTCGGTGACCTCTGGCTTGGGCGGGGTGTTGTTGCGACGGCTGTTGCGACGGTCATCGCCACCGTTGCGGCGACGGTCGCGGGACCTCTCGCGGTACCTGTCGTTGCCGCGGTCGCGAGGGGAGCGGGAACGCGGACGACCGCTACCGCTGTAGAAGTCGCCTCCGCGGTCACGGCCTCCACGACCTCCACGGCGGTCGCGCGAGCTGCTGCGGCGGAGCCTATCACGGTCTTCATCTGTGTCAGCACCTTTGCTAGAACGGGGACGGCTTCCGTCTCTTCGGCGGTGGTCTCTATCGCGGCTGCGACGGCGATCTCCATTGGACTCACGATGACGGTCCCCACGGTCTCGGCTCCTATCACGGCGGTCACGGCGATCTGAGTGGCGGTCGTCGCGGCGGCTGTCGGTGTCGCGCGCCTCGCTGCTGGCGGTGCGCTTGCGCTCGGCGTCCTTCATCTCGACCTCGCGGGCGGTCTCCTCGAGGAGGGCCTCGACTGCGGCTTGAGTAGACATGGCGACGTCGGTGGCGGTTCCTAGCTCTCGATAAGCGTAGCTGGTGGAAGTGATGCGCGATGTCACTGCAATGGGCGATGTGTTGTTGTGATGGCGAGCTGGGGCTCAAGTATTGATTTCAATTGCGATATCGAACGGACGTAGAAAATAATACTGCTGGCGCTTGCCGAATGACCTCTTGACCGAGATGCACTTGACAAATGGGTGCTTGATTGAAGCTTTGCTCGTGCAGCACGACGTGTTAATGGGTGGGTGAGTGGAAAGTGGAGAGGCAGGCCTGGGCGTGATAACTTGAAAAGTTGGAGGGGCCTTGGCAGGGTCTGTGTGACTAATAGGCAGCAAGTTACGTGCGGAGGTGACTGCCGCCGTGAGCGCAACAGGGAAATGAGCAGTGACTGATTAATAGTGAACAGAAGTGAAGTGATTGTTGGCATTACTATTATCTGAGGTAGTGAGTCATAAAGTTATCTACAAACATCAAAGCTGCATCGACCCAAAATGGCCCTGCAGACCCGCTGAACGCCTTCTTCAATGCCGGTCTTGACAACGTGGTGACAGGTGGGTGTCTAATAACAAAAGTCTATTCGTACGTCGCCATCTAAGTCGACTTGATGACCTTGGAGGGTCCCATCTCAAGCTCGGTGCCGAAGATGCGGTCCCAGAAGCGGCTGGTGACACCGAAACCGTTTTGGTAGTCGGCGAAGTGGTGCGCAAGGTGGTACTTCTTGAGTTGCTGGTAGTAGGGAGGTAGCCTTCAGTTTGTTAGCGAGGTCCTCCATAGTGATCTATGGGTATACATACTTCTGGTGGTGGAGGAAGTAATGTGTCATGTCGTAGCAGGTGTAGCCAAAGATACCACCACAGTAGGCAGCCAGAGCGGCATACCAGTTCCAGAAAATGATAGCGTGTGCGAACTTCCAGAACGGCGCCGCCAAGACAGCGAAGAGTGTAGGTGGCATGACGAGCCTGTATCTGTCCATGGGAAGGTAGTGGTGAATACCGTGAAGCAAGAAGTGGAGGGTGATCGCGACGCGGTTATCCGGGAGATGGCTGCTTGATGTTAGTACAGACAGATCCATATGGATGAGGAGTACTTACTCGTCCAAATGGAACAACCCCCTGTGCAGGACGTATTCGATAATGGTCCAGAATCCCAGCCCAAAGACCCAGTACCCAGCAAGTTCCGTCGCTGATGATAGCCCGCCAAACGCGACGGCTGTTCCATATGCGACACAAGGCCACCAAAGCGATGGTACAACCCACCATGGGGTCTTGCTGAGCGGCTCCAGGAAGTTACCGAACAGCGGCGCGGAGTCGCCTCCCTTGTAGTGGCGCGGGCGATGCACTTGCTGTAGGTAAAAGTCCTTGCTGAATCCACCATTCCAGACCTGCATCAGAAGCGGCTTGCTCAGGTCCAAGAATTTGTGCTGCTTGTAGTCCTGGTTCGGATCCGTCGGCTTTGAAAGATCCTCCGCAGATGACATGCCGGTTGCTTCGTACAGCGGCTTCCCGTCCTGTTCCATGCCCTTGAGCTCCAGCTTGCCAACCTCGGAAGATGGCAGAGGCACGATATCTGCAGGATTCGAGCTCTTTACTACGCCATTCAGAAGATTTTCGGGGACCATGAAGCCCACCAAGTTCTCCTCGAGAATCTCGTATGCGGAATCGGAATGGGTGTGTGAGATCTCGTCCTTCAGGATTGCCTCGATGTCTTTGCCCGCATATTCCAGGATGAACTCGGGGCCACCAGGATGGCCATCAAGGAAGTCGGTAACATCGTAGACCTTGGTGCCAATCGTGACATAGCAGGACTTCTCATTATTGTGCGCGCGCACCTCGGCGGTCGGAATCGTCGGAAGGGTGCGGCCGGGCATTGTGGTGGTTGTAGACATCAAGTCTATGTTCGGCGGTGGGTTGTTTGCGGTACGTAGGAAGAGGACTGGCGAATGATGTTTATATGTGTTCGGCGGTGTATCTTCAAACACTGGTCTCGGCGGTGTGGTGAATAGCTGCGGTTGCGTGGCGACACTAATTCGGTGGCCGAGGACAGAAGCTGCGGCGCAGTAAAACACAGCACGAGGTAGAGAAGGAGCGTATAGGGTGGGAGGATGCGCGGTAGAGTAACAATACAAGCCGCGGGAGTGTACGGAGAGTAATGTAGCAATCAGTCAATTGTCAGGAGAGCCAAGAGATGCGCAGATCTCACCACCCGCAGCTAATGGTGGCGAGACCGGCATTCGTGCGCTTCCACCTCCGAGATGCCACCACGAAATCTCAGACCGCGAATAGAAGATGCAATTTCCCCTCGCCTGGTATTCGCCGTAGTATGCGCTGATTGGCCTCGGCCTCTCGTAGCGCTCTGCTCATGCCCATAGTCGGATCACTGATGTTCTAGCTGTCCGCTTTCGTTGTCCGAATGCTTTCGCTGCCCGGATGCTTTCGGTCGTGGTTTGCATGTCGGCAACGCGTGACGCCTAACGCCCAGGGGATGACAGACTTCCATCGCATTAGTTTGCATGCACAACATTTCAATCAGTCCATAACTTCGAGGTAGACGTAAAGTCCTACCTCGATTGATATTGCCATCATGAAGGACCTTCCTAGGATCTAGTGCGACACATAATCCGGCGGACCTTGGTGACGCTTTCATGTCTTTCACATGCTTCACGCGTTGCATGGCCACCAATGAGAACCCAGATGGAGCTTGCATTGTTGCGAAACTTTCTGGGTGCCTGCGTCGCATTTGCATCTCTTTGTAGAGGACAGCAGCAAGACTAATCGATAAGATTGAATATCTCCACGAGATCGACCAACGCTCATCGACCGAGACCTAGACATCTTATCAGATGCCTATCTCAGAGAATTCAACCATCAAGCAAGCCACCAACCCATCGGCCCGTTGTTTGGAAAGCCATGGCGTGGACGCCAATGACAGGCTGTGAGGCTGTCCGTCAGCCTTGCTGGACCCTTGTCTGCCAGGGGCAGGAACACGACATTGCGTCACTGACGGAGACCAAGTCGCGACTTCTTCACTGCAGCCAACAACAGCCAATCCTTGGATATGTGCCTTGCTTGCGGTGCAGGGCCCCGGCCCTTAACCTCACCACCTTTCCCAGCCTTATTCTCAGCATCCTCACAACCTTACGCTCATCTCTATACCTTTGCGACGAAGCTCAGCAGATCTGCACCCTCGCATCACATATCTAGCAACCATTCCTCACCACGAAGACCTATTCTGTGATTGCGCATGCGCCGTGCGCAGTCACAGCCCATCATGTCTGCTGTTATGTCCAACAGGGATCATACCCGGGCTATAAACCGCCTCTCTATCGCACAGCTATGCACCCTCCTCTGCCTGGGCGCGCTACCTATGGCCGACGCCATTCATCACATGGGACCTAATCACCACATGGCATTTAAGGCACCATGGAAGACCAATCGAAGGAAGCTGGACATCACACCCCTGCTGGTGACGAACCAGTGTCCCGAGCCCATCTGGCCTGGTATTGGAACGCAGTCTGGCACAGGTCCAGGCGAGACTGGCTTCAAGCTTGAACCTGGAGAGACGAGGAATCAGACTGTGTCGGAGGATTGGCAGGGTCGTGTGTGGGGCAGAACGAACTGCACCTTCAACGATGATGGCACTGCCGCTGCATCGGGTCGTGGAAAGGCTTGCACATCCGGCGACTGTAATGGCGCCTTGAACTGTCAAGTCGGAGTATGTCATACTCGTCCTCCCTTCTAACTGGCTCCCGCTGACTCAGACACAGGGAGACGTGCCCGTTTCGCTCGCCGAATTCACGTTGGACGCCGGAGACGGAAACACATACTACGACATATCGCTTGTCGACGGCTACAATGTCCCCATGGCAATTGTCCTCCAGCCGCTCGACAACGTGACGCTCGACGATATCCCTCCGAACCTCACCAACCCGTCATGTCAAGGCACAGACGGGCTCCTGGCTACCCAGGGCTACAACCCGTACCCAGAATTTCCCAACTTCCTCCGCACGAATACCTCGTATCCACTCTCCTTTGACCAGGACGTAGACGAGAATAAGATCTCCAAATGGTGTCCATGGGATCTACAGCAGAGTCCTCCCGAGAAGCCTGGTGATGGCGTATACCCGTACCCTGACGACAACATCCAACGGCCGCAATTCAACCCCTGCTTCTCCGCATGCGCGAAGAACAACCAGCCCAAGGACTGCTGCACAGGCGAATACAACTCCCCAAACAAATGCGAACCGAGCGAGTATTCCAAGAACGTAAAGGCAGTCTGTCCAGATGCTTACAGCTATGGTATGTACCCCACCCACACCAGATTATTTGAGTACGTCTAACAGCCGCATCAGCATTCGACGACCAATTTTCTACCTTCATCATCCCCTCTGGCGCCGGCTTCGAAGTCGTATTCTGTCCTGGTGCGCGTTCCACAACCATCCTTGCGACAAGTCGAGATAAGATGCTGGCGTTGGCGCAGAATGGCAGGGTGGAGAGACAGACTACGATGATGATGAGCGAGGCCAGGAGTGACGAAGTCCGGAGAAGCGCTGCATCGGGAATCTCCCGACCTGACGGCAGCTTGCTCGCTTTCGTCTCGGCTGTGGTAGCTGCTGCTTCAGCATCGTACTTTTGGTAGCAAGGCGGTCGCACATGGTCAAAAAGGATCTGGAAGTTCCCTTGTTGCTGGTAGCCGAAGGTTGGATAGCTCTGGTGGTTACTGTCGTTTGATATTTGGATAGTTTTATACCCTTCGACTTTGTACCAATTCTTCTTCAAACACCCCATTACATTAACTACCTGTTCGCCGAAGACTTACTGCATGCTCACATATGCCGTCCCGGAAAGCCGGCAGGCTATCCACCCTCCGTTGTCAAAGAAGCAATCCTGAGGTTGCACGACGCCGGCACCATCCCACACCGCGTGGGGCTGCACCACCCGGAACACTGCCGTTGCGCCTCTCCCATCCTACACAACACTTCCAACTTCTGCATTCGACACGGAGCGACCAGGACCGCTACCATCTCGCAACTCGCCGTCTATACCTGCACCTCGTGGCCGCTGGACGGCTGAACTGCGGCTCAAGACCGCATCTTCCGACGTCAGATCCACAAATGGTATTGCGCTAGCTGCTTTGGGCGCGGAGTAGGTGCTCCGTCTTCCTTTCTTGACCACGTTAAGCGCGAGAGGGAGCTCAACGCGGCACTGCTTGCTCCGGAGTGGTGAAACGTCTGATGGGGTATGGTTGAGGTTTTCGGTCGTCATTCAAGAGGACGGCACTCTTCTCTCATTTGAAGCCAGGGTGGGTGGGGGAGGTGGCGGGGAGGAGGAGGGGAGGCGGAGGGGTGGTGGTGGACGTTTTCCATAAGTCCCGTGAAACCTCCGTCTTCACTCCTACATCTTGCATAGATTTCGTGGAATCATCGTGCTACCTCTTTCCCGAGGTCGTGTCTACCCCGCTCATTGGTAGTTCCAGCCATTGACTTCACACGGCTGACAGCGATCTCATTGTTCACTCCGCATTGTGCACTTCCTTCATCATGGCGAAGGCACAGGCTCTGAGTGTTCACGTCTTGTCGGAAGGATGGACTTTCAAGCAGGGTGATGACTCTGCTGAGGATGCTTGGATGCCAGTCAAAAAGGTCCCTACGAATGTTCACCTCGACTTGATGGACAATGAGAAGTACGTCCAACACTACAAACTCTACATGAATTTGAAACAGCTGACACGAAGACTAGAATCCCAGATCCCTTCCTGGGCTTCAATGAACTTGAAGCAGAATGGGTAGCGGACAAGACTTGGACCTACAAAGTCGAGCTTCCCAAGTTACCGGAGGCGAAGGAAGGCATCATACATGTACTCGCATTCGACGGTCTCGACACCTTCGCCACTGTCAAGCTCAATGGAGAAACTATCCTGGAGAGCGACAACATGTTCGTCCCGCATCGCCTGGATGTGACTAAAAAACTCAGCTTCGATGGCGTCAACACTTTGGAGATCGACTTCGCCTCCGCACGTCTTGAAGCGATCAAGATCAAGGAGAAGTATCCGGATCACAGATGGATCGGATTCAACGGCGACATGTCAAGGCTTGCCGTGAGGAAGGCCCAGTATCATTGGGGCTGGGACTGGGGACCGATCTTGAACACTTGCGGTCCGTGGCGCGAAGTGCGACTAGAGACCTATCAAGCACGAGCAAAAGACCTGAGAGTGGACTACAAGCTTGAAGATAGCCTCAAATCCGTCCAAGGAACCATTTCTGCGACTGTTGAGGGCGACTCGGCGGATAGCGTCAGCTTTGATGTATACGATGGTGATCAACGTGTCTTCAGAGAGACTGCGAATATAAGCGACGGCATTGCTAAAGTGGATTTCCATGTCGGCAAACCCAAGTTGTGGTACCCGCACGGCTATGGCGAGCAGCCGCTGTACACTGTCACTGCAACGGTCCTTGCCAATGGAACAGACGTCCATCAAACATCACGGCGAACAGGATTCCGGAAGGGCGAGCTCATCCAGGAACCGGATGCGATTGGCAAAAGCTTCTACTTCCGCGTCAATGGCGTCGATGTGTTCTGTGGCGGTTCGGACTGGATACCCGCCGATTCATTCACTCCCCGTGTGACCGAGGAGAAATACCGTAAATGGCTCGAGATGATGGTCGATGGCTATCAAATAATGATCAGAATCTGGGGCGGCGGTATCTGGGAAGAAGACGTGTTCTACGAGCTCTGCGACGAACTTGGTGTCCTTGTGTGGCAAGATTTCATGTTTGGGTGCGGCAACTATCCCGCCTTTCCGGACATCTTGCGCTCAATCAAGGAAGAGTGCACTGCCAACGTCACCAGATTGCGACATCACCCATCCATCATCATCTATGCGGGGAACAATGAGGACTACCAGGTGCAGGAGTCGTATGGATTGACTTACGATTACGAGGACAAGAACCCGGACAACTGGCTAAAGACCGATTTCCCGGCCAGGTACATATACGAAAAGGTACGTGCGTATCGCATACTAGCAAATACCATTACGCTGACAGTACACGTTGGTAGCTGCTGCCCGAAGTCGTTGCGGCGGAAAGCCCACATGTGCCATATCACCCAGGGTCACCATGGGGCGACGGACTTAAGACGTCAAACCCCACAGTGGGTGACATGCATCAGTGGAATGGTAACAATTTCCACATTGCCTCACATATAGTATACTAACGATGGATACAGTATGGCACGGCACACAAGAGAAGTACCAAATATTTGACACGCTCGGGGGACGCTTTAATAGCGAATTCGGCATGGAAGCCTTCCCACACATCGACACGATCAAGTACTACTGCACCGACCCCTCGCAGCTTTACCCGCAAAGCCACATGCTTGATTTCCACAACAAGGCCGACGGCCACGAGCGGCGAATAGCCACGTATCTGGTGGAAAACTTCCGGACCAAGACCGACCTAGAGGTATGTGCCGTCCGACGGTTACCCGGTTCATGGTCGGGAACTAGACCAAGTGGGCCGCAATATAGCCGGTATAGGGTACTGACAGCGAATAGTCGTTCATCCACCTTACACAGCTGTCGCAAGCCGAAGCACTAATGTTCGGCTACAGGGGCTGGCGGCGCCAGTGGGGACAAAACAGGCATTGTGGTGGTGCACTCGTCTGGCAGCTCAACGACTGCTGGCCAGTTACCTCGTGGTCCATCGTCGATTACTTCCAGCGCAAGAAACCGGCTTACTACGCCATGCGCCGAGTGCTTGCCCCGATTGCTGTCGCAGTCAAACGGGCGCACTTTGATTGGAGCGTCGTGCATGCCAGAGTGCCCCCAACGAGCGACTACGAAGTCTGGGTCGCGAGTCAGAGGCTAGAAGAAGTGGTCGCAACTGTTGAGTTGCGGTATATTAGCGTTGAGAGCGGCAAGGAGATTAAGAACAAGATCGTCAAGAAGGATGTCAGGCTCGTACCGAACGGAACGACCGACGTTCTGTCAGGCACGATCGACAACCGGAACGAGGAGCCGCATGTCCTAGCCGTACGCATATGGGTCGATGGCGAAATCGTGTCGCGCGACGTCGATTGGCCGCAGCCGCTCAAGTATCTGGACTTCAAGGACCGCGGGCTGGAAGTCGTACCCCAAGGCGAGACTATCACAGTCAAGGCGCAGAAACCGACAAAGGGCCTGGTCTTTGAGGAGCGCTCTGGCGTCCTCGTTCACGACAGCGCTATAGATGTTGTTCCTGGCGATGAGCAAGTCATCAAGGTCAAGGGGCTGGGTAAGCAGGACGAACCGTTGAGGTGGACATACTTGGGCAAAGAGTAGCGATCAGCTCGTAACTGTGGATTCGGAATGTGGAGGCTTGATGAGGTGGGAAGGATCACGCTGCTGTGGAGTATGTGGAAATGCAAAGTATACATGTAGTTAGAGGAACATGTCTTCGCGCATGCTGACGCGCCAGCACTCCAAGTCCTTCATCACCACATCATTACTTGCAACATCCACCGGCTCTGCGTATAGAAGTCATCTCGGACGATCTAACATAAACTTTGTGAATACGAACATTATAGGCAAGGAGCGACACAAGTTACGAGTTACTGGATTACTGGATTACTCAACGGTAATACTACGCATTGTCGAGTACATACATAGAGTTTGAACCGGCGGCCTATATGTGAGGCTGCTATAGGTCCGTCGTCATGTTGGCCTGCCAAGGCCTGGATATGAAAGGCGTCTATCTTTCCAGGGTAAATTAAATGGCGTTGCTGGCGGGATGTCGCATTGGTTGAACGCGGCATGCATGGGGTAGAGGGGTGCAGGTAAATGCAACCTAGCCGCATGCTGTCACGCAAAGCCGGTTCCCAAAGTTCGCAGCGATGGTGGTGCAGTTTGTGAGTCGAGAGGCTTGGGAAGGAGCGAAGGGGTGGTGGGAAGGTGGTGGACGACCTCTCTCTCTTTCTGTGTGTTTGTGTTTATGGTACTGGTAGAGCATACATACCCAGTACCTACGAAGCCTTGCAAATAGCCGGTGATGCTTCCCTTCAGCGCTCTCTTAGTAGTGGTCAGAATACTGCTGCATGGGGTAGAGGATGCAGACAGTATGCATCCTAGCCGCATGCATCACGCAAAGCCGGTTCGCAGCAACTGCGCTGTGCTCTCGGTCCAGGAAGGATCGCGACCCGGACGCTGGTATGTGGACTTTTATTTTGGATACTGAATATGCCGGCAGAAGGCCGTGGTAGCGAATACGCGCAGACCCTCTTCGTTCTCTCGCCTGTAACGCGGCTTGCCTGTAATGACCGGCCTTCATAGATCGGGTGAGCAGTACCCGAAACATGGTGTTCGACGTTTGGGTCTGGAATTTAGGTTCGCAGCGCACCACCACGCGCTCTCCCCAGAGACCCACACACACATGTACACGTTCTCTAACGTAGACCCGCCATCCTTTCTCATCCGCGGACATGCGATCGAGAGTACGCGCTGCTTGATCGTGGCGGGAAGGATCCGCACTCGCTGAAACGACGTGCAGTAGTGCTGCCGCAGGCGGCCAGGTGGGAAAAAAGGGTTGCTTCATGTCCTGTCGGACGAGAAAGGCAACTGACATGCGCGATCTCTTCTGGAACGCATTTCGAAGCCGTCGGCAGCGGCACGCTCCCATCTCTCGACACCAATCTCGCTTGGCTCACCCCCTCCCCTCCCCCCTCGCAAGCCCTGGAAGCAAGGCAAGACGCAATCCCTTCCCGTCCGCCCGTCTCAACGGTCGCCTGCACTCATTTTTTTCTCCTCATCTTGCCAAACTCCACCAGTCAGCCCTGCTGCATGCATCACCAGGGTGCTGTGGGCTATAATGCGGGGATTATACTCTCTTGAATAGTCCACTCTGGAAGGCTGTTTTGTCGCTCCGGCCCTGCTACTGCGACTTGCGACTAGCTTCCGCGCGCCGACTTCATACACACAAGCTTTCTGCAGGATTATGACGGCACATGCCTGGAAGCCAGACGCACCTACGTTTACGTTTTTGCCTCTGTGCACTTTCTCGTTTTTTTATCCAGGCTGCAGATGGTATGCGTTCAGCTCAAACTGCACTACCGAGCGTCTCTGATATATCAGATCCCGGTTCGTCGACGTTTTAGTTCCGCGTCTTGTTATATTGGTCCTGGGACGTACCACTGGTACTTTGGACCATCGTCTTGGTTTTTCGCCTCCCTCCAGACTGGCCTGTCACGACATATTTCATCGAGCGTCCTGCAGGGCCGTCTGACAACTCTGGTCTGAACTTCTTTCTCTTTCAGCTCGTGGTTGTCGAGTGCGTGGCCAGCCGACGTACCACCGAGGTCATCGCAACATGTTCCATACCTTCCAGTCGTCCGTGGGTATGCGCTCGCCCGGGATAGACAGCGACAGCGCGGGAAAACCATCACGACCGCCTGGCTCACGACGGATTTCCACCAGCAACGCATGTGTCGAGTGCAGGAGACGCAAGATTCGGTGTGACGGTTCACAACCTTGCGGACAATGCCAATGGTATCAGCACCCTGAGGCATGTGGCTATTCGAAGCCTGCACAGCGAGTTGTGCCCAGCAGAAAGTGAGCATTCTAGAACACTGCCAGGACAAATTTGGCGCTAATCAGTTTGGTAGACTAGTCGACAAGCTTTCCAACAACATCGAACAGTACAAGACCATCTTGACAAAGTTGTACGGAGTCAAGAACCTGGAATCGCTCGCTAATCTTCCGCGGGAAGAATTGCTAGAACTGGCTCTGTCATCCTCAGCGAACCACCCAACGACATCACCATCGGCGGCCGATTCGCAAGCCTTATCCGACGCCCAAGCTGGATCTGATGGAGCCGAGAGCTTGGAAGCGCTCGAGCAGGCGCCGCCTGAAGATCCTTACTGGGACGAGGCACGGAAGCACCAACTCCGTGTCCAAGGCATCTCCGACGATGTGAACGGGCTATCAATGTCGGTCGACCGCCTGTCTTCTTACGTTGGCATCTCGTCAATCACAGCCGCACTAAAGGTTATCGTGCGATGCGCGCCTCAGGCACGTTCACTAATCGCACATAACAGCCAGGAGACTGCGCTACCAAGCCGTGCAGGCTCACCGCCACCAGAGCTAGCAGATAACAGACCTGATGCTCTACCGCCTCCTCAGCATGGCCAAGAACTGATTGAGAGCTACTTCGACCGCGTACATCCTTTTTGTCCTATGATTGATGAGCGCAAGTTTTGGTCTACATTCTTATACGGTAACCGCAAGGACTCAGCATGGCTTGCACTACTCAACATGGTCTTCGCGCTGGGATCGCTTGCCTCCTTAGCTGCAGACAACGAAGCTCACTATGTCTACTTCAACCGATCTCGGCGGCATTTGTCTCTGGAGTCGTTCGGAAGCGGCAATCTGGAAGTCCTCCAGGCTCTGGCTATCATGAGCGGATACTACATGCACTATCTCAACCGCCCGAACGAAGCGCATTCGCTGATGGGTGGTACGCTTCGCATGGCTACTGCACTTGGTCTACATCGCGAGTACTCAGAGCGGAGCGACGCGAGTAGACAGTTTATGGCGCCGGGTGAGGAAGACTCGATATCTCCTGAGATGCGCCGGCGCATCTGGTGGAGTCTGTTCTGTCTGGATTCGTGGGCTTCGACTACGACTGGGCGGCCTTCGCTGGGAAGGATGGGGCCGTCAATTACTGTTTTGAGACCGGGTACGGCTGTGAACGCTGTAAGACTTACTGATGCATGTTTCAAAGCGCAATACTGACGTCACGATAGCCTCAGTGTATTCCACCACCCAATAGCCCTCAGTACATCGAGCAGCTCAAAATCCTTCCTTTAGTGCACGCCTCAGCATTCTGTCAGATCGCTACGAGGATACAGGATCGGCTCGTTGAGTCGCCACTGCTTTCCTCTGCAGAGACAGCTAGTTACGACGCGCAGGTTGTAAAGTGGCATGAAGAGCTACCATCAATCCTTTCGAACCCCGATGAGCCGTGTCCGGAGTTTCTCCGACGAACGCGCTTGGTCATGAAGTGGAGGTTTCAGAACATCCGCATCATCCTCCACCGCCCCATTTTGCTCACTGCCGCACTCCGACGCTCCCCATGGGTCGCCCTGAGCGCAGACGAAAAGGTCGCAGTAGGCAAATGCCGACTCATCGCCTCCAAGACCATCGAAGAGATCAGTCAAGAATGCATGCCTGATCTCATCTCAGGTTGGAACGCTGTATGGTTCTGTTTCCAAGCGTGCATGGTCCCACTCGTCTCCCTCTTCAGCGACACGAGCATACCAGAAGAAGTCGAAAAATGGAAGACCAGTATCGAAACAGCACTCACATTCTTCGAAACAGTCAAAGACTGGAGTATCGCAGCGAAAAGAAGTGGAGATGCAGTCACTCGCCTCTACGCAGCGTACAAAACAAACGTCTCTACACTATCACATCAAACCCAGCCAACTATGCCACACATCCCGCACCCCCAGCAATACCACCCACAACAGCCTCATCCCCACAGCCAAACGCACACCCACTTTGCCATCCCCGGTACCTCGACCGCACCTCCCATGCTCAACACCCACGCCGCCGCCTACACACCACAGCACCCATCGATGCCACAACCCCAACAGCAGCATCCCTCTTCCTTCGGTCACCACTACAACCCCGCAACACCTACCTGGGCCAGCGCCAGCAACGACCCGACTATCCTGAACAACTTCTGGGACGACATGATGTGGGATACAAACCTACCGGATATGCTAGAGACACCGTTTGGCCTAGGGAATGAATATGAGTTTGGTGGCGCGGCGCAGGATTCTGGGGCGCAGGGCGCGTGTTGGATGCATGGGAACTAATGGAAACGTTGAGGAGCGTTGACGTGACGCTCCTGTATCGCAAAATACACTACACGCACAATGTTTGAGGCTGTACGCAGCACTGGAACGCAGATCGGATACACAAATGTCGAGGACGACTCCATCCACCGACACCGGGCGAGAGCGGCCCAGTCGATCGCATACCCACCCGACTATCTCCCCTCCATGCCCCTCGATTCCCGGCATACGGAGACTGCACGTTGTCTACAGCCGTAGTACAAGCTGCAGCAGTAATATACAACAGCCGGCACCGGCACCCGTAGACGCGACATGGATCCTGAAATATCCTTGTCCTCCGTCTCGTGTATATTCACATGGTAAATTCGTGCTTCCGCGCGCGTCTCGGGAAAGCGGGAGAAAAGGATGATTAACGCGGATAGCGGGTTGGAAATAGATCGGCAGTAGCTGTGTGTGTGTATGTGGAAAGGGCTTCTGGAATTGCGATGCCGAAGCCGCGGTGTTCGTGTTTGTTGATCTTGATGATCTTTATATTACTGGGTTGGAGGGGAGTGAGGCTGGCTGACAGCTTTGGGCTGGAATGATGAGGCGGCTCTGCATGTGTCAATCTCCTTCCACAATTTCACATGTCGATATCTCTCTTCCTTTCCACATACATCCTTCCTCCCCCTCATCTCTCTTACCCAGCTCTTTACCCCCTCACCGTTCCATCTCCAAGTACCGCATACATGGTTAGACATCTTCCCAAGTTCCCTTCACACTTTGTTATAGACCAGGGGGTGAGCATTATGATACCCCGGATTCTGGTGGTGGCTAAATAGCTAGTGGAGATGCGATGTTGATCGCATGCATGCATGTACGCACGTTGGATGTAGTTAGATATAGACTTGAACACGTACGTCGCTGTTTGCCGAATGCAGAGAGGGAGTGCGTGAGAGCGTTGTTGAGGTGATGTGTGATGGGCTTAACAGAGGACATATAGGGGGACGTTACGAGGTGAGGTGAGTTACTCCACCTTTTTGGGGTGGGAGGGCGTGTTTAGGCTAAGAGGGTGCGTGATGGTCGGAGTGGTCACTTGGAACAACTACTTGTACTGCAATGCTACGGCTGGTCGATTGAGATGGAAATTCGAGACATGAAGATATGTCAACAATCTCCATCACGCGACTCACCGAGACCATCACAACCGCAACAGAGCACAATCTACACCTCACCATCAAGCCCACAGCAGACACAATTTCTTGACCATCTTGGCAGCAACACCAATTGCTTAACCGACCTGTATGCTCATCGGTGAGGATGCGCAAGTCGTGCTGATATGCTGTGTGAGCTGGTGAGGTATATGCAGGGTTCACGATCCATCCGTAGATGTTGAGTGTGCAAGTGAGAAACGTGACGCACGTGGTCGTGTCCAACGTGGCAGGCCAGCCGAGGTGAGTCCCCATGTGGCGGGGCGCCGATGACGAAATGGGTGCGGGTCTTATCGATTAGACACCTTGAGATCTTGTCTTGGAATGCTGCTGCATGTGCGGGCTGGGCGCGATAGACTCCGCGCGCTAGATTATGGAGGCATGCTTGGTAGGCGGTAGCACTTGGTACCGTGGTACAGGTGCATGGTGACAGATGATAGATGGTCCCTGGAAGTTGGGTTTGTAGAGGCGTGGTCTGTCAGGATACCACAATGCTTTGAGAGGCAAGTTCGCAAACAAAGGAGTCGGGACGATTAAACAAAGTTCACCTATCACCACGCCGCGCATCTCCCCCACGTGTACGCTGGAAGCTTGGCCACAAGCGGTCGATCGCGACTATGGCGCTTGGCTGGCTTGCTTCACCGGACCTATTTCACCGCCGCCATTACTGGCATCCGTGAAAGGAGCGCGCAATTGCTTCAGCATCCATCTGCACCCTCCCACACCAGTGTGCGAAAGCCATAAACCACCGCGACAATGTCAGAACCCGATCTGCACCGCGCCATATCCATGAAACCGCACCCGTTCCACACGCACCCGGACCGCATAGAACGCACATCAAGTCCCCACCACGCGCACCTCAGCGCCAGCAGCAGCAACAACAGCCCCAGCGCGCAACATACCCACAGCCATGCCGACGCTTCAACTCCGCGCAAGAACGACGCCAGCAGCACCGCCATCGAAACCACCGCCCCAACACCGTCCCACGACCCCATAGCCCGCCACGTCCGCCACCACCCCGACGTCTCAGACCTAGAATCGCAATCACCCCCGTCCTACACCCCCGACAACGACCCCTACTCCCTCTCCTCCGCCATAAAACCCGAATCCGAACTCGCCCTCATCCGCGCCAACACCAGCCGCAAACGCGACGGCTGCGGTCCCATCACCCTCAACAAGGCCGCGACGTCAGCAAAGAAGCTAGAGGAGTTTTACTCTGCCCAAAATGAGAACATAGAGAGGTTGTTGAAGCCTGTGGCGGAGCATAGGGCCGCGGCGAAGGATGAGGATACGGCGAACCATCTCAAGTATAAGATTGCGGTTATTGGGAGTTTTGCTGCGAATATTATACTGGCTGTGTTGCAGCTTTATGCGGCGGTGTCTTCGAGGTCGCTGTCGCTGTTTACGACTATGGCGGATTCGCTGTTTGATCCCTTGAGCAATCTTACGCTGATTATGTGTAATCGCGCTGTTGCGAGGGTGGACGCGAGGAAGTTCCCCTCCGGGAAGGCGAGGATTGAAACAGCGGGAAATCTGTCTTTCTGCGCGCTTATGATTACCGTTTCGGTGGTCATCATCGTGGAATCTATCCGCACTGTCGCCGAACACAACGGTCCTGAGACGAACGACTTCTTCCTTCCGTCTGTCATCGCCGTCAGCATTGCGTTCGCGACGAAGTTCAGTCTGTTCCTGTACTGTTGGGCTCTACGCAATAAGTACAGCCAAGTCCGCATTTTGTGGGAGGACCACAGGAACGATCTCTTCATCAACGGATTCGGTGTCCTGACCAGCGTCGGTGGATCAAAGTTGAAGTGGTGGTTGGACCCCATGGGCGCGATGATACTCTCTGTTTTGATCATCTTCCTCTGGTCCAGGACGGCGTACTCGGAGTTCCAACTCCTGATTGGTGTTACGGCTGATACTGCTATGCTGCAACATATCACTTATATCTGTAAGATATCATCCCACTCCGACTATTTCCTTCATCCTACTAATTGTTCTCGCAGCAATGACACACTCCCCCACCATCCTCCAAATCGACACCGTACGCGCCTACCACAGCGGACCCCGCCTCATCGTCGAAGTCGATATCGTCATGGACCCCGAAGCTACTTTGCGTGCTACACATGACGTAGCCGAGGAACTTCAGATTAAGCTGGAGAGTCTGCCTGATGTGGAGAGGGCGTATGTGCATGTAGATTACGAGACGGATCACAGGCCTGAGCACTTCTTGAAGAAGGAGCTGTAAGGAAAGATGGATGACGCATGGAGATGAGCGCAGTAGTGCCGGAGAACTAGGCGCAGAAGATGTCAAGTACTGCGCTGCGCTTTGAATGTTGTATTCATCTATCTCATCTCTCCTCTTATCTTCTTCCCATATCGACTATCATGACACAATCGCCACAAGAATACGATTAGTACATCACTACACTACCATCTGAACTGTCATACACGCCATCGACTGCTTTCTTGGAGGACGGCACTGCGGACGCTTCAATTTCCCACGGTTTCGCTCGCTTGGCAATTGTCGCGTCTATAAATGTTGAAATCACCCACTCCTTCACATACGACCATAGGACAATGAGAATTAGGCTTCCCGTCCGCTCAGCCATATACAAGCATTGTACCGGCGGATTAGTAGTTAGGTGGGTGACCACTAGCGAATCCCCGCTGTTGTATGTATTTTGATGTTTTTTTTGCTCATCTTTTTGCCCCAGTCCGGGGCGGGCAGGTGGGCCGACAGAGGAAGGCGACCCAGCAAGCAACACCAAGGGATATAACCACATCTACAATCCTGACACACCTTCCGCGAGATCATCAACTGCGCTGTCTTGCGCAATTGCAATTTTTGCTTCTGAAAGTTGCTCAACTAAGTCGTCCATCTCTGCATCTTCATCGGGCGTGGCTCTATCCTGCTCCTCAACTCCAATCTCTTGTGCACATCCATTTCTCATGTCCCAGACCCCATTCATTGCGTCTCTTCTTTGTCCCAAAGCCTTGAACCCTTCAAGGTACTTGATGCGGAAGATACCTGCTTTATCTTCTGCTTCACAGACCCTACCGCCCTTCGCCACGGCTTCCAACACTGCTTCATACGTCCAAAGCTGCACATTCGTCTCTACATCGTCCATCACCTTCTGCGAGGCCGATCGGTTCTTCTGATGGTCCTCGAGGTATCGCGAGTATTGGCTGCGTATGCGGTCTTCGATGCACACGGGGCAGATGAATGGGTGGGCGTGTAGGTTCTCTTGTCGCTTGAGCCAAGAGAGTGGGAGTTGGGGTTTTATGGTATAGATACTACGGGTGCAGTTTGATGAGCATGGCGACTTTGGGGCAGGGAAGCATACCGGCGTGGAAGGCGAGGACGGCGGCTTGATGATGTGTTCGCAATCGAGAGTATGGAGAGGGGTGGACGGGTCGTCGCAGTGGTTTCGAGCCGGCGGCTTGGTGAGCGCCATGGTGGAGTGCGGTATGGGTTGGTTGAAAAGGTCGCGGGCGGGAGCAATTTGCGTTTGGGTGTGAGTGAAATGGTAGGCTGCAGTGATGGGATTGTGAAGACATGATGTGCAGGGACATATAGTAGAGGGGTCAAAGTGCAAGGGACGTCTTTCTCATCCCTTCCACTATTTCATGGCCGGATTCAGTCATCGTGTATCTCGTGTGTGTTGCGGGAGTCGTGAAAGTGCATGTGAGATTACAACTATTTGAGGGTGTTGTTGTATCCTCGACATACAATGACTACATTCATTGAAGGTGCAGTGCATCCGCTACCGTCGTATCCCCCTTGGCTACCGGAGCCCCAAGTCCCTCTTTCCTACCCGGCAGTCCACATTCCAACAACCTCCTTCTCTTCGCATTTTCACAACCCGTAACGGTAAACACTAGATCCCTTCCCACCGTCCGTCTTGCCTTCATATACATCGCTGTCGCAACAGCCTGCAGCAGTTGCGCAACCTTCTGTATATTGTGTACTTCTTCATAACGCACATCAAATTCGACGTGTTCGATACAATGCCGCTCTGGAATGCAGCGGAACGCTTCGCGCCAGCTTTCGACGATGGATTCCATCAATAGGTAGGGGATCTCATCATTCTCATGATCGTGTTTGACTAGTTCAAGAACATCGTTGCTGTAGATATAGGGGGAGATCCAGATGCGCAGCGCTTTGATCGCAGTGCTGGGAAGTAGGAAGTGGTCGTCGGCGGACTTGCGTGAAAGCTGCGGCTGAAGGATGGGAACATTGGCGTCGCCGGTGGCTAGCGTGGTGCCGAAAACTGAGAGGGTTTGGGGATCGTTGATGGTGATGAGGAAATGGGGTGAATTGCCAGCGGCGATTTCTGGGTCGAGATCTGGACTTTTTGACGATGATGTGAGAGTGTCGGGATGCGCGGTATCTGTTCTTAGCTCGAGGGAGACTGGCATCATTGCGAAGTGAATTGTTCAAGGTGAAATCAAAGAGGGAAGACGTGTAGACGTGTGAACGTTGATGTTGGTGTCGATGCTTATGACATTTCGTCCACGCGGTGTTGACCGTTTAGGCAACCATTCAGGCGGCCAATGAGCGTGGCTGTGTTCTTTGCTACTAGGAACACCTTACCATTCTCTCTGACTCTTCGAGTTATTGGTCTCTAGTGCTGACACACTCGAATTATTCGTCTCTAGTGCTGATACACCTGGATATTGCTGAAACAATATAAAGTTCTATAGGCGTTCACTTGCTGCGAGTATCGGTCATCTTGCGCAACGCATGCTTGTCACGTCGCAAAGCAAGCAGGTACAACCCGCAATCAGTGTAAAAGCAGAAGTAACAAGCTTACGTCATCTCTCAGCCACTCCCGAGGTCATTACCTAGCACCCTAGGTAGTCGCACCTACCCTAGCTTCACGATACCTTTGCCAAGAATCGAGTGGTATGGCTATATACTATACCACCATGTGAACACCACATCACGAAATCGTCCGAAGACGCTATGATACGCTCAGTATTCGCTGCGTATACATTGCGCAGTCTGAAATCATGGCGAGGCGAAGACTGCGCAGTTGCTATTGTGCGCGGCCGGCCCTTCACTAACTACGGCTGCGTGAGTATCACCAATTCAAGAACTCACACCCAACTCACCCTCACTTCTTGGCGGTGAATTCTAACTATTCAATCCTATTGTCGCGAGACCGACTCTTCTCTTTCGACTCACTCGACCTCGCCTGACCTACAGTCCAAGCTACCGGTCACCCACCTACCGCACAATCCAAATCGCGCTTGCCGCCTACATCACCTTGTATCCCAAAGTGTTCTCTTCGTTAGCACTCATGTCGTCGTCTGTCGCCAGACAATTCGGCAACATGCTCAACACTCGGTGGTCGCTCCCGGGACAAGCAGCCGCGCCGTCGCCATCCACCAAGCAAAAGACCGACTCCAAGCAGAAGGTCGACGCCATACACGAGAAAGTCACCTACCCACGCATCTTAGGACTGCGAGAACAGAATTCCTGCCGCAATGCATCCATGTCTTACGAGCACCTCCTCGAATGCGGCCACCTCATAACTACACTCACGCCCGACGAGCGATGCGCACCGAATTGCTACTGTGTCGAGCATGGATGGCACGAGATTAACGGCAATGAGAAGAATAAGGCGAAGATGCTACTGTTCTACTGCGACGCGTGCGTAGAGGAGGAGAATGAGAGGCTCGTGTCTGATACCTTGACATCAACGGGGACAGGTAAGTTCACTTACTGGCAGTAACGCTCGCAACGACGCTGACCACTTGACAGAGAACCTGCGTCGTACGCTTCGCGAAAAGGCAGCCATCAAGCGCGAAAAGCAGACCAAGTTCCGCAAATGCTATATCGCACTCAAGATCACATCCGTGCCTTGCCACACCGACGGTGCACTACGCAAGAGTTATACGCCGCGCAAAGAGCATCATCCTTTCGATATTTCGATCCCTCGAGTAGGCGACAACTTCTTTGAAGACATCCTGGCGAACCCGGTGAAGGCCTCGAAGGCGCCTGGCAACACGACCGCGACCGCGCCCGTAGAAGCAAACCACCCCGTCGTCGGCAGTAGCCCAGCCAACCTCGGCGAAGCCGGCGCAAACTACCTGCGATACACGGCAGCGCAATCTGCAGCACCTACGGCACCCAAAGCCAAGCCGAGTGCCTCCAACGCTAAGAAGACCGCGTCGCTGTCTGCTCCACGCGAGGCTGCCGCAGCATCACCGGTGGTACCAAGTACCAATGTCGCGCAGAAGATATCTCCAAAGCAGTCGCGCAAGAGGCCCATTGTCATCGACGACGATGAGGAATACGTGGACGCGCCGGAGAAAGAAGCAGAGGGTGTCAAGAGAACCAGGAAACGACAAAAGGCTACTTCGTTGCCGTTGCCACTGCCAGCTACCCCGAAGAGGAAGCCAGGGCGTCCTAAGGGAAGCGGTCGCAAGAAGGTGTGAGAGGTTGATGAATACAGGTGGTGCGGAATCGTGAGGATGTGGAGGTGATGACGAGGTTGGAGATTACAAGGACGGGGTGGATGATGCTATGCGATGCCTGGATAGTGTCGTATTTGCTGGGCTGGTATTCTGGTATGGGTACATATTGGATAAAACATGTCATTGATCACGCTTCTGATGGAAGATGTGATGCAGAAGGGTAACGTCTGGTGATCGTGTGCGATGTTGCTTTCACCCCACTTGGCCTGCTGACTAATCTGCATCCTGCCATCTCGCCACCCGTCCTCTGTACAACGTACCAAATGCACGATTGAAGTGTACAGCATATTTTATTTTGACACTCATTAACAAGAGTTGAACTATCTATCTGCATGCTTTAGTACATCTAGTTCTAAACTATCATACACGAAGTTCCCCACGTCGCGCATCTCAAATCCCCCCTCTTTATCCAAAAACCACTCACAATACGCTAGATAGATACAGTCCAGATAGTACACAACATACAACGCCTGCGACCAATACTACCGCGATTTCCATGTTCGACATTTCGTCCACGCTGTGGATTCTGATATCCTGCCGCATATCATCTCTTTCTGGAGGGAGACCGCGTTCTAGATCAATCGCATTGCGCTCTTGCTGGTCGTATGTGTTGGGGCGGATGAATAAGTCGGGCATGGCGTCGGTGTCGGTTGTTATTTCGCGAGCAACTGTCGAATGGTTGTTTGATTCCGCTGTTGCGTACTATTATTTGGAGCTCGTAATATTATGGGTGGCACAGGGGATATAGTGAATAAGTGACACGATTCTATAGAGCGGCCGGGCGCTTTGACAGTGAATGAGCAATGCACTGTTTGGCTGAAATATAGTGTGAATAAAAGGCATGTGGCGCTGCGAGCTACTTCTGTAGTATTTGATCGGATGGATTTGGGAAACACACCGCCCCCGGCCCCATACCGCGATCTCCAAGCCCCCCTCCCCTTCCAACAACCACTCACAACACACCAGTACCATAAAGTATAGACAACGCAAAACACACACCGCTCACAACTAAAAGTACCGCGATGGTCGTGTTCACCCATTCGCCCTGCCTGTACATCCCAGTATACCGACGTCCACGTCCATCATTCCCGTGCGAGGAGAAACCGCGTTCTAGATCAGGCATGGCGGGCTCTGGCTGGTCGTGCGGATTGGGGTTGGGGTTGATGAATAAGCTGGCGAGGAGGTGGTTAGCGGCTAAGGAGTTGGGAGTAGCTGTTGAAGGGAAGGTTGAAGTAGATGTGGAGGTATTGTTGGAGGGGGTAAGTGTTGAAGGGGTTGATAGATGGGTCGTCGAGGTACTGTTGTCTGGGGTTCGTAGTATTATGGGTGGCATCGCTGTTACTGTGGGTCTGAGTGTAGTGAACCTGAGCGGGATAAGTGTAAGAATAGTTCCGGCGCTTTATAAGTGAATGTGCAATGGATTTGTTTGCTGTAAGGGTGGATGGATAGAAGAAATGTGGTTCTGTGAGTCCCTTCTAGACTACTTGGTCGAGAGTCGTGGAACTGCCGACATGCTTCCATAGACGGCTGCATGGCTCTCACCATGAATCATTCCTCAGCGCCAGACTCTTCGATGTCGTCCACATATTGTCGAGTCGCAGCGGCGAAGGCCCCCTAAGCAGCATATATCACTTTAGATCTTTTGACGGAACGTAGGGTATGTTTTCCAAAGCCGACGAGTCGCGGACGTACTGAGAATATTCCCGGACAGTCGCTGCAGCCTCCATCTCACTACCGACGACCCAGACCTTGTCACACCCACCTATAATCGTATTTGCAACGACGATAAGACCGCCCACTTCGGTTGACAGGAGACGATTCTCCAAGGTTTCTGTGAAGACATCCAATGAATTCTCAAGAAAGACAACATTCTCTAACCGAAGTCTGATTGATAGTCGAAGTAACTTCTGGACTGCGATCCGGTTCAACTTCACATTGACGAGGCGCAACGTGTCGAGACTGGAGGTCCAGATCGGACAAAGAAGCTGAGACGATCCCGACACTAGCCCTATCTGAGGCGCGGACATGTGAAGCGCGTTGTTCTCTGCTAGCGATCTTCCTGAAAAAACCAGATGCCGTAAATTTGGACAGCGCAGAGTATTGGGCATAATGTATGTGTCCTGGGCCAGCCTTATCTTCAACGACTCGCTGCTATACGCATCAGACTTGTCGCCACTGTCAAATATGTATTCCAGTGTAGTGAGATGAGAGAGTACCATGTCTCCGGTCGGAAAACCGACGAAGCCAAGTGTGTTGAAGTTGATGGTGGCGTTCCAAAGGCGCTGGCCCGGGCGGTGATCTATGTGTCTAAGCAACGCGTAGAAGATGTTCATGGAGTGTCTGCTTTGAGATTTCGCGCAGGTGTACCGTAGCGGATAATTTTGAGCGAGGCTAAATGAAGGGAGAACAATGTTGCCTGTATTAATTCCGTACAGCTCTTGATAGGGGGCCTGATCCGTGAGACGCAAGTTGTTAGTCTCCCTGAGTGGTGTATGCTTCGTGTACGCTCTGTCCACGGAAAGTGGAAGCATGCTGCGGGTTGGCCGATAGCAAACTGTTTCCAAGTTGATGAACTTGTCCAACCAACCTACGCTGTTATCTTCCAACCACGTAGACCAAAGATAAGGATCCGTCATCCGGTCGTGTTGACAAGGGCGGTGGAACTCGCGGTCACGATAGCTTAGGCCTGCCCTCTCGAATTCTGCAGCTTCTAGTCGTCGTGGCGCCGCATCTTTGTACACTATAGCCCTTACGAGTTTCGCTCGAGCAGGATCGTCAGCGATGCCTTTGAGTATGGCGATGCTCTTTAGATCTGGCGCAAAGCACACAGTGCGATAGAGATACTTCTTAAACCCCGGTTCGTTGCATCCTTTACAGGTCAAGAGGAAGCTCAGCACGTCGTTGTAGCTTTCGTTGTTGTTGCAAACAACATGGTCCAGTACAACGTCGAGAACCTCGTTGGGGAGTGGGAACTGGCTGCGCAATGGCGCTGACGGCGAGCAAGCTTCGTCATGAATTCGTAGGATATGCGGCTGAACATTGAGACGACCTTCTTCGTCAGTCAGCGTGATTGACCATGGCGCCAACAGGTTCATATTAGCGATGAGACGATTGCGCTTTTGGATACCAGATCAGCGTCAGCAACTGACACACACATATTTATACATGTATCTCGGTCTCGCGAAGGGCGCGTGAACCACATCGGGTGGTCGGACGGCATCACGTGTTGCTGAAGCGTTGTTGCAGCCCTTGTGAGCATCGACAAACGACGAGAAAGAATTAGTAGCGGAGGCCAAAGGTTTGTCGCTCTTTTCGGTGTTCTGGCATGCTCTAAGGAACAAATCCTGGTCTCTGGGGTATGATGTATGCATACTCCGCACGCGTAGCGGCATGGGTGTAGCCCGAATGTGGGGCCTCTCACAACTGTTAAAGTACGCCCGGGGCGCGTATCTGCAGCCCCGTCTGCTCGGCACACGTAGGCCATGAGCATAATACCGTATCACAATACTTGACGGTTGGTTGATTACCTGGACATCTTGGGGAGTGTCGCAAAAGAGCCAGTCGTTTGCGCGACCAATCTCATACGCACGATGGCAACGGAGTCGAGCACAAACGACTTTAAGCTTCGGCCTGCAAGATTCTCAGATCTTTCTTCGATAGCGACAGTATGGGCGGCGGCATTTTTTGACGATGAGATCATCGGCGAGCTCATGCATCCACACCGCAAGGACTACCCAGACGACGTATACTGGTTCTTGCTGCGCGGTATCCGAGAACGGTTTTGGGACTGGCGACATCGATTCCTGGTTGTGACAGACGATGAGAAGGTCGTTGGTGCCGCAGACTGGAGGAGGCTAGGAAAAGGCGGAGAGGGCATGGGTTTGGGGCGAACAGATCCACGTATGTCCATCAAAGTATTCCGCATAGCCTATGAGCGCGCAGCTGGCCCTATCTGACCTCTCTGTTCGCAGGTAATCTCATCGCGTCGGTCGTGAAGACATACCACTCCATGTCTCTAGCGCTCTTCCCCAATCGCGCGGCTGATCCTACGCGCACTTCCTTCCTCGACACCGCTGTCGCAAACTCTGAAAAGTACTGGACTGGCCATCGCACTGAGTGTTGGGACTTGCACGTCTGTGGTGTACACCCAGACTACCAAGGTAAAGGTGTTGGGAAGCTGTTGGCCACGTGGGGTGTTCGCGAGGCGCAGAAGGAAGGCGACGAGGTTGTGGCTAGTGTATTGTGTGGAGAAATGAATAGAAGATTTTATGCGAAGGCTGGTATGGGTGTTCAGGTTTCGGAACCGAAGGGCGATGCAGGCGGCATCGCGTTGTTCACGAGATAGATCGCGCCGGCGACGCGTGTCAGCCAATGAGCATTGCCGGAGTTGTGCCGGCGGCATGGCGTCTCCAGTGACGCGTCTGCGACTACCATCTCTTCTACCTCATCACGTAGCGCTTTCTATCATCTCTTTCGTCTCTTTCCCATCATCTCACGCCCCTGGTGAATCGATAAGGCACCACGCAGCACCTCAATGGAAGTGAGAAGGAATGACCGAAAATGCCGACCGCATGGGCCGGGACTGCCTGGCAGCAACACATATCTGCTGCCACCCGCCGTATTGGATGACTTTCAAACAATGATCTCCCTTCCCCCATCATCAATCACTCTTATGTCAGAATATTAAACATGAGATTCGCTATTACATTCGCTGCGGGCGTCGTGCTCCACGCTACTGTCTTCGCCAGGCATCGCGAATGGGACCGCCATGCAGCCAACATCCTCATCTCATCATGCGTCCTCTTCGCCGCTACAGTCATAGCATTTACTATTATCGGGAATGCCTCCTGGATCTCTTCTTTCGCTTCCATGGGCGTCATGACCGCGTCCTTCGTCAGCGGCCTTCTCAGCTCCATGACTGTGTATCGACTATTGTTTCACCCTCTCAGATCATTTCCAGGACCTATAGCTGCACGAATCACTAGCCTGTGGATCATCAAGCAAAACGTCCCTGATCTCGACTTATACGTCAAGATGCGCAGCTTGCATGATCGATATGGCGACTTTGTGCGAATAAGTAGGTTTGGAGAGCATTTAGACGAGTGCGTCGTTGACCTGGTCTAGGGCCACGCGAGATCTCGATCTGCCATCCTGATGCGATAGCGGACGTACATGGACCGAGGAGCAAGATCCTGAAAGGCGAATTCTACGATCAGACCCATCCATTTCATAGCCTCCAATTCATCCGCGATCCGAACCTCCATAAGGAACAGCGTCGGTACTGGGACAGAGCTTTCCATAGTCCAGGTCAGTGATCGTCGTTTTTGTTTGCTGCTAAGCAGTCAGAGTCGAGCATACACCTCCGTCTGTCCTGCCACTTCCAGTTTTATAGGATCAACGTCGCCAGCTAGCATGATGGAATGTTAGACTATCACAGCTAACAGCTGTAGCACTACGGGGATATGTGCCACGACTCATAAGACACTATCGAATCACTGTCAGTATATTTGCGAGTCATGCAGCATCACGAAACCCGATCGACGCCAGCAGTGCCTTCTTAGACCTATTCTTTGATGTCATATCGGACTTAACATTTGGTCAGTCCTTCAATACACAGAGCACGAAGCAACGAAGTCCGATCGTGACAGAGTTCCTCAGCAAGCAGAAAGTACTCGGCTTCGCCTTGCTGAACATGCCTCTGCTCCACCTCGCTAAAAACCTGCACATGTCCACGAGGAAGCAGAAGCCCTGGGAACGTTGGTATGATGAAGCATTGAAGGCCCGCAGTAAGGTAAGTCAGCCAAGCTCCGGTTGACTCATAATATTGATGCTCATGTGCGAAGAAAACCGTCTCGATGTCGGACATATACACATACTTGCCGCAATCTGCAAACTCCAACGGCAACACTCTTAGAGAGGCCAAGTTGGCTATCGTTGCTGGCGCTGATACAAACGCCATCACAATGTCGATCATTTGCTATCTACTGTGCCGCCATCCTGGGTACCAGGCGAAGCTCCACTATGAGTTGTCAGACTTACGTTCTCTTTTCCCTAACGACGATGATCTGATGAACAAACCTTGCTTGGCCGGCATCATCAACGAAGCGTTGAGATTGCATCCGCCCGTCCCCTCCGGTCTTCAGCGCGTAACACCCGCAGAAGGCGCAGTCATCGCCGGCCGACACATACCAGGCCATATGAATGTCACAACGCCGACGTACGCGCTACATCGAGGTAGTGCTCTCTCCCCCTTGTTGCAGCTTGAGCTGACCTTTCAGATTCCCGCGCGTTCGTTCGACCAAACGAGTTCATTCCCGAACGCTGGTACTCGCGTCCCGACCTCATCCTTCGCAGAGACGCATTCGTACCATTTGGACACGGCGCGTACAACTGTGCAGGCAAGCCCTTGGCTGTGTTACAGTTGCGCATGGTCCTTGCCATGATCTCTCGACGGTTTACCATGTCATTTGCTCCTGGCCAGGAAGCTCTGTGCCAGTACTTCATCGATCACCAAGCCGACTGCTTCACGCTCCACCTCGAGCCCCTTCCTTTGCTGTTCAAACGAAGAAACGTGTGAGTAATACCAAGCTAAATCCTGTATCGCGATACGGCTGGCACACGACCGCATGCTACACTGGTGAAGATGGAACATTGCTACTGCAACCTTCTGATAGGTCTACAACTTGATTTTTTGTTCTCCATAGTTGCACGCATTCACATGGATATTCACGAGCTCTCAAAACTGTGAGTGAAATGCAACTTGAGCGGCGACAGAAGCAGTCACTCAAATGACCCTGAATGACCAGTTGTGCCCCCTATGGTTCGCTTCCAACCCACACTCCGTTCGCTACCACTGAATTACAGCAGCCACTTTTCCTCCCGCTTTGACCTCAGCCCAAGTAGCTGGCATTATGGGCTTCATGAAGCAAGGCAGCCAGCGTCCCCTCGGCAGGCGCCGCACTCTGCACGACTTGCGAAGGGCAGCGCGCAGCCCCAAGCAACCTGAGAATTCCGACCAGACCCTTGTGCAAGCAACAGACGCCCCGCAGGCTCAAGACAGCACGTCACGACTCAAGAAACGTGCAAGCACCTTCGGCATCAAAAATGCGCTCACCAAACTACGCATCATCAAAAGCAGCGCAGTCCCCACGGAACCAATTTGGACCCAGTATGAGCTCGTCAAACGCATAGGCTCCGGTGGAAACGGCCTCGTAGATCTCTGCTTCGACACCTCAGCCGGCATCCTCGTCGCCGTAAAGACTCTGACCCTCCCAAATCCCGCCGCTCCTCTACCAGAAGCAACTATCCTACAAAACCTAGGCCGCCACGGCAACATCATCCGATACTACAACAGTGTCCTGAGTCCACCGCATCCTTCTCGTCTACAACTGATTTTCGAATACTGTCCCAGAGGCGACTTACTGGATTACCTGGACACCTTGGATGGTCCCATCCCCGAACTATTCCTTTGGCATGTGTTCAAGCATGTCGCTTGTGGTCTTGCGTTCCTGCACAGCCGCGGCATCGTACATGGCGATATCAAACCCGCCAACATCCTCCTCACCGCGGCGCGAGAAGGCGAGCGTTTCTCCCTACCCAAGATCGCAGACTTCGGCGCTGCGTCCTGTAACCCTTCACCAGAAATCCCACGAGGCCACATAGGTACACCGTCCTTCCAACCCCCCGAAGCAGACTCTCGCCACGGCCCCGAATCCGATATGTGGTCCTTGGGAAGCATGATGCACGAACTGGTACTGGGTCGTGTACCCATGCAGAAAGTGCGGGAGCTGGAGATCGATGCTGAGACTTGGTTTGGGGGGAGTGGACGGGAGATACCGGATGGTGTTGTTGCGCGTGGTCTCTATAAGGAGTTTTGTTACTACCAAGCTTGCCACGTTGTTGAACGCACACGCATCGATTGTCCGTCGGAGTATACGACGAAAGTGTACAGCACCCTGCTGAACCATTTCATGATGCGCGCGCTTGAACTCGACTGGGAGAAACGTATCACCGCCAGCCAACTGGATGACCTGTTGCCTAAGCTTGAAGCTATTGTGCAGGATCTGCATATCCTGGGCAAGCCTGATCTTCTCGAAGACCCCGAGGAACGAGGGGACACAGATGGTCGAGGGGACATGAATGGCCGAGAGGTCGTATGCGTCGCCGACTCCCAGATGCTCCGACAACTCTTTGAGAGGTTGGCACGGTGTGCGGATTGGGCGAGCCATCAGGAGATGCGGAGGAGAGGGATGCAGTTGTTGTTTGTTATGGAGGAAGAGGATCATTTTGCGGTTTTTAGGGCGCTGAGGGATGTAAGGGGGTTTTGGGGGATGGAGTGGTGATGTGGGATGGATGGGTAGCAAGGGGGAGACTTGTAGCATGGGTGGAGGGGAGGTGGTGGAAATCATCGCTATCTAGATCTTTTGTCCATCGTTTGTATGCAACAAGCCTAACTCCGAAGCTCGCCTGTTGAAACACGTTTGCATACGACTCTCTCGACGATGCTGTTGGGTCCAGGCATAACTAAATCGCGTTGATGAGCCATTGTTAGCTACACCACGTAGACCATCGAAGCAGCAAAGCAGCAAACCCTTCAAGACATCATTATCATTACCGCTAAACCCTAAAACCTCATACACATATTCTCCACCCCATTCTCCTCACCCCCTACAACCTCGCCGACTCCCTGACCTCCAACCCAGCCATAATCCCCCGACTAATATAATCACTAATCGCCATATTCGTGACCATGGGATTAACCCCACTCGCACTAGGAAACACACTCGCATCCGCAACGTAGAGGCCCTCAGTGCCCCAGACCTTGCCCTTGGGATCCACAACACCATCTCTCTCCTTTGCACTCATCCGACAAGTACCCATCTGATGCGCAGACACATACACAGTCTCGGGCGACGGCAGCCCCTTATGCCGAATCTCATCGAGCCAAGCCACAAACGCAGGGTCGTTGATGCCATCTCCAGACGATACCGCCGGGTCGCGGATAAACGGCCGCATGTTGGGTATAACCGTGAAAATTTCACTCGCACCTTCCACGTACTGTATCTTCGCCAGCGCAATAACGCCCTCGAGCACATGTCTCTTATCATAGTTACTCGTCTGATACGAGAACCTGCACCGTCCATCCACCGGATCCGGATACACACGCCCCGTATCCCTATCCCGCGCAATGCTAATATACCCAACCATGTGTTTCAGCTTCGCAGCATCAATCTTATACTGCATCGCAGACTTCCAGTCCACCCACATCAGACACGCCGAGGGAACCATGTTCGTAGCTTCGAGCTTGACGCCGTGGCCTGCGTTGTCCATGTTTTCGAACTCGGAGACGACGGACGTGAGGATGCCGCCTTCCCATGGTTTGATCTCTTCGGCGTGGTAGGCGCCGAGGAAGGTGACGGGGTGCAGGTAGAGGTTTCGTCCGATTTGAGGGTTTGTGAGGCCGGAGCGGAGGAGGAGGAGCGGGGATTGCATTGTGCCGCCGGAGACGACGACGCGTTTGGCTTTTAGAAGGACGCGGCGCGTGGTTAGGGGCGTGCTGGAGACGCCGCCTTGGGCGTCGCGTGAGGTCCAGGTGCCGAGCACGCCGGTTGCGACACGCTTGCCACTTTTATTCGAGAAGATGACTTTCTCAGCGTGGAAGCCTTCGATGAATTTCGCTCCTGCGCGGGCGGCGTCTGGGAGGAAAGATACAACCGGACCTTGCTTTTCGCAGGAGCCGCAGCCGAAGTTGCAGTAGCCGCAGTAGTGTTGCTGGCCGCCGGTGTTTTGAGGCACAGGCGCAGCGTTCCAGCCGAGTTTGCGGGCGCCTTCGAGCAGGATCTCGTTGTTGCGGTTTTGCTTGATGTTTTTGTCTGAGACGCCCATCCGGTCACAGACGCGATCGAGCGATTCTTGGAATTGGGCGGATGTGAAGAAGGGGAGGCCGCGGGCTGCCCATTCGCGGCGGACGTAGCCTTGGGTTTGGAGGGAGGCAGACCAGTTTACTGTTCCTCCGCCGCCGAGGGACTGGCCTGCTACCACACTCACTGAACTGTCATCGGATGTCAGGAAGGATCCGCTCATGAAGAGGTGGTGCCAGCCGTCTAGTTCGGCCATGGGGAAGTGGTCTGGCGTCCAGTGATATGCCTTTTCTACTATCAACACACGATGGCCGGCTTCAGCGAGGTTCTTCGCCGTCACGCCAGCACCACATCCACTACCCACAACTACCACATCTGTCTCAATAATCTCAGGCTCGTCACCTGGAGGTATCTGAATGAACTCGTAGTCAAATCCCTTCCCAGGTCTCATACCAACAGGCACACGTGGAGCACCTATTACGCGTCTCAGCGAAGGCGACGTCTTGATCCAAGCCTGCTTAGTGATAATCACCAACGAGCGGCGCAGTTGGCGAAGCGGTCCCAACCGCGCGGTAGCCCAGCCCTGGATAATCGACTCCCTTACATGAGCGGGTTGCTCGCTGATTGGCGTGAGATAGCCCGTCAAAGCCAGTGACCCCGCCCGCGTGTTGAGGACATTCAACACCATGCACAAGTCCTTTCTCTGGTTCTGCGGCATGTACATGGCGAAGACGCGCTGCAGCTCCGCTCGAAACGCCGGATCCTGACTCGCATAGTCGTCGAGATACTCCTTCACCGCCGTCTCCGCATCAGGGTCGTTTCCGGGCGCTAGAGCCCTCAGCTTGCTGACTGCAGTCGAGTAGTCGGTGTCGGTTGCGGCGAGTTCAGTCTGCGTCCTCGCCGTGGAGATGGGCTTGATTGCTGGGATGACCGCATCCGTGATAGCAAGTAGCGTCTTCCATTGTTGAGGCGTGAGCGGATCCTCAGCTGGGAGCGGAGGCAGCGGAGTAGCTTTCGGCGAAACGGGCTCAGAAGGGAGTGTTGTTGACATTTTGCCACGTATAGTTTGGTGTTCAGGGATAGCCTGGATGTCGCGCGTGGACCATCAAAGGGTCTTGAAGGTGGAGCTGTCGGGCATGCTAAGGACGCAGGCGTCGTTTTGTTTTAGTTTCCAGCCATGTCCACTGCGAGAGATGAAGCAACTTCCCCCGCGCCACATGCCGTGCCATTGTTGACGTCTGCTAGCCCGTGGCGGTTCGTGCCTCGGTACAGAAAACAAAGTTCATCGATGTGTCCCGGCGAAGGGTTGCCAAGGCTGCCGTTGCTCGTGGATGTCGGAAGCACAGATTCGCCGGAGCCGCCATTGGACGTCTTTGAAGGGCTATGGAGGACGTCAGGATAGGCTAAATCCTGTGATGTCTTGCATTGATCTGCGCGGCAGATCTCAGTCGTAGTCATGTTAGCTGTCGATGCGTGTGGGCCGTTGTGCGCCTCAGCGTCGTAGACTGCGGATCTCTCATCAATGCATTGGAAGAGCGTGTCCATGTGATCCGAAGTTCTGGCGGTATCGTGAGGTTGCAGTGGCCGGCGGCGCGGTGTTAGTGAGGCGAATCCCCGACGATGGAGGGTGGGTCGGCTCGGTCTTTGAACCAGGATGAGACGGGCGCTTCTTCATCTCGGCGAATCTGGCCGGCGTCTCCAAGACTCCAACGGAGGGAGTCGCTTATCTCTGGATCTAGCAGGAGTACTCCAACTACGCTTTCGCGCCTTGTGCAGTTGGACTGCCTTGTTTGCTCAAGTCACAACATAAGGCTCGTAACTCAAGACATTGGCCGGCCAAACTTGCATCTCTTGCGCGTACTCCCCCTGCGCATGGTGTAGTCAAAAGAAACTACCGACACCCGTGCAATCTTAGAAGCTCGAGCGAACTTCGTGCGAGGCAAATCCCACCAAGGATGATTGCGCAACGTCCCCACGAATCCAATAATCCGGTTGAATCCATCCGGCAGGATCTGGTCGGTGCGCCTCAGGAACATGCAGGGGACCGACTAGGAAGCCGTCTGCTTCTAGGCGAGATGAGGTTTCCACAGGGTTACTGTCTGTCAAGACACTTGTTCAATGGTTCTCTGCGAGTGATCTTGGTGGGAGCATTTGCGCTTCAGACTAATTAGCTCTTAGTCTAAGATCTTGACTTCAGCCTTGGAGCTGAGATTAGTTCAACGGCTACAGGATTAGGTGCTCAGTCTCGCCATTTTCACATCGCGTTCAACAGCTGCTACACAGCACGCTACAAGACTTCCAGGCTCCTTCTGCTCTTCCAGGAACGTCTACCTCAAACTGCTCAAGGTATCATTGGATCCTGGCCAACTTAGCGCGTATATGCGCTTCACTTCGTGCTTTACATTCCGCAAGCTCGCTCTGGGGACGGGGTTTGTTTTCTTCTTTCCAACGCTGAATCTGCTCATCAAGGCTCGCCAGCTGCTCATCCAGCTGAGCGATCTTAGCAGTAAGGTTGTTAATCTTATTCGTGCAGATGATCTCCTTGTCCCCCTTCTCCATATCGAAGCTATGCATTGTCTCTTGATTGAGCTCAGAGAGCTCTTGTATTGTGGCCTTGAGGTCATCCTCGTACTTGGCCTTGAGTCGTTTGCTTATATGCGCGTCCCCTTGCAAAGACAAAATATACTGCCCAGACATGTCTGGGCAGGGCATGGCGAAGGTATTGCGATGCGAGATGGTGGGTGGTGGGTGTAGCTTTGGGAAGTTAAAGATTGTATGGTTGGTGGACATGGGTGAGACGCTGGGTGGCTGTGACGTAGGGACCCAAACACTCCAACAATCACATGGAAGTCATTTTTCAGCTTCACCGTCACTTTTACTTCGGTGCAAGAGATGCCAAGACCACAAGACTTCGAGACGACGAATAGTGATGAATAGCTGATGGAAAGATGCATTCGCATTCGTGACTTCATCCACGGACGTCTCTAACTGTAAATGTGACGAGGACTTACCATGCAATTACACTCGGCATTACCAGGACTATAATCAGAGTTCAGTCACCAGAAACTTTGTTCAGGCTCCTCGTGGTTCTCTCAGAAAAGTTGCGGATACGGTGGGGAGTCTTCGGATGTCAGCGTCGCAAGGTTTATTTGGTACGACGATGTCAACGGGGGGATCGCTGCAACGCCACGCAGCACTGCTTCACGATGCACGCACGGTCACAACACCAATACGAACAACGACACTACCGCTACCCTTAAGCGGGTACGATCTCATTAAGCGGTCCCACATCAGCCAAAGATCGTGAGCTCTGGCCGAATAGCCTCAATTCCACTTGGAGTGGAGCATAATATATTGGATAATTGCGTCGCGCGCGCCTTGCTCGCGTGGCTACAGAGTGGATGAGGTGCATTGAATTGAATACAGTAGTGTGGCCAAATGCCCCGCCAGTTGTTGCAAGCTGGCCGTACTTGAGCGGGATGGTAGGTGTGTGGCGCCTCTCGCGGCATACTTGCCTAGTCGTTTAGCTGTGATGTCAAGGTATGTCTATCATGTCTATCAACGTTCATCACCGCCTGTTCTTGCGTTTGCGCAGGGTGTCGCAATCAAGCTATGGGGTGAGTGCTATGTCATCACTGTACGGGCGCCCCAGGAAATGAGTTCACGCTTGACGCAGCAGTTCCGTCCTCGGAGAAGGTTGAGGCGTTGCTTTTCTTTTAGAAAGGGTGTGATTGGTTAGAGATAAGGGACGCCCAAACGGGCACAGTGGGGCCCAACGGCTGGCCGCCTCGAGAAGAGGCGCAACGGTCGTGGTGAAGGAATGAGGGTTGCGCTGGGGAAGGGGAAAATGGGGCGTTCGCGTAGGACATAGAGCCTGATCTCAGCCTAGGACTTGTAGTTATCGAGTCTTTTCGAGCAGAGTGGGAGGGCAGTGTGAAGATAGCGAGCTCGATGCGACGGCCATGTTACAATTAGAATCTTCCAAATGGCCGGTCGTAGCCCGATGATACCCTGTCGTTCGGTCGGTCGCCAAGGGTGCAGGCATCCCCCTTCGGGCATGGCCGCCCATCCGTCAGTTCGCTGCTGGGAAGAGGTCGCTGGAGCAGCTGGCGGGCGACGACTTAATTCATCCTGTCCCCAGAGCCTCACCCCAGGTCTCCTCCGCACTCACGCGACACCGCTGTTTCTTATCTACACCTATATCCGCCTCACTCGACGCATATCACATATACGACCACTACCACGAACTACGCTTATATTCACTATCATGTCCTGCTAAACTCGGTCGACTGTTGGCCCCGGCGTCTGTTGTATCACCGCCCTCGTCTCTTATCGCCTGCACGTCAGCTACCAATTGACACGCACCCTCACCACCAACACGTCCCCAACCGTCCCCAAGGAGCCGCACGCGTCCTGCTGGCCTGTCAGCGTCGTCTGCACCCGTCGCACCACTGCAGAGCCACTGATAGCCTCCCGCTCCCAAAGGGCTGTATCAGAACCTCCAGCGCACCAATACCAGCGCAGCACTTCACCGCCTGCACCACGTATCATACGTCTCTCGCGACTTCTCGCCAACCTCAACCTCATTCCGTCATCGCCAACCTCAACTCCTCCCGTCACCATGGCCACGACCTTCTCAACCGCGACTGCGATCCCGCAACACGCACCCTACCAGCACCACGCCTACCGAAAGAGCACCCACTCGCAGTACTCACCCACACACTCCGGCGTCAACACGCCCGCCAACGTCTCGCCCACGTCGCCGCGCACCACACACCTGCCCCTCGCCCGCCACCAGGGCATCTACCAGCCGCGCACCGCCATCGGCATCCCCGCGGCGCTGCGCAAGACGGAGAAGCCCAGCAGCAAGTCGCCGCCCAAGGTCGACTCGGGCGTGTCGTCCCCGAACCAGGGCTGGTCGGCTGGCACGTACGGGTGGGTCGCTAACGAGGGCAGCGCGACGCCCGTCTCGCAGATTGGCAATGAAGACATGCAGAGCCTCTACAACGCCGAACCACTGTCGCCCGTCGCGGGGCCAATCACACGCAACCACTGGCAGGTATGTATTCGCGCCTTTCCTACTTGTCCGCTATGCCGCTGCTAGCCCGTCCGTGCTTCCCTGTCGCGTGCTCACCTGGGCTGCGAGGGGACCGTCTTACGTACATGGTCCGGTCCCACTGCCTAGCGCGCGTTGGTCTGGCCTCCCGCTGTCTGCAGAGCCGACATGCCGAGCCCTCCAATTCAGCTCAACAAGACGCCTGGGGGGGCAAACTCGGCGGCCAAGGTCGATCATGTTGTGCATGTCGCCTTGCCATGGCCTTCGGATAATTTCCATCGTCTGCCGGCTGTCGAGACATGCACACGTCGTCCCCCACGCTAGACCTATACCTAGACTTTTACCCGATGCAGGGCTGGAGTCCGGGCTGTTCGGGCTAGCGACACCTGTCCACTTGTCCACAATTCAGAGTTGCCGTTGCGTCCAGAATCCACACTAACTCGTCCCTAGGCCGACGGTTCCACATCGGTGTGTTCGGCATCCAGCTGCCAGGAGCCCTTTGGCTTCTTCCAGCGGCGCCACCACTGCCGCAAGTGCGGCGGCATCTTCTGCTGGCAGCACTCGCGCAACAACGTGCGTCTCGACGAGCTCGCCCGCTTCCACCCTGAAGGCCACTGGCACCGTGCCTGCGACCGCTGCCACAGCTCCTTCCGTGAGTGGGAGCACCTCCGCTCCAGCCGCACCAACAGCGAGAGCTCCGACAGCAGCAACAGCAACAGCCCCGCTCCCGCAAAGTCCATCGAGACTCCTGCGCCCGCTAAGCGTCCTGAGAACACGCGCGTAGGCAGCTTGGCCCAGAGCTTCCAGGGCACATGGAACTGGAGCACTTTCTAAACTTGGGCGTTTGCTTGTCATCGCTCGCCCGCAGCTTCCTTCATATCTTCATGACACCTGGACGGACGGATCTTCCTGCTCCTGGCGTACTCTCTTTTGATGATATCCGGAGGGCCCAGTATTGTCGTAACGGCACTGGTCCCATTCCACCTTTTCACTTGCTTCGACACGACACGAAGCCTTTCTGCATCTGCATCCACTAAACTGCATAATACCGGCGTCCTCTCTTTGCTTTTCCAACATGGCGTCTTACCAATCAACGGGGTGGTCTGCGTGTGTTTTGTCTCTTGTCCTTGCGATTCAGCGTTTTCCTTCGACAACTTTAGAGAGTGCTTTTCTCTCTCTTGATCTCTCTCGACGGGTCTTCCTTTGTGGAGTCGACAGAGATGTTACTGTGTTTTACGGCCGACGAAGATATCCAGAATAATGATTGTTGGAGATGGTCTTTCTTTCGATGAGACTCCAGGTCATGGCGGTACGCGGTGATGTGCGACGGACGCACGTCTGTTCGAGAAGCCGTGCGTCCATCGCACATCACTGCGTATCGTCATGACCCGGACGGCTCTGGGCGGTTGGCTGATGGTTGTTCGGCTGGGTTGTATGTGTTTTATCATGTGGTATGATATGCGAGCAAGATGGTGGTTGTAGTTTGTTGAGATGAGATGAAATCATATTGGTATATTCTGAAAACCTCCGAGTTTGTGAGTAGATGAGTGAGGTGGTGCGCATGTGCATGTATATGTAGTAAGCGTGGTGAGTGTGCTTTGGTCTTCTGTGCGTGTATGTGTGTCGATAAAGTGGTGCGCATGTGCTCGTACATGTAGTAGGCGTGGCGGGTGTGTTGTGATGTGGTACCCTGATGGCGTGATGTCGGTAAGGGTTTGGTCGGGCGAGGCTAAGGGCAGGTGTTTGATGCATGTGGATGCCGCTTGTGGGTAATGTACCATAGTATTGGAACTGTTTGGCAGTGAACCCAGTAATCGAGAACTATAGACGATGTTTGCGCGTGTGTTATATGTTAGCATCTACCTTGCAAGGTATCGAGCATGGATGAAGCCGTAGAAACATCTCCACCCACCAACCTACCCCAGCATCAAGAACCCCAAACACGAATACGAAAACAATAAGACGAGAACAATGGTACATAATTAAAGAGAGAGGAACGACATTCCATACCACAAACATAGTCCATGACTCCTCCCCGTGCTTCGTTCGCAAGATGGTGCCATGCGGAGATACCCCGCACTCCGATTGGTCAGATGCAGTGGAGTGCTGATGGCGTTTTTTTGCTGGACGAGCACGACGACGTTTACTGCACGAGTCATCGAGGGATCTGGTGAGATACGCGAGACTGCTTTGTTTATCTCTTGGTTTATGCGCTTGTCCTAGTCTTACTCGAACTCTGCCGGGATTTACGGGTTTGTGACTCTACTGCACTCCAGGGTTCGCTACGCTCGCTACACCCGCCGACCGACAAGATCTCGACCGACACGAACTAGCTGAACGAATCTCGCTGCGCTCGATCTCACTTCGTTCGACGTCCGTCGCCATACGTCCTTCTCTTCTCCAAGTGTTTGGGGGCGCCGTCGCCCCCAGGTTAGCAAGAGGAATTCCGAATCGATACTGCGCGAAGATGGCGACAATGGCTCAGACGACGGTGCAGGGGAATGGGGAGGGGGCGGGGACATTGCACAACACTGGGAATGGAATAGCGCAAGAAACTGGAAGCAGTAATGGGGCGGCGCAGTCGAACGGGAAGAGGAGGAAGCTACATGGGCGCGCATTCTATGAGAGTATCGGCAGTCCAAAGCTCATCCTTGCGCCCATGGTGGAACAGTCAGAGTTCGTATGTCTCTTCATTCCATACGACTCTGCACAGAGCCGATGGCTAACCTCATTGTCTGCAGGCATGGCGACTACTCTCGCGCTCATTCCTCCCCGAATCTCAGCAAAAAGACCTCCTAGCATACACCCCAATGTTCCACTCGAAGATGTTCGGCGAAAAGAGCAACTACCGCGATGCGCACTTCCAACCCCTCAAATCGACTATCCCCTCCCCCAGCGACGAATACCACCTCTCACAACTACCCGAGTCGGACAGACATCTCGACGGCAACCCAGCGTTCGACAGACCCCTCACCGTACAATTCTGCTCAAACGACCCCGAGGACTTTCTGCGCGCGGCGAAACACGTTGCGCCCTTTTGCGATGCGGTTGATCTGAATCTGGGATGTCCACAAGGAATCGCGAAGAGAGGGAAATACGGCGCATTCCTGCAGGAAGACTGGGATCTGATATCGAGGATGATACGCAAACTACACGAGGAACTGGATGTCCCAGTCACAGCGAAGATGCGTGTCCTTGAGACACCGGAGAAAACTCTCGCATATGCAAAAACACTATTAGACGCTGGCGCAAGCATCATCACAGTGCACGGCCGCCGTCGAGAACAAAAAGGTCACAACACCGGCCTCGCAGACTGGAAGATGATCCGCCACCTACGGGAGAACCTTCCTAGAGAAACCGTCATATTCGCCAACGGCAACATACTCCAACACGAAGACATCGCCGCGTGTCTGGAAGCCACAGGCGCAGACGGCGTCATGAGCGCAGAAGGAAACCTGTACGACCCTACTATCTTCGCCGCGCCACCGCCACCCGGCCAGGAAGGACGGGAGTACTGGCGCGGTCGCGATGGTAAGGGTGGATACAGGATGGACGCAGTAATGAGACGGTACATGGACATCATCCATAAATACGCACTCGGTCAAGACCCGCCACAACGGAAACCGCTCTGGATGCCCGGCGATCCTGAGACCGAAGACCCATCAAAACAACCGGAAGAAACAGCAGAAACAGCCCATTCAAACTCGAACACAGACGCAGCAGAAAACGGCAAACGCCCCGCCTCTCAAGGCGAAAGCCCGCCAAAGAAGAAACAAAAACCCTTGTCTAAAGCCGCAAAGAAGAAGGAGGCTAGCAACCCCAATCTCACAGCCATGCAAGCCCATCTCTTTCACCTATTGCGTCCGCTTGTGTCTCAACACCACAACGTACGCGACGCGCTTGCACGATCACGGACGGGCGATATTGAGGCGTTTGAGAATGTGTTGAGGCTTGTTGAGGAGGCGGTTAAGGAGGGGATTATGGGGTATGAGGAGGAGCACGCTAACGACGCTGTCACAGGAGCCCAAGATGTGAAGGAAGAGGGGAAGGTGGATGGCAAGGACGCAAAAGAGGAGGAGCAGGTGGAATTAGATCCGTATGAGAGTTCTCTTGCGACTGTTGCAAGGGTTAAGAGGCCGTATTGGGTGTGTCAGCCGTATGTTAGACCACTGCCGAAGGAGGCGTTGGAGAAGGGGAGTATGACTGTTAGTAAGAAGGAGAGGAAGAGGGCGGAGGAGGAGATAGAGAGGAGGAAGAAAGAGGAGGGGTTGGAGAAGAGTGTGGGGTTGGTGCCTGGGGGGCGGGTTGAGGAGAAGGTTGTTAGTGAGGAGGGTGGAGACAAGAATGGGGAGGGAGAGAAGGAGGTTGTGGAGGAGCCGCGGGATGGGATGGTGTGCGGCTAAGAGAGCAAGAAAGCATCCAATATTAACACCAGTAATCATCCCCCTCGAAACATGGAATGACGCGTTCCAAACTCCACTGCATGATCAGCCATGTGTCGATGATGTGATCTTGAGAAGCGGAGACTCAAGGCTGAACGGTCTTTAAGACGAATATGCAAGTATGCTGGCACAACAAACGAAGATATCGCATGGCTTGCAGTCGGGGTAAGAGATGTAGACAGTAGAGATACAGGTTAATACTATCATAATTCTTCTATATCTCGATGCGACAATGTCGATTGCTATATTGTGGTTGGGCGCTGTCACCATACACGAGATCTTGAGGTACCCATCATCAGCTCCTTCATCTGTCTTTGTAACACGTGCATCCAATGCCATGGGGTTGTGGTAGCACATAGTGTAATCGCCTCTTGTTTGATGTCAATGGCGGAAGGGGAAGTATGCGCAACACTCAGGATAAGAGGTCATCGGCGTGGCTGTGACCGTGACTGCGACAGGGCTCGTGGCTGTGGCTGTGGTTGTATCCCGCCTCTACTCCTGTTCCTAGCACCTGATGCTGGGACGGGCGCGCTACGTCGAACAGTAACTCGATCGATGTCAGTACATCAGTCCGCGCGAATGCAGGATGTCCAAGGGCGTACCTCGATGGATGGTCAAACACCATACAGCATGCACACTCGCAAAGATGATCATAGCAAGAAGCTGAAGGAGTGCCAAGACGTCTGATCTCGTCCACATAGCTAGGATGTTGGCTGCTGTTCCCGTGCGGCGTGGTAAGGGGTGTGGGGGCGGAAACGATAGGTTGTGATCCTTCGGGGGTCGTTCTGTCCTTTACTACATTGCGGGCTTTTGTGTTCTTATCTACCTGGGTATGAACATGTTTGCCCGGGAAGAAGGCACGAAGGCTGTGCGCGGCGACATCGCGAGGTTTAGGGGCTCAATTCCTTTGCGCATCCGTATGCGGTTGCGGAACGATGAGCATCCTCGCATGTTGATGGTGCTAGTCTCTTTCGTGCTGCGGAACTGCAGAGTGCTGGTAATGATATCGCGCTAGTGAGTGCCCGAAACAGCGCTAAGACTGTTCTGGCTGCGGAAGCATGGCCTGAGCGTGAAGGATGGCGTAGTCTAGTCTGCTTTGGGATGCGGAAGCTGTTACCGACGTCCCTCAGCCTCTGTCACTCAGGCTTGGCCCTTGATGTCTGCCTGTCTCTCAACAGCCCTGGTTCTCGCCGTGTCAGTGTATAAACAATGCTTCTGCATTCTATCAACATGTCGCCTCCCAACCCACCGACTCAATCATTTGAGGGCTTTCATACAGTTGCGCACCTCTCTACTAGCACGGTGCCTCATCAGCATCTCGCTCCTCCGCCCTTGGGGTCTCCGAAGCTTCTTTCGAAAGACCCCAGCGTCTATCCGCATCTCATCAAGTAGGCATCCAAGTGAACGTCATGGATTATCGCGAATTCGCGGCCCAACAAGGCGAGGAAGTCACGACCAGACGAAACCATCGACCAGTCAATTCATCGCTCTTTACAGTCGCTCAAGAAGATGTTGCATACCCTCTTCCGCATTTGAACGATCCCCGGATGCTTAGCGATCTATCGACGAGCATGAACCTACAGTACATACCTCAGCCAACGTCGATAGTACTATTTCAGTCCAATTAGCTGTTAGCAGAGCCCGCGGGACTCGTTCAAGCTTAGAAGACACAACTACCCGAAGACACTCTGCTTCAGCTTGCTAAGGCGAAGTGGCAGTATAAGGCAGCACGCTACCATATTTTAGAGAAGGCGCAAGCATTTCCTACAAATTCACACGTACGAGAGGCCACGGCTGGGTATCCATATACTGTAACAGGTGAGGCCGCAACAGGCTCTACTAGAGCCTACTATTCCTCTAGTATGCCAGCGTACCCACCTCAGATACCCAGTCATAGCTTTATCCCAAGCGATAGTAGCAGTACGTACGGGTTCGACGTCTACTCATAGCCTGGACAACAACTTACACTAACCGTCATCTATCCAAACACCCCTCACGATCATATCCAGGGCTTCGGCCCGCAGGGTAATACATTTTCCGACGCTCAAGACCTCCATTACAATGCCGTAGGTAACGCAGAATATAGCCAGCGACCTCCTATTAATCCGATAGCACTCGCGACATCGCATTACAACACGGGTCCTTCTTTGTTAAGCACATGTAATCTTAGAAGTAATACCTCTTCCCTTATAACGCTTACTCAATATTATTACCTATAACCAGGTCTCCCGCTATAAGCTATTAGACCGGTACCTGCTCCTGCAAATCAACTGCCAGCATACATAGCCAACAACATCGAGCACGGTGCGATAGGTCCTCTCGCTGCAAACCCCTCTTAGAACGAGGATTTAACTCTACCTGCTGCTTGTTCGTTCGCTACAGCAATACATAAGTTACCGCCGGTCGCAGAGACCAGTCTTAATACAACAGAAACTCTCGATATAACAGGCGCTACCGGCCTACTCGTCCCTACTAGAGCTATTAGAGGAAAGCCGAAGTGCGGCAAGAGAACACAAAGCGTGGCGGCTAGCCCCTACCATAAGAAGACGGGACCTAGCCGCGAAATGGAGAATGTCTCTTTCTACACAGACCCAGAAGCACATAGCCAGCAACAAAAGAATTAGCTAAAGGTCTATAGTCAGCGTACAGACAAGAGTAAATCGTTATGCTTTAGATATCGCTGTAGCAAACGCAAGGTATGTAACTTCTTTACAACTTTATGTTTAACATCTTGCTAACTCTATTCGAAGTGCATAATCTTAACCAGAGACGCCTGCTAAGAATGCCAAAAAATCCTAGAGAAGCACTACAATCGCACGGTTCTTCCAAAGTTCACGTGTAATGTCCGAACGAAGTTCTCTAAAATGTCCATCTTCACCGACATATCACCAACAGAGATGTCTGCGGCCGAGGCTCTGCTCAGAATACGATCTAGTCTTTCTCAACCATTGAAAATTAATTAGGACGATGATTTCCCGCCTATAACAATCGAGGATTCTGCATCTACAGACCTCGGGGTCGTAACGCACGTTGTCGTTAGACTTATAAGTTGCATTCGCAGCTTTCTAGACATTCTTAAGCCGTCACATATCAGACAGTTTATTCCACTAACGTCTCATAAGAGAATCTTCATAAGTTACTCTTTCAGCATAGTTAGATAGAAAAAAGCAATCTGCTTCTTTTGGCCGGATTTGAAAGACGTACTAGACTTTCATAACACGTTCCATCGCTATAGTTACTACCTTTGTTTCCGAACACTTGATAGGCTAATCTCCTCCAGGAAGTATAAGGCTGCAGCCTTGTTACTAAACTTCTTATATAAAGGGATTTCCTCTATAGAAGACCCTATCATAATAGAAGTACCTGCGAAAGAACATTTATTGTTGTCTATCACGCATTATATATTACACGTATATCGCGTTATCGCTACAAGAATGCCGGCGACAGCGCGGTACGTATACAGCTTTCCGGAGACAGCTAAGTTATTCCCCGAGAGTTGCGGAGTCTTGCCAAACGAACTTTAGGTAGGCACTACAACACGCGATCTATTGCACCTGCATAAGGACTTATCAGATACATTATCAAGACTAAGAACAACGGGTAGCGTTAGCAAGAAGGTCTTGCTAGGCTAGAAACGACCTCTCGTGCTAGACGCGTACTTGCCCGCAAATTTCTTGGCCCTCTTTAGAATAAGCACAGAATCTGTAGACGCCGCTCACGCGGAGTTTAATAAAATAATAAAGTATAGAGAGACAATACTCCCTAATATAGCGCTTGATCTGTCTCTATTAACTTTGTCCATCTCGCTCAAAGCATTCTTTAATCAAGCAAATATTGCAGAATCTCCAACAATACCTGCAGACGAAATCTGTAGTTGTGTTGTTTTAGTCTTAGTCCACATATAGGAGTTCTTAAGAGACTGTTATCTTCGGGCTTTTATAATAGAGCCTTCAGATCTAGAGAACTGCGAGCTAGACATGCGTTATATTTAGAAATGTAGGATGATAGGTGCGCTCGCTAGCGGCGACAAGAGTGATGTACACGAATTTGCGAGGGGAGCGATAACCAGATGTGCGGAATCAGCCGCATTAGAAGTCGAAAACACGTACATAGAGAAAACAAAAGATGATAAATATGCCAAGGGCCAGTGATTGTAGAGACGACGGCCTGCTATCCGCAAACCTCTTCTGCATCGTTTGTCTAGACTAACTTTCTATGTCTTACAGCTAGTTCTGCGCTAAACTTACGATATTGCATTTTCAGCGAAAGTACTCACCGATGTACATCATTTGTCCCAAACGTTACCATACTCTGTTATGTCAGTCAGAGCTGCAAAGATGTGGTGCAAGGGGGCGGCTAAAACATCAAGAGCCCCCTAGGTTGGGTAGTTTGACCTTGCTTTGCAGGGCTTTAAAACGAAAATACCTGGGTATCTAGGAACGTGTTTATGTCAATAGCTGGCGCGTAGATTATAAAGCAGACGTGCAATATATCGCATTGGCGATGATTGTGAATAGCTCGATCTGGCGCTTCAGCTTTCGTGGGCTTAGCAGGGTACCAAAGAGCTTCGCTTACGACTCTCTGACAAGTCCGGCGATGCTTCGTTGTCTTAAGTGATCCGGAATGCTGACAGAGACAGGACTGGGGAGTCATTGAGAGCAATAAACATGCACGCCCTTCAAGGCAAAGTTTGACCTCACCACAGCAGTGCATGAGTCACGATAGCCACGTTAGTGCGAAAAACGCTCACTCCGTCACTCCGTCACTCCGTTTCAATTGTAGTATACAACCTGCTGGTGTTGTGTCAAAAACTTTCTAAAGGGCGTGCATGTATGATCTGATCAGTAATCCTAAGGCAGCATGGTATGCATTATTCGAGCCTGGCGGGTTCTATCGGCTCCCTTGCGCCTCCTCTTGTCAGCCTTGCGTACACGCACATGGCCATGGCAGTCTGCCATCGATGGAGGGAACGCGCAATACCGGAAACTCTATCATGCTCAGCTATAGCGAATAGCTTGAGCTGACATGTGAAACAGACGCAGGTAAGGCACCAGACGATCTCAGGGCAGCGATAGTGGCAGCCCGATGTGTAGCGCGCGACGTGATTGGTCGTCGGACCCCATATGCCGTGTAGTCCGTGCGGTCCGGGCAAGGGTTCAAGCTAGTGACATCACTTTCTCAACATCAGTGGGGGATGGCCTCGAGACGTCACTCGCCCGCGCACCTCGACTGCGCGCGATCTCCAGCTGTTCTGCCGCTATGAGTATAGAGCCAGTCTTAGGACCCTGAGCGCTTGAAACTGCGGGTCCCAAAACAACGTGTTGCATGCTACCGTAGAGTTTGTCGGTGTGCCCTCTTTATAGGGCGCATCGCGCCTTCCCAAAGCAGGGTTTGCCTGAATTGCGCCAATTCAAGACGACGACTGCCACGCAATTTCCCTCATCACTGCCACCGAGCGCACCATTATAGTCCTCTCTTCCCACATCAACCGCACCTTCACCACCACACCGACCTCACCACATGCGCAACTAAACAGCGACCGCATCCCCGCCATGACCAGCGTACTAAAAGGCGGCTTCGGCTCGCCCAACGGTGCGCCATTAATCGCGACCAACTCAGGCACCGAGTTCGTCAACACCGTGTGCCCACTCAAGAGCGCCCTCGATGGCTACGACAACACGCTCCCCTGCAGCCAGCAGAAGATCCACGTCCCGCAGAACTTCTGCGACGCCATGGCCATCCGCGAGGAAGTCTACGGCGAGCAGGGCGTCCCCCTCGAAGCCGAGTTCGACGAAGACGATGCCCGCAGCTGGCACTGGGTCGCTTATGCTTCCGTCGCCACACACTCAACCCACCCTCCCAAGACACTGCGCCGCTCCGACTCTGGCAACACTCCAGCTGATGACGCTCGCCGCGCCTCAGCCACCGCCACCCGCGTCCCCGTCGCGACGATTCGCCTGATACCCCCGCCCCACGGCCCGAACAAGTACGTCGAGGACGACAAGACGGACAAGCATGCCGATGCAGATCCACCCGGTGAGGAGCAGGAGAGTAAGCACCCGCCTGAGCCATACATCAAGCTCGGCAGGCTGGCAGTACTAGCGCCCTACCGCAGTCTCGGCCTCGCGAAGCTGCTCATCAACGCCGCCCTTGACTACGCGGGGTCAAATCCTGATCTCATCTACCGGCCTCCCTCTCCCACAGCACTGGAGATGGCGCAGATACTGGGTAACAACAAGGAGCGGGAGATTACCTGGCAGGGCTTGGTCATGATCCATGCCCAAGCCAACCTGCAGAGCATGTGGGAGAAGCACGGCTTCCATGAAGAGTTGAAGAACGATGATGGCGACGTCGAAATACCAGCAGAACCCCACTGGATCGAAGAAGGCATCGAGCATGTTGGCATGTGGAAGAGGTTGCCGATTGAGAAGAGGAAGAGGTTGTCGCTTTCTTCCCTGGAGTCGGGGTCTTGAAAAGTTTTGGTTTTGTTTCTGGTTTACTTACACATGTTTGATAGGTTCTGGCGTGGAGATGTCCCAGTTCCAAGGATCTATGTCAGGCCATGACCTTCGCATTTGCGATCTACAGGTCATGCTGTTCACGCTCATTTTACGTACGGAGGATTCAACATTGCTTATACCCCACACTGCACGATTACGACGATACGGCCGGATTTCAACATTATCTGTTTTTTGCGAATAGAAGAGGATGAAGAGGAAAGACATAGAGGCGTCATGGTACATGGCTATAGACTAGTAACGATCCTTCTACTTCTCACATTTCATCCACGTACCCATTTCCAAGAGTCCTGCGTCGTACTCTCTTGTTTTTCCATCCCATTTCTGTTCCTTAGCGAACTTTCACGTCTAGTAATGCGTCTTGGTATTCCTTCACTAGTGCACATCCGGAGAAGCGAACTCGGGTCCTACGCAGTCCCTGTTGGTATGCGAAACACAATACATATCGGCAACTTTTTGCCGTGCGGGTACTACTCGGCTGGTGACCAAGAAGAAGATGCAGACGAAGGCTCATCCCATCAGTGCGACCACGCACCGACCACACATCGGCCTCGTCACATTCACAGAACGTGGGCACAGTGGTACAAACGGCACACTAACATAGTTCCCGCTGTCAGGAACCTTTCACGTAATGTTTGCACTAGATCAAGTCGTAATCCGGTACCTCGCATCCCGGGGTGGTGGAGGTCTCTTCCCTCTACTTCCGTACATGTGCGTATCTGTTCGCCTACCCTACACTGCCGGCCTTATTATATTTATGGAACGTGGGCACAGTTATCAAACGACACACTAAAGTTCTTCCCGCTCTTGAAACCTTTCACTCAAAGGTTCCACTAGATCACGTCGCAAACAGAGCAATTCGGTACCTTGCATCGTTCCCGTCTCCTCCCTTTTCTACCACGTCACAACGGAAACCCGCTGCTGCTCCACTGCTTCACCAATATCGCTTTGCGCTACACTCGGTTCAATGTCTGAAGACATCCTCGCCAAACCCGCCTTCAAGGCTCGCCTCCTCAAGCTCCTCCGCCTATGCACTCGACCCGTCGTCATGCTTCCGTTTCTGGGGACTATCGGCCTCGTCCTCGTCATCACACTGACTACGCTTTTACCGAAAACTGTCCACTCCATCGAGATCCCCGGCGCAGACAACAACCACAACTACCTCGTCGCCGTCTCCCAATTCCCTTTAACAGATTCCACAAAAAAGGATCCTTACCGCCCGGATCAAGACCGCAGGATCATGGTTAGCTTATACATGCCTGTACCCCGGAAACAGTGTTCTGCGATGGGCACGCAGGAGTATATGCCAGCGGGAACCGCGAAGATTGCGAACGAGCAGTTTGTTGAAGGGAATGAGCGGGATGCAGGTGTTTTCGAAACGATGACGTACGAGTCTTGCGTTGGTAGTAGTATTAGTGGTGGGGGCGGCGGCGACGTCAGTAAGGTGTCTGTTGTGGTACTGGAACCACACGTCGACACAAGCAGGTTGATGTACTCGACAACCGCGCGCTACATCGCCGCCAATGGAGCCGCGGTCGTAGTCATCGACCACCCCGGCGACGCGTCAATCGTCGAGTTCACGGCGTCGAGAACGCGGGATTTGGAGGTTGTGTATAACAGTGGGACGGTTCCTTTGTCGAATTTATCGCCTATTACGGAGTATAATGAGACAGTGGAAATGGCGGTCGAAACACGGATAGAGGATATCGCATTTACTCTCGGACAAATCAACAGCACATCCTTGCTAACCCGCCAATTCCCCTCTCTGCACTTCACGGGGAATTTAAACACGGAGTCTTTCGGTATCATTGGTCATGGGCTAGGCGGCACAGTCGCGACGTCCCTCTCCCTCGGGCTCTTCCCTACCCTCCTCTCCCCAACCCTTCTCCACACTACAAACTCCCCCACAGCAAGCTTCAGCATCAACCTCTCCGGCACACCCCCCCTCCTCAACTCCTCCACAAACAACACCCCCCTCTTCTTCTTCGGCCGCGCGGATTTCAGGCGTGAACACGACATCAACTGGCCGACTACATGGAGCCATCTCACGGGTCCGGCTACGGAGTTTGATCTTGATGACTCTGCGGTTTTCGATGCGAGTGATCTGCCGTTGGTTTTGGAGTTGGCGAGGGAGGAGGGAGGGAAAACGGGGGCGGTGGGAAGGGGGTTGAGTGGGGGGAATCCGGCGGAGGGGGCGAGGGCGGTGATATGTTTCTTGGAGAATATTGTTAAGGAGATGGTGGGGCTGGAGGGGCAGGGGAGGAATGTGGGGGATTGTATCAGGATGTTTGAGGGGGTTAGGCCGTATCCTGGGTATGGGAATGGGAGGGGGGGATGAGTGTGTAGATGGGTATGGGGGGAGATGGGGGCTGGTTAGGGTTGTATGGATTGTGGAGGGCTAGGTCCAGGGTGTAGGGAGAGTGTGGTACAGAACTGGGAGTACACGCTGTTGCGCTCGAGGAAGGCGAGGGAGTTTGTGTTCGCGACGGACAAGACGTTGTTTCGCGGCTTTTTGTTTGGGGTAGAAAAGGTGTAGCAAGGGAGCGCAGTCGCTGCAGCCATCTTTTTGTAGTTAATAGCATTATACCAGGGCAACTTTAAGAACCATCGCGCATGTATTAGTAGTCTGTGGCAGCGCGTCTATAGATAAGCCTTTTCGTAGCAGATAAACTAAGGCAACAAGACAGTAGGGTAGAGCCTCCATTGACGCCAAATTTCTCGTATGCTCTTCTTGTCCTCGGTAGTTCATAGATTTGCTGTATGTCCCGTGCATGAGAAGGAGATGTAGAGCGTCTCTCGTTTCCATCATGTCGGAAGTTTCGGAACGGTTCCGCGGCGCTGCGAAAATGTTCGAACGCATTGCTAGAACCATGCACGGAGATACAATCGCCACATGACAATGAGCATGAATCTCTCTACTTACACACGATTATGACAATCCAACTACCGTGTATCGAACTACCGCGTATCGCACCTCGCCGCATACCCCACCTTTGCTGTGGCTTCTTAGTAAGGATTCGCCAAGAGCGTTGCAGATCCCTGTCAACAGGCTCGGACAGCCCACCTAAAGCGCTCCAAAGCATGTCACATATCAGTCATCTCCGCCCTACCCTCTTGCGGCGTATATAGCTCCCCATGTGCGCCCCTCCCAATGTTGGAAGAAGCTCTCCAAATCGACACTCCCCATAATGGCGCAAATGGCTAGGATACGGGCGGGTCCGGCCGCGCTGCGACGAGCGGCTGGTGGCAATCAGATGTCACGTCCGCTTTCACGACCGCTTGCACACCCGACTACGCGACTGTCGATAGGCGCATTACGCACAAGATGCATTGCGACGAATGCTGCGATCCAGGAACCTGACGTGGAATTCCCCGCGGGTGTGCCTCCAGTTTCGGTGCCGTCGACGTCGAAGGTGGATGAGCGGAGGAAGGCGATTAAGAATGCGAAACCTTTCTCCGATTTCTTGACGGATACGTTCAATCGGCAGCATGACTATCTCCGTATCAGCATCACAGAGCGCTGCAACCTGCGGTGTCTGTACTGCATGCCAGAGGGTGCGCTTCCAACATCTGCATAGCAAAGGACTCTGCTAACAAAAAATAGAGGGCATACCGCTATCACCCCCCGCCAACATGCTCACCACGCCCGAGATCTTCTACCTCTCCTCCCTCTTCGTCTCGCAAGGCGTAACCAAGATCCGGCTCACAGGCGGCGAGCCCACGGTCCGCCGCGACATCGTCCCGCTCATGCAGCAAATCGGCAGTCTGCGCCCGCGCGGCCTCCGCGAACTCGCCCTCACAACCAACGGCATCTCGCTGCACCGCAAACTAGATGCCATGGTGGAAGCTGGTCTAACCGGCGTCAACCTCAGCCTCGACACCCTAGACCCGTTCCAATTCCAGATCATGACCCGCCGGAAAGGCTTCGACGCCGTTATGAGGTCAATTGACCGTATACTCGAGATGAACAAACTGGGCGCGAACGTTAAGCTGAAGGTCAACTGCGTCGTCATGCGCGGCCTCAACGAGCGCGAAATCCTGCCTTTTGTCGAAATGGGCCGCGAAAAGGACATCGAAGTGCGTTTCATCGAATACATGCCCTTTGGCGGGAACAAGTGGAGCGAGAACAAGATGATCAGTTTCCAGGAGATGCTAGACATCATCCGTACGAAATACCCCGGCCTAAGACCCGTCCCTGGACACAAAAACGACACGAGCAAAACATACGAAGTACCTGGCTTCGTGGGCAAAGTCGGCTTTATCACGAGTATGACGAACGATTTCTGCGGGTCCTGCAATAGACTCCGCATTACGAGCGACGGGAATCTTAAAGTCTGTTTGCATGGTAATGCGGAGGTTTCGTTAAGAGACGTACTGCGCCAGGGTAATGGCGGCGAGCCTATTGACCAAGAAGCATTTGAGCGCATTAAGCAGGTCGAGATGGACCGGCACGAGGGCCCGTTGAGCGACGAAACGGTTCTTGGTTGGGGCCAACGCGAGCGCGAACTTCTGGACGTCGTTGGAGCTGCTGTTAAGCGGAAGGCGGAGAAGCATGCTGATCTGGACGACCTTGCCAATATGGAGAATAGGCCTATGATTTTAATTGGTGGGTGAATATGGATTCTCTCTTTTCTTCTTTCTCTCACGACGCCATTATCTGGGTTTGCTCTCACGAACTGTCATGGTTGGATGTCGCATGATACCACGGTTGTCACTGCATAGATGGCGTTTTGAGCGATCTCATTTACTGTCACTTAGACCTGGATATTTGGCTATATACACCAATCATATACCCGATTCGTCCTCATCTGAGACCGTCCAGTTTGTGATGTACCTTGCTGACCTTATTCAGATGGTAAACCCTTGTCCAGTCTGGATTCCCAATGGCCTACATCGCGAACACCTTCCTACAGCCACTCCAACCCCTTCCTACCGCGCTTTACTACATCCACCTCGCCACTCCCCTTCCTACCCACCCAATCCCACCCCACAGCGACCTCCATCCGCGCCTTCTCAACATCCCCCACCCCCGCCGCAAAGAAAACATACCAACTCAAACGCCTCGCCAAAGCCAAAAAGCTCCTCAAGAACATAGACACATCAAGATCCACAGACGCATTCGGCGTCCAACAGTTTCTAGAGGACGTCGAAGCACCGAATGAATCCGAAAACCTCCTGAGGGATATCGAGAAGAAGATTGCTAATCTACATCGTCGCATCGTCGAGGTTGAGAGGGGGACGCCGCTTGCTTCTGCTTCTGCTTCTGCATCCCAGGTGCCCGCCCCGCCAGTATCTCCGGGAGTGCGTGTGGCTGATGCGTTTGATGCTGTTGGCACTGCGGTCGGTAACGATACGACGGCACCAAGAAAAAGGAAAGGCAAAAACGAGCGCGAGCGAGCCCGAAGACGCGAACAAGAAAGATACCGGAATGAGAAGATGAAGGAACTTGGTGTGCTGCTGAACCAATGTAAAGAACAAGCCACAGTCGTCAAAGCGGAATTAGAGAAAACAGTCGAGATGCGTAAGCGACGCGAACAAGTACTATCTCGAAAACGCACACTACTTCGCCAACTACACGCACATGAAGAGGAGGAGCGCAGGGCCAACCTCGTGCGTAGAACGAGCCAGGCATTTAGGGAGGCTGGGCTGCCGGAGGGATTCGAGCTTGATGAGGTACTCGATGATGCGATGAAGAAGGTTAAGAAGATGCCGATGCATCCGCCGAGGGAAGAAAGGGTGTTTAAAGAGAGGGAGGTGAAGGATGTGGATGTGCCGAGGGCGAAGAGGCTTGTGAGACCGGCGGGGAAGGGGGCTGTGAGTGTGCTGGAGAGGGGTGGGGATGGGGATGGGGAGGAGGTGGTGGGGGAGGAGGTTATGGAGAGGGAACGAGCTGAGGGGGTGGTGGTAGACGATGGCGATACTTCCACATCCAAGTCTCCATCCGAATCGACCCAGGAACAGACAGAGACTACTGCCAGGACCTCAACCGACAAGCCCTCTGCAGAAGAACTAGTTGACGCGGCTGCCGACGACTTCACGAGTTCAGTCGCAAACGCAGGAGATCCCTTCCCTCCCTCGTCCCCCCAGCAAAAGCCATCAACCAAGGCCGGCAAACCCATCAAGAAGGATACACCACTCCCACCACCATCCCCACCAACCTCAAAAGATGACCTCCGCCTCAACATCCCCCCCTCAGGCATCGTCCCCATCGACGCCGACTTAATCCTCTCCCTCGACTCCCCCGTCCCAGCCCTCCAATCCCAAGTCCTCGCCCTCCGCAACCGCCTAAAATCCTCCTACCCCCGCATCGACAACCTCCCCTACGACGTCTGGACCTCGTCCAACAAACGCACTTTGCAAACCTGGCTTAAAATTTTAATCAGCCGATGGAACGCGCGCTTCGATGATGTTGATCGTACGGGCCAGGTTGATAAGGGGATTGTGGATGAGAGGGTGAAGGAGGTACTGGATAGTATGGTTGGGGAACATGATTTGGGGAATGAGGCGGCGGAACGTATGGCGATGAGGTGGCATGAGGCGTTTGAGCGGAGGGGGGATATGTGGGGGGATGCGGAGGGAGTGTTGGATTGGGAGGAGATGGAGGCGGGGGGGTTGGGGTTTTTGGGTGTGGAGAGGGAGGATGGTGGGGTTGAAGGACCGGTGCTGAAGCAAGAGATGGGTAAGACTAGTCACGAGGTGGATGTCGAGAAGAAGATTGAGCCTACGCCTGTGAGGATGGCGGGGAGTGGTGTGACAACGAACGGGGTTATGGGTCGCAGGATGTATTCCACGTCGACGAGAAGGGGGTTTTGGTCTTGGTCCAGGATTTTGGGGACGGAGGCGAAAGACGAAAAGAACGAGAAGAAAAAGGACTTGAAGCAGCGTTATAGGACAGACGCCATACCAGACAGCACGACTCAGCCCAAGCCCGCTGCTACACCGGACGCCAAACCAGTCGCGAAGATCGATACAAAATTGCACGAAAAGACCGACGTTCAATCAATCGCCAAATCAAACCTCAAGCCCGACCCAAAGCGCCAAACCAAGCACCCCGCAGAGTCCGTCCCACCGAAGCATGATGTCAAAGCAGACGCCAAATCCGACGCCAAAGCGGAAACAAAAGATGACGCCAAACCCGACCCTCGCAAAATTAGAGAGGACTCACCTCGGATGCATCGGCCTCCCGGTCAGGGCGTAAGTAAGACCGTCTTGCAGAAAAAGAGGAGGCAAGCTAAGAAGATAGAGGATGAGAGACGAATGACTGAGGCACTGGAGCGAGGACGAGAGGGTGGGGAGAGTGAAGAGAGAGGGGTGGAAGTACAAGAGCAAGGAAGAGAAGATGGAGAACGACAGCCTGGCGCACATCAACATGCACAAGAGCGTGCAGAAGAGTCTGAAACCCAACAGCCGCCCCAACAGCCGCCCCCGGTCGAACGCGCAATCGACAAATTACCGCAATACCGAGTGGAAAGCATCAAAAAGGCCGAGGAAGTCTTACCTAAACCCGTGCCACGCACCCACCAAATCGCACCTAACCAAGACACCGAAACCGACACCGACAAACCAGCCTTCGTACGCGCAAAGAGACCCCTCCAGCCCCTGCCTGGACTCAGACGCTCGAGGCATGTTGAATGGAGGAAATTGGAGCGGACAGAATTGCCCGGGCCGCCTAGACATATTGTGAAGCCCCCGACAGACAGCAAGGGCAAGGGTTCAAGAACAAAGTCCCTGCAAGACTTTTTGGATAGCATGAATGAGGTTGCTGCGCATTCGCCTTTTGAGGCAGAACCGAGACAGCAGACTCGTCCTTTGTCGATGCTGGAGGGGGGCATGGAGGGACTAGTGCAACAATCCTCGTCCGCTCAACAACTTCATCCGCAGAGCAAACCTGCCTCTTCCCAGCCTACCTCCGCTCAGCAACCCCAACCACCACCATCTCTCCCCCACCTCACCCCCTCCGGCTCTGCGCACATGGTCTCCGTATCCGCCAAGGAACACACGACCCGCACCGCCATCGCAGTCGGAACCGTGTATTTCACCAACGCCGTGCCCCTCCGCCTCATCACATCAAAGGCCAACAAAAAAGGAGATGTACTGGGTACATCGCGCATAGCCGGCATAATGGCCGCGAAAAAATGCCCAGATCTAATCCCCCTGTGCCATCCCATCGCTCTAACCCACGTTGGCGTTGAACTACGACTTTTTGGCGATAAGTGGGATCCGCGGACAACAACAACAACAAAGGAAGGGGAGATGGAGGGGATTATGGGGGTATTGGGGAAGGAGATAGGTAAGGAAGGGAAGGAAAAGGGGAAGGGGAAAATGGGTTTTGGGGGTGTGAACATCGAAGCCAAAGTCCAATGTACAGGCCCCACGGGAGTGGAGATGGAGGCCCTGACTGCGGTTATGGGCGCGGCGCTTAGTGTGGTGGATATGTGTAAGGCGGTGGATAGGGCGCAGAGGGTGAGTGGTGTTAGGGTTGTGATGAAGGAGGGGGGGAGGAGTGGGGAGTGGAGAGAAGAGGGGTGGAGGAGTTGGCAGGAATGAGTAGGGTGGGAGATAAAGATGGGGATGGGGAGAAAGTGGGTGATGACGGGGATGTAAGATTATGGGGATGATAATGAGCATGTCTGTGTGGAGAGGATTGTTTCTACGATTTGAAGTTTTACCTCAATAGAGAGTTTTAAATACTGCAGCGACTAAGGTGCCTCGGTACACTCTTTCTATTCAAGCAAAACGCCGCGCTGCCACAGCGACCGATACATGCGCGCTAGTCCCTAGAATTGCAAGGTCATATTCGTGTTATGTCTTCGATTCCCGGTTCGATTCGTCTGATACAAAGAAGACCTTTCGCATACCTAGTAAGAGGTCAGACCACGCCTTTTGATCAACAGCATGTTGCACACTCTCCTCGGTGGATGACAGGGTTATACAATTTACCAATTCGCATGTTCTTCGTTCTCAAGGATATCTTGATGCTTGAACCCAAGCACAGTCGCTATTACACAACACGATGTATTATCGTAATGCAGTTGTATCTTGTGAAACCCTTGTGCTCGCTCTAGACCCCCATATATTTCCTTAGTCTATCTCAGAAATCAGCAACAATAACGAAGCCATTCAACCCCAAGAAAGGCCACAACGAATCTCCATGTCAAATCAGAGGTTGGGGAACGAGACAAGACCTCTGCCAAGGAACTCAGAGATCGGCAAATCCAAAGATCTCGCAACTTCCCGTATCATGTCCATGGCTTCTGATGCATTGAACCCTTGAAAAGACAGTTGCTTGATCAGCGGACACCATGTATCTTTCAGCTTTAGCATACCGCGAAGGCAATCTTCACTCAAGTCGGTGTCGAAATAGCAGTTCTGCAGCTTCAGATGTTTCAACGACTCTGGTAGGTGACCGAGGTTCGTAAGTTTCTCGAACTGGATCGTCATGTGCGATAGCATTTCGAAATCTCGAAACGAGGGGTACACGTAGTGGTATGAGTCTTGGCCGTACAGTACCATGTCTTGTTGAAACTCCGCACTACGCATATCGTAATAGTTGTTGAAGTGCAATTCCAGGGTCTTTAGAGTTGCTTTATGCTTTTCCAGTAGCGCGATTCCCAGATCTCGTGGCGTGACGAGGGGTTGGCTGCCTATGTCGACTGGCAAGATACCTCCATGACGATTGTCATCTGGGACGACGAATTTGAATGTTTCCAAGCGAGGACATGCGTCGAGAGCTTGTCGCATGGTAGCGAGTGGCCCAAGAGTCCACCACAACTCAATCGCCGATGGTGTGAGTACGTTCGTGGCAGGATGAGCATCATTACCGGCCGATGCTTCGTTCTCGGTAGAGAATGAAGTGAACGATGGGAATCGCAGGAGCGGGATGTAGTCGACTATGTTGATTGGCTGGTTATCGGAATGCTTGTGCCTGCAGCTTGTTGAGCGAGAGCGACATGCGCAGGAATTGGTGAGACTTACAAATGGAACGTCTCCAACCTAGCGAGGAAGGCGTCACTAGAAGCTCTCATCGCATGCATCCCTTGCAGCAGTCCGCGAGGAGGCAGATTGTGTGTATCCATACGAAGATGCCGTAGATTGGGCAGACAAAGAAGTGTGTATAACACAAGCGTCTGATACAACACGTTCTGTTCGCTATCCCAATTCTTAACTGCCCATAATTTCGAGAATTCTGAGAAAGTGGGATGGCGCATAAGGTCAGGTCCTTCGTACGGGGCTGGTCGATGGTAATGTAAAGTGAGCGATCGCGTCTTCTTTGCGAGCTTGGGGCGTTCGACACAGGTCCGCAAGAAGAGCTCAAGAGATCTCATGGTCTCGGGCATCGACTGTCCTAGTACCGCGCAAGTGTAGAGCGCGGGTTGCGCAACAGCTGCCAGCGCGCGGGATGTTTTGCATAGTCGCCATAGTGCTCTGACGTCCGACCAGCGGCCTGTTTCGAGATGCGCGACGATGGAATAGAGCAGTTCGTTGGATAGATCAGTGAGCTTTGCCATGGTTTGATGCGAATTGACCGCGGAGGTGTCGCAAGCCAGGTGCACCACATCAGGCAGTAACATTAGTAAGCGACGCTAGCTTCGCGGGGCTATCCTTTTGGCGAACTGGCATCACGGCCGGTGACCACAACCTTCACCTTCACCAACGATCAAGCTCACAGTATCAGTCATACAGAAGAAGCTTCTCAGTGGTACAACAGAAATGAATTCAAGGACGACAAAAGAAATCTAACAAATCACGGGCCCTCCTTCCATTATCCCTCCCAACCAGTCCTAACCCGCCAATGCAGACAGCCTACATCATGGCGCAAGGAGGGCACCGCTTCTTGCCACACCTCTTCTTGTTCTCCTTGCGCTGGGCCCGCTTCATTGACTAGATGATCGTTAGCAGATACCACGTCAAGCCCATTCAAAGTATGACTTACAGCGACCTTCATGTCCTCGAGGAGCTTAGCCTCCCAAGCCTCGTCCGTCTCCACAATGACTGTGGTAGCGTCAGTGCTGTCCTCGGTGACAGCGGCGGCAGCAGCGGTGGTGGTAGCCTCGGAAGGCTCGTCGGCCACGGTGACCATGGGGATGGGCATCCCGCTGGGGGGCAGGATGACGGAGGTGGACCAGGCAGTGACCTCGGGCCAGGTAGGCTCGTCGGCCACGGTGACCTGGGGGATAGGCATCCCACTGGGAGGCAGGATGACGGAGGTATATGTAAAACCTGCCGGGGTGGTCTGAGAAGGAACCAGGCATGTTAGTCCATACTTCATAAAACAGTTGTAAAATGAATTGCTTACGGATGTGGTGAGAGCAGGCATTTTGCTTCGATTTTTGACTTTGAGATACTTTTTTGTAGATGTCTTGGGATGAAGATGGAATACTGTAAGTATTTAGGAGGGATGAGAGGGTTTATATAGAGATATTCTAACTTTCTGCTGTGGTAGCGCACGGAACTATACTGGTGGTGTGTGTGGGCACAAATTGCAAAACCCTCTTCGCTACCCTTGAAATGTTGTCTCAACCACTCAAATCTATTGCACCCACAATGCATACCAAAGCTCTGGAAATTGGAAGCATGCAGAATGAGATATTCCAAGCCGTCCAATAGTATACCTGATATCTCATATCAGGCTGGCAGCGACAATAGTTCACCTCACCTCCCAGAGAACCCACATCTCTACCTCTGGAGAATACAACCTGAGCGACCATCGCAATCACACCACCCATTGCTACCCGTGAAGCATACCATGGCTGCGTAAAGCGACTGGAAGTTTTCCGATAATATCGTTTGCCAACTACCCAATGATGTTCGCGATGTATGAAGCCTGGTTGGTAGCGACCGTAGTTTCCAGCACCTCGCGAAAAGCCCTCACCTCCACGCCTAGAAAGCACTACCCATCTTACTATACCGATAATACACCCAAAGCTCACCCATAGAGCATACCACAGTTGCACGCGTCCCTTACAAAGCGCTCACCACACCCATCCGCAACACCCTCACTCTGAATGGCTCCCACAGCCACCGCACTAGCCTGCCCCATACAGTACCATTATACCATCGTCCCTTCCCTCCCCACCCACTCAACCCCACGCTCCCCAATATCCTCCAAACTGCGCACCCTCGCCGCTTCTAACCTGGGGAAAAGTAGCTTAGCGCCTCCCACACAACTTGCCGTGTATATCATCTCACCTTCTACTTCCGTTCTCCATCCTTCCTTCACCTCACCTCACTTCACAGAACGCAAGTCCAGACGCATACTGCAAGCCACCTTCCCAACCCAACCCAAATACACACCCACCCACCAACCACAAAAATGCACACCCCAACCATCCTCCTCATCGCGGCCGCAGCCAGCGCCGCCGTCGCCGCGCCCGTCACCACCATCAAGCCTACCGACTCAACCAACCCTACCAACCCTACCAACAAGATCAACCTTAACGCCCCCATTGCCAAGGCACTTGCCTCCGCCGGCATGGTCGACACAGAAGGCCACTGCATGCACCCTCTGCACGACGGCCTCGCGTACCCACCGCGTGCCGCACTCTATGCTGCTGACGCCGCCGCTGCTGACTTTGCTGCCGCTTCCGTCGTCGCTGCCGCCGCTGAGGAAGAAGAAGAGACCCAAGAGCAGTACAACAAGAAGCTCGTCAAGATGGACAAGGCGCGTGAGCACGGTGTTGTCTGCACTGTTTTGTAGAGTTCACCTTTACAGTAAGTACCTCACAAGCACGCTTCTGGGATGATCCAAGCTAACACGCGGTCAGTCTGACGCATCTACAAATCCTCACGTGAGTTACACGAAGGAAGGGTGATTTCCACGAGAGAGCGTGAGAACGAGTGAGGGATACATGGCATGGCGTTAGGCGCACCGTAGTGACGTTAATCGCGATCACGGATACGAACACGAACAACTGCGCTCTTAGAGGCTTTTCATGATGTCAATCTGATTCAACATTACACACTGTCTACACTATCATGCCGTTGTGAAACGTTGTGTCTCTACTATTACCCCTGCTTATACGTGATCTCACAACGATGCGCTTTCGGCGCAATGAGAAAGAAGTTCTGTTACCAGATATTAGCACACATGTCACACACACACACCCACAAACGCATGCATGAACTTACCTCAAACTCCATACTCTCAGGCGTCGTGCTGGCCGCCAACCGAATACCACGGCATTCGCGGAAGAAGAATGCAGTCGCATATCTTAGTTCCATGCGCGCTAGATGGATACCGATACACGAGCGCGCACCGGCGCCGAAGGGATGGAACGCGAGTTTCGCCTCAGGCGATTGCGCTTCAGGCACCATTTCCTTGTCCGTGGCGATCCAGCGCTGAGGGTTGAAACTACCGGGGGTCAGCTTGCTATTGCGCGATGCGATGAAGTGCAAAGGCACGACTTACGTCAGAGGATCGCTCCAAATCTTGGGGTCGCGATGCAAAGTATACGCTTGCGTGTCGACGGTGACGCCCTGTGGGATGTAGTGACCAGCGAACTTGGTGCCACCCTGAGGCACCACCCTAGGCAGACTACTCGGCGCCGCTCCGTAGAGTCTTAGCGTCTCTTCGATAACCGCGTTGAGCAGCGGAAGTTTGATGAGATCGTTTTCGGAAAAGTCATGCGCTAGCGCCGCGGTCTCAGCCTCGAGCGCCGCTTGCAGCTCCGGTCGTTGGAGCACCGCCCATGTAAGGTACGTCAGGGTCACTCCCGTGGTATCGGTACCTGCAATGATGACGTTCATGGCTTCGATTCTGACGTCCATGTCGTCAATGTGGCCCTCGCCTTCCTTCTCGCAGTCCTCGATGACTTTTGCGAAGATGTTGTTTTCGCCGGTGCGCGAGCGTGCTGTTTCGACGGCTTTGCCTGCGCCGGCGAGGATGAACTCGTTTGCGTTGAACATCTCTTGGATCGCCGGGACTGGTACGAAGCGCAGGAGGCGGAGGAATGGCATCTCGACCATGATGCCAGCGCCCATTGTCAGCTTCTTCAGCACGCGCATGAATTGGTTTTGCTACGACGTGTCAGCTTTGATGTGGCATTCGTAGTCGCATCTTCATACCTCTCCTGATTCCAGCATGTTGAATGAGTCGCCAAATGCGAGGTGAGCGCTAACGTCTGAGGCAAGGAGCATCCACCAGTTGTACACGTCGGCTGTCGCTTGCGTAGCATCCGCCTTGATCTTCGTAACAGCCATGAGCGCCTTGTCCCTGACGACAGACTCCCAATGCTCAACAAGGTATGTCCTGCTGAAAGATCTAGACAACAGCTTCCTTCGCGGTCCATGTTCGCGTGGATCAAGCATGGTGAACACACCGGCCTTGGGGAAGTTGGCAAGTCGTAGGTACCATTCGCTCTTCATGTACTTGGTGCCAATCTTGTGAATCTCTTTAAAGGCATCCAAGTCGGCAACGGCAACCTCATTAGGCGACAGTCGTACAATGGGTCCATATTGCTCGTGCAGGGAGTCGATGTAGAAGATGCGCTGCCCTGTTACGACTGCGCGCTTCAAGCGATAATGCGTGAATCGAGTATACCAAGGGCCTGGCAAGTGCTTTGTCCGACAGGTAAGACCAACGTAGAGAAACTGTGGTCGTTAGTGCTAGGTTGCGGAAGTGACATCCTCGCTGCACTACCTTTGCTACCAGCAGGCCGATTGCCAACAAGAATGCGTAGGCGAACGAAGCCATGTTGCGATGTAGTCGCTCGGACTGGAGACAATGAAGCTGATGTAGTTGCAGTACAAGCAGTTGAAGCTTAGGAGTGCTATCAGTCGATTGAGGACTCGGTGTAGATATGGGCACGGTACTTAAACCAGTGCTACGGATCTACTCAGATGAAAATGACCTGCGTGCGCAAGAGACGTACTCTTATCCATCTTCATTTCTTCTTTCGCTAGACCAAACAGGATCAGCGAGCATCGTGTACCGGCATTGCTTTTGCGTACACCGGTCTACGGTCAACTGGGGACCCGACAAAGATAGCTAACGGTCCCTGTAGGCCTCCGACCATCGTCGCGCAACTCTGTTGTGGCATTGCATGGGGGCACGCGAGCGGCTGTCAGAGCGAAGCAGGCGAATGACAGACGCAGGGCGCTCTTCCGCATCAAGATCTCCAGATGAAACCTTGCCGAATCGAGTATAACGTAGATTGACCGCGCCGAAACATGCATGGTGCTCGCTGGTAGAGGGAGGGTATACCGGCTCGGGCCCAGGGCGCTCTTCTGAGGCGGAGGACGTTCTGGCGATGGCTCCGTTAGACAGCCGCACTGCCTTCACGCGAACGTCCGTTGCTGTCTCTATCCGTTCAAGGTAGTTTTGCGTTGCCGTTGATGTGCTTGGTGTGGGCAAAAGTCGCATCCCGCGGAAGCCGAATCCAGCAAAGGTAGTACCAATCCGATAGTTCATAGGATTCGTAGAATGCGTCTGGCCTGCTACCCAATCTCCGCAATGCGGGGATACTGTTGAATAATCAATGTGGAGGCTAGATAGAGGTTAGCAGAAGCGCTAGAGGCACATCACCGCCATGATCGCCGTTGGCTTACCGCAAGCTTCGAGTCAACGTCAACCCCACCTCATACCGAACTCTACACAAAGCCATACCCTTGTACTCCGCCAGCTCGTATACAGGATAGCGTTGTTGAAGCGAGTATCTCCGGGCGCTGCATAGTCGGAACAAGAGGCGCGTGCCGATGAGATCCACGCGAACGCAGCCGGGAATCAAGGGAACCGTGGCCGGGTTGGGTGTTGCGGTGCGGCTTGCTTCTGTGGCTTCGTTGGGATGATCGGGTACTGAAGACGCGGAAGGTGGTCGGAACTTCGAAGGCGCGAACGCAAAACTATTGACTCAACTTGCGACGAGAGCCCTGGACAAAAGTATCATGTCCGCATCTTGCCAATACAAAGCACCGCAAAGACGTTCATGATACCTCTTACTGAATGCCCCTCCAGGAGCGGGCGACTTCGTGCTGGGAAGATGCCTCGTATCCGGCTGAGCTTCTGCACACTTCACTAGGCGTACCGGCTTCTCAGAAGACAGGCAAACACCAGGTACGATGGCGTCGCTGGAAGGTCTGGCCGCGAACAAAGTCAACCCAGGCCGTCATTGTGACAGGTCGTTGATTACATATGGCGGCGCGTGCTGGCTGTCGCGATGCGTTGCGTTGACCCCGCGCAGTCGGCCAGCCATGCGCGCAATCCCGATTGCTGTGGCTGAACGCATGAGTCCTGCGACCGAGGACTTCCGGACCGCAACTGTTGCTGCAAATGGGTTACCGGGTATCGACATGCGGATGTGACAGCGGACGGGCCGATGGAAAATGCTGAATGTGAGATGGACGAAGGTGGTTGAATTCGGGGAGCACATGTATCACCACGGAAGGAGGTCGTGACGTCAACCGTTACCTGTCGCCGGAGCGGGTGTTGCCCGTCGCTATTCGCATGGCTGGGTATAGCTTGAATGATGCTAAGCATTACTTGGGTATATCATACTACCATTGACATATCATCTTGCTGCAGGTGTATGTCACGTGCCCTGATGAGCGACTGCCCAGGTGGCTCTTGCCTGCTTTCCACGGTAGCCGTGAAGGCTGTCCCTACAGCGCTGCACGCGGCCGAACCGTCCAGATGTCAATAGCTGTTCCGCACCCAGTCAATGGAAATGCCAAAATCCGCCACAACACGGGCTGTGAATCCCTGTTCATTGCCTCAAACCCGCATCTGCGAATAGCACTCCTAGATGTATGCAATTACATTCTGATCCGATACCTCACCCGTGTATGTCAGCTTACTAAACGAGAAGGGTATTAGAGCTCAGTATCGAGGCAACGCAACCGGATTTTAGCTAACATGCGCTGGGAGAACGAGCAATCCATCAAGCTACACAAAAAGCCATTCCAAGGTTTTTTGTCAAATCAATCCAGGGATATCACGGCACCATAGCATATAACTCTTAACGAAGCAGTCCCCTCGCGCTTTCAACCAGTTCCTTCACTCGTTGCCACGAACCCACCAAAAATTACAGCATCGATCTTCCCGCCAGATTCCAGATCCCATCATTACACTTCCATAAACTTTTCCTCCCGCAGAATATGCCCATGCCACCTCCAACAACTCTTACACGTCACCTCCAAACACGGCGTCTCATACGTAATTCTATTCTGCCATTCCCCCTTCCTTTGTCTCTTTGGTCCGCCGTAATGGAAGCGAAACAGCTTTACCTTGCAAGACTTCACACCATTTCCTGCGTCTTTGGGTTTACGTTGCTTCGCTTCGCGGATCTTCTTGGACGGAGAAGGAGGTAGTGATAGGCATCGTAACTTGAGGGTCAGCTTTCGTGGTATGTTCTTTGTTTTGTGTAGCGGGGTTGAAGGATGGTAGGCGTTCCATATATGTGCCGGTATTCTAATACTCAGTCGCGTTTTGTCTGTAAGGCTGTCACGCTCGGGCAGTACGTCGGGTTGGTACTCATTCCATATGTGCTTTGGTATTCTGATCTTCAGTCCCATCATGTCTGTAATCAGGTCGATCATTGCGATCCTTTCGCTAGGACGTCGGTTGGCCAGGCGCATTTGCTCTGTTGTCAAACTTGCTGTTTCCTTCATTTTCGTGACGCGACAACAAATAAGTTGCCAGCTACGAAGTTTGTTGGTGTACTTGTTGGTCCTTGATAGCCTGGACGTGTGCGGCAAGCCAGAGATCAATGACAGCATGGCTGCTGGAACAAAGGTGTTTCAGATCCTTGAGATGAATGCCATTGTCTTGCCCATGACCAGGTGTCTTTCTCTAATGATTTCCCGCGTAAATGCTCATGATGCGATGCAGAATGCTAAATGATAGTATGAAAGTCGCGTGAAAACAATCGTCTACTCGTAACACTGGTCCCAAAGGCCACCACTCCTCGCAAAGCTCTGGCTCTCCACGAAGTTACTCAACGTACACCTTCCAAACTTGTCGCCGCCGCAAAACTCTAATGGGTGCACGCGGTCGTTCACAATGACACGGACCGACTCTTCCTTCGCATGCCTGCACTGCAGCTTCTCCACGTAGAGGCGGGCTGCGAAGGGTACACTCCACGCTGCTGAGTAGCCATGTGTCTTCTTTGTATCCTCCATGGTGGTGTTCGACAGCGGCTTCGTCTTGTTGTATAGACCAAGCGCAGCCAAAACACCGCTGATGTCGTTGTCGTGGCTGAAGTCGGCGTACACCTTGCGGTCGAGCGGGAACGTCTTGGGATCGGAGTCGAGCGTGCGGTTCGTGTTGGTGTTGTCGTCGACAGGTTTGTTAGTCAGACGCGCCAACAGCTCGTTGACGTAGCCGACGCCCTGTGTGGGACCGAGCGGGTTGCCGACGCTGTATCCGTAGTACTTGCCCAGCGTCTGGAAGTAGTCATACTCGCGCCATTCCTTCACCTTGAAGATCTTGCAGAAGTCGGACAGCTTTGCAGACGGGTGTGCTAGTGTGTCGAATGGACACATGTCCATCAGGTAAATTATAGATGTCGCGCTAAGGTTCGTTCCAAGAGCTGAGTTGATGCGCTCTTGGATGGGTGGGACGAACTTGTCAGCCCAAACCTGCTGCGCCCTGAGTCCTAGACCGTGATGTGGGCCGCCCTCGAAGGCGGGACAGACGTCGTGGGAGAGGGTGTTGTTCCACGTCGGCCCTTCTGGGATCACCACGTCGATGTTTCGCGGCTCCTCTTTCAGGGACTGCGCAACGCCCATGAGCCACTTCTCCGCAGATTCGACCACGCGATGCTGGCCCCCTGACCGCACGAAAGGTACGTTTCCGTCGATCAGCTTCTGGTATCGTTGGTAGAAGTGTGCCCCGGAGTTGACCATCTCCTGCCTTCCAGCATCTGTCAACTCATCCGCACCCAGGGAATAGTCATAATCCTTAAGGAACTCGAACTCCTTCGGGTAGGATGTGGTCGTGTTCTGTATTTCGGCTAGGAGGATGTGGTACGCGATCGATTTGCCCAGTGTTGGGTCGCGACCGCCGTGGCGGGAGAGGACGTTCGCAAAGGTGACTTCGCAGCCCTTGGGAGGAGCTACGTCGATGTCGGAGGGCACCGAATACCAAAGCGAGTATTGCCCCCAGAAGTGCGATTTCTTTGGACTACATCGGTAGCCTTCGTCGATGGTGTCGCACGACTTCTTGGGACAAGAGAACGTGAAGAGACTGGCCATTGTCAGCTTTGCGTGTTTCGACATGTTGGTGTGTCGTACCCATGGACGCAATACAGGACCACGCATGCGCCAACCACGAGAAGAACCCGACGCCCAAAGCCCTTCGGTCGCTGTTCGCGTCGAGATCTGTTTGAAAGCGGCTCCTTCTCGCTCATTGGGAGCGGAGCATAGTCTTGCGAGCGATTGTTGCGCATCCTGTTCCACGCCTGCGTCATCTAAGAGATGGTTTGGTGACGGTATACGATGCGAGTGGCATTGACGCGCTGCGTACTCGGCACTAGATGTTGGGGAATCGTCAACAAGTGACGTATGACCATCATGGTGTTCGGCAGAAGCCGTGACCGCCAAGCCGACGCCCGGGCCCCATCCTCAAACTTCGCCAGCACTCTTCAATGCCTTTCACTTGCTGTCATCTGATCTCGTCACATATCTCCAAGCCCATCTCCAAGAACACGCTCTTGACGCGCAATCTCCGGCTAGATACGGTCGCGTCCGCTTGCCGACACCAGTTAGGCCTGTGTGCAATTGCGCGATGTAACGCCGTTCCGTCAGCGCGAGATAGTCGTCGCTATGGCGCCTGATTGGCTTCTACCCCATGTTTTGGCCCCTGTGGAGACCACCACCGGGCCTCTTATCTGTGGATGAACCACAAGTAAGCATTGACAAGCTTCCACCGACCTGGTCGCCATGCCTGTTCGGTGCAGCCGACGTCAATGGCCGCATGGCTAAGAGCACGGCTTCGCGCATCCTTCCGGATCGCATCTTCACGTCCATGTGTTTATAGAGACTGTCTGCTCCGTCGTCAGCTTCCTGTCATTGGTATCACGTCGCGCGGGTCTGGTAGCTACCTGCATACGCCATCATGAAACCCGTCGAACGGCACACGCTGGACGATGAAGCCCAGTTGCAGGCACTCGGACACAAGGGCGAGTTGAAGCGCAACTTCAGTCTTTTGTCCATGCTTGGACTCGCTTTCGCCATCTTGAACTCGTGGACTGCGCTGTCATCATCAATCGGACTGGCATTGCCATCTGGTGGCTCTACAAGCGTCATCTGGGGACTTGTAACCGCCGGCATCTGTAACCTATGTCTGGCCGCATCGCTGGCCGAGTTCCTGTCAGCATATCCTACTGCTGGCGGACAGTAAGTATCTCTAGTTAGCCTTCGCATCGTCAACTCACGCATCGCAGATACCATTGGGTTGCCGTCATTACCCCGCGGAAATGGGTTCCCCTCGCCTCTTTCATCACCGGCTGGATCAACGTATCCGGATGGCTCGCTTTGACTACCTCCGGAGGCCTCCTCGCGTCCCAACTCATTTCCGGTCTCATCGCGTTGTTCCATCCCGACTTCACGCTGCACGCATGGCAGGTCTGGCTGATTTACGTCGCTTGGACTCTCATCGCCTTCGTCATCAATGCGTTCATGAACAACCTCCTCCCCTACGTTAATCGAGGCGCATTTATATGGTCCATCGGCGGGTTCGCGATCGTCTGCATCACGGCCTTAGCATGCTCATCTCCTAACTACGCTTCCGCTGAGTTCGTCTTCACCGAGTTCATCAATGAGACGGGCTGGCCTGATGGCGTCGCTTGGCTCTTGGGCTTGCTCCAGGGCGGCTTTGGACTCACCGGCTACGACGCTGTCGCGCATATGATTGAAGAGATTCCGAATGCGTCAGTCGAGGGCCCAAAGATCATGATCTACTGCGTCTGCATCGGAACTGTCACCGGCTTCATCTTCCTCATGGTCCTGCTATTCGTGTCCGGCGGCGACGCGGAAGCCATTATCTCTGCAGCTCCTGGCCCACTTCTACAAATCTTGTACAACGCCACAAGCAGCAAAGCTGGAGCCGCATGCCTCTTGATGTTCCCGTTGATCTGCATTCTCTTCGCGGAGATTGCAATCATGACTACCTCTAGCCGCATGACATATGCATTCGCTCGAGATGGCGGCCTTCCATTCTCCAGGGTTTTCGCCAAGGTACATCCACGACTCGGGCAACCGCTCAATGCTTTGATCCTGGCTGCGACCCTGACCATTCTCTTTGGATTGATCTTGATCGGGTCCAGTAGCGCCTTCAATGCTCTCATCTCATCCTCAGTCGTCGCCTTGGGCGTCAGCTACGCCATTCCCGTCGCAATCAACGTCTGCCGCGGCAGGAAAATGCTTGGACCCAGGGCCTTTGTTCTGCCTGGACCCTTGGGCTGGATCGCCAACTTGATCGGTATCGCATACACAATCATTACCACCGTTCTGTTCCTCTTCCCGCCTGAGCTCCCTGTCTCAGCGTCCAACATGAGTAAGTTTCAGTATGAGTGTGCTTGGATCTCACTAATAACGCTAGACTACTGTGTCGTTGCTTTTGGCATCATACTGTTCATCAGTACCTTCCAATGGTTTATCGATGGGCGGAAGAACTTTACTGGACCGCGGGCGGATGTCGATCTCGAGATCTTGGAAGCTATGCAGAGCAACGAGCCAAACGGTGCTTCGCTCCAGCATTCTAAAGTCCCTGGTGACGATATCACCAAATAGTCCAGGTCGTCGCAGATAGCGATATTGCATGTCTATACCTTTGCCCGATGCAATGTCTTTCCTGTCACATGAAGTCCGGATCCTGCTCCGTCACAACGCATTTAGTGAAAGCACGAACTAACTCTCTCACAATAGTATTGACACAACGTCATATGTAAGAGTCGAACCGCCACATTCACTGCTCTTGGCATTGTTATTGATGACGCTAAAGCTCCCGCGCCTAATGCACAATATCTCGACCTCTTAATCACAGCAGTCTCACTCACACCACTCTTTCTGACACGCTTTCCACGAACACCAACCTCATTTCACACAGAATTCTAAGAGAGAGCCATCCACCAATAGCAAAGATGTTTAATCCCATCCGCAAGCTCATCAGTTTCTGGAGCGCCGCTGACGCGAGCGTTACCACATTGTCCAACGACGCATCAACCAAGGATGTAGCGACTGAGAGCACAGCGTACCGCGCCGCCTGCAATCACGCCGCACCTCCTACACGGTACGCGAGCGGCGAGTTCAACACCACACCGTCTCCGCCGCCCAATGCTGCGCTATCAGCATATCTGTTCTCACAGGTGAAGAACACCAACACGTCTACATCGAGAATGAGGAACATCCCGCCACCGCTATTTCCCATGTTTAGTGCGCCGACTGGCAACGCGATCGACGGCGCTTCTACCACGTCGGACGACATCGATATGCCGGATGCGACGCCGATGTCACCTCTGACACCTCCAACAACACCTTCCCGTGATGGTGATGATATCCGACCTTCGGTCGAGACACCAGCCCAAGAAGACATTCACGGTGCAACCGCCCAAGACGATGACACTAGCAAGCCGCGCAACGACACGACACCACCTCCATCTCCGGAACGTGACAGTGTTCGTTCCCAGCCTCCGCGCCAACAGACAACAACCCCATCAGAGCCCGCCCCAAACTGGTTAGACGAAATCGTCATCGAAGAAGACATCCCCGAGAACGCCCTCCCAGTCGGCTACATGGGTACATTCCGCGGAAGCCGGCACTTCATCCCCGAGTACCCCGGTATGAAACGCTGCAGCAACCAAGTCACTCACCTCCTCCTATGCGGCCACTGGATCGACAGCACCGAACCCTGCGGCGCCAACTGCAAAAAACAAGACCACACCCACAAACAATTCAAATGCCCAACCTGCACCGACATCGTCCGCAACATCCTCACGGGATCTTTCCAGCCCGCGGACTCGATGAGACTGAGGGAGTTCAGGAAGCAGAAAGATATTAAGTTTCTGGCTTGCTGTGTCGAGGCAGTTGTTCGTGCTGCACCGGAACTCAAGAATGGGGTTACGGAGGCTGTGGCTGGTTTTCTCTGCAAGGATTCTGGGCGGAAGTGTGAGGGGGCTGAAAATCCTGATCCGGGGGGTCATGATACTATTGAGGAGATTGTGCGTGATATGCAGGAGCGGCATGAGCGGAAGCAGCGCGAGAGGATGAGGAGGGAGAGAGAGGAGGAGTCTAATATGCATGAGAAGAGGGCTAGGGATGAGGATGCGGGGGATGAGACTACTGATGCAAGAACGAGGAAGAACGGGGATACAGCGGAGGATCATAAGCGTGAACGAAACGACGCCTCCGCGGGTGACGACGAGACGCACGATACGGCACCTCCTACCAATAAGAAGCAAAAGACCACACTGGAAACCCACCGCGAACCCATCACACCCTCTACCCGCGGCACGAAGCGGCGCTCGCCATTTTCGACCCCCTCCCCGTCTTCTCCATCCTCTTCCTCCTCCTCCTCCTCCCCCAACGCCTCACCCTTCGCCTACCTCGCCAACTCCAGGCCCCCCTCCCCACCATACCCATCTCCACCCCCGAAGAAGAGGGTCTTCGAGAAGCCTGATCCCGCATTTGGCGAAGCGAGCTTCGTCATCGCGCCGCCTCACGTTGTAGGGCCCCTCATGCGAAAGCGGCATGCGGATGTTTATGTCGAGGGTGCTATTGAGCGGGAGAGTAAGCGGAGGAGGAGTAGCGGTGCGGCGAGAAGGGTTGAGGAAGAGAGTGAGAGGGAAACTGCAAAGAGGGACTTAAGTGGAAAGGGCTTCGAGGCTTTTAGAAGGGCCTGGGACGACAGGAATGAGGAAGAGGATTGTGAGCTTTAGGGGCTGAGTCTATAGTTGTGGAGTTACAGCATTGGGAGAGGTGTCGATGATGGGTATCATTGACGGTTCTGCGAGGGCGAAGTTTGTCGGAGGCGGTGCATTTGCCTCCATGCGTTTTGCTTTTATTCTTTTGCGGTTGATGACGTTGTCTACGGTGAATTTGGTATCCAAGTGACTCCTGTGGCGTTTGATTCGTATCTTCCAGCTCGTCTTGATACGTATGGTATATCCAAGCGTTTTAGAATAGCGACTTCTGCTTTTGCTTTGTTAACCTGCCACCTTATAAGCATATGCTCTATGCTCTTATACTTCTTAGATAGCGATGCGTTAACGGCTTTACTAGACTACCTCCCTTCTAGTTCGAACTTAGAGTGTTGATTTAATGTCTCTACGTCTAGATAGCACAGTTGCGGCGCCTTGCTTAGTATGTCGAGAAAGAGCTAGTGGCTCTAGGGAGCTGTATCGCTACGGTCTTCTAAGCCTAATTCACGCAGCGTCAAGCCTTAATATTGTAATATTATTAGTAGACAGTCTGGGATGCCGTCTTATACTAGACGCAATTTCTTAAGTGCCAAAACATATCGCAGAAACTCTTCTAATATTAACAGTAAACGTTTTAGATCTTTCTTATCGTGTTCGTTGCAGTTAGAGACAGCAAGAGTCAAAGATTCAAGCCGCGGGACATAGCTAGTTAACAATATTATCGAGAGTATCAATAAAGAATACGTGTTCGAATAGCCAAGAACAAGAACGCAGAGCAGAGACCAATCTATACATTAATGCTACATGTCTATATGTTGCACAGTGTAGGCATAGTCTGCGAAACTCTCGCTTACATTCCACTCCTTAAGCGCTAGAGATTAATATCCTTCTTGCTAATAGAAGTTTAAAGGGCTATGCGCGCAGTCTTTAAGACTAATAAGCGTTATGTCATGTATCGTAAGCTTAGCGTCTTCGAAGCTTAAATCAAGTTTCTTAATACTGTTGCTAAGCATCAAGCAACCTTTCAGAATTTAGAGCTCGCTGCGACAACTCCCTAAGTGCAGGTTTTAGTCTAGTTCATCGTAGTAATCGCACAACTAGAGGGAGTAAAGCTGCGTTAACAAGAGGAGACGTTAATCCAGAGGCTTCCCTTCCCGCTCGAGATTCGTCACGTGCAGGCAAGCCGTAGAATGCATCGTGTGAAACAGGTAAAGGGTACTCTCTAGTATAGGTACGATCGTGCCCCAGCTATGCCAAGTTAGTATACGAGTACATCACCAAGGGTTCAGCCCTATCTTAAAGACTGCAGGCCAGTCGTCATCGTCAATACATCCTCCAGCACAGGCGCGAGCGCCTCATCAAAGAAGCCCTGATAGAAGGCACCGATCTCCAGATGTCGGACATGTCTCGCGATAGATCAATTGTTATCCAGTATGCATTGCAGCAGGTTTTTAGTTACTTTCTGCAACCACAACTCTTCCTGGACAACAATAGCTTCATCCATGTACAGGTCGAGGGTTATGCCAGATGCTAGCTCGGCGAGATCTAAATGGTCTTTTAGACGGATGCTACGAAAGAGTAACATGTCGGATTCGTCGCGGCATACTCTGGACACACATCGCAGTGAATACAGCGATTTCGCATCGTCGTCGTGAAGCTATGCCGGCTTTAGTCGATTGCATGCTCGGCCAAACCATAAGGGCGCTTACTATCTCTACGATTATGCGAAATAATACCAATGGCAGCCCAAGCAGATCGTGCGCTGGCATGGCTGGTGTTGCGCGTACGAAAGCTGCTGCTGGGGATTACCGGGTTAGCTCGACCTCTGGTCTTCAATAACGCGAATGATCATCAACGGTAAAATGACACCGCTATTCGGGGGCGGTATTCAATGCATGAGATGAGAACAATAAGCTGATAGGCGAGTCAGAGATATTGGTTGTTGTTCTGGGCTGAGGCATGCGACGTGTTGGAGGTGTGAGAGTTGACCGTTTACCGCTGCACTAGTCCTGGTCTGGCAAAGCGTTGCTTCTAAAAGCGGGGCTCCGCACACCAGTCTCGCCCGCAGCCTACGCGCCCCTCCTCACTGCCCTCCTGAATGTCTAGCATGCGCTGCTCGAATGCCTAACAGAATACCAATCGCACACTTTATGCGCATGTCGTCTTGCGCATTTGTCATATAATCCAGATGCGACAGCTAGTCGTTTCTTTGAAGTTGCATATCCTGTGGGTGGCCTCTGATCCGATCTTCCCGGTGGCCAGGTCCGCTTCGATCACGAACTACTCCCGCGGCCCGCCATAACATACCTCGATCTTCCCACGGACCACTCTGCATTTACATGATGCATCCGATTTCGATTTGGCCATCGCTGCATGATACACCAACATAAGCTTTACAGTGTACGGAGATCCCTTTGGCAAAATCGAACGCCGAGATCGACTCAACTCCTCGGATCTTCTCACGGACCACTCATGTGTCTGACTGCATCTACGTTATGCATCCGTTCTCGATTGGACTATTGTTGCATGATACACTAAGCATGAAATTTGCAGTATACAGAAATCCCTTGGGAGAATTTCAATGCCGAGATCGAGTGAACTCTTCGGATGTCCACCCTTCGAAAGGGTCGAAGATTCACCGTTCGGAAGGTCCAAGTGCTCACCGTTCGGAAGGCTCGAGTGGCTTGTGTCCGTTGGAAGGGCTCAGAGGCAGACAATCGACATTGTGATGTTGTCGAGGTTGCAATGACTGTATTTGAAGCCCCCGTCATGACTCGACAAAGCAGTATCTTTGCATCCTCTACTCACCATTGAACTACCCATATTCGCAAGGCGCCTCTTTCGCTCAGTATGGCTTTCAAGATCGAGACCGGACTGCAGGTCTGGACAATCGCCTTATCAGTCAGCTCGATCGCTTTGTCTACCATCGCGGTCATCTTACGTCTTGTGGCCAAGTACATCCGCAAACGAATCGACGCCAGCGACTACTGCATTATAGCAGCTTTGGTACTACTCTCTCATCCTTCATCTTCATACTGCATTCTGTCGCATGACGTGCCCACGTAAATACCGGAAGCATCTTGCAGCGCAAAGTTACTGACTTCATTTGACAGGTTTTCAACCTGGCAACAAACTGCAACCACTTATACCTCGTCTTCCACGCAGGCTATGGCCTCGAACTCACAACCCTCCTACATCGTTTTGGTATCCTCAATATGCGCATCCTCTCCAAAGGCACATTAGTCGCGGTGTGCACTTGGCATGTCACTGCCTGCCTGTCCAAGCTCTCGGTCCTGCTCATGTACACTTCGATCATACCCAACGCATCCATGCGCGTAATATGTCGCTATTTCGGCGCGACGATCGTCGTATGGACAGTGGCAGATCTGATTGCGGTATTGTCGATTTGCAGACCGTTCAACATGGCATGGATCAACGCAGACAAATGCCCTAACCAGACTCTGTTCTATTTCATCATGGGCTTACTGAATCTGATCATCGATACGATCATCATCGCACTTCCGATGCCGTATCTGATCCGCCTGCGGACGTCATGGCGTAAGAAGATTGTTGCGATTGTCTTGCTAGGGATGGGTATAGTGTACGTATACCAGACAGACTTCCATCGCCTGCAATATGCTAACTCGAACCCTAGGACCTGGGCCATTACCATCTATCGCCAGAAGTGCCTGTGGGGTCTGAATTGGCGAAAGGTCAATCGATACTCGGACATGGCCATCGCCATGTTCCTAGGTGGCCTCGAGTGCGCAGTCATGATCGTTGTGGCTTGCATACCGCTCATGCGTCCTCTCTTTTCGAGAAGCAAGGCTCGCAGCCCGCCGAACCATGGCGACGACCTCAACGGAGGGGCACAACTAGAGAAAGGGAACAAGAAGGCGCCAACTAAGCTTCCTCGATTGCTCGACCCGCCGTCCTGGTTCGACAATGAGGACGATGCCGATGCGCAGGTCGAGCTACAGGCAAAGAAGGATGGGCAGGTGACGGATGCGGAGTCTTCTAGTTCCTCTGACATCTCAGGCGCGCCAGGCGAAACGAAAGATCCTGGCGTGGATAGGAAGATATGGGCAGCGCCAGTATGCTGGGATGCACCTGAGGAATGTCGTAAGCAGGGTCCGCACGCGCCACCCATTGTGCATGCAGATGCGCTTTGATGCGACCTGAAGGATTGCCCGCCATGTTCAACCAAGTCCGAAAGCTACTGTCGTTCTCTATCTAGTAAACAGGCATTATCTCAAAGAGATTTATTAGTGGTACTGTTGCTGGTCATGAAATAGCGCGAACATTCATACCGTGCATTTCATTCAAGCCTCACGCACCAGGCACCACTCGGAAAAAGATTAATGAGTTACTTGCACAAGTCCCGAAGAAGATGGTTGTAGACGAGGCGCCAGCCAGAGGCATATCTTTTACTCCAGCTGGTGGCGACATGATGGTCGCACGTGTTTGCGCGTCGCGTGTTTACGGGTAGGCACGTGGCGGCATTGGCGGGTCGCGGGAACGGAAACCCCGACAAGGCCCGCCGCCACTGCACCCAACGCTGAAGTCCGTACCACTGCATGACCATACAGCGACACGATCCCATGCGTCGCTCACGCCTTTCGCTCGCGATTTGACGATGTAGGGATAACATGAAAGCCTTGCCGAGCTCCCTAAACCGCGAAATGGCGCCCCATTGACCCTTAAGGCGACTCGTGAACGAGCACGACGTCACATCCTCACCACCATGGTTAGAACGATCACATACGAGGATTGGATTGCAGGAGAAACTGCCAGAGATACACGATGAGTCCCAAGCATATCCAATTCACTCAGGCTACAACCCCAGGAATGGTCGAGATACTTTTGCACACCCCTTTACACAGGTGCCGCTGCCCCAGACGCTACACTCCCATTCCTCACCTGCCACGACGAAGGCGACTTCTAATGGCGACCGGGCTATGTCTACTACTAGATCCACTACTGTATGTGGTACCATCATCATTAGAATTCATTAAGCTGACCTATTACTACAGAAGGCCGTCTCCATATGGGAACCATCGTCGCATGCGCCGTTTCATCGTCAGAGTCCCGACACTACCTATGTAGTCGCAACCCGCATACATAACGCTACCGACGTCACCCGAGCATTATGTCGAATACAAGTTCGCATCAAGCCCAGAATCCGCCTGCGTTGAGTCCTTCGATCGTGCCCCTGAACCCAACGACGTCCCCATTGTTTATACCCAGCTCCTCTGGGCTCACAAACTCCTCGGTGACCTCCCAAGGATCGCAAGCCTCGCCGTACTTAAACTGGAGCGCCAGTTCATTGCCCACATCGCCGTAAAGCTTGGTCGCCGTTTCCATACTGAGCTCAGCAAAGACACAGCTCTTGCCAGTGACTTCCGACCATACATCGACCATCTCCTGGTATGTCATCTTCTCGAGCGCGACATTCGCGTATCTACCGTAAGCTTTGGCACCAGTAGCAAGGACTTGGCGGACCCAGATGCCGGGGTTGACTGTCATATCGCCGGCTACAAGGACTTTGGCGTCGGGCTTCGTGGGCATCGCTTGGATGTATTTGCCGGTGCCGGGCTGGATTAGATGTCAGTTCAACGCGCCCATATGAAGAGGGATTATTCAGACTCACGTATTCGAAGGGCTTGCAGAGTGGGAAGAAAGCCATGTTCTGCGGATAGTATCCGAAGTACAGGTAAGTCGTGATTGCAGCAAGCTGCGGCAACTCGGCCTTGATGCGCACGTCCACGTTCGCCTTGTAATCCATGTGCGGCGCTTCCATCTTACCCCAGAACCGACGCTTCGCGCTTGGACAAGTCGACCAAATGTAGTGTTCGACTGATCGTGTGGCCGCGGCAGCCCGAGCGAGGTTCATGCCATGTCGCTCTTCGATCTCGCCACATTCGTGCTGGCTTTTGCCCCGGAAGAGCGCTTCCCACCAGTTCGTGACCGCAAAGACAGCATTTGCGCCATCGAAGGCGGCTCGCAACGATCTCTCGTCCTCGAAATCGGCCTTTACAACCTCAATACCCTCCGCGGCGAGTTTCTTTGCTGCATCGCTGTCCGGATTTCGGGTGATCGCCCTGACTGACCACCCGGGGGTTTTCTTCATGATGTTCACTACTCCACCACCTTGGCTCCCTGTCGCGCCTGTCACAGCGATGATCTTGTTACCGCGGTTCGGCCAGTCGTGAATTGTACCTGGCAACCCGCTCTTCTCTCCGTGCACCATGGCAAACCATGGTTCGAAGACAGCCTCACTACGCTTCGAGAAAGCCCCATTCTTGTAACCCGGATGTCCCCATTCCGTCAATCTGTCGTGCGCTATCTCGACAACTTGTCCTGTCCTCTGGTTCTTCTCGTCATTCAGAAACAGATCGTAACCGTCGAAGAGGGTCGATTGTAGCATCATGTGCTCGGGGTGAAAGGCTTTGCTAAAGCCAGGCATGACTGGAGTCTCGATCGGGCCGAGCATCAGACAGTTGATGGAAATGTTGTCCTTGGCTAGCAGAACAGGTCCGGTTGTCTTCGTCCACATCGCTGTCGCGGCTTCGGCCGAGCAATACTCTGGAAAGCTGTGGCATGGATATATGCCCAGCATGCTTCCTGTGATGATGATCTTTCCACCTTTACCTCCTGGGTTGTGGCGCATGTAGTGCGTTGCCAGCGTCGTTCCGTACATCCTTCCTTTCACAACAACGTCTGTACAGCTCGTATTTGGCTCGGGAGGCAGGTCGTCGATGGGCGCATCGCGGCGGTTGAGGTTGAACACGGAGCCACGATCAGGAAAGCCCGCGTTCGCGATCAGAATGTCCAGGCGACCCCATTTGTTCCATGTGGTCTGGAAGAGTTTGGCTTGCGAGGTGTATGAGCTGACGTCGCATTGGACAAAGATGACGGAGTCTCCTGTCGCGTCAATTGATGAGGCGACTTCTTTGCCTTCGCTTTCACGTCGACCACAGATTGCGACACGGTAGCCTCTCGCCTGTAAACGGGCTGCTAGCCAGGAACCAATCCCGCTCTGTTGGAATCTGTCAGCAAGCTCAGATCAACTGCGGGAATGCAATGTGACAAACCGTGCCACCGGTAATGATGGCGACTTTGCGGTCATCCTGCGAAATGGAACCCATGGTGTCGACTATCAGTATCGGGTGATGGTCTGTGGCAGGTTTGGGAACAATGATGCATTATATTCAACAGGGAGCGGCACGTCTGAACACGATTTTGCCTATATGCATGCGCGACACCTTCCATCCGCGATAGTACTGGGTTACGATGCTCTCCACTTTGCGCCTATAGTAGCTACCCTCATGCTCAAAGAAGGAGTACTTGCTTGTTCCTATCATTTCTCCGAGCCGTTTTACGGAGGATTTGGTAGCTGCAGGAGTTGGCACGACTAAAGCTTCCATTGCCGTTCGACCTAGACGTTTGCGGGAGTCGGCATCCACGAGCTCCATACCTGAGTACAATTCCTCCCTCAGGGTCCAGGTGAGCGATGTTTCTCCATCTTGCAAAGACGACACTCCATTCGTTTTACGACGCCTACGTTACTCCAAGCTCGCTGAGTACTACCTATTCGACATTCGCGAAACCGTGCCGCAGGCTACAAACAGCTAAATAATAATAAAGAATATAATAGAACTAACGTTGTTATCCTCTATAATGTCTACTCTAGTTATGTAAGAGTCTTACAGAGATTAGACAACAATTAGTAGAAATAACAAAGTAATTGCAGTAAGAAGCTTGTAACAAGAGCTATTAGAGGTAAATATACATAGTAGAGGCGTTAGGCTAATATAGGCTAGAGTCTCTAAGAATCTAAACTATTACACGTTCTCCTCTTAAAACGCTTAAAGTTCTAACTAAGCGTTTAATTACTCTAGCGGCTATAGGTTTAATACCTAGTAGACTCTAGGCCTATTAAAAGAGAGTCTAGTAGAATAAAATATAAACAAAGAAAACTAAGACCCTCTTTATAGAGAACCTTACTATAACCTCTTAGGCTAAGTAGAGTACCTATTAGAGAAATACTAATAAAGCAAGAGTAATAGGTAGTAAGTCTTAGAGCTATAGATACCTATAGAGGTTAAAGTTAGGTAGAGACGTATATTATAATTAACTTAGTAGGTTTTAGAAGTAACGCAGCTAAGTAAGTTTTTAAATAACTAGCTAGTTCTTTCTAAGTATATAAAGTCTAGTAGGTAGAGTAGAGTAATAGTGTAGTAGAGAGATTAGAGGTATCTCTATTAGAATAGGTACTTAATATAGTTAATTGTATTATGTGTGTCTATATAGTTATTATTCTTGTCTAAACGCTGTTTAGACCTAGCTTTCTCTAGCGTACTAACTCTTAAGCCTAATAGCTGTTTAGACTATTATTATATTACTAGTTTTACTACTATATCTCTTCTACACTTAAGAAGAAGGCCTTTTCTTTTTCTTAAGTATAAATAAAAGAATAGCTCTTAGATATCTCTTTCTACCTATTATATTACTAGATTCTATCTACTTAATCTAAATATACTATACGCTAAACTTCTATCTAGAAATCTAAATGCAAAATCTCTTTAGGCTGTTTCTATTCTAGTATATCTCTCTCTATTACTCTTCTTATTTTAATTTAATCTCTTCTACTAGCCTATAGCCTCTTTCTCTATTTCTTTAGTGTATTCTAAATCTTATCTTAATTACTTTTAATATTAGTAGCTAATAATCTCTTAGGCTTAGATCTATATCTTTCTTAAGTTTAATCTTTACTTTTCTATAGCGCCTACCTATCTAGCGCTTAACTCTCTATAATATTAGCTTTTCTTTTAATAGATATTCTATTATCTCTAGTATATTACTAGTATATTTATAGAGATATTCTAAAAGGTTTATACGTGCTATACTACTATTAGAATCTATGCGCTAGTTGCTCTACTTTTTTACTTAAGAGCTCTTTAGCGCTTAGTAACTAGGCTATTAAAATAATAATATTATAACTTTTCTTCTTACGCATAGTAATTACTACTCTTAACTCTGCCTTTACGCGCGTAGCCTTTTACTATTCTTTCTCTATCTTTTTTTTTTCTTCTACTCTACTTTACCTTAACTTTCTTTTTCTACTATAGCTTTACTTAAGCACTCTAAAGGCAAGTTAGCTACTACAGACACTATACTAGTTACTATATCTACCTCTTATACTTAGAAGCTTACTACTAAGCTAGCTATTATATCTAAGGCTAATAATAGCTCTACTACCTCTACTACTATACCTACTCTTAAGCCTACTATAGCTAAGTAAGCTACCGCTATTGCTACGTACGCGCTTACGCTTTCTAAGCTAACTTCTACTAATAAGATAACTATTAAGCCTAAGGCTATAAATAATTCTACTACTATTACTACTTAGCTTATAACTAAAAGTGCTAGTAATAATACTGCGCTATTATTCTAATCTTCGCGTGCGCCTAAACAGCTATTAGCTAAACCTACTCTACCTACTTTACCTAAGACTGCGCTCTTAATTAAAGCTAAGACTAGTGCTAGTGTTAGCTAAACTAATACTATTATAACTAACGTGCCTAATACTACTCTACTACTCTTCTTTATCTATAACGTTAACTTTACTAGCTTTTCTTAGCCTAACTTAGCTCTAATAAAAGCCTCTTAGACGCCTACGTCTTACCTTCTTAAGAAGTAGAAGAACTAGAGTAAGTCTTTACGCCTTTCTATCTTTACTCTAACTAAGACTATTAAAGAAGGTAGGCGTAGCATACGTATAGCAAAGTTATATAAGTATAAAACTTCTAACTCTAGCTACGATTAGTATATTACCTAGCGTAAGTCTTTTCTCTTCTCTAGAGTCTTTTAACTAAATATTATTCTAATATCTTCTATCTTATTAGTAACTAACTAGAGAGCCTATATTATTACTCTTAGCTTTACTATAAATATATAGAATTACTTACATGCCTTATAAAGCGTAGAATGCATACTTAGATCTTTTCTATCTATTCTAGCTACTAATTAGAAAAGCTATTAGTCTAATATATAGGTTAATGCTTATAGCAACTTCTACTTAGCTAATCTAGAGATAACTATTAGCGAATTCTTTTAGTTAGATAATAAGTCTGCGCGCTAGCTATTTAACTCTAATATAGAGGCGCTTATACTATCTTATTACTTTAGCGCTAAGTTAGTTAGTGTAATTAATCTTTTAGTTAAGAATTCTTCTATTAAGATTATTATCTATAGTTAGTATACGTTATTAAATTATAGAAAGATGTTTAGCTAGTATATCTAGGTCTATATTAATAGCTAGCTAATAAAGAGTAGAGTTTACACTAATTACTTAAAGTATAGTAATTATTAGGTCTACTCTTTTTATAGTAAGTTGCTAACTATTCTTTAGACACTTACTTTCTTGTTTCTAGTATCTTTGCTAATATATTCTTCTAGAGACCTAAGTAGTAAGGCGTAGCCTTAAGTCTACTATAGCTACTAAGTCTATAGTTGCCTCTAATATAATTACTAGTTTCTCTAAGAGCGTTTTTACTTATCTTAAGGCTAGTAAGAAGCTAACTACTATATCTAAAGAGAGTAATAAGGCCTTATTTGCCTAGGCTAGCGATAGTATAGCTACTTAGTATAGATACTATTTAAGTAATGTTAACACTAGTTATAACTTAGCTTTCTAACTAAGTCTAAAGAATCTTAGCTATAATTTGCCTAAGAAGGCTTCTAATACTAAGGCTGCTTCTGCTTTTACTAGCGTAACTTATATTTAGTTATTATTACTACGCTTAAAGATTTTTAGTAAGAGTAATAATAAGTCTAGATTAACTATTACTAAGCGTTAGAGCTAACCTGCGAAGTCTAATCTATCTACTAGCTAGCCTACTCTAGACGCTGCGCTTTCTATTAGGCCTAATAGCTATTTAGCTACTAGTGTTCTTAAGCCTGTTACGCTAACTAGAAAACCTTATTATTGCGCTCTCTATACTGTTTCTTCTTCTATCTAGATTCTAGGTAGTAGTTATAGTTAACCTTATAAGTAGCCTAAGCCTAAGAAGGCTATTACTAATAAGGTAGATACTATTAGTAATAATATTATTAAGTTTAAGGCTTCTACTATTGCTACTTCTATTACTACTTCTACTAGAACTACTAAGCCTATTTCTTCTTTAACTTCTACTAATTCTATAACTTCTAGCTCTACTAGCTCTTCTATGCGTAGATAGTTCTCTAGTCTCTTTTCTCTCTAATTAACTCTTAGGTCTATCTATTCTACTCTATAGTTATAGCAAATAAAATTATAATATACTTCTAAGTCTTCTCTTATTACCTTATATTCTTACGTCTATAATATTATAATAGCTAAACTTGTATTACTTCTCTTCTATACTTAAAAGAAAGAAGGTTTTTTCTTCTTTAGCCTTAGGTTCTAAATGTTATTTAGATATAATCTTTCTATAATAATATCTATAGGTTTCTAGTAGTTATTATAATAATACTAGATTCTAAGCTGTAATTAAGAAGTACTAATAGTAATAGCCTTAGCCGCTTTTATAATTATATAGAAGATCTTCTAATATCTTTCTAAATTAAAATAATTCTTCTATAAAGTTAAGATCTATTTCTAAGGTTTTTAAAGCTGTTCTCTAGCCTATCTAAGAGCTTTTTCTTATTAGTAGATACTAATCTAAGCGCCTACTTAAGATATCTAGTTAGAGTTTTACTCTAGCTTTAGCTAAGCAGCCTTTAGTTAAATTTCTAACTACTCTAAATATATTGCATTCTATATTATAGTATTATAATATTCTTTTTATATTACTAATACATTCTAAGAGTATTATTATATGCTAGCTAGCTTTAAAATTCTAGTGTTGTAATCTAGTATTATGTAGTAGTTCTTGTAAGAAAAGTAGGTCTATTACTATAGACTTAATAGCTCTTTAGGTAGTAAATATATTAAGTAAATTCTTTTATAATATCTCTATTACTACTTTCTACTCTTTCTACACTTTAACTACCTTATACTCTTCTACGCGCTTTTTTATCTCTTCTTACTCTTTACTTTACTACTACTACTATTATTCTACGCGTATTCTTACTATAGCTTTTAGCTCTATTAATACTACGCCTAAAGATAAAACTATTAAGTAGCCTCTTATTAAGAGCGCGTCTATTATCTTCTCTAACTTTAATAATACCTACTCTGCTGCTTTATAAGCTCTTCTATACGCTACGTCTAAGTAAGCGTCTACTATTACTACGCCTAAGACTACTACTACTAAGCTAACTTCTACTAATAAGATAACTACTAAGCCTAATACTAAGAACTATTTAGCTACTATTACTACTTAGCTTATACCTATAAGTGCTAATAAGTTTAATAAGCTAGATACGTAGCCTTTTAATAACTTTAACTTCTCTATATTAGATAATAAGAGATCTCTTCTTAGCCTTTAAGAGTAGATTAATATTAAGACGTTTTTAGGTATTACGTAAATAGATTTTAACTTTAATAACGCGCTAAGCGCCTCTTAGGCGCTTTAGAGTGTTATAGGTAAGAACACTTTACGCTCTACTATACTACCTAACTACTATAAAACTCTATCTAATATTAAGAAATTTAGCCTCTCTATTAAGAGCTCTAGCTCTTCTAAGTCTAAAGTTCTTTCTAAGTTACCTGCAAAAAAGCGTCTAGTGCCTAGAGCTCTTAGTAATTAGGTAGTAGAGTTGCACAAGCTACTAAAGCGTATTTCTACCTCTAATACTATTATTAGCTAGAGTAAGTCTACTATCTTTCTTTCTTACTTTCTAAAAGATATTCTACTAATATTATATTTTTTTATAGTAATGTACATGTTACGCGCTAACTTTACTATTAACTAGATTAAAGACCTCTATAGATATATTATTAATCTTAACACTTTAGAGACTCTAGCTAGACTAGTTCTTATAGCAGCCTACTTTCTAACTTAGAGTAAAAAACCTTAGATTAAGCGCAAAATTAATTTAGTGCCTCTAGATATATTTAAGAACTATTTATTCTTCTATAAGTTCTTCTCTCTTAGTATAAACTATAAGTAAATTGTCTTTAAGCCTCTTGTTACTACACTTATATACTATTATCTTATTAGCGTAATTAAGTATAAGTTAGCTTTAGGCAAGAATAAAGAGCTTAGTAGATATAATAAAATATGTAGCTGTTACAAACGTAGTTTAAAGCTTCTATTTAAGTTATATTACTTAGTTATATTAAATAGCTTTCTAATACTATAGAGAACTTACACTAATTACTACGCAAAGAGCGTAGAACTTTAGTACTCTTTTACTTATAAGTTTCTAACTACCTCTTAGATATCTACTTTCTTAGTATTAGTATAATAGCTAACTTATTCTTAGGTTAGCTTAACTTCTCTAGTAAGAAGGTTATGTTTACTAAGCTAGTAGATCTTAATAAGCCTTCTATAGTATCTCGCCTTCTCTATTAATTATTCTAGTCTTTTTTCTCTCTTAATAGCTCTAATAGCCTAAGCGCACTTTAGTTATATAAAAAGAGTTCTATAGTTTAGGCTTTATATACTTCTAAGAAGCTAGTTAGTAATAGTAATTATAACTCTACTAAGAAGTTTTAGAACTTAGATATTAGTGTTATAGACTAGCCTTAAAGTGTAGCTATAATAAGCGTTAGTAAAGATATTATATTTCTTAGAAAAAGAGCTTATAGTAAGCCTTACTCTATATACTAAGCTAAGGCTTAGACAAAGCCTAAGCCTATTATATACTCTCTATAGTACCTATAAAATTCTACATAATTTTCTATTATAAGCTAAAAAATGCTCTATATAGAACTAATACTTAAGAATAAAGCTAAGTATTCTTAACTATAATAGTAGAGGTAAGGTACTACGTAACTTTTATAGCTTAAAAGTAGTAATAATAGAATATAAAAAATAGCCTCTATAATAGATTTTCTGCGCGTATACTCTAAGAGTAGAATAAGTGCGTAATAACGCTACTATAGCTAGTACTAGAAAACTCTATAACCTATAGCGCGCGCGCTGTAGTAGTTATACGTATAGATTATAGTAGTAGAGCGTATAGCTAGCGCGCCTATATTACTAAGATACTATTAGCTAAGTAGGCTTATATAGAAATCTTTCTAGGCTATATATAATAATACGCTGCTATATACATATTACTATAACGTACCTGCACAACCTCTACTACGCTACTCTACCTATATCTTTACTACTCTAATTACACTCTATATTAGCGCTGCACTATTGCTATAGCATATCTAACAGCACTTAATAGTAGCTATAGCTTAGCCTTAGATAGGCAGCCTTCTAGGCGCCTTCTAGGTAATCTTCTTAGCAACTCTATACTAGGCTATAGAGCTAATAGTAGAATTGTGCGCAAGAGATAGGCTATTAATAGATTTAAAGTAGATAGTAATAGTAATAAGAAGAATCTTATTCTAGTAGAGATAGACTTTAATATGCTGTATCTCTCTTATATTAAGTTTACTAAGAATTATAGAACTATTTAGCGCTGCCTACATAGTAGAGGTAAGTTTTAGGTCTAGAAGTTTACTATTATAGTACTACTAATACACTATTTAGAGATTACTTATTAAACCTACTTACGTAAGAAGCTATACTATAAGCGTATTAATAACCTTCTTACTACTAATAAAGAGCTTTAAGTTCTTTTCTATTACTAGTTTAAACTAGTATATTATAGTGTTAATAATAATAACTCTTATATTATAATAGCTAGTATAATTAGCGCTAGCGTAGAGCTAAGAAGAGGCTAGAGGGCTATCTTTACGTCTGCCTTTAACTACTTAGCTAGAGCGTTCTTTAAGCTTCTTAAGATAGTTTAGACCTAGAGTCTTATTATAACTCTAGTACCTCTTTACGCTACTAAGCGTTATAATAACTAAAGTAGTAGTAGTATAGAAGTCTAGCTAGCTCTATTAATACCTTCTTGTAGTTATAGTAGTAACGCTGTAGCCTTAGTTAACACTATTACACGTAATATAAGTAAGATAATAGCGCAAATATTAGTAGTTTAGTAGGCCTAGAGTAATACTATTACTAACCTCTCTAATATTATAGTAAGTGCTATTATAGTAAACTTCTAGCTTTACTTGCTAACTTAAACTTTACTAGACTACTAGCACTACTAGCTAGCAGCGCCTTCTAGAGGCTACCTCTCTATTCTTGTCTAGGTTCTATAGCTATTACTGTTTATACTTTCTACGTTACTACTTCTACTTACGTACTCTGCTGCGCTATAACTATTTCTAAGACTACTATAGTAGTAGTAGTTCTAGTAGGCACTATAGCTTACGCTAAAGTTACTATAAACGTTACTATAGCTATTCTAGTTCTTCTATACGCTACCTCTATAACAGCGTACGCAGTAGCTATTATAGTTACTCTAGGTCTAGGTCTTATTTACTGTCTTCTTTAGAGAGGCGCTGCTAACGTAACTAGCTAGGCCTATTATAGCAGCATTAGAAGACTTAGTTAGAGCTAGATTTTTAGTAGGTAGAGCTATAAGATTTTTACTTATAGAATATAGCGCAGTCTTAGATTATAACTCTAGAATTTAGTCTAGTGCTATTTTATTCTTATGCTAGTTTCTAGTGTAAACCTTAGTTTACCTCTTTATTCTCTATTATAGATAAAGTCTAGCGCTCTTATAGTGCTAGTAATAAAGAAAGCTTTTCTCTTTAAACTTGCGTTACGCTATTATAATATTATATATTTCTATACTTTACTTTAAACTATACTAGCGCTGCTATGTCTAGAAAATTCTCTAGAGAGTGCTATAATAGGTTAGCGTAGCTAACCTATTTTACTAGTACTTAATATTTACTATAACTCTGCGCGCTCTTAGCTTATAGAATTTTCTCTACTCTAAATTTCTACAGCGCTAGATTAGTCTCTTCTAATTCTAAGGTAGGCTCTAGCTAGAAATTAGCCTATACCTAGCTAGAGAGTAGATCTTTAGCAGCCTTTTCTACTAAATCTATATAGATAGTTTTATAAAAGTTACTAGAAAAGTCTAATATAACTATAAGTAGTATAGGTATAGTAACTACTATATACTTAACCTATAGCTAGTTAAGTTTACTACTTAGCCTATTTGTCTTAATATTACGTATTAAGAACTAAACCTTATTACTAGGTTAGAAACGTTCTATAGAATATTAGCTATAATTAGTTACTTTCTACTAGCGCTGCTACTAAAACGTAATAGCTATCTACACTAACTTAGCTCTACTACGTAGGTATTCTAGAAACTTTATAGCTAAGCTACTTAGAAAAGTATCTACCTTACTAGAAATTAGTGTCTTCTATAATAGGTCTACTATATAGCTATTTAGAAGTAGGTTTAGGCTTATACCTATAACTAAGAAGTCTCTATTATTTAGCGCTAATTAATATATAGAGAAATAAGTAGGCTAGTTAGTCTACTTAAAGTTTACTATTATGTAAAGTACTATCTAAACTTTCTAGTTTACGTGCTCTATTCTACTATTAGTCTAGAGGTAATACATAGTAGATAGAAGCTAGTTAATACTTATAAGCTAGCAGAGAGTCTTCTAAAAGCTACCTAACTAGTTAGAACTCTAGTCTATAATAATAGTAGTTAGAAAACTATAGAAATACTACTAGGTATTGCAAAAAACGCGCGCGTAATGCTCTGCAGCTATTAACGTTATAGCTTCTAACTATATATACTTTAATAGTTAGTCTATTATTACTAATAGGTACTATAGTAAGTTAGAAGACTTCTAAGAGAGCTTAGTTATAAAATCTATAGAGATCTGCGTCTAATATTACGTAGTAACTAGTATTAGCTATAGAAGACTCTAACGTTTCTTTCTTAAAACGTATACGCTATAGTAGTAGTAGTTATAGACATATTACGCTACGTTAGCTAATATACTATTCTAATAATAGTTGTAGCGTAGTAGCTAGAATATAGTATTCTTTCTAAGGTGCCTTACTAGACTCTCTTTATACGTACGCTAGATAACTATAGTAGTTAAAGGCTTCTATAATAGTAGCTATATAATACTACGCTAGAGAAGTATGCTATACGCACTTACTATATAGTTACTAATCTACTAGTTAGTATGCGCCTTAGCAAAGAACTTCTAAGACCTATCTAGCGCAGCCTATAGTCTAGGTACGTAACTATAGTTCTACGTAATAGCTTTATTCTATAACTATTATATATACGTATTTACAAAGAGAAAACGCTCTTTAGACTAATATATATTACTAGTATATTCTAATAATATAAGCGCTGTAATGTTAATAGAGTGTATAACTACTACCTTATTAGAGCTCTTCTAGAGCTAATTCTATAGGTATTAGCTTAGCGCGTTAGGCTGCGCGTAGAGGTACCTAGGCCTAAACTTAAAGCTATAGTAGAACTAAGATAGTAACTCTGCTTATCTACTTTAGCGCTTACTAAGTTTACGTAAGTCTATAAAGTACTCTAAGTTCTTATAGTCTATAAACACTATAAATAGATAAAAAATACTTTATAGCTTGCTACTCTAGGCCTTTAGACACTATACTACTATAAGAAGCTTCTTATTATAAATAGTGTAGTTCTACTACTCTACTATTAGAGTAGTAGAGTAGTACGCTATAAAGTAAAGAACGCTATTAATATACTATAATAGGCACTTACTAAAAGCTACTTCTAAGTAGTTATATTTAACTATAGTGTTCTAGAATAGGTTCTACTAGACTAATATTAGCTCTATAATAAAGCATACCTTAAGGCGCTTAAACGCTTTATACTTAGCAGAACTCTACTTAAATAAAATATTTTAACTAGTAAGGTAATACAAAAGTACTACTATCTTAGAGAATCTCTTAATAAAGTTCTAGTAAAAGTTTATAAACTCTAGAAAACTCTAAACGTCTATTATAGTGCGTAGAGGCTTCTAATTCTAGACTACTTTTAGTTTATTAGAGTCTAGATAGATTGCCTTTTCTATCTAAACTATATAGCTAAGGTAGCGTACCTTCTTTATTACAAATACGCTCTTTTCTATATCTAAATTTAGACTAGCAGCTTAAAGTAGTAAAAGCACTTAGCGTGTCTTTACTATATAATTAGTACGTAATCTACCTATAAATATTAGTATATTATCTAAATATATAGTTAAGTATTACTCTAGAGTCTTAGAGAGCGCACTATTAATATATTATTAAAAGGTAGTAAAAGCGCTAGTTAGCCTAAATAGGTAGATAAGCTACTTAAAGAGACTAAAATAGGTGTAGAACGCTATTAGGTACTTATTCTCTTTAGCTACGTAGAGCTTATAGAACGCAGCCTATATATTAACCTTTATAAACTACTACGCTTATAATATTATATATAGAGTTTTCTTAATTAGCAGAAGTAGATAGTAGTTAGACTAGGTAATCTTATTTAATAAGTAGTAATCTACGTAGAGGCGCTACCTGCCTAACGCCTTCTTAACTAGAAGTACTAGTGCGCTTATAGTAGAGAAGCTAGCACAAATCTAGCTCTTATCTATAAGCTCTATAAGCTACTACTATAGCTCTAATAGTTAATTACGTAATATAGAGTAAAGAGGGCTCTAAGAGAGCGCAGGCAAGCTTCTATTAGGCTACCTAGCTAACTTAATATAATAGTCTATAGCGCCTCTATAAGAGAGTAACTCTAAGGCCTTAGATTTATTAAAAAGGTTCTAAAAGTCTGCTAGCTTACTAGAGAGCTTTATTATAATAGGCTTTTTAAATAGCGTAGAGGTAAGTATAATAGAGTATAGCGCGTTAATAGTAAGAGTAAGTTTATAAAGGTTTATTACCTATAATACTTACGCTGCGTCTCTATTATCTTTTATATTCTATATAAACGTAGATACTATAGATACTACTATAGGCCTAAGCTCTAGAAGAAATAGGCGCGTAGTAGTTTTCTTTACAATTATGCCTTCTACTACTCTAACGCGAAGTTTACTCTAGAGTATATTAAGAATAATACTTTTGCAGCGTATTTATAGTTTTTCTAAAATAATATTATAGATAAGTTCTAGAATAATGTAGGCTACTAGCTATAACATCTAACTATCTAGATTATACGTTATAGCTATAAGTCTAGAAATATTAGTCTTTTCTAAGAACTCTATAGCCTAGTAAAGAGTCTAAGAAGAAATTATAATATAATTAGCCTATAGCTATAAGACTGCTACCTTACTAATAGCGCTATAGTACTTATACTCTAAGTCTACTAGAGCCTACACTGCTTTAACGCTATCTAGTAGTAGTAGAATAAGAAATAGACTCTTATCTATAGACTACTAGATCTTGCAGACGTTATTAGTAAGAAGGTTATCTATAGACTTCTTTACTAAGTTAGCGCTTACTTACCTCTAGTCTAGACTTAGACTAGAGGCTACTAGTTTTCTAAAATACTATGTCTCTCTCTTATTATAGTATATCTAAACTCTACTACCTATAGTATAGCTACGTTAGTGCAGCTTTAGTAAAGATATCTCTACTTACTATAGTAGGTGTAGGCTTCTAAAGCGCGCCTAGTGTTAAAAACGTTCTAGAAGATCTAGTTAGTGTAAGCGCTACCTGCGCTACGCTCTAAAGAGGTACTAGAAGTCTTTATAGCGCCTATATTTACTATCTAGATATTACTATTATAGTTATAAGCTAGAGGCGCTAAGAGCGTAAAGTTATAATATAAACTCTCTACCTTAGTAGTCTTAATGTCTACTATAATAGCTTTATACTTTTAGATAGCGCTATTAAAATCTAAACGCTAAACGCCTTAGTTAAGAGTAACTATCTATATACGCTTATTAAGCGCTTAGCGTAGCCTAGCAAGCTTCTAGTTACTACTCTAGCTAAGCCTACCTACCTGCGTAAGAAGCTAGCTAAAGTAAATAAAAAAGTTAGTAAAGCTTTACTTTTTACCTTATTGCAAGTAATCTAACTATACCTAGGCGTACTTCTAGAAGTGCTAGTTACTATAATAGAACTTAAGATACTCTAGAAAGGCAATAAAGTTCTAATAGTTCTATTTACTAAGCTTATAGAATAGAGTAACTTTGCGCTATACTATAATTAAAAGAGACTACTAAATATAAATAAACTAGGTCTTTGCGTCTCTAATAAACTTCTAGTCTATATCTAATCTATATTCTATTATAATATACTATAAATAAAAGTATATTCTATTACTAGTAAATAGCTCTTCTAGAGGTAAGGCCTTATAGTAGAAGGTAGAAGCTACTATAGTAGTAGAAGAACTTAGAGGTAGTAGCACTGCAGCTACTAAGAAGAATAGCGTAGATACTAATAAGATTATAGTTATAGTAATAGGCAGCAATGTTATAGAGCTAGACGTAGAGTGTATTAAGGTAATAAGGTTACGTAGATTCTTGTTCTAGAAGTGCAACGTCGCTATTATAATATAGTTCTAGGCCTATACCTTATAGATAGCTGCTATCTACTTAGAGAGCTAATAGAGTAACGCAAGAAGAGAGACCTCTAGAGACTCTTAGATATTCTATACACTAGGTTCTACTATTATAATACTTAGGTATAGCGTGTAAGAAAAAGAAATATAAATATTATAGACTAGTTTTAAAGTATAGCTACAACAAGCGTTAGTAAAGATATTATATTTCTTAGAAAGAGAGCTTATAGTAAGCCTTGCTTTATATACTAAGCTAAGGCTTAGGCAAAGCCTAAGCCTATTATAATTAGTAACTATAGTAAGAGTATCTCTAAGAAGAATTATAAGCTAAGACTTACTTAGCTAGAGAAGGCTATAGCTACTCTAAAGAGTTTTTTAGCTCTACTATCTTCTAAGCGTAAGCGCGTTTCTTCTAAGAGTACTATAAAGTCTACCTCTACTAAGAAGATAAAGAAACTAGTACTACTACCTACTTCTATATATACTCTTTGCACTTATAAGCCTACTACGCCTTCTACTAAGGCTATAGATATTAATAATAATAAGAGTAATAAATTTCTTACTCTATCTAAGTCTAAAGGCTTATTAGTCTAGAAGACCTCTAGTAAGAAGAAGAAGAAGAGTAAGAAGTAGGTATATTACTTAGTTATAGGCTAAAATAGTAGTAGCTATTCTCTATATATATTTATAGACATTTTTTAGAGCTTAGTTATAGTGTTTAATATATATATATCTAAAACTACTTAAAACTATACCTATAATATATATGCCTAATACTTATTCTAGTTAAAATCTAGCTTCTTTATTAGAATAACTACTAATAATTACTAAGGTCTAGATAATACCTATTTTATATCTTGTTTCTCTTCTATATTAACTAATAGATTATCTAGTTAAGCTCTTAGCCTTAGGCTTCTTTAAACTTTAGTTAACTCTAGAGTATCTAAGATGTCTTAGCTATACGTAGACTATTTAGGCGTCTTATTATTATTATTACTACTTACTTCTTAATCTATATTATTAGTTTTATTAGTAGAGAATACAGTTACAGCGTAGTCTAGCCTATTAATCTTAGTAAGATCTACTACTATACGCTAGTAAAAGGCCTTTAGGTAGTTTCTTAGCGTATAACTTTAGAAAGAAGTACTATTAAGCTCTTCTAACTAATACTAACCTTTCTTATTAACGCTGCTAATACGAAATAGCTTCTTCTACTTAGGTAGAAACTTAGTAAGCGTAGATTAGTTATTTTTATAGAAAGAGTCTCTTAATAGAATAAGATTATCTAGAGAAAGCTTACTTAGCTAAAGAACTCTTAACTAGTTAAAATAGTTTTTATTCTTATGCCTAAAACGCATAGTGTAGTTAATAGACTCTTTAAATTATTTATCTCTATAGTTAAACTAGTAGGCTTATATTATAAGAAGAGTAGGTATATTCTAAATATTATTCTATAGAAGCGTCTGCTAAGTTAGAATAGATAGCTTAATAGGTAAGATATGCTGCTAGCCTAAGACTAAGTACGCTAGTATCTTGTTTATAGATTACTTAATAGTAGTATAGTTAGCCTATAGAACGTTAGGTAAGTTATCTACCTAGTTACTAGAAAGCTTCTTTAGAGTAGCTATAATAGACGCGTACTCTTACTTAATAAGTTCTTGCTTCTAAGAGTAGTAGGCACTTAAAATAACTCTATTAATTCTCTATTACTTCTAAAGTTTCTTAATAAGGCTCTTATTCTTAGAGCCTCTATTAGCTAATATCTTAAGTAGAATACTCTATTAATAAAAGATATTATATAGTAGAAACTTCTAAACGCTCTTTAAGTTATTCTTAGCTAAAGCTTTAGCTTCTACCTATTACGAAAGGTAGTCTTAGATAATAATAAGAAACTTCTTACTATTACAGCTAGGCAGTATATAAACAACATTAATAGTAATCTATATAAATAGTATTATTAGTAGCTCTATAGGCTAAAGCTCTTCTTAAACTATTACTAATATATATAATTAGTACTTAGAGCAGAACTATATATAGCGTTTAACTTAATTATACTATTCTTTCTAATAGTAGCGCGCCTACACCTTGCGCTAGGTACCTTTCTTGCCTTAGTAGCTAGACCTATTATAGAGAGATTTAATAATCTTATACTACTTATTTATTAAGTTAACTACTCTTTATAGAGGCTAGCTTTCTAAAGAGATTATAAAGAGATATTATTCTCTAATAGTTATTTAGAGCGTCTTCTTCTTAAACTTATAAAACTTAGTAGTAGATATATACTTAGGCCTTCTGTAGAATAGAAGCTAGCCTATAATTACTTATAACTTATTACTATAGCTGTCTGCTAGCAGTTAATTATTAAAAGAAAGATCTATCTAGTATATTCTATACGCGTGCGCTAGAGCTTTGCTAAAGATAAGCTAAACTATATTTAGGTGTATATTAATAAAGTCTTCTATATCTTCTTTAGGTTTATTAGATAGCTTCTAGCTATCTAGCTTAGGTATTCTTAAAAGAGTATTAGCTACAATATTCTTCTTACTAGCTATATAGACAATATTAAACTTCTATATATTAAGAAGTGTAAGCTACTAAGTAATTAGAGCTCTAGAGAGATTTATTATACTTTGTTAAAGTTATGTAATAAGCGTCTTTGCGTCTATTTTAACTTAGAAGTTTACTCTATAGATATAGAACTAAAACTTCTTTAGAGTAAGTAGAAGAGCCTTATATTTATACTTACTTAAATTCTAATTTCTCTCTATAGTAGACTAAACTCTACTCTTAAAGCGTACTAAGTAATAATAGCTATTTAGGTTAAGCTATATAATAACTGCACTCTAACTCTTCTTACTACTATTAACTATAAGAATAATCTTTTAGATAGACTTAGTATAATTAATAGAAACTAGCGCTAGAGTAGTTATTAGAGTTGCCTTAAGATATTCTATTGTCTACTTCTACTCTAGGCTCTATTTAAATAGTGTATTCTTATAGAGAAGCTTAAATAAAGAGACTATAATAATAGCAAAACCTAGTACCTATACTCTATAGTAAATATAGATTCTAAGAAATATTTAGACTTTCTTAGCGTTGTAATAATCTAGCTAATACGTAATCTTATTAACCTTCTTCTTATTAGAGTAGTAGCTATACTTATTAATTTAATAGCTAATAATAATTATAGAAGAGTAGTAGAAGTTAGACTTATAGCCTAATATTATTGCGCCTGCGCGCTTAATGTCTATAAGCACTTTATTAATATTTAAAAGGTGTTTAGCGATAAACTACTTTATACCTAGTTCTACCTTATAGTTACTATAGTGCTTCTTTAGCCTCTTAATATATACGTTATTAAGGTATAGTATATACCTATTAGAGATATAGTCTCTATAAATCTTTATTATAATACGTATAAACTCTACTAGAGAGTTTATTATACCTATTAGAAGTATATACTATTATATAAGTTCTAATAGCGTTAAAAAGGCTGTTATATCTCTTAAGTTCTTATGTAGTTCTACTTAGTTATACTCTAAGAAGAAGTCTAATAGGCTTATAATAACGTATTCTATAAATTTCTCTAAAAACTTATTAGAATTAGGTAGTAGGTTAGCGTCGCGAATTATAACTCTATTAAGTTTTTAAGCGTTATTAATTAGGCAATACCTTTTGTCTTTCTTAGTAACTAAGAACTATAGGTTATAATACTAGCTCTTATATAACTCTAAGGTGCCTCTATTAATATAGTTCTAAATTATATTAATTATAACCTACTAAAGCTTTCTTAGAACAGAGAACTAGTTAGCTCTCTAGGCTTAATATAGTACTATATTAATAATAACTAGAGAGATAACGTCTTTGCTAACTCTTCTAGATTTTCTAAAGTTCTAGGCTAGTGCTGCTTCTTATTAGTAGAGAACCTCTAAGAGCATGTCTTTCTCTACTAGTAATAACTCTAATAAGATTTTTATTTCTAAAATGCGTTTAGGTATTATTTAAGTGCCTTAGAGAAATGTAGCGTATTATAGCTTAAAATACTTAGTAAATAGAGCTAATTAGCTATTAGTATTAGGTATTTACTTTACTACTACTTTCTTCTTCTAGTCTAACTACCTCTTAATAGGTTGCGTTAGTTAGCTAGAGTTGTTAATAGGTTTAATCTTAACGCTTTTACGCTTATAAGCTCTATTAATCTAAGCGTTATTTAGCTAACTTACTATATACTTAGTAGGTAGGCGCGCAGGTTTACGCAACACTATAACTATATTAACCTTTAGTATAAGGCCTTTATCTACTTTAGCTAGGTTCTTTACTTAGAAGAACGCCTTACTTTGTTTTATAGTGTCTTTATTACTAATACTCTCTATAATATTACTTAGAAGTTAGGCTAATAGCTCTTTAACGTCTTCTATCTTAAAAATATATAGGCCTTTATTATCTCTTATTAGTAGGCTTCTATTAGACCTAAGGCCTATTAACTTACTATTTAATCTTAATAAGTACACTATTAGATCTTTTCTAAGGGCTTTGCGCTTCTTCTATAGAACCTATTTACTAATAGGTTATATAGATATCTAACTACTATTTAGTCTACTATCTCTAACTTTCTTTATTATTATATGTTAAAGTTAGAAAGTAGTTGTAATTACTTAATTGCAGATACGTAATTGCTTAGCTCTTAGGTATATAGCTAGAGATTTTATTCTAACTTTCTTTTGTAGTAGATTAATTATAATATACTTAATTATCTCTAATTATTAATTATCTCTAGCTCTAATAGTTATAAGCCTAGCTACTTAATTATAGAACTAATTTCTACTGCGTATTAAAGCTTACTAGAAGATAGATTAGTTAATCTTATTTCTACTCTACTCTCTCTAAACGTTCTACAATTAGAACTCTTTCTACGTAATTACTTACTTGCTGTCTACCTCTCTATATCTCTGCATTAATTCTACGCTCTAACTCTATAGATATAAGCAATTACAATATAGCTATTATAGCTATAGGTATACTTCTTAAGAAGTAATCTAACTAGAATACCTAGTTTGCGCTTCTTAAGTAACACTATAATAAGAAGAGTATCTAGAAAGAGATTAATTCTAATCTTCTAGATATTAAACACATAGATACTTAGAAACCTAAGTTTTCTAACCTTCTAGTTCTAGAGCCTACAGCTCTAGCTTCTCTCTCTGCAGAGCTAACTAAGAATTAAAAGAATAAGTATAATAAAGCTACCTATAAGTATAATGCTTTCTTGCAAGATTATAATTATAAGACTAAGAATAGTACTACACTTATAGCCTGCTAGAACTATAAGTCTAAGTAGTAGTTAAGAAAGAGCAAGAAGATTAATAATGTTAAGACCTAGATTATGCGCACTATTACGCCTAATTATCTATTACTTATAACTATAAGTAATAATAAAAGAATAGTCTAGTCTTTTATAAAGACTCTTAAAACTATACTTACTTCTATAGATTAGACTACGTAATATATAGTTTACGCGAAGTATTACACTTATCTTAAGAAGACCTAGAAAGAAACTACTAAGAAGTAGTTTAATAACTAGTTAATACTCTACTAGAAGGTAAAGATTTTTAATCTCTTAGAGGTTAAAGAACTTCTTATAATTACTAACTTTCTTACTATAGTTAAGAAGTTTAACTCTAAGTAGGCTTACTAGTAGTAATATAATTAATTATTTGCTATAGCTCTTAGAAAGAATATATTAAGCCTTAATAATCTTAGTAAGGTGTTTAGCGTTATTTTCTAAGAGATATTAATTACTACTAGAAAGAGAAAAGCTAACATAATCTTTAACGCTATTACAGGTTAACTCTCTACTTCTACTAAGTTAGGCAAGAAGTAGTTAAGCTTACTACCTAAGCCTTACTTCTATAAACCTAACGTAAAGTATAAGTAGAAGCCTATCTTGTATTACTAATTATAGACTATAATTACTAAATCTAGGCTACTAGGCGTTCTACTAATAGAACTCTTAGCTTAAGATAAGTAAAAGATCTAGAAGCGCTATTGTAAAGAGAAGTAAAGTAGCCTGCGCAAGAAGGTTAAGTAATCTAGCTAGAAGATAAGCGCTCTAGCTTCTAAGTATCTAGGTAATATAGTCTTAATAATTATTTGCTCTAAGAAGCTAATTACTAAGTTTAGGCCTTCTATCTTTAGTACAGGCTTTAAGCCTTATACGCTCTTAGCTAGTATAATTCTTAATAGTAGAGCTATAGTCTACTTAGTTAATAACAAAGCTTTAATTAAGTCTAATTTCTTTATTAAAACTAATAGAGAAACAGTTAAGGTAGGTAGCTAGATTCTTCTAGTAATTAGTATTAGTAATTGCGTACTTTGTCTTATTCTTAGCACCTCTAAAGAATCTAAAAAGGCTAATCTTACGCTTATAGACGTTAAGATTATCTCTAGTTTCTATACTAATATTATTTTAGAGGAGCTTCTTAGAAATAGTAGTATATAGTATATAGGCTATAATCGCATAATTAGAATAGGCACGCTAGAGGTGTTTGTTATTCTTATAACTCTTAAGTGTAGATTTAATCTCTTATTTATTAAATATAACTCTTCTATCTATTCTTCTAATTCTATAGTTATAAATACTATTACCTACTTATAAGTTCTATAATTACGCACTAGCAACGCTAATCTTTAGCACTAAAGATCTAGCTACCTAGAAAAAAAAGCTCTTAAGGCTCTTATTAAAGCTGCCTAGAATGTAGAAATTATAGGTATATATTGTAGCGAATGCAATAATTACGCTATAGCCTATATATCTTAAAGAATCTTTTATTAGCCTTATAAACTATTACTACGTCTCTTCTTTAGAGTATTATAAAACCTATTTAACTTCTCTATAAGCTGTGCGCTTAACAAATAGGCTCTAATTATTAAGAAAGATTATTTAGGTAAGCTGTATAATTACAACCTAAAGAATAAGACGCTAGACTTTATAATAGAAGTTATTATAAGCTTTATAGCTATAGTTAAGCGCTACTATTAGTAGAAGATTATAGAAATCTATTAGAATAATAATACTACAACACTACCTTAGAGAGGGCACTTAAGATATAAGAAATAGGCTAAAGAGAAGAGAATTGTAATTATAACGCCTTTACTATATACCTATAAGCCTAATAGCTTAGCGGAGAGAGCTAGCTAAGAGCTTATTACTAAGTTAATTAAGATGCGCATAAGCGCTAATCTTCTAACTAGGCTCTAGCTAGTAATTATAAATATAGTAGCTTAACTCTATAGAATAAGTCTATTATAGCTTTATAGCTATTAATCTCTAGATTAGGTATTATATAAATAGTTTAGAAAGTATTTCTAATATTATTAGCTACCTAAGATTAGGCACTAGACTGCTAATCTTTACCTAGATTAGAGTAGAATCTATGCTTACAGCTATTAAGCGTATCTACTTAATAGTAATTACGCAGCTAGAAAGCACTATTAAGACTTTAAAGTTAAGCCTTACAGCTATATAGAATATCTTATTAGCTATTAAGCTTCTAATATATATTATATATAGGTACTAGTAATTAATTAGGTAATTATAACTTGCAACGTTACCTTTAATAAGTAGAAGTTCTATTAAAGTAAGTGTAAAGAGAAGCTAACTAGAGATTAAGTAATTAAGTAGGTTAAAATACTTAATAATAGCAAGCTTATTAATTCTATAGAGAAGTTTAATATTCTTTCTATTAATTAAATAGCAAGCATAGTAGAGCTATTAACTACTAAGCAAGATTTTAGAAGTAACGTAAGCTATAATTAAAGTAATGTAGTTAGCCTGCCTATTAAATATAATTAAGGCCTTATTAATTTAATAGAGATAGAGTATAAAGCTAGTGTTCTATTAGAAATTTCTAATAATTAACAGCTTTCTACTAGACTTACTACTCTAGAACCTACGCCTAAGTGTAAGATTTTAGAGATAGGCAATTAAAGTAATTATAGAGTTTCTAACAGTTAAAGAGTAGTGCACACGCCTAAGAGAGCTAACCTATTAGAGCCTAAGAGTAGAGAGCCTTCTATACATAGATTAGAAAATCTAACTCTATTTATTAAGCCTATTGTAATAGACTTTAGTTCTATAGAAATAGATAAGAGACTAGCTTAACTAGAGCAAGCGCTAAAGAAACTAAGAGGTAGGCTACCTAAATTAGTAGCCTTCTCTTAATAATTAACGTAGCTATAGAATTAGCTAATAGCTAAATTCTCTAAAACGCGCTGTAGTAGAAAAGTTATAGGCAAAGAGCCTAAGCGCTCTCTTTCTACGAATATCTATTAACTATTAAGACGCCTAAAAGGCAAGAGTAAACAGCCTACTTAGCCTAGCAATTAACTAGAAAGTAATAGCGCAGATAGCGTAAATGTAGTAATTACAGGCTTAGTTAATAAGTAAGCCTAGGTTAACTTTTATAAGACCTACCTCTCTAGTCTTTAAGAAGACTAGAATAATTAAGCTAGCTACAAGACTATAAACTCTATTATTATAGCTACTACGCTTAGCGAGCACAAGCTAAAGGCTACTTACTAATACTATAATAATCTTTAAGAGCTGCCTAGGTTATAGAAATAACTAATCTAGTACCTAATACGTACGCTTTTTAAAGATGCCTCTAAGAGAGAGATTAATTAGCTAAGTAAGAAGAGAACCTAGACAGAAATCTATAGGTTAAAAGCCTAAGATTAGCTACTTCTATTAAAATAGGTGTAGACTTATAAGTATAATTAGAATAGCTATCTTCTTAAATACAAAGCTTAAATTATAGTTTATAGTAATCTCTAGAAGAAGAACTTAATTAATATAACTTATACAGCAATACTTACTATAAAGTTCTTCTACGCTGTAATAGTAATTGCTGCCTAGAGTAATCTAGAGATTAAATAGTTTAATATTGTAGAAGCGTTTCTTAACGTAAAAATTATAGTAGAGAACCTAGTAATCTATAAGATGCTAGATAGCTTTAGAAAGCTAGAATTGTGCGTATAGCTTAACTACGCGCTCTATAGATTACAAGACTCTCTACTATTATAGTATAAGAAGTTCTTAGAAACGCTAAGAGCTATTAGTATAATAGCTTCTTAAGAAGAGCTCTATCTCTTCTTTAATTAAGAACGTAAGATTCTTATTCTCTTCTACGTTAATAACATTCTATTACTCTATTATAAGAATATAGAGTAATAAGTAATAGCTATATAGGCTTAGATCTCTAGTAAGTATAAGATCTAAGATTAGAGAGATATAGAGTAGTTTCTAAGTATTTGTATAATTAGAGACTAATATCTAAAGACAATTACACTTATTTATAATACGTATATAAATAAGATGCTTAAGAAGTTTAAGCTTAGAGATAGATTTTTCTCTCTAACGCCTCTGCTATTAGAGAAGCTAATTAAGAACACTAGAGAAGCAACTAAGCCTAAGATTAAAAAATACTAGAAAATAGTTAGCTCTATACTTTATATAGTAATTATACTCTAACTAGATGTAGCGTATACTACCTTAAAGCTCTTACACTTTCTTACAAACCTAAGTAATAAGTATAAAAAGGCTGTAGAGTAAGTAATTATATATCTCTACTATACTTACTTTAATGCAATCTAGTATAGTAACTATAATAAGCCTAATCTTATAATTGCTAGAAACGTATTCTTTACTAATAACCTAGAGACCTACTAATTATCTTATAGATATATTACTATATTATATAGAGGCGTAATCTTCTAGAAAGCTACAAGATAGAGTATAGTTACTACCTCTACTATAGAAGTAAAGCTACTTACTCTTAAGTATACTACTAAGAAAGCTATAGCGCTTAGGCGCTTTCTTAAGAAGCTAGCGCTTAATCTTAGAGAACTCTAGATAGTCTAGTGTAATAATTAGTAAATAATTAGGCTAGTTGTTAGAAAGAATAAGTGTATTAACACTTAGCTTAAGTATATTAATATCTAGAACATATAGCTACAGTAGAAATATGCTAAAAGATTATTTAAGGTTAAGTATTTAGAAACTACAATTATGTCTATAGATAGATTAACTAAATTACTTATCTAATAATAGTTTAAGAAGTTTAAATAGCTGCTTAACTTATAAGATTTATAATATTTAATTCTTAAGAAGTAGATAGAGTAGAAAGATCTTTATTTAGGCTACTACTACAAAGATTAATTATATCTAAGCTAGATCTTAGTTACTCTAACTAGCGCCTAGTTGTAGAGAAGCAATTACTAAAAATTAACGCAAGCATAAAGTAGACAAATTACTAAACTTTTCTACTAGACTAACCTATATAGCTACTAACTTACTAACTACTATAGCGCTAATTTCTCTAATTATAACTCTTATAGTTATTCTTATTAAAGGCTAGCTTACTATTCTAGCTATTCTTAAAGTTCTTAACCTAAGCTTATAGATAAGTAGTCTTAGTAGCTTAAGTCTATATACAAATCTTAAGCTATATCTAATTATACTTAGCACGCAGCAGCGCCTCTACGTGCTTAGCCTTAGCTAGCTAACGCTAAGTACAGTAATAGAATCTATTACTTACAATACTAGATATAGAGCTATTAGACCTATAACTACATAGCTAAGAATTGTAATACTAAGAATAATTATTACGTAGCTAAGACTAATAATTACGCTACTAAGACTAGTAGTTACGCTGCTAAGACTAATAATAACTATACTAATTCTACTACTAATTCTGCAGCAGCTAATTTCTAAATTAAAAAGCCTATAGCTAGAAAGTTAGTAGTAGTAGCTACTAGAATAAGCTCTAATAATAATAGCCTAAGTATTACAGTGTTAGATTAAAGGCTATAGGTAGATAACTCTAAGCAGAAATTGTAGGCAGAGGTATCTAACTACTACTTATATTAATCTCTCTTATTCTCTTACTTAGTATTATAGACTTACTATAAGCACTACGTTAATTAGAGTCTTAAGAAGTTGTAGGTAAAGTACTCTTTAAGCTCTTCTTGTCTAAGAACTTAGAAGTTCTACCTAATAATTTAGCTAGAGTCTTAGAATAACTCTTAGCTTCTTTCTTCTACTTCTTATAAGCGCAGAGATCTTAGTAAAGCTACTTACAATACTTAATAGCGTTCTTAGAGCCTTAGCGCTATTATTAAGTTAGTAAAAGATTAAAAAAACTAAAGAGAAGAGAATTATAAACTTACTTTAGAACTATAGTAATCTACTAAGCTTATAAAGTAATTATGTAGATCTTAATTAGTAGTATAGTAGTTATAAGAGTTACAGAATAAATAACACGCAATCTAATAGAGTTACTTAAAATAATTAGCCTTCTAAATATTATTAAGAAGCTACTAATAAATATAACGCTTATACTTAGAAACTTAAGAAGCGTTATAGTTAGGTAACACTCTAACTTACTTACGCTAACAACTAGTGTACGTTAGGTATAGATAATCTAGAAGAGTCTTAGGCGTAGAAGCCTTGCTCTAGAACTTCTTATAAAAGCAACTATAACTATAACTATTACTTAGAGACGCTTACTCCTCTTAATCTTAAGCGCTTTATTTCTTAACATAGTTAGATCGCTAAAGGCCTAAATTCTAAGTCTAGAAAGCATTATTAGTAATAAAGATGCTACTTTTAGAAATAGGCTTAATAGTCTCTTAGACATTCTAGTTATTAAGGTTATTAAACTAAGAGGCCTTACAATCTAAGCGGGCACGCTTAGCGTACAACTCTAATTACTTGCAATTCTTATAGAGATTATTATTACTAAAACTACTAGTTACCTTAAAGCTCTAATCTAGTTAATTATTAGAATTTATAAAGCTCTAAGACAGTTAAGTGTTAGAAGCCTAATTACTTTAGATAAAGCTGCTAGAGAATAGGCTGTTAGCTACTATTATTCTAGAAGAGAAAGGTAGAATTTAAGTAGCAGCGTCTTTAAGTTAAGCGTAGTAGAGAGATTAAGCGCTTAACTACAGAGCGTTATTACGCTAAGCGCTATTACGCTAAGTGCTAGCTTACGTATTATAATTACTACTACTAGAGGTATTATAATTAGAGCGCAGAACGCTATTATAGTAGAAGCTAGAGCGCTAGCGCTTATAGCTAGAGTTAGAGTTAGAAGTTAGGTTATTAGACTAAATTATAATAGTTAGCTACTAATTTAGATATAAAAGCAAGAACTTACTATAGTAATAGAGAGAGTAAAGAAGTAAGTAGAGTAGAGAAGTAAGCAGAGTAGTGTATTAAGTAAAGTAGAGGATTAAGCGCAGAGCTTAAGAGCGCTAAGGCTTAAGAGCTAAGAATCTTAAGTAGATAAGTTAATTAAATAGACAGCTTATTAGCTTATTAGCTTAAGCGTCTTAATAATATAGAAGTAGATAATTATAGTAGAGAAGAAAAAAATTAGAAGACTTATTATTATAAAGTCTCTAATTCTAGCCTAAGCGCGTATCTATATAGAAAGCTAGCGTAGCTTATTAAGCTATTAATTACGCTGTAAACCTTACCTAGAAGAGATTAGAAGCCTAGATCTTACTATTAGAATTATCTCTTACTAGTTAGATACCTAGATTTCTATAGCTATTAGCTATATTCCAAGCTATTATAAGGTAATTTCTAAACTAATAGAGTTAATTTCTAGGCTATTAGGCCTTGTTTAAATAAGTAAAAGCTTACTACTATTAGTGTTAAGTATAATTAAACGCTTAGTTAGGCTGCAACCTACTACTACGCTCTAGATTCTTAAGCCTAGACTCTGCTAGAGTATACTAATTATAGTAGATTTAATAGAATTAATTTTAGTAGAGTAGATTAATACTCTTACTACTCTAGAGAGTATGTTAAAGTTAGAGAGTAGTTATAATTACTTAATTATAGATACGTAATTACTTAGCTCTTAGGTATATAGCTAGAGATTTTATTCTAACTTTCTTTTGTAGTAGATTAATTATAATATACTTAATTATCTCTAATTATTAATTATCTCTAGCTCTAATATTATACCTACTACTTCTATATGCGCGTATACTACGCTGCTTACTAGCTCTTTAGTTGCGTGCTAGAGTATAGCGCTAGCTACTATACTTCTATACCTTTTTCTAACATAGGTTTAGTATAAAGACTAGAAGCTATAAGCTTATTACTTCTAGTATATATAAATCTTATATTAGCTTAGCTATCTACGCTAAAGATATAATAGTACGTTAATCTATTAGTTATATACTTAATACGCGCCTAAGCGTCTATTAGAAAAGAGTTACCTAGAATAATTAGATTAGTATAGAATTCTATAATAAAGAAGTTTGTTTAGACTTTAATTTACTTTATAATAATAGAGATACTTTAGATAATACCTATAAAGCTTACTATACTTCTATTTGCAGTAACTATCTAAGCAGCCTTTATACTACCTAGTAGTAATATAATTAGTAATATAGCTCTCTTAGCTACTTCTCTCTTAATAGTGTTTAGCTTAGTGCCTAAGTCTAAGAGGTAGAGAAAAGAGTTCTCTCTAATGTTAATAGAGACCTTTAGGTAGTTTTAACGCAAGTGCTTAATACCTATTAGTTAGTTATACACTTAATTATCTCTTAGGTAGTTATAATCTACGTTTTTAGAGTTATACTCTTAGCCTTAATTTATAATAATGTGCTGTTATATATAGCTAATCTTCTAGTTAGTCTAGTGTTCTACCTTTAGGCTGTAGTAGTTAACTACTTTACTAGCTTCTACTTCTACTAGTACGTAGTTAGAGAGAGTGCTAAAAGTAATTACATTAACTGCAGCGTCTAAGAGCTTATTAAACTTCTATTCTTCTTTCTCTTCTTATAGCTTCTCTTATCTAGCCTATTACCTTAATGTCTTAATAATATTAACTTTAAACTTATCTAGCTTCTTATTTATGTAGTTAGAGTTAAATAGCGTTTTGTAGACTTTAGGTATATTACTAAAAAGAGTACTAATCTAAAGAGAGATTAAAGTATCTAGAATACTATAGATTATAGCCTATATATTAGGCTTAAGCTTATTAACAATCTTACACTTTCTTAGTTACTTATTAGTTATCTTAGGCTTTAGTTCTAATTATTCTTATAGTGTTATAGATGCTTTGTTATCTAGTTATATAAGATTATCTTCTTTGCTAAATTAGATAACTCTCTTCTTATTTAGCGCCTAATAGCTTAAAAGGTATTCTATTCTATTCTTATAATCTTAGAGATAAGAGATATAATTATTACTAGGTCTTTATAGTATTATCTTTTTCTAAACCTTAGAAGAATTATAAGATACTACCTTCTTAGATTCTAAGAATACTCTAGAAATAGTTGTAGCTGTAATAGTGTTGTTACATTAATTTAGGTTTGCTAGACGTAGGTAGTAGTCTAATTTGTCTTTAGTAAAGATACTTAAAAGCTTCTAGAATTGTTCTACGTTATCTACTTAGAGGCTTCTAGTAGAGTTTAGTATAAGCTAAACTAAAATAGCGTTATTCTCTACACTAATTAGAGCCTTTAGGTTACTAAACTAGGCGTTAACTATAAGAGAGTTAATATTCTTCTTTAGAAATTATTACTTAATCTTAGCTAAAATACTCTTAGCCTATAGTCTCTAGCCTAGGTTACTAATATAGCTCTAGAGGTTCTCTAGCGTACTCTACTAAAGTATATTCTATTTATCTATATAAAGCTAGCTCTTGTCTATATACGCTTAAAGAGTTAGGTAGTTCTACTTATAATAGTTACTTTTATTATATACCTAATAATTTATAGTTACTCTAAGAGCTTGTTTATTTATAGTGCCTTAATTATATCTAGTTTCTAGATTCTAAAAGCCTTAGAAGTTGTTGTAGAAAGTCTAACTAGTGTTCTATTAGTAACTACTATATTACTACTACTACTAAGGTTAATACTAGTTATTTAGCTAGAATTACCTCTAGCCTTAGAGTAGGTACGCTTTTAGGTAGTTTGCGCATTTATTAGCTTAATAGTCTACTTTACTACGTATGTTAGAGTTGTTTATAAGTTTAGTTTTATAGTAGGTCTACTAGATCTTCTATAGTTCTATCTCTAGGCTAGTATAATTAATTTTTAGGTTAAGTATCTTATTAACTAAGTTATCTACTTCTATGTTAGTAGGTGCTTTTTCTAGAGAAGACTAGAAGGTATAGAGCCTAAGTAGCTTATCTTAGAGTAGAACGTTAAGCTTAGGTAGCTAGAAAGCCTGCGTATAGTTATCTTAGAGGGTTAGTGCTAGTTACTAAGGTTGCTAACAGGCTATTAGCTACGCTAGGTTAAATTTAACTTCTAGAATAATCTCTTTAACTACTTTAGAGAGGTTAAGTATATAAGCTTCTTTCTCTATCTCTAGATAGGTAGTAAGGTAGTTACTAATCTTAGTGTAGTTAAATGCCTTTAGGTTGTTAGTCTTTAAACTAAACTTGTTAAGTATCTTTATAGTATGCCTAAAGAGTAGTTTCTTAACTAGGTAGAAACCTTAGTAATCTTTATTAATAGTTAATACTTTAATACAGCGCTTGCTGCAAATCTAAAACTTTTATAGATACTTCTTAATATTTAGATTAGACCTTACTTAGCACTAGAGAAGCTAGTGCTTAAAGTACTTAGCCTAAGCTTTCTATTAGTCTTTATTATTAGTACAAAAGAGCTTTCTAAGAGCTTCTCTAAACTTCTTCTAGAATTTAGTAACTAGAGTGTTAGAATATTTATTTAAGGCTTAGATAATTACTCTCTACTTAGGTTTATAGTGCGCTAAAAGGTAATTAATCTTTATCTTATCTATAAACTTATAGTACTTTAATATATTCTTAAAACGCTTAAGAAACGTAGTAACATTAGTTCTATTAAATACTAGAACTGTCTCTAATAGATATAGAGAAAGCTAGGTAGAATAGACTAGAGAGTAATTGCCTAGCTGCTAGAGAGACTAAGCTATTATCTAAAGAAGCTTTACTATGTTATTATTCTAGAGTTATACTAGAGGTTATACCTAAGGCTGCTAGCTAGTAGTACCTAAGAACTCTAGAATGTCTAGCATCTTAATATTCTTCTAGAATAACGTAGGTATTGCTTTAGGTTTTATAGGCTTAGTTTAGAGAGGTAAAGATAGTTATTTAGTAAACTAGGCTTTTAAAAGGGCTTTAGTAACTAACTTAGATTATTTATTAACCTTAGCCTTATTAGATTAACTCTTACTTATTTATATAAGGTAGTATATAAGTATTATAAATAGTATAATAGCTAGTGTAAATGTTAAACGTATAAGTACTATTAATTAGATTTAACCTTTTACTTGCTAATAAAGTTAGGTGTTCTTTACTAGAAGAGCTATTACTACCTTTTTTATATACTATAATAGCTTTCTACTACTATCTTGTTATTTAGCCTCTTTCTTTCTAGCTATACTAGAATTAAGATCTACTACGTTAGCTCTTCTAACCTTTCTTAAGTCTTATTATTTATTCTTAGTAGAATAATATAGCTATATACTTTCTATTATATTATTTTCTATCTATGTAGCTATCTAAGAGGTAATTAGCCTAGTCTAAACTTCTTATCTAGCTCTTTGTGTTGCTTAGTGCAGCGCTACTACAGCTATATTATCTATTAGCCTAAGTAGTAGTTATTATTATCTAATTATTTGTATTATTAGAGGTCTCTTAGTGCGCCTACTTCTTAGGTGTCTATACTATTAGGTTTCTATAGCTTATAGTTTGCTTCTACGCGTCTCTTAGATATACTATTCTATATATTATCTTATTCTCTATTTTATATACTTACCTATTACTTATTCTATTATATTGCGCAATAATTATATCTCTTCTAAAGTCTAGTTAAACTGTTGTTCTAACAAGCCTTTAGTAGGTAAAATGCGCACTTAAAGGTAGCGCGCAGCCTTTCTAAGGCAAAAGACTAAATAGATTAAGTTTTAGTTAGTTACTATATATAGTAGAGAGATTAGAGGTATCTCTATTAGAATAGGTACTTAATATAGTTAATTATATTATGTGTATCTATATAGTTGTTGTTCTTGTCTAAATACTGTTTAGACCTAGCTTTCTCTAGCGCACTAACTCTTAAGCCTAATAGCTATTTAGACTATTATTATATTACTAGTTTTACTACTATAATAGTAAGCTTTCTATTATTATTATAGTTATTAAAAGTAACGTAAGGTTCTAGGCAGCTAGAGTTATAGTTATAATAATTCTAGATAGACTTCTTACTACCTCTTAAATTATAGTATAGTTGCTATATCTCTAATTAATTATCGCTAATCTATTCTACCTTATATTATAAATAACTATAATAGTTAGTGTATAGGTTGTTTATTCTATTCTATATCTATAAATTAAGAATCTAGGTAATAGTGTATTTAGTAATACTCTTATTATTAAGGTAGACTTTAGAAGAAGCGCAATTAGTAGTGTAGAGCTAACCTAGAAGTGCGTTATTCTTATATAGTTAGAGAAGCTAAGAGTAGAATATAGAGAAGAGGCCCTTAAGTTCTTCTAGAAGATCTAATTTATAAGCTATATTATTAATTACTTAGATAATCTAGTATAGTTCTATATTCTTATAATTAAGTAACTTTACTAGCTTCTTAGTCTTAATGTATTTAGCGTTAAGAAGTACCTAGTTACTAACAGCAAATTAGAGTATAAAGTAATAGTAAACGTCTATAAAGTTATATATCTTTTTCTATATCTATATAATTTTATTATAGAGGTATTAGCGTGTTGCATTAATACGCTAGATAAGACTATTAGCTACGCGCTACTATGTAGGTATAGTAGTAGAAAAAGCGTAAGAAGGCTTAAGCTCTAAATAGAGCTAGTAACCTTTAGTAGTCTAGAATAGAGAAACTCTAGTTGCAGCGCTAGTAGTAGAGTTAGACTTAAACTCTGCAAGAGGTAGAAGGTAAGCCTAATTATTCTATAGGTAGTTTACGTATAACTAAAGATACTACTTTAGATTAGTATTAGTATTCTTAGTTTATCTATTAGTTTCTAGATAATAAGATATAAAGAGCTTTAGATAGGTGTCTACCTAGTTATAGAGACGTCTCTAGAAGTATAAGATAAATTAATAACTATAGTTAGAGATAAGAGTCTTAGAGTAACTCTTCTCTCTCTATACGTATTCTAGAAACTTATTAACAACTATTAGAACCTCTATATTCTCTATAGCAATAAACTTCTTTTTCTTAGAGAGTCTATCTATAATAACTATAATATACCTATATATATAACTGCACTATAAGAATAGAGGTAGTAGAGTAATAAAGTTAATAGATATATTCTTCTAATACCTCTTAGAGATAGGTAGAGAATATAGAAGACTATATTTAGTGCCTTTACTAACTTTTAATCTTTAGTAGGTTATATAGTTATTTGTAAAGTAGGCAATTATGTTAGTTATACTTTGCTAGTAGTACTACTAACTTACTTACTAGTAGGTAGTTATCTAGCCTCTATAGCTATCTAGAAGAGAATTATAAATATCTTTAATAACGCGCGTATAGAGCTTCTTACTAAAGAGAATAAGAAGTTAATTATTGCGTAGAAAGAGCTTATCTTTCTTACTAGACTTAAGGTTACTAAGCTCTAGTTATACGCTCTCTATAATAAGATAATATAGAATATAGTAATTACTATAATCTAAAGACTTCTATATAGTAGTTAGACGCTTATCTAATAGGTAGAGAAAGTTAATAACCTCTTACGTTATTATTGTGTTAGCTTCTTCTACGTTATTATAGAGATTAGGTTATTTAGAGAGAGAGAGATAGGCAATATTAAGTATAGTAATCTCTAGCTAGAAACCTTTGCTTATCTTATATATTATTATAAGAATAGAGAGTAGATTATAGTCTATCTTAGTAAGATAGAGGCTAGTAAGAGTAATTACAGCGTAACTTTCTCTATTCTACTAATAGTTATTTAAGACAACTTAGTGTTAGTGCTAGACTCTATTATCTATAATATTGTCTAGAAGATTGCTAGTGCGTTAAGTTAGACTATTAGGCTTAGTGCTTTATTTACTAGAGTAGTAAGTAATCTTAAAGTTAAACTCTTCTAAGAACTTAGACTATCTAGCTTATTAATAGTTAAGGTAGCGCTTTGTACAGAAGTACTCTAACTTATAGTAGTTAGTAAGAACCTACACGTTTTCTAATACTTCTATAAGCTTAGAGCACTATTTCTTAAACGCTTACACTATAGTAAGTAGCTTCTTATTATATATCTTATAGTTACACTTAGTAGATATTATCTTCTTAGAGAGGTACGCTATAGGTCTTATAGTGTTATTCTTTTAGATCTAAGACAGAATAGCAGCATACACGTAGTCTAATATATCTATTTCTAGAATATACTTAAGGTCTAGATTAAAGTGTATAAGTACTATATTACTATAGAAGGTAGTCTTAAGTGCTTTAAACGCTAAGAATATATTCTTATTTATCTAGAAAGTAGTAGGTTCTTCTTACATAAGATAGGTAAGAGGTTTCGCTATCTTAGAGAATCTATAGATAAATTATCTATAAAAGTTCGCGAACCTAAGAAAAGCTTATATATTCTTTAGAGTTTAGAGTAGCTGCTACTCTTAAATAGCTTATACTTTCTTAGAATCTATCTTTACTCTATTAGTAGTAATAATTAGACTAAGAAACTTTACCTTCTACTATATAAACTCTAACTTAAGAATATCTATAGGTAGACTAGCGCTAGCTAGTTAAGTAACAACACAAAGAAGATAATCTTTATACTTTTTCTTAGTCTTACTAAAGATTATAACGTTGTCTAGATAGGCTATATAGAACTTATCTAGGTATTTATATAGTACGTTATTAATATATACTTAGAACGTGCTAGAACTATTATATATTCTAAATAGTATAATAGTGTATTAATAGAAACTATAAGAAGTAATAAATACTAATAGATACTTATACTTCTTCTTAATATAGATCTTATTAAAAGTAGTAATAATATCTATCTTAGAGAAGTAGCAGGCCTTAGAGAGTTTAGTTAATATATTTCTTATTAAGAGAGGTGTGTTCTAGTTCTTAATAGTGTAAGCGTTTAGTTCTTAGTAATTAACGTAGATTTAAATACTACCTTTAGATTTCTTAATAACTAGAAAAGAGGCTGTCTAATCTAAGGTACTATGCTTAATATATCTCTTGTAGAGTATATTATTAATATAAAGCTTAATAGCTTAAGCTTTATCTTATAATAGTAGTTAGAGTTACTATAAGAAGAGTTTAGATAGTTACTCTATATTAGAGTCTAATTAAATGTTAATCTCGTAATTAAGCTTGTCTTGTTATAGTAGTAACTTATTAGCTTTATAGAAATTAAACCTAAAGTAATAAAAATACAACACTTATAGAAGCTTAATAAGTATTTTTTTCTTAGTAAGAGGTAGCTACTCTATATAGTTCTTAAACTTTTTGTAGTCTTCTAGTAATACCTTTACTTCTACTATACGTAGAGCTTAGGTATTAGACTATTCTTAGTTACTTATGTTGTATAGGCGTTTAATCTCTTCTATACTAGTAAGATAGATATCTTCTTCTTATATAATAGAGATAGTAGCTACTTAACTAGAGATAATAGAGACGTCTACTAGTAGAGAAGCTTTAGAGTACTAAGCTCTCTTTAGCTTATAGGCTAGTAGAGTAGAATATTTATAATAGTAGCTACTTACAGCTTAGTAAAGCTTATAATTATAGATATAATGTTAAAGATAGTAATCTAAGTTAAACGTAAGAGACATAGTAGTCTAGTTAACCTAGAAGTTATAGAGCTAGAACTATAGCGTGCTAAGTATTATTTATACACTACTAAGTTTAGTAATATAGGCTAGAACTTACTTATTATAGCTATTAAAGAATACGTTTACTCTAGCTATATAAGTAACGCCTATAACTTTTAAGCTATCTACTAACTTAAGAGTAGTAGAATTCTAGAGAGGTATAAGATTATATTTATGTATGTAAGTATAAGCGTTGTTAATAAAGATAAAGGTATAACCTAAATTACCTATAAGTTTAACATAGAATAAGAGTTATAGAGAAGAAGATATAATTTCTTTAAAGACTAACTACTATTCTACTAATAGATAGTATATATTACTACGTATAGTAGTAGCTATAATAGTAGAGACATAGATTCTAGGCACTAGCTATTTCTCTAAGACCTTAATATAGTTAATAATAGCTTATAGTGTAGAGTCTAGATTCTTATCTTTATAGTCTTAAACAGAAGAAGATAGAGGTATAGTAGGTATAGTAGAAGAAATATAAAATGTTAGAGTATTTTTATTAATAGGCTTATACTTGTAAGGTTTCTAGAGGTAACTAACACTAGAGACTACTTGTTTTCTAAGTTATTTCTATCTATAGTAGAGTAAGAAGAAGTTAGGCTCTAGGTAGTATTAATCTAAGCTAACGCCTAGAGAATAAGAATATCTATAATATAGTAAGCCTTATTAAAAGTAGCTAGAACTTCTCTATACCTACCTATAGAAGTAGGCTTATTAAGGTTCTTATAGAGCGCGTCTAGTAAGTTAGACTTATAGCTATAGTAGGTACACTTATAGTAGTAGTTTATATTACGTAAGACCTAAGTCTTAATAAGCTTATAGCTAGAGTACGCCTTAGTAATAACTAGTTGCAGCTTACTAGTGTTAGTAGTAGAGACTATAGTAACAGCGTTATTATTACTATAGTTATAGTTTTCTCTATTACTACCTCTACTACTACCTCTACTACTAGTAGTGTAGTTAGTAGCTAGTAAAGAGTGTAGCGCTGTATTTATCTACTTAAGATAATATAGCTTCTTACTAAACTTCTTAAAGTTCTTAGAGAACTTATTATTATCTATAATATAGTTAATATAGGCGCGCTAGTTCTAGAGGAGCTTCTTATAGAGCTCTAGAATCTTCTTCTTATTATTCTATTTAAGTAGCGTAACGCTAGCGTAGAACTAAGCTAAGTAGACGCTAATATTCTTATAGAGTTTTATGTAGCCTTTCTATTTATAGAAGGTATAAGTAGTTAAGTAGAAGTTAAGGACTCTATAGACTAAGTCTAGAACGTTCTAGACTTATTAGATATTAGTAAACTTATTACTTTTAACGTACTAGCTATTTTAGATACTTTACTAGGCAGGTCTACTAACTTATATATAGATATAGTTAAGCTATTAAGCGTTCTTACCTTTAAACGCAGTAGAGTACTCTTAGAACTAGCTTAGTATATTAAGCTTCTACTTATAGTAATTATCTATCTTTATATTACTAGTATCTTTAAAGATAGTAGACTTAGAATATTTAGAGTAATATATAACTAGAATAGTAGCTAGGCTGCGCAAGAGAGTATTATAGTAGCTATAGCTAATAGAGTTACTGCCTAGTTAAAGCACGTTAAGAGAAGTGTCTAAGTTATTATTAGAATCTAAGTCTAAGTTATTAGACTTATTAGAAGCTTATATAGTCTAAGCTGTAAGAAAAGTATTAAGACGCGCGTTCTTCTTCTAAGCTTTAGTGTAGCTAGTAAACTCTTAATTATAGAAGGCTTTATAGGTATTCTTATACTTTTTAAATTAGTTAGCGCAGCGCTTAGCGTTAATAACGCGCTACTTTAGCTTCTAGATACTAGCGTAGGCGTTACTATAGGTAGTGTAGAGCTGTTCTATAAGGTTAGTGCACTATTTATTAGACTAAGTAACCTAAACTTATAGAGCGTTAGCTACTTAACTAGCCTTCTTAGCCTACTAGTAGAAAAACTAAATAGCGTTGCGTTTATTAACTAGATTCTCTAAGATAGCGTCTAGTTTAGCCTAGAAGTTACTATTATTCTTATTTAGTATATAGATAGTGTTAAAGGCATAGTTATAAAGCTTAGACATAGTGTTAGAGTTAGTAGAGTCTTTAGTTATTATCTAATTAAGGTTACTAATATAAATAGCTTTACTATTACTATTATACTTATAGGTAGCTAGAATAGGTTACTTATTATTAGAATAGTCTAGTTTAGAAATAATAAAGCTAGTAACCTTATAGATTTACGCATTTATAGAGAGATAGTTTAGAGTAGCGCGCTTATTACTAGCGTTAGCGTTACTACTATAAGTTACCTACTCTAGATCTTTAAAGACAACACTCTCTATAAAGAAGTAGATTTAGTATAGGTTCTTAATAATATTAGGTATCTAAGAGCGTTTCTATACACGCTATTAGTTATTAGTAGTAGATCTACCTAGAGTAGAAGTAACTATAGAGATAAAGGTAGAAGTAGTAAAGAAGAGTACGTATAAGCTGCTGCTATAGATATACTTAAGTAGGTAACTAAGTAAGCTATAACAAAGCTTATTATTAGAGCTACTACTATAGGTCTTAGTAATATTAAGAAACTTATTCTTAAGAGCGCTACTCTTAGCAGGCCTAGTAGAACTAGTAGAGTTATTATAATAGTAGTAGATAATAGTTCTAGTGTTATTGTTGTTAGGCTCTTTGTTAGAGTTACTAAGACGTAAGAAGTTGTTCTAGACTTAGAAGTTATTCTTCTAGGTATCTAGCGCTTTAGGTAAGCTACTCTTATAGAGGTTAGAGCGTTCTAAGAAGCGTAGAAGCTAGAACTAGAACTAGAGAATAGAGCTAAAGCCTAAAGTAGAGCTAGAGGCTTACTAAGATAGAGTAGTGTAGAACTACAACTAGAACTAGTTAGAGCGTATAGCTAACGCTATAGTTAGTTTTAAGAAGAAGAACTAGAGCGTAGAAGCGCTAGTGTTCTTAGAGGCAGAAATTGCTGCTAGTTTAGATATAGCAGGCTTGTCGCTAAGCGCACTAGTAGTGTTAGATAACTAGAGGTTTGTAGATATTATGTAGTACTATATTATAATAATAGGCAGAGAAGTAACTAACCTTTGTGTTAGGTTACTATTAGGTTTGTTATTAACTATAATTACGTGTAAGAGTTTTATAGAGATTAGATAATAATTAGTAGAAATAATAAAGTAATTATAGTAAGAAGCTTATAATAAGAGCTATTAGAGGTAAATATATATAGTAGAGGCGTTAGGCTAATGTAGGCTAGAGTCTCTAAGAATCTAAACTATTACAAGTTATACGTAGTAGAGCTAATCTAAGAATATAATACTTTATCTCTAAATTTAAGTATAGCTTAAAATACTTAGCTATCTTATACTTTTAACTAGTTTATAAAACGCTACTTATTTTTATTAAGCTTTTTACTATTATTAAACTTATAAATAAGCTTAGTAAGAGCTTTATATTTTTTTTATATTTATAAAATAGTATTAATATAGTTTATACTTTTATTAGAATTCTATTTATAAAGTTAAAAAGCTAAAAGTACTTATAATTATTTTTAAGCTACTTTTTTAGCTATTCTTTATTTAGTATAAATAGTCTAACTTTTTAAAAGTTATATAAAGCTATGTCTACTTTATTTATTACTATAGCACGCGCTATATTAACTACTTTATTAGTATTAGCTTAAGTAAGCGTTAAATATATTTAGAAAAAAGCTATACTTTTATTCTATAAAGATAGACGTAAGTTTTAGATAAATATATTTATTTTTATATATTAATAAAGGTCTTTAGCTAAGTAGAAGCTCTAATTTTATTATAGTTATTACTAAGTAGTATTCTACTTATAAAATACTAAAATTTTTAAATCTAGTATATATACTATAGTATATATAGATCTTAATATTAAGATTATAACTATACTAAGTTATTATAACTAGAGCTTCTTAATAAATATTAAATAAGAAAATATTAAGATTAAAATAAGATATAATCTATTAATATAGTAACGTAATAATAATTAAGATTATGTATACAAATAGCTGACAATGCGTGTTGTCCGCATCCGCGCTAGCTTGGCAATGCGGCGCGGTTTCTAACTAGCTACCGAACAGGAAGTGGGGGCACGCTAAGTGTGGGGCCTAGAGCGATTCCGATGTGACTTTACATAGCAATGTACAGGGGATACGATCCTTCGCACACAAGAGGATCGCGCCGCTAATGCTTCTTCCGTGACAACGCTTATTGAGGGGCACTTTCCTGCGCTGTTCCCAAGCTCTTGTTGCGCTATTCGCCAAACACATATCATCCAACATCGGGCAAGCAAGCTCGAGATATCGGATATGCGTCGAAGCTAAAATGCATGGGCGACCAGAAGATTGTTGTAGGGAGTATGCGCAGGAGTTGACCACCGTTCTTTTCGAATGTCGCGCCTCGAATCGTGGAAACTGCATAGGCCCCCACGGGATCACGACTAAGCGGCAACGGTCCTCCTGTGTATACGTAACATGCAGAGGCAGACTACGCGATATCACCCGCATTGGTCGTTAGGATATCGCATGCCGCTGTTGGATGTTGATCGTCGGGCCCTAATCATTGGGCCAATGTGAGAACGTCCGTTCTGACGATGCTAATCTCAGATAACGGCTAGGAAGCACTTCCTTCGGAACACTCTGAGGTCAGGTCTGTGCATACAGGCGCAAAGAACGCTGTACATGTCTTCCGTTTCATCATACGTTCCCCGTTGTCGGGTCCAGCTGCGTCTGTTTCGAACGAGTCCACACGCCGCTCGGGCATTCCCACGCCACAACCTGACTACGCGAACCCATTGCAATGACCGATACGATTCCCATCGAGAATGGGCAACAAGTCGGCATCCTCGCGACTTCCTCCATCTCTATCTTAATGGTCATTGTCGCTGTGGGTCTGCGACTGGCAGCAAAAAGAATCGCCAATCGAATCGATTACAGCGATTATTGCATTCTTGCCGCCTCAGTAGGTCAAAACTGGGAAGCGACACATTTCTATGCTAACAAATCTGCCAGGTATGCAACACTGCACTCCACGCTTGTTGTATTTCGCTAGTCACCTATGGCGGCTTTGGCTTCCATACCCTTGATATCTATCAGCGCTTTGGGCCTGACACAGCAACATTCTTCTTCAAGGTAAGACCTCTGACATTTCTCTCACATTTGCCAGCTCTAACATGTCATGCCATAGGGAATCATGTCCTTTGCGATACTGTGGAATGCAACCGTGTGCTTCAGCAAACTGTCGGTCCTCTCAATGTACACGACACTGATACCAATGGATTCCATGGTGCAATGGGCCCGTATTCTCGGCGCTGTCATCATAACCTGGAACACTGCCGATGTGATCGCAGCTCTCGCGATATGCCGGCCGCTGGCAAAGAACTGGAACTTCAACTTGCCCGGAACTTGCGGTAGTCAACCAAACTTCTACTTTGCAATGGGTGTCATCAATCTCATCACAGACGCCGTGATGATCCTATTACCAATGCCATACTTGTACAAGCTGCGACTGGCATGGCGCAGGAAGTTGGTCGCAATGGCTCTCCTCAGCATTGGAGTAGGGTGAGTACACGCTCTCGCCCATCGAGATGTACTGAACTCATGCTGAGACGTCGCGCAGAACCTGGGCCATCACCATATACCGCCAAACGCTTCTCCCCGGTCTCGACTTTATAGACATGACATACACCGGTGTACTCGCCACTATCCTCTCCGGCCTCGAGCCCGCCGTCGCAATCGTCCTGGCATGCATTCCCCTCATGCGACCTTTGTTCAGCAACTCAAATAACGCCACGCGATCCAGTTTCGACTACGACAGTAGCAAGAAGACTAGGCTCTTCTCCAAGAAAGGGAGCAGGAGACAAAACGATCCGACGGCGACGTTCTCGGAGTTGGTGGATGACAACGATGCTTCTTCGCAGATTGAACTGCAGCCGGTCAAGACATGTCAGGTTGTGCGCGTTTCGTCGGTTTATAAACATGATGGGGAGCAGAGGGTGGCTGATTCGAAGCATGCTATTACGGTTGAGAGGAGGTGGGAGGTAAGAAGAGATTAACTCGGAGGATGTTGCGTGCGACGACAATAACCCTATTAAGGTCGGCTCGAACCGGCAGTCCACTAGTCAAAGCTGCTCTCCAACTCTTTGCGAACGTCGAGTAAGTAGCCGATGCGGCATGCGGCATTGCGCATATCGGCCGCCTGATGGCGGGCCACGCTTTCGCGCCTTCACACAAACTGTGCGACGGTGACAGGTTGCGACCGATATTCCCGGCGGTCCTTATCACCTACCACCCCTCCTAAAGCATGCCTGCTATCTGGGAACGCTTTCATGCGGCACGGCGGCCTTTCTTCGTCGACCGAAGGGCGCCCGACCAATAGGACGAAATACCGTGTGGCACAGTTGCATCACGCATGCAGCGCATACACCCGATAGACCTTCCTGAGCGGTTAATATTTGTGATGTCATGCGGGGAAGATCTCCAGCGCAACAGCACCGTTCTATCTGGCTCTCTTCCAGAGCAGAAGACCTCATCCATCCTCTTTCGCGACTGCCTACACCATGTCGGACAACCTGTACTGTGACCCTTGTCAACGATTCATCCGCGGAGATATCAATGTCACCATCGACGGCTACAACACAGTAGAGTTCAACCATCATGAAAGTTTCGAATCCTTCCAGAAGGCGATACAGCTTCGATGCTTGATATGTATGCTTGCTTGGCATCGAGCTTCACTCAGACCAGATGCTGAATCTAATTGGGAGGTGGGAATGCAAGGGGAATATTACTACGATAACGAGGATTGGGACGACTATCGCTCATTGACTTTCTGGTTCCGCGAAGATGGCGTAAGAAGGCAAACTAGTGAAACCCTGGTTTTTCGAGCATACCCTAGTAAGTAGCATTTCCCTCACTAGTCAACAGATACTAAAACTGCACATAGTTTCGAGTAAGATAAAAATTGCAGAGAGTATTTCGTCGAACACGGGAGCGGATTCTGCTCTTGCATTCGCCGTCGATAAATATCATCGTTGTCGTGGACTACACACGAGTTGTAGGATTCCACAGATTCTCAAGTCGGCTTCTTATCCTTCCAGGCTCCTGGATCTCGGGACCGAGCTACTTGATCCCATCGTAGTGCGCGACACGCAATCGTTTCGTACTGAAGAATACGCTTGTCTGTCACACTGTTGGGGGTCATACAAACCGCTGACACTAAATGCCACGACACGTTCGGCATTACAATCGGGCATTCACGCTGGTGAGCTTCCAAAGACGTTTCAGGATGCTGTGCTCGTCACTCGTCGCTTGGGCGTCCGGTACCTCTGGATCGACTCACTGTATGACTCTACGATCGCGCGTTACAACATTTCGAAGCTGACAAATCTAGCTGCATACTTCAGGATGACCGTGATGATTGGGCATCAGAATCGAGTCGGATGGGTAGCGTCTACGCAAACGCTGCCTTCACTATCGCAGCCACTGCTGGGGTTGATAGCAGGTGCGGTCTTTTCGTTGAAAGATGCCCCGAATCACTCTTACCCCACCGTATAAACATCCAATTTGGGCCCACAATGCGTGGAAGGCGGGGATATCGGAAGGACGTCGAATTCCCATTGAGAGGTACTTACCTTTGCGATATAAGTCACAGGGTTCTAGTTGGTATCGAGAGCGCGCCACTGAACGAGAGAGCTTGGGCAAGCCAAGAGAGACAACTGTCAAGACGAATCCTTCACTTCACTGAGACACAAATCTTCTGGGAATGTTGCAAGGACTACTCGAGCGAGATATATCCAGATGGCTTACCGCTCTGGACGCGAGCGCTTTGGGCATTCGACGCTACCAAACTGAAAGCTGAACTTAGTCGCATTATCGAGCAAAGCGCAAACGATACTCCGAAGCCTTTTGGATCATTGGGAATGGATCGGTCGATGAGTTATGGGACCTATTTTGCCTGGCTGACATACAGGGATCAGTATTCGGGCTTCGCTTTAACGAATCCTAATGACAAGCTAGTAGCGATTCATGGTATTACAGAATGGGTTACTAAATTAACAGGCGAGCGATTCATCGCTGGCCTTTGTGAAGATCATATCGAGGAAGAGCTCTGCTGGGATGAGAAAAGGGAACTCCCGCTGACAGAGCCTGACACAAGGCCTACGAAATGGAGGGCTCCCACATGGAGCTGGGCTTGTACCGACTCTCCAGTCTTACTCAGCCAATTGACAAAGCGACATGGGGGCCATGCAAGCCGCCAAATTGAGGCTGAGTGCGTGAAGAAGCATGTTACCGGGAAGATATCGGGGGAACTAGAGTCCGCCACGATCGAGCTAAAGTGTAAGCCAGTGCCAGCGACCATCACTGAACTGGCGCTATGGTCGTCACGCGATATGGTACTTCGTCTCTTCGATCAAGACGGAGACGTAGCGAGTCGCAAATTGACACACCGATTCCGACGTGGCGAGGTTGAAACGTTCTGCGAAGTATTCTATCTTGAGAAGGCGAAGATCGACAAGGAATCGCATGAGAGACAATCAAGTACGGATGGCTACGTCGTACTCATTCAGCACTGTGTCCATAGCCAAGACTCAGCAATGCACCGAATTTCCGACGTTTCAGAGAATGAGGAAGAAACAGACTCTGGGTCAGAGAAAGAGCCGTATGAGAAGGATAGCGCCGAAGCTTTGTTCTTACAGGCACATGGCGACAATACGTTTGCAAAGGTGGGACTGCTCTGTTTTGACGGGGATTTTGGCGTCAAGCAAATTCTCGAAGCGCATCGTCTCGCAGAAGAGAGAGTAATTACTCTTATTTGAGCCAACCACCAACTGCTATCAATTCTTCGCTGGGTCATTCACAGCATCCTCCATCGTCACTCTAGTCTCCCCATCGTATGACCTCAACGCCTCACGCGCTTCTGCAGCCTCGTCCAACAGCAGCTTCCTGATTGCGTCCGAGCGAGGAATGAATCGCACACGAAAAGGCTCTGGTCGCATGTTTTCGCTGTCGGTGTATGCGAAGATGTCCAAGTCGACTTCCTGTTGCTGTCGCAATGTGTCAGCGGCGCAAACATGAATGGTCCACGTGGGTGTTTTAAGGAACACTTACATTCTCATCAACGCCCGGCAAAATCTCAAAAGCCCAAATCATACGCGCAAGCGAGTAAAGAAGACCTTGCTCGGCAAGCGGCTGGCCACTACATTGCCTGCGCCCCCAACCGAAAGGATTCATGCCGTACCTGTTCGGATAGGGCTGTTTCGCGCTGCCTTCGCCTTCGAGGAATCTCTCGGGCATAAATCTGTCCGGGTCGGGGAAGTCGCGCGGATGTCTGTGGATGGCCCACATGTTGCCTGTGAAGTTGGTGCCGGCTGGAAAGTGGTAGCCTTTGTAATCGAAATCGACGGTGTTGGCGTGGGGGATGCCTGCGAGGATAGTCACGGTTCTCCATCGGAGGGTTTCTTTGACCTGTGGTGTGTTACATGTAGAGTCAAATTTGGGATACCTGTAACTTACCACTGCAGTCAAGTATGGCAGTGCATTTGAGTCGATGTCTTCCCAGTTTGGAGCGCGATGATGCCCGACGACAGCATCGAACTCAGCGTGGACTTTCGCTTGTACCTCCGGGAAGCGCGCCATTGCAAGGATGCACGATAGCATAGTGCTGCTAGTCGTGTCTACTCCACCACCGATCAGATTGCCCATCAGGCTCGCAACTTCGAGATCCGTCATGTGGCTGGCTTGCTGAGACGCCATAACATGTTTCCCAAAGTTGTCCTTCTCCGCTTCGGCGCCTTCCTGCGTAAGCAGGTAGAAATAGCGCGACAGTATGCCAGCTCCTAGTCGCATCTGGCTCGGTAAGCCATAGAGCCAAGCTGGTAGGTGCATCAGAAACGGAACGGCTTCCATTAGATAGATACCGGGGACGATGTAGTTAACGACTTCCATCAGCTTGAGAGCTTGTTGGGCAACGTAGTCGTTCTTGCGATCGATACGTCGACCCCAGCCGACGATCGAAGTGATGGATACGGAGTATCGCTCGATTGAGAGCTCGAAGTCGTGCGGCTCGAGAAAGAAGTCGCGGATCAAGATCGAGGATTCATGGGCTTGGAATGTACGGTACTTGCGGACGGCTTGAGAGCCGACGGCCATGTGCTACGCTATTAGCGATCTGCAGTGACCGAGACCACACAAGGTCACATACCATGAGCTTCCGATGTTTCCTCCATTGGTCGCCATACGGCAACGTAGTTTGATTCGTGTTCGTCGCGTTAATTGCATCGCCCATAGCAATGATTCTTGGTCTGCTCGAGAAGATGTCTGATCTCTTTTCCAGCAAGTCACTCGCGACCCATGCATCGCTCAATATGATGCGCGGTTGCCGCCCGATCCAGAGAGTCATCATGGGTGAGTCGTAGTGCTGGGCCCACTTCTCCCATGTAACCCAAGGTTTGTACGATGGCGTTTGGAAATGGTTTCCGACGATGGGAAATGGGAAGGGGCCTGGAGGGAGATAACGGCGACGCCATAGTATGTGGATGTAGTCAGCGATCAAAAGGATAAAGGCGAAGAAGAGGATAATTGAAACAAGCTGGAGCATTTTGTTGGAGGCAATTCATGTGCTGCACTTGAGAGTGATGTAACTGTGAGGGTATCGTTATTACTACTATTTATACGGTACAAAGGCAGACGATCCAGTTAGTCGAATCGACATCTCAGCGTTCTGGGGAGCTCGAGACTATCCCAACGATGCCAAGAATGCACTGGAATCGATGCCGATTTCCCAGCGCAGCCTTGGATGCTGTGATACCTAGGTACGCATGCGCGGGGACAACGAGGGGACGTGCGGAGAAGCGAGCAATGTGGGGTCGGACCGGTGACTTAGCTGACGAGCGCGTGGGATAGTCTCTGTTTCCCCAACACTTTCAACACTCTTTCTTCTTCATTCCCATCTTCGTTCGCTTAGTATAGAAGCGGGGTGAACCACTCGCGTACTGCCACCTCCAATCAGATAGTCCACGCGTGCGAATTGCATGCACAATCGCTTCGCGATGTTGCATTACAGCAAACCCAACCCACGACATGTACATCAAAGCGAGTGCCGATACCTCTTGCCCGTGCCGGGACCAACAAACAATGCGCTACTTGTTCCACGAAAACCAGCCTTATAACCCGTAGTTGACTAGCTGCAAAGGATAATTTGGGCTTCTTTTCATTGATGACGACGGCAACTAAAACTCGATGTAATGCGCTGCCTAACACCGCAGTATTTCAAGAAGGCGGACCCTGCCACGGTGCTCTCGTCCAGTCCTCGTAGTCATTATAATCTCTGATATCCCAGTCATCTTCTTCATCAGGATCGTAATCGTCAAAGTCAGCGAAGTAGTCACGAGCCGGTGGCTTGTAGTTCATACTGTCCAGCACTTTGTTTTGCTCATCCGTCCATGGCGCCAATGCTTTGTGCTGGCCGTGAGGCTGATAGTCTGGTGCATGCGTGGACGCGACCCGCGCTTTTGTCGCGTCGCGGTAAAGGTCGCGCCACACGTATGCGCGAGCTCGGTTTATGTTATAATGCACCTCTCGCAGACATCGGACATCACCAGCGCAATATTTCATGATAGCGTCTGGGATCGGCCGTTCGTTGAATCCGTGCCGCGCGCGGGGTACATTGTAAAGTCGTTGTACCATTGGATGGTGTGCAGTCCTCCAAACAAACCTTGCATGACTGCGCTGCGCGATACGTCGAATCAGAGGCGAACGATACTGCCTCAGCATGGGTACAATATGTTAGTGAGGATTAGTAGCACGTCTCCATCCACAAGGTTCAGCTGGAGCGCGATACACAATACTGTACATATAGCTACATATCAAGCTGAGCGCGTGATCAGGCCGTACGATCACTATGCACCTCCTCGTCATCCTCCTTCTTCGTAGTCTCATACCTCTTACCACGGAAAGAGTATACGCCCCAGTTACTGCACGTAACATCATGCGGGTCCAGATCATTGAGATCCCATCTCAGACTCCTGAACAAGTTCTCGCCAGGCTCGAGCAACATGTCCATCTCATTCCCGAACCTGTTCTTCAGGAAGTCGACATCCTGCTGCATATCCCACGGGCTGTATCCGGTCGCGATGATAGGAACCTTGGTCTCGAGGAGGAGGGGTAGCGTCTCCTCCCACTCGTGCGCGGAGGCCGGATTGCCGAACCCAGGGTGGAAAACGACGAAGCAATCGAAGTAGGGGTCGTAGGGGTAAAAGTACCCCGTCTTGTGGATGTTGTGGTAGTACTCGACGAACGTGCTGATCTTCAGCGAGTTGCTAATGCGGTCCTCAACAACGGCGCCGAACGGGTTTAGAGGCGTGCGCTCGGGGAGGGGCAGTTCCTTTTCGCGGTTCGCCATGCTCTCGGGCCCGATGAAGTTGAGCGAGAATTGTACGCGGTGGAAGAGGTAGGAGAGTTGCATCCAGGTCTCGCGGGGTAGCGAGGATTCTGCGCGGGCGCCGAGGATGAAGAGGCGGACCGAAGGGGGTGCGAGGCGCGCGTTCTTCCAGGTGTCGCCGCCGCCGGTTCGGGGTGGGTGAAGGGTGTGGCGGAGGGCTGGGGTTGTGTCAGTATCATCTCAGCTGCACGATGGGCTGTACGTACCGCTGAAGCTCTTCAGTCCTTCGGGTGTCATGCGCCCGTTCTTCCTGATGTTGTAGGGACTCAGCTCGTTCAGGACACTCGCAATTGTGATCGGATATGTCAGCAGCTTCGTCGCCTGGCGCATCTCGCGGTCCTCGTTCAGCGCATCGAAGTCCCGCGTGTACATGTACGTGTCCCAGCTTGTCATGTTGACCAGAATCTCCTCCATCTGGGGCTCTGCGAACTGGAACTCCTTGAAGAAGCGCCCGCTCCTCAGATCGTGATCGTCCTCGTTGATCTGCTTCAGGACGTCACAGACTTCCAGATGCGCCTCGTAGTCGTCCGCCCAATGTTCCTCGCAGCAGTACACCGGTATGCCACAGTCCGGGCACTCGAAGTCGACATGGGCGGGTGGGGCGCCGGTCTCAGAGGACTTGCGCGCCTCAAGGTCCATTGGGTTGTTCGCCGGACGCGTCGGCTGATGCGAGGGATGCGGACAGTAAGCATGCTGGCGCATGAAAGCAGCACGCTTCCGTATTTCAGGTATTGGCGAGCCGGAGAAGGAATTGAAGAGGTTGTCCTCGGTCAGGACCAGCTTCCGCCGATGGCCCTCGGGATCGATGTATTCATACGGCTCGAACGGCTTCTCGAAAGCCCGGGCCGGCGTCGTCGAGAGGCTGCGCTTGGGCAGGGCAAGCTTTGGCGGTGCTGCACTTTTGGTCGAGTGACTGCGTTGCGACGACACCTTGGGCGCGAGCGGGCGAAGGCTTTGCGACGGCCGTAATTGAGACCGCGGCGTCTTCAGGGCCGAGAGACACTGTCGGCAGGTGTACGGCGTCCTCATCTTGGGCTGTTAAGTCGCAATTGGTGTTGGCGGGCTGCTGCCATATCGTAACATGAGGGTCCGCGAATGTTAGCGCCGTCTCGGCCAATCCAAACGCCGATTGGCTGCCTGCCCTGACGAAGACATCATCACCCGCCGCCGCCCATTCGCAGTCAACACCCAGTCTCGCTGATAAAGTCAATCGCGACAACACCGCGCTTTGACTATCCCGCGTCCATCTGTGCTGGTCACACCGAGAAATTCACGGCGATTGATGTCACACTCGCTATGGGTATCAGCGACGCGCCATTGGTTCAGCATCGAGTTCACCTGAAGAGTCGTTCCACGAAGCTGCTCGTCTCCCAGCTGGGTATACTGACCTTACATGCTTCGATCAACCTGAGGCGTAGATATTCGAACAACGCAAAGATGTTGACGAAATATCGATTCCTCCACCGTGTTATCCACGTTCTTCGGTCATAGCTGATGCGGAATTTGGACCCGACTTAATTGACCTATCAGCGACCAATGATGCTGGCTCTAATGCTCGGCCTCTTTTGCGCGGTACTTGCTAGTCCTGGATGGACATCCCAGATATCCCACCGGAAGAACAGCTGCGTGAACGTTGTTCACGGAGGATCTTTATAGCGATCGCCATCCGTACATACTACACTTCCCCGCAACTAACCCTGGAAAAGATCTAAGCCCGCTGCACAACGTCACATGGATCGCTGGCATACAATAAAACCATAGCGGCGCCCGTATTGCCATCTCGATCAAGGCCGCTTCGAACTAATTCGTCAACACCGATAATGCGGAAATTCCAGATTGGATCGCTTCTAGCGACCTGTGGGTTGATTGATTTGTCAAATGCGAAACCACTATGGTCCACTGTCCCCGCGAATGGTAGCGACATCATCCGTACCACCTATCCTCTCGGAAATGGACGTCTTGGTGCCATGCCAATTGGCCCACCCGGTGCTGAGACGCTCACCTTGAACCTGGATACACTGTGGTCAGGAGGTCCTTTCAATGCATCGGTAAGCTATGCTAACGCTATCCTGACAATCAACCTAACACATCAGATAGAATTACACGGGTGGTAACCCGACCTCTTCCAAAGCAGCAGCATTACCGGGCATCCGCGACTGGATCTTCACCAATGGAACGGGAAACGTGACGGAACTGCTGGGCTTAGACGCTTCGTATGGCTCGTACCAAGTGCTAGGAAACTTGAGTGTGACCATCCCGTCATTAGCAGGTGCCGATGTTACCGACTATATGCGGACATTAAATCTGAGCAATGGCGTCCACACTACGACATTCAGCGTGAACGGCAGCCTTATCGACACGGAAGCGTTTTGCTCGTTTCCAGATCAAGTCTGCGTCTATTCGGTTCGCTCGTCAGGTGGGCTGCCAGCGCTGGATGTGAGACTGGACAATGCACCCATTGAGCCAGAGTTGCGCAATATTACATGCGCCGGCGGTAATGCGACGAGTCCAGGACATCTCAGAATGAGCGCCCTGACGCAGCTTGGCCCACCTGAAGGTATGCGATACGACGTGATGGCACGAGTTGCATACGACACCGGTATCGAAGTTGTATGTGATGGTGAAGCCAAGTCTTTGATGGTCTCCCCGCGCAACGGTACGAGCAGCGTCACGATAGTAGTCGGCGCTGAAACGAACTACGACGCAAGGAAGGGAACAGCGGAGTACGATTACTCCTTCCGTGGCGAAGATCCAGGCCCGGTCGTTGAGTCCACGACTCTCGCCGCCGCCGCCAGACCTTTGTCGGATCTACAAGGGCGTCACATGGAGGACCTCACTTCTCTCACTGACCGCTTCACGCTATCTCTTCCCGATCCTTCCAACTCATCTCAAGTACCCACATCCGAGCTCGTCGCACGTTACAACGCCAACATCACAGCCGGCGACCCATACCTCGAAAGCCTTCTCTTCGACTATTCACGATATCTCTTCATCGCCAGCTCGCGACCGGGTTCTCTTCCCCCGAACCTTCAAGGACGATGGGCCGAAAGCCTCGAACCCGCTTGGTCGGCAGACTACCATTCCAACATCAACATCCAGATGAACCACTGGACCGCCGACCAGACGGGTTTGACTGATCTCCAATCACCACTATGGGATTACATGTCGAACAACTGGGTCCCACGCGGCAGTGAGACCGCCGAGCTGCTATATGGCGCACCTGGTTGGGTGGTTCACAACGAGATGAACATCTTCGGCCACACGGGCATGAAGAGCGGAGCGGAGTGGGCGAATTATCCGCTTTCTGCAGCTTGGATGATGCAGCATGTCTTCGACCATTGGGACTACTCGCGCGACGAAGCCTGGTTGCGTGATCAGGGCTACCCGCTAATGAAAGGTGTTGCCGAATTCTGGCTCAGTCAGCTGCAAGAAGATCGGTTCAACAATGACGGCTCGCTGGTCGTGAACCCATGCAACAGCCCTGAGCATGGCCCTACAACATTCGGATGCGCGCACTACCAGCAACTCATCCACCAAGTCTTCGACGCCATACTTTCCACTGCCCGCACCGTCAACGAGACCGACAGCGCGTTCGTCACCAACATCACCGACTCCCTCCAACGGCTTGACAAAGGCTTCGCAATCGGTACCTGGGGCCAGATCAAAGAGTGGAAGCTACCCGAGGAACCCTACGGCCTAGAATTCATCAACGACACCCACCGCCACCTTTCCGAACTGGTCGGCTGGCACCCCGGCTACTCAATCTCCTCCTTCCTCGACGGCTACACCGACACCGCAGTCCAGGACGCCGTTCGTCAGATACTGTACAGTCGTGGTAACGGCAACGGTGAGGCCCTCAACCAGGCGAATGCGGGATGGGCGAAAGTCTGGCGTTCCGCTTGCTGGGCTCGTCTCAACGAAACGGACGAAGCGTACTACGAGCTCAGATATGCGATTGAGCAGAACTTCGCGGGGAATGGGCTGAGTATGTATGATGGGGATAGGGTGCCGTTCCAAATCGACGCGAACTTTGGGTTTGGAGGCGCGGTGTTGAGTATGCTTGTCGCGGATATGCCGTTGGCTGCGGGTGATTTGAGGGAGAGGACTGTGGTTTTGGGGCCGGCGATACCGAAGAGTTGGGGTGGGGGAGGTGTGAAGGGGTTGCGGTTGAGAGGTGGTGGGGTTGTGGACTTTGCGTGGGATGAGGATGGTGTAGTGGGGGAGATGGAGGTTGATGGGAAGATGGATGGGGTGAGGATTGTGAATAAGTATGGGAAGGTTCTGTTCGAGTAGGCAGAACGGGCCGGAAAGGTAAGAATGTTAGTTGGACTCTAATCCCAACATGCGCATTCATGTGGAGGATGAGCTGGTACATCCTCCATGGTGAGCGCACGAAAGCTGTAGTAACAACCGACGGCTCTCTGAAGCTGATAGTCCAAGCAAACATGTGTTAGCGATGCGCATGACGAGATCACATTCACGGTCGCGCGCGGTGTGGTCAGCGAGCTCAGAGATCCTGAAGGGTCTAGATGCCACGCTAGTGCGCCCGCTTCGTGCCCACATCCCGAGGGCGGACGCGCTCCTCCAACTATCCCACAAACACCAATCCCGACCCCGAATAGCCACATAACGCCTCTCGCGGGAGCGTGTCGTGCATGCGGACCAGCCAGCGATCTGTACCATCCATTGATTACTCTTTTCGTTGCGCTCTCTCATCATGCCTTCAACGTCATCATCTCCTTGTGTCAGGTCTTTCAATTGAGAGGCTCGGTATGCGCATCTTAACTACAGACCAGAGAATACCCAGTCGCACAGAAGTATACCGGTCGATCGAACTCATGGCCCGGTCTTGCGATCTGAATATGGCCTCAGCCGCCTCTTTACCCGCTCCCGTGCTGACGTGCAGTGGCGTTGCTTACGCATCGCTGGCGCGGTGTCGCTAATGGGTCAAGGACCATGAGGCCTTTGGAGACTTTCCTCGTTCAATCTATTGCTCGCATACCCTGTTGTAGCGATGCGCATTACATAAGTAGGCGTGCCACGCATGCCTGCTTCTGCAACGAGACTTTCGTCTCCCACTGCGCTGAGATGAAGACGTTGACGGGATCGCTCGTCGCCTTGACGTGGACGACTTTCTTCTCCGCCTGTGCCCACGGGTGGCCAGCGCATGACGAGATCGTCCAGTCCATCCAGGAACGCGCCACCGCTGGTATTCGCGACGCACCTGCAGACGACTTCGCAACGTACTGACCCTTCGTGTCCAGACTTCATCGATCTCGAGGCAATACCTGGCTTCAACCTCAGTTCCGCTCTTGACAGCATCGCGTCGACGTACCTCGGTGACCAGGTGCAAGAGCTGCTACAGCGCAACAGCTCCAATGTCACCACCATCGTCGATGTGCACGGTAAGCCTTTCCCACCACCATGTGGTAATCGACCTGATGAAGCTTCATAGCGCATTGCGTTCCCGACTGGTATCGCGCAATCGCCCCGACAGCCGGCGGGAATCCAACCCCCTTCTGGAACGTCAGCGGGCATCTTAACTTCATGACGAGCCAAGGCATCTCGCACGCGGTTGTGGCATTCTCCTCGCCCGGCGCAAACGTGTATCCTGGCAATCGAGAAGCGACCAATGCGCTTGCTCGGCTGATCAACGAGCAGTCCGCAGCGTACGCGCGAGTCTACCCCAGGCACTTCTCGTTTTACGCCGTCGTGCCACTGCCATATACCCAGGATGCCATCGCCGAAGCCATATATGCTCTGGACGCGCTTGGAGCCACCGGTATCGCGCTCTACTCCAACTTCGAAGGTCGATACCTTGGTGACCCGGCCTTCACGCCCTTCTTCCAAGCTATGAATGCGCGCGGGGCCGACCAGATCATATACGTTCACCCAACGACCCCGTACTTACGCATCAACGGCTCACTCATCGAAGCAAACCCAACAACGTATCCAACCGGCAACATAGAATTTTACTTCGAAACCGCGCGCGTACTCCAAGACCTCGCCGTCACGCAGACAATCCTCAACTTCACCAACATCAACTACATCATCCCGCACGTCGGCGGCGCATTCCCGTCTGTCGCGGACCGCCTGTTGAAGTCGTTCCCCGCGATCTACGACAGCACCCTCGAGGCTTTGCAGACACGCTTCTACTGGGATTCCGCGGGCCTAACGTACTTCCACCAGGTCGGTGGCCTTCTCGCGTACGACATACCGGCATCGCAGCTCTTGTTTGGTACAGATTACCCGTACGCGCCAATCTTCACGTATGCGCCTTCGCTGGTAGGGATTGAGACGTCGCGGTTCGTGGACGATGCCGAGCGTACGGGTATCTTCTTTCGCAACGCGCAGAGGCTCTTTTGTAATTACGCCTTCTATTAGAGTTAACTCTATTACGTGTAAGATAATATTACGTACAATATTAGAATATAGTATAGACTTTAGGGTTAGGTTTTAGAAAGAATAGTAACTTTTTTATTTTTTTTAAGAATATTATAGTATTTAAAATATTAGCTTAAAAGATTAAGTAGTTACTAAGATAAGTAAAAAAGATAAAAGTCTATACTTTTTACTAAGACTTTCTATTAACCTAAATTAATAAAAAGTCTTAGTATTATTATTTTTTCTACTTTACTATTTTCTTTATAGAAGAATAAACTATTTTATCTTTAATAAATTTATACTTAGAAATTTTATTTATATATATATAAATAGAATAGCTATATAATTTATAAGAAATATATAAATTAAAAAAGTATTAAGTATTTATATATTAAAAAAGAGTAAAGAATATATAGTCTAAATATATATATTTATAAACTTAATATAGTATAGTTTTTTAGTATATAAATTTATTATTAGAGTTAGAGATAATTAATAATTAAAAATATTTAAGTATATTATAATTATTATACTACTAAAGAAAGTTAAAATAAAATCTCTAGCTATATATCTAAGAGCTAAGTAATTATATATCTATAATAATATAGTTATAACTATCTTTTATATTTAATATACTTTCTAGAGTAGTAAAAGAATTAATCTACTTTATTAAAACTAATTCTATTAAATCTACTATAATTAGTATACTCTAGTAGAGTCTAGACTTAAGAATCTAAAGTATAGTAGTTAATTATAGTCTAAATAAGTATTAAATTATACTTAATACTATTAGTAGTAAACTTTTACTTATTTAAATATAGTTTAATAATCTAGAAATTAACTTTATTAGATTAAAACTTACTTTATAGTAGTTTAGAATTAGAGAAGAATTCTTTACTCTTACTAATAAATTACTAGCGTTTATATTAGCTATCTACTATATTTTTCTATTTTTAATAACTATAATTATTAGTATATAACTATTAAAATATATCTTAAGATTTTAATAATAGTATTATAATTATATATACTTATTTTTTAATACTTACTTTACTTTATATACTATTATATATAGTTATTAGAGTTATACTAATATTAGAGATTAAAGTTTATATATAACTCTAAGTAGACTATATAGATATTTTATAGTATATTAAGAATACTAAGTCTATATATACTATTTTTCTAACTAGCTACTTTTCTATCTACTTTTTTATATAAATACGCTTATATCTATTATATAATAAATAGACTTACTATATAATATCTAGTACTTCTATTAAATAATTACTAGTTTTAGTGCTAACTATATTAGAATATATAATATCTAGTAGAAACTAAGCGTAGAATAGCCTATACGTAATAAGTTTAGTTTAGAAACTAAGTATAGTTATCTAAGAACTAAGTATATTAATTTAAGAACTAAGTATACTAGTTTAAGAACTAAGTATACTAGTTTAAGAACTAAGTATACTAGTTTAAGAACTAAAAGTAAGATTTAAGAACTAAGTATTCTAATCTAAGAACTAAAGAGCTTAATTAAAGAATATAAAAAACTAAGAATCTATTTAAAGCTTAAAAACTAAGTAAAGCTATTTAAAAACTATACTAATTTTAGTATCTAATTCTAGATAAAATAGCTCTTATATAAATAGGTAGTAAATATACTACTATATATATTTATAAAATCTAATCTATAGTAGATTACCTTAAATAATCTACTAATCTTAGTAATCTATAAAACTAGCTAGTAATCTATAAATCTAGTTAGTAATATAGTAATTTAATACTATTATCTACTAAATAGTTAAAAAAAAATTACTAACCTATTATAGTTTAGTATAGTTATTAAGTATTTTAGTTAAAATCTAAGAAAATCTAGTAGTAATCTATAAAACTAGCTAGTAATCTATAAAACTAATATTATATAATAGTAGCTAAGTAGTAAAAGTATCTAACTAAAAGTAGAAATAAGCTAACTTAGTATAGTATAGTATAGTTATTAAGTATTTTAGTTAAAATTTAAGATAATTTAGTAAAAAGTAATAAAACTAGCTAGTAATCTATAAAACTAATATTATATATTATAGAATATATCTCTAGATACTCTTATAGAGTATTTTATATAATTATACTAGTATAGATTAAGATAAGCTTTTAGAAGCTTTACTACTTAAAAGAGCTTTCTAAGTAAGCTTATAATATAATAATTTATCTTTTATTTATCTCTATACTTCTAGATATAATAGTTATAAGTCTAGTACTTTAAGAAGATAATATAGTTCTATATTTATATACTTAAGATATAAGGCGTTTAATAAAGTATAGTAATTCTAATTCTATTACTAATCTTTATACTTCTCTAAGAAGTACTTTTTTATTACTTATAATAAGTAACTTTATAATAATCTTTATAGAAGTATTTATACTTACTAACTTAGTGTATTAGCCTAAGTAGTTTATATAGTTTAAATTCTATACTCTAAGTAGAAAAGTTTAGACTAATATTAACTCTAACACTAATATAGCTACCTCTATCTAGATAAGTATTCTAATAGCTTTAGAGCTAGTAGTAATTATATAGAATACTTTAGTTAATAAGCTTTATATTAATAAGTATAACTTATTTATTATAAAGTATAATATAGAAGTAATAGAATAGTAGTTAAAGAGTACTTATATTAGATATCTTTAGAACTAGATTAATTAGACTATTAGTCTAAAGCTTTTTACTTCTACTATACTTTCTATTTCTATAGAAAAAGAAGCTATATTATAAATACTTATTAAATACCTTAAGTCTACACTTTCTCTAGAAGAGAACTATACTAAGAATTTTATATACTTATAGTATAGAGTATATCTCTAGAAAGTATAATAAAAATATATTAACGCTAAGTACTAGTAATAGAAGTACTTTTATATTTTAGTCTAAGCTAAAGTATATAAACTTACTAAAGTTAATAATATACTTATAGTCTAGAACTATTTAAAAGTAATTAGTGTTAGACTTTCTTTAGAATAGAGATACTTTATATAGTAGAACTTTATTAAAGCTTTTACTATTAGTAGAATATAAATTACTCTTAAATAAGTATTAAAGATTTTTACTACACTAACCTAAAAGTATACTACTTACTCTACTAGTAGAGGTAGTATATTTACTATTATAGAAGTATAGTAATAAGCTTCTAGTAATAATAACTTAGCTTAGAAGTCTAAAAAGAATTATCTATATAGATAGTACTATAAGTAGTCTACTACTATATATAAGTGCTTAGAAATAGTACTTATAAGAAAATCTCTAAAGCTTTCTACTAAAGCTAAGACTAAGATTATTACTAAGCTTAAGAATTTAAAGTATAATAGTCTAAGAAGAGCTCTTAATAAGAAGAGTTAGACTACTTTATAGTAAGAATAGATTAAGAGTCTAAGCTCTATCTATCTAGAATTAATTTAGATAATACTTATTAACTTTACTTTTATTATAAGTTAGCTAAGTATTAGTAGTATATACTTAACTATAGATTTTAATATCTATTTACTTTTTATAAGTACTATCTTAGATAATAGAATAGTAGTATATTTTATTAATAATATATTTCTACTTAAGTTTAAGACTTTTATAAGAGTATATAAATTCTATACTATAGAAGTAGAAAGCTTTTTCTTCTAGATACTAGAATATAGTATATAAAGAATTAAAAATACTTTAACTAGAAAAAGAAAACTATATATAAAAAACTTTATTCTAATAAATATAGCGCTTATAAAAGAATTCTATATTAATATAGTTTTAGAAGTAGCTTTTAATAAAGCTAGACTATAGTATCTTAGACTAGACTTAATACTTTATATAGAAATACTCTCTAATAACTTTATACTAGTAAAGCTTAAGAAAAAGTATAAGCTTATATTTATTATATATAATTTTTTAAAGTTTTATCTAACTATAATAAGTATAACTAATAACTAATACTTATAATAATTCTAAAAAAGCTTTTTTTAGTTTAATTTAAAGAAGCTTTAGTATATAAAAGTAGACTATCTAGATCTAGAAGCGCTATAAGCTTTTATTAAGAATATATATAATATATATATTAAAAAAATAAGCTAAAGTAAGTATAAGTATTATACTATTACTTATATAAAATAGTATATCTCTAGATAACTATATAAGAAAGCTCTAAGACTTTATTAGTAAATATTATAGAATCTTTTTAATTTTTCTATAGACTATAATAGAGAGCTTTAGATTATACTACTTAAAGATAATTATAGTAGTAAAATCTATTAGTATACTCTTTAAGCTAAAATACTTATTAAGATTATAAAAGTCTTTTATAATTTTTTAAGCTTTCTTATAGCTTAATATAAGCTTAATATCTATATTATTATTTAGAATAATAATATTATAATACTATTTTAAAGAGATTAGTTATACTTTAAGATTTAAGCTAAAGAGTAAATATTATAGAATATACCTCTAGATGCTCTTTAAGAGTATAGCACGTAATTATACTAGTATAGATTAAGATAAGCTCTTAGAAGCTTTACTACTTAAGAAAGCTTTCTAAGTAAGCTTATAATATAATAATTTATCTTCTATTTATTTCTATACTTCTAGACGTAATAGTTATAAGCTTAGTGCTTTAAGAAGATAATATAGTTCTATATTTATATACTTAAGATGTAAGACGTTTAATAGAGTATAGTAATACTAATTCTATTACTAATCTTTACGCTTCTATAGAAGCACTACTCTATTACTTATAATAAGTAACTTTATAATAATCTCTATAAAAGCTTTTATACTTACTAACTTAGTATATTAGTCTAAGTAGTTTATCTAGTTTAAATTCTATACTTTAAGCAGAGAAATTTAAGCTAACGTTAACTCTAACGCTAAAATAGCTACTTCTATCTAGATAAGTGTTCTAACTACTCTAGAGCTAGTAGTAATTATATAAAACACTTTAGTTAATAAGCTCTACGCTAATAAGTATAACCTATCTATTATAAAGTATAAGATATAAGTAATAGAGTAGTAGTTAAAAAGTACTTATATTAGATATCTTTAGAACTAAGTTAATTAGACTATTAGTCTAAAGCTTCTAGCTTCTACTATACTTTCTATCTCTATAGAGAAAGAGGCTATATTATAAGTACTTATTAAATACTTTAAGTTTATACTTTCTCTAGAAAAGAACTATACTAAGAATCTTATATACTTATAGTATAGAGTATACCTTTAGAAAGCGTAATAAGAACGTATTAACGCTAAGCGCTAGTAATAGAAATACTTTTATATTCTAGCCTAAGCTAAAGTATATAAACTTACTAAAGTTAATAATATACTTACTATCTAGAACTATTTAGAAGTAATTAGTGTTAGACTTACTTTAGAATAGAGGCGCTTTATATAGTAGAACTTTATTAAAGCTTTTACTATTAGTAGAACTTAAGTTACTTTTAAATAAGTGTTAAAGATTTTTACTACGCTAATCTAAGAGTATACTACTTACTCTAATAGTAGAGATAGTATATTTACTATTATAGAAGTACTATAATAAGCTTCTAATAATAATAACTTATTCTAGAAGTCTAAGAAGAATTATCTATATAGATAGTACTATAAGTAGTCTACTACTATATATAAGCGTTTAGAAATAGTACTTATAGATAAACCTCTAAAGCTTTCTAATAAAGCTAAGGCTAAGATTACTACTAAGCTTAGAGACTTAAAGTATAATAGCTTATAGAGAGCTCTTAATAAGAAAAGATAAACTACTTTATAGTAAGTATAGATTAAGAAACCTAGCTCTATCTATCTAGAGTTAATTTAGATAATACTTATTAACTCTACTCTTATTATAAGTTAGCTAAGTATTAGTAGTATATACTCTACTATAGATTTTAACATTTACTTACTCTCTATAAGCACTATCTTAGATAATAAAGTAGTAGTATATTTTATTAATAATATATCTCTACTTAAGCTAAAGACCTTTATAAGAGTATATAAATTCTATACTATAGAAGTAGAAAGCTTCTTCTTCTAGGTACTTAGATATAGTATATAAAGAATTAGAAATACTTTAACTAGAAAAAAAAAACTATATATAGAGAACTTTATTTTAATAAGTATAGCGCTTATAGAAAGTTTCTATATTAATATTATCTTAGAAGTAGCTCTTAATAAAGCTAGACTATAGTATCTAGAGTTAGACTTAACACTTTATATAGAAACGCTTACTAATAACTTTATACTAGTAAAGCTTAAGAGAAAGTATAAGCTTATATTTATTAAATATAATTTTTTAAAGTTTTACCTAACTATAATAAGTATAACTAATAACTAGCGCTTATAATAATTCTAGAAAAGCTTTTCTTAGTCTAATTTAGAGAAGCTTTAGTACGTAAAAGTAAGCTACCTAGATCTAAAAGCGCTCTAAGCTTTTATTAAAAATACGCGTAATATATATATTAAAAGAATAAGCTAAAGTAAGTATAAGTATTACGCTATTACTTATATAAGGTAGCGTATCTCTAGGTAACTATATAAGAAAGCTCTAAGACTTTATTAGAGAATCTTATAAAATCTTTTTAACTTTTCTACTAGTTATAATAGAGAGCTCTAGATAATAGTGCTTAAAGATAATTATAGTAGTAAGATCTATTAATATACTCTCTAAGCTAAAACGCTTATAAAGATTATAAAAGTTTTTTATAACTTTATAAGCTTTCTTATAGCTTAGTATAAGCTTAATATTTATATTATTATCTAAAATAATAATATTATAATACTATCTTAGAGAAGTAAGTTACACTTTAAGATATAAGCTAAAGAGTAAAGAATTATTATAGAGTGTACCTCTATTTATATCTATAAACTAAATAGAGAAGTAGAGAGAGTAGATTAGAAGATAATTACTAAGTCTATTAAGATAAAAGTTAGTATAAATCTTTCTAAAAAGCTCTAGCTAGATATTATAGAAGTAGTAACCTAGCTATATAATATAAGTCTATTATATACTTATAATCTCTTAGTATCTAATACTATACTTAACGTATAGTATATAGAGCATAGTAAGAAGGTTTATACTATTATAGCTAATCTTTACTTAGATTAGAGTACTATTTACGTCTATAGCTATAGAGCTTATCTACTTAATAAAGAGTAAGTAGCTAAATAAAATAAGTATAACTTTAAAGTTATACTAAAAGATTATATTAGATACCTAGTAGAATATAGAGCGTCTAATATTTATAGAATATAGGTTCTAAAGCTTAATTAAATAATTATAATAAGAAATATAAGCTTTAATAAAGAGCTTTTCTATAAAAGTAGCGCTAAAGGTAGCTAGAAGTACTTAGTAGAAGAGCTTATATATATTATTAATCTTCTATATAAGAATAAGCTATATAATATAGAAGAAGTATATAAAGATATCTTTAACTAGCTCTACACTATAGTAGATAAAATATAAGACTAGTATACTTCTAAAAACTTTATCTAGAAGCTAGAGAGTAGTATATTATAGCTTACTATTAAATAGGCTAGCTAGCCTAATTAATAAGTAGTATATAATATATCTTCTATATAGGTAGAAAGCTTAGCTAGCTAACTACTAGAAATCTATATAAACTCTTAAGAGTATACTAGCCTATTTACTCTAGAGTAAATACTAAAGTCTAGAGCGTACTAGACTATAAAGTCTAGTTAGAAGTATAATAGTAACATTTAGAAAGTGCACTAAACTAAAGAAAAGCGTCTACTAGTACTAAGTAATAAATAGCTTTCTAATATAGAGAGCTTTTATTAGAATAAAGTATATAGTACTTATTAGAATAGAGTATCTCTAAGTATACTATATTTCTATATACGCTTTATATTTAGAACTTCTCTAGAATAAAGTAAAATAGAACTACTATCTACTTCTAGACTAACACGCTAGAAGTGTAATTATAAGAAACTAACGTAATTAAGCTCTAGAATTAAAAAGTAATATAAAGACCTAGAAGTAGAAGAACTAGAAGTTTATACGCTATATAATCTATAGAATAGTATATAAGATAATAATCTTCTAAATAGTCTTCTCTAATACTTATATAGAGTAGAAAAAAACTATAAAAAGCTTATAACTATTTACTTAATTATAGTAGCTATAATCTTAGATAATATACTTCTATAGAAGTATAAGCTATCTAAACACGTATACTATAATTAACTACTACTACTTCTAAAGAAGTATAAAGATCTTAGTAACTATCTATATAGAAAGCTTTTCTATAAAGCTTATAATAAAAAGATAAATACACTCTATTAAGTAGATATCTAGAAGAAGATTAAGCGCTTCTTAGTATAAAAGCGTCTACTTCTACTAAAGTAGATATTTATATATAAAGTTAATTAGAATAGCTACTTTATTAAGTATAAAGCTTATATAGTAGTAAGAGAAAATCTATAAGTAATTAATTCTATATACTCTACGTATATAGTAATACTTACCTTACGCTCTTTTAGAATAGTAATAGTAATAGTAGCTAAATTTAATCTAAAGATTCTTTAATTTAATATTATAGAAGTATTTCTTTATATATACTATAAGCACTAGCTAGTTATAGTATATAATATACTAGATAGCTTTAAGAAGTCTAGTAAGTATATAAAGCTTAAGCGTACTTTCTATAAACTAAAAAACTTTTTACTACTTTAGTATAAAAAGCTCTTATATATAGTAAAGAAAGTAGATCTTATTACTTTTAAAGAAGAGCTTTATCTTTTCTTTAATAAATAAAGAAAGATTCTTCTACTCTTCTATATTAATAATATACTACTTATATATTACTATACTACTTATTAAAGAGCTTTATAAGTTACTAATATAATAAAAGTAGTATATAACCTAAAAGAGAAAGGCCTAGTTAAATAGTTTCTAGAAGTAAAAGTATTACGTAATTATACTACTTATACTATAATACTTATATATAATAAGTATTTAGATAAGCTTACTAAGAAGTTTAACTTAGAGAGCACTTTATTAAGTTCTACTATACTACTTCTAAGTTAAGAGCTTATAAAGTTAATAGATAAAGTAGATAAAAAGATAGTTAAAGACTACTAAGAGTGTATTAGATTACTACTCTATATAGCTATTATACTATAGTTTAATATAGTATATACTACTTTAAAGCTTTTATACTTTCTTATAAATCTAAGTAAAGAGTATATTAAAGTAGTTAACTAAGTAATTATATACTTATATAAAACTTACTATTAGACTATCTACTATAGAGCGTACTCTAGAGTAGAGCTTATAATTTATAGTAATACTTCTTTTATAGATAATCTAGAGACTAAGCGCTTTTTATAGAGCTATCTTATTATACTCTTTAGAGATACTATTATTTAGAAAGTAGTATAATAAGTAACTATAATAACTTTAACTATAGAAGTAGAGCTTCTTATCTTTAAGTATATTAGTAAAGAAGTAATAGCTTTTAGAAGGCTATTTTAGAAGCTTACACTTATCTTAGAAGTAGTGTAGATAATTTTCTATAATAACTAGTAGACTATATACTTAGTAGTTAGCGCTAATAAGTATATAATAACACGCTTTAGATATATTAATATCTAAAATATATAGCTAAGGTAAGAGTATACTAAAGAGTCTTTTAGAGTTAAGTACCTAGAGACTAAAAGTATACTAGCTAATAGGCTTACTAAAAATCTATTAGTTTAGTAATTTACCTATATTAAGAAGTAGTTAAATATAAAGAATATTAAATTATTAGTAGTATTATAAAGCTTATAAAGTATAAAAGAGTTTTTAGCTACTTTTCTTAGAGAGTAGTAGAAAGTATATTTTAAGTATAGCTTCTTTTATAAGTCTATAGAAAACTACTTATTAGAAAAGGCTTTTATTAAAGTATATACTCTAAAAAGCGTAGTAAGATAAGAAAGTATATACCTAGAGCTATAATTAGAGTAACGCTTTTTTAGTTATCTAAGCGTAAAGTTAGAAAAGTACTACTAGTTATTAGTAGTATTCTTATAAGCTTAAAGATACTTAAACTCTAAGATAAAAAACTAAGAAAGTATAACTTTCTCTATAAACGTAAATATATAACTAAGTTTAGTAGTAATACTTTTATAGATAACTATAATAGTATTATTAGTAATAGTCTTAGAAGATATACTTCTATTATTATTATTAGAGAGTACTATACTATTATCTATAGTTTTATTATAGTTAACTTACTTAACTACTAGATAAAGTTCTATAAAGCTTATTAGCACTAAGAAGTTAAAGCACTAGAATAAAACTTACTAGAAGAGCGCTACTTAGAAGTAGAAGTATTATTAGTCTTATTATTAAGATTAGATTAAGACTACTTAATACTAGAAGTATTCTTAGACTTATTAGTGTTATACTCTATTTTTAAGGTATTAAAGCTTTACTTCTTACTATACTTCTAGATTATATAGCTATACTTAAAGTACTACTTAAAAGTAGTATTATAGTTATAGATAAGCTTATAAAAGTAAGAATTCTTAATATTAAGTAGATAACTAGTCTTTAGGTTCTACTTTATAGTGCGAAACTAATTAACTATATACTTAGTAATCTTCTCTATATACTTAGGTCTAAAAAAAAGTTAGTAAAGCTTTTTAAGCTTAAAAAAGAGTATATATATATATTATTATATCTATAATTACTAATAGCACTAGTAAGGCAGCGCTTAGACTTCTTACTTTTATTAATACTTATATAGTTTTTATAGAGAGAGTTAGTAGCCTTTCTAGTACTTATAGACTAAAAGTATTAGAGGTACACTATTTTATAGAGCTTACTAGTAGTAATAAAAATAAGCTTTTTAGAGCTACGCTTACGTATAGACTTAGTTACTAAAGCTTTATTATCTTTATTATTAGAATTTTTATTAAGCGTATACTTCTTACTATTATACTCTTTATTATTATACTTATTAGAAGAATTAGTAATATCTAAACTATTAGACTAGATAGAGAGCTTTAGATTAAAAAGAGAGCTCTTTATACTACTTATAATAATAAAAGAATATCTTTTCTTAGAAGTAGAGCTAGAGAAAAGTAAAGTGTTATAAACTATACTACTTTCTTAAGAAATAGAAAGCTTATTTAAGGCTTTAGTAGAAAGCTTAGAAGTGTTAGAAGAGATAGTAGTAGAATTCTTAGAAGTAGAGCTTTTAGAACTAAAAGAACCTAAAAATAGAATATTAGAATAAGTATTACTAGTAGCTAAAGAACTAGAAACTATAATAGTAACTTTAGTAAGCTACTTATAGAAATTACTAGAAAGCTTCTAAGAGAGCGTAGCAACGTTAGAATTATAGTTAGTATACTCTTTCTAGATAGTCTTACTAGCCTACTTATTATTATACTTTTCTATTACGCTAATAGAATTAGTAGACTACTACGCTTAGTAAATTACTTTTTCTAGAACTATCTCTTAATAGAGCTTAATAGCCTTTAGAAGTAGAATTTTAAAGTATTCTTACTTAGTATACTACTTATTAATAAAGCGCTTATTCTTAAACTTAATATACTTAGTTTTAGTAAACGCTTTAGCTTTAGAATTCTTATTACTACGCTCTAAGTTGCGCTTAATCTACTTATTACGCTTATAATATAAACGCTACTTATTTTCTATAGCTTAACTAGTAGTATAATACTTATAAGTAATCTTATTATAATACTTTTACTCTACTTTATTCTTAGTCTTAAAGTTATAAGCATACTACTTATTAGCGTACTTCTAGGCAGCGCGCTTATTATAATATAAAATATTATTAGCTTACTCTTAAGTAACTATATTACTATACTTAGTAAATAGATTAGACTTCTTAGAAGTGTAAGTTAGAGTAGTAAATAAGTTATAGGTAGAAGTAAAAGTACTTATAGAACTAGAGCTCTACTTCTTACTAGAAGAACTACGCTTAGAAAAGCTTTTAGAAATACTATAAAGCTTATTTAAGTACTTATAATTCTCTACTTTAGAGAGAGTAGCTAGGTACTTAGAAAAGTTAAAGGTATTAGAGCTTAATAGCTTAGCTTTTAACGCGCTTACGTAACTAAAACTTAAAGAAGTTACTTTAGAGGCGCTTATAGAGCTAGAACTAAACTACTTATTTTTAGAAGAGTAGCTATTCTTATACTTATACTTATTTCTTTTTAATATAGTACTAGAAAGCTTAGAGATAGATATAAAGAGATATACTTAGTTTAATTAGTATAATAGAGTATACTACTAGAGTTAGTAAGCGTACTAATAAAAATTAAAGATACTTACTCTTATTTTAGATAAGAGGTAGAGAGCGTTTAGCTAATTAAATAATTTTTAGTAATATTATAATTAGCGCGCGTACGCTAAGTAAGCTCTTAGTACTACGTACGCTCTAATAAGTATATAACTAGTGTTCTTAGCTATAATAAAAGAGCTTATTATAACTACGTAGCCTACTTTTATAAGCTACTTAGAGAGTATATTATAGAATATACCTTTAGATACTTCTTAAGAGTATAGTATATAATTATACTAGTATAGATTAAGATAAGCTCTTAGAAGCTTTACTACTTAAAAAAGCTTTCTAAGTAAGCTTATAATATAATAATTTATCTTCTATTTATTTCTATACTTCTAGACGTAATAGTAAAGTATTATTATAAAGTATACTTTTATCTATACTTATAAACTAAATAAAGAAGTAAAGAGAGTAGATTAAAAAATAATTACTAAGTTTATTAAAATAAAAATTAGTATAAATCTCTCTAAGAAGCTCTAGCTAGATATTATTAAAGTAGTAACCTAGCTATATAATATAAGCTTATTATATACTTATAATCTTTTAGTACTAAATACTATACTTAATATATAGTATATAAAGTATAGTAAGAAAGTCTATACTACTATAGCTAACTTTTATCTAGATTAGAGTACTATCTACGCCTATAGCTATAGAGTTTACTTACTTAATAAAAAGTATATAGCTAGATAAAATAAGTATAACTTTAAAGTTATACTAAAAAACTATATTAGATATCTAGTAGAATATAAAGCGTCTAATATCTATAGAATATAAATTCTAAAGCTTAATTAAGTAATTATAATAAAAAATATAAGCTTTAATAAAAAGCTTTTCTATAAGAGTAAGACTAAAGAAAGCTAAAAGTACTTAGTAGAAAAGCTTATATATATTATTAATCTTTTATATAAAAATAAGCTATATAAAATAAAATAAGTATATAAAAATATCTTTAACTAACTCTACACTAACTTTATTAGAATTAATAATAATAAACTATTATTATATAAAATATAGTATATACGTAGTAATCTTATAGTGTAATATTACTAGTATATAGTGTAATATTAGTAGGTATAGAGGTAATATTAGCTATAGTAAGTGTAATATTAGTAGGCCTAGAAGTAATATTAGATAACTAATATTATTTATTTTAATCTAAATTTATAATTTAAATTATTTTGTCTACACTATAACTACGTAGATAAGACTATTCTCTAAATTATAAGTATTTTAGAAACTTTATAATTCTAGAAGTACTTTTTCTTACTATATTACTTATAGATATTAACTTAAGTAATAACTTATTAAATATAAAGCTATAAGTAAGTATAGTTTTAGAATTATATATATTCTAAAAACTTTATAATTCTAGAAGCGCTCTTATTATAACTACTCTATTACTATTTTATTTAGTCTCTAATAATTTTAAGAACTATAACTTTATAATTTCTAAATACTTCTTTCTAAACTAACTTACTTACTATACTACTTTTTTTTATACTACTATTTATAATTATTAATATACTATTAAGTAGCACTAATAGATTAGTATCTTAGAAATAATATAGCTTCTTAAAAAAAGTATATTCTATTAGTAGATTCTAGTTATATATATACTTAACTACTAACTACTTAATTCTTATTACTAACTTAACTACTAGCTTATTATATTTAAATACTATTTCTATCTACTATATAACGTAAGCTTATATAATCTTTTTCTTAACCTAGTTATTTAGATTTATACTATATAGTAGTAATATAAAGATACTAATTATTCTAAATTACTTCTTAAGAATATTCTAGCGCTTACTATAATCTAGGTACTCTCTAAACTTAATCTAAAGCTTTCTATTCTTCTTTTTTATAGCTATTCTCTCTAATTTCTTTTTATATATAAGTGTAAATAATATTTTTTTTATAATACTACTATACTTTTACTCTTTTTAACCTATTTCTATACTCTATCTTTTTATTTTCTTATATATCTACTTATATTTCTTATAAAATATATCTATTTTCTAATATTATTATATTTAACTTACTATTATATTAGTATAAGTTTATTAGACTTTAAAGTACCTCTTTCTTAACTTATTAGTTTCTAGTTCTACTTATATTTCTAGTAGTGCTATATTAAGAGTTTATACTAACTATTAAGTAAGCTATATACCTAGTATATAAAAAGCAAAACTAAAACTCTTATCTTTAACTAGTTCTAGCTTATTAAAGAGCTATAAACTCTTTACTCTCTATTACTTCTATAAAATAAAAATAGTAGCCTAATCTTTAAATACTTCTATTATTTCTATAGCTTTTACTATTTTAATTATATAAGTAATTATATTTAAGCCTACGTTTAGTATTTATTAAGTCTATTAATAATAACATTACTTTTTAACTAATATTATCTCTAGATTTTAAATAGTTTTCTAATTCTAAATACTTATTATTATTTATATAAGTTAAAGGTTAAAATAATTAACTATATTTTTATTAACTTACTTAGTTATCTTTTTCTACTTACGCTTTAATTCTAGCTACGTATTAGATATATATTTATTATTTATATACTAACTATATAGCTTCTCTTATATATTTTTATCTTATATACTTCTAAGTAAATAGTTATAATTATAATTAAGAACTTTAAGAAGCTTAGATTTAGAAATATTTTAATATATCTATTATAAAGTGTTTATTAGACTTTATAATATAAACGCTATATATAGAACTAAGTTATCTAGAAGATAAATAAATATTACTAGTTTTATACTAGATAGACTATTCTAGATAGCTTATCTAATTACTTATAGATTTAGCGTATTATTTATAATAGTATTAGAGATAATATAAAATATAGAATAAGCTACTATATCTACTAGTAGTAGTTATATTATTACGCGTAGTATTAAGTAAATATAAAAGAGTATTTCTATATAGTTAAGCTAGAAAGATAGATTTACTAACTCTATATCTATACTTTTTTTAGTTAGCTTATAGCTATAGCTTTATTTTAAGTATACTACTTAGCTTAGTTTCTACTACGCCTATATAAAACTATAGCGTAGTTTTTATTTTAATCTAAAATTTATATTTAAATTATCTCTTTTACTTTTACTAATATACTACCTAATATATTAATTCTAAAATAACTTATCTATAACTATAAGTATAGAGCTCTAATTTACTTTATCTATAGTATTATTATTCTCTCTTAAACTATCTTATTCTATTTTAAAAACTAATATTAAACTAACGTTACTACGTCTAAATGCTATTTTATTCTAAGTACTATTATAGCTATATAAAAAGACCTTAATTTAAAGACTAAGTATAGTAATTTTAATATTCTATTAATAGCTATTTCTATTATATATAGTTTTACTATTTATATAAAATCTTATTACTATAATTAATATAGTACTATAATAGAAGACGCTAACGCTAGTAGTAATATATAGTTATATCTATAAAACTAATATACTTTATTTAGATCTAATTTACTATAATATATTAGTAGTACTAACTAGTATTTCTTTTATATTAGAAAAGTTACTAGCTAATACTTCTTTATAGGCGTTCTATCTATCTACTAAAATACTTTAAAGTATATAAATTTAATATATCTAACTATAGTAATATAGAAGTAGATATTATAACTTTTTCTTTTAATACTTCTATTAACTAAAGTAGTAGCTTACCTTAACTTAAATCTTTATCTAAAGTTACTAATACTATATTACACTATACGTAGATTACTATACTACTATAAACTATATCTTTTCTTTATAAGTAGCTATAGATAGCTAAGTAATAGACTATAAGTAAGTATAATAAATTTCTTATATAGATTCTAATCTACTTTAATATTTTTATAAATCTATAGGTTATATATATATTATTTCTTACTATACTAGAAAGTATATTATAGAAGTGTATAGTATTATATACTACGCCTTTAGTAGAGAAATTAAACTATAAGATATACTTACTCTATAACATAGTAAAGACTATAGTCTAAATCTAGTAGAATATTATAGCTTAGAGTAGCTAGTATACTTATATCTATATAGTTAAAGAATACTTTTAAAATATTCTACTATACCTACTTACGCCTTACTAGAACTTTAATCTTTACTATACTACTACTATATAAAAGATATTTCTCTTCTTCTATTATATATTTAAGTAATATTACTTTACACTATTAATATTATATCTAAGAAAGAACTAGTATACTATATAGAAAGCTATTTATAATTATCTCTATAATATTAATAAATTAGAAAAGTATAAATTTAACTTTAGATATAACTATATAATATTAGAGAAACTAGAGAGATTTTACTATATATTTTAGATATTTCTTATTATATAAATATTATATACTACTAATATAAAGCTAACTATATTAGAATTCTAACTTCTATACCTAAAGGCTGCAAAAACTAGTTAAAGCGTTTATTCTACACTAGATCTAAAATAGTATAGCGTATAGTAAAAGGCTCTACTCTACTAGTAAAAGGCTTCTAAATTATAGCGTTAGGCTATATAATAATATTATAATAAGTTGTAAAAAGGCTCTAAATAATACTATATAGTGTAAGGCTCTAGTAAAAGACTTCTACGTTCTAGTAAAAGATAGGTAGAATATACTAAAAGGCTATACTAAAAGGCTATATTAAAAGACTATATTAGAAAGCTACTATATCTAAGTAAAAGGCGCTTAAGGTATAGCTACGCTGCGTAATAAAGAATATAATAGTAACTAATAACCTAATAGTCTACCTACAAAGATACTAGTAAAAGACTTATTATATATAAATTTTCTTCTATATAATATAGTAAATCTCTCTTCTATCTAAAAAGCTAGGTATATAATATTGTATATAGTCTATTCTATTCTAGAGATATATAAGATAGCTATCTTATATTTATTATCTCTTATCTTAGATAACTCTAGACTTAGATAGCCTAATCTATCTACTTAAATAAAAGCTTAGAGTTTAAGTTAGGTCTATTCTACTTCTATAGTTCTATATACTATAATATATTATTACTAGTAACGCTAGTCTTATTAGTGTTATCTACTTATATTTTTTAGCCTATAATCTCTATAGTCTATTCTACAGCGCTAGCTTATATAGCGCTTTATTAACTATACTATACTAGTTCTAATAATAGTACCTACGTTATAGCCTATTACTTCTTATTCTCTATATATATTACGTTTTTAAGTCTACTCTACGTAGCGTATATTACGTGTAATATTATATTATAGAGTACTTTTTATTGCGTAGTTACCTTCTTTAGTCTCTATCTATACTCTACTCTCTATCTTTATTACTATTACTAACTATATCTATACTATCTACGCTTCTATAATTATCTAAATTATATACTTCTACTATTTAAAAAGACTATAACCTATTCTCTACTAGCTCTATTAGCGACTCTACTAGATAGTTTTCTAGATTACTTTTATAGATTACCTTAAGAAATAGCTACTTAGAAGAGAGTTTCTTCTATATATAGCTTATAAGTAATAGTTCTACTACTTTATAAAGACTACTAACGTTATTATTATATTAGGTAACTATCTCTATCTAGTTTTCTAGTCTTAGAATTAGCTTCTACTCTATAAATAAATTTAGAATAGACGCTTTTAGTAGTAGTATAAAGATACTAGAACTAAACTTTTACTTTAGTATCTACTAACGCTTTCTATATTCTAAGTACTAGTTCTAGTTGCAATACTTAGCTATATACTTAATCTATATTAACTTTTTATCTACGTTACTACTAATCTTATAGAAAAGTTATTCTTTAGTAACTATTACTATACTCTACTCTTTTATACTTATAAGCTTTCTCTATCTTCTTAGAATATTCTCTAGCTATTTATATTCTAAGTAAAGAGTAGATATTATCTATTAATACTATATATTACTTATAATTTCTATAGTTTTACTATAATATATAGTTACTAGTAGTGTACAAAAACTCTATATCTTACCTATAGATAGCGCTCTCTTAGAATGCCTACTCTCTTACTATAAAAGAATAAGCTTACTAGCCTATAAATTAGAAATAATATCTATTCTCTATGTTATTTATAGCTCTACTCTATATACTAGAGCTAGCACTATAGTATTTATAGTTGCAAATAGTTATCTTCTACTTCTAGCTATCTTCTTTTATATTTCTAATACTACTTTCTATTTTCTTAAACTTTCTACTATTATAACTATCTTTACGTAGTTTATTATTTTAGCTACCTTACTTACGCTAATCTTCTCTAACTATCTTATAAAGTTATAGTACTTAATCTTATAGTCTAAATATATAATCTTATTCTATTATACTACTACTAAGTCTTATATACTAGTAATAGTTTCTACTAGCGCGTAGTCTAACTATTTCTTTAATTATTAATTAACCTACTTTATTATTATTTTCTTTCTTATTTACTTTAATAGCTAATCTAACTCTTTCTTATTAGATAAGGCGTCTTTATTTAACTATAGATTATTATAGACATAGTTAATAAACTACACTAAGCGCTTTTTTACAATACGCTAATAGAGCTACTATATAGTATTTTCTAGCGTACGCGTAATAAATAACTATATACTCTCTACTATGTCTAGAAGAATATAATAGACTACGTTGTCTAGTTCTACGTGTTAGTAGGTTTTTTACACTACCTTACTTATATCTTTATTCTTCTAGAGCGCGTTAGGTATAATTTCTAGTTCTTTAGTTACTATTATGTAGTTTTTACTATTCTTATCTTAAACTCTAGAAGCTTTAGATAAAGATAGAGACGTAAGCTATTTTTATTTAGCGTAATATAGTAGTAGGTCTCTTTAGTCTAAATACTACTTTTATATACCTATTTAGTCTATAGATTTAGAAATATATAAGAATAAAAACTCTTTTTAAACTTTTCTCTTTTTTCTATTCTATTTTATCTTAATCTACTACTATATTCTTACCTATATCTATCTATTAGTATGTCTTTTCTTAACTATACCTTCTAAATTAATATAACTAATAGGCTTATTATTTACCTAACGTACTAGTACGTTATACTCTCTAAAGCTATTAAGAAGTACCTCTAGAGGCATTATTCTAAGAACGTCTAATCTAAGAATTACGCTATTATATAGTAGAAGGCACTAAACCTTATCTATATATCTAGCTTTAAGAAAAACTATATAGATTTCTTCTTTATAAAGCTAGATAGCTCTTCTCTTAACTTTATTTAGTATCTCTCTATATATCTAGCGCTAGCGTATACTATTTATTCTAATTCTATCTATATCTACTCTAAGAAGAGTAGAGACTATAATATAAAGAATTATCTACGCTTTTAATACTAGATAAGTTTTAGTGTTAACTCTACTATAGCGTTTAACTTCTAAATAGTTATTTAAGATACTTACGCTTAGCGTTACTTCTAGAGCGTTCTAAGCAAAGTTAATAGCCTAAATCTATTATACTACTTTAAGATTCTTTTCTCTTTTTTATTACGTAAGAATAATACGCGTTAATCTAGTAGTGCCTCTAACTCTAGGTTATCTATTACGCCTACTACCTTAGCTTATATTAAACTTCTACTAGATAGAAATAACACTACTTATTATCTTACTACGTAGTTTATATCTACTAATATATTTATAGAATAGTAGTAGAAGAACTAGCTAGATACTGTACTCTATAGGCCTACTATTAAGACTAGCCTCTAGCTTAGTAGCACTAAGTTTCTTAATATACTTTCTATAAGCTAGAATAAAGAACTTACTACTATTACTACTTCTACTAAAAAAGATAAGTTTATACTCTTTTTTCTCTATAATTATACTAAGAGTATAGTATATATATAGTAGAATACTACTCTACGCGTCTTATAGTATACGCGTATCTAAGTAATATAAAAAGATATCTATTATATTCTACTCTATCTACTTAAAGTCTACTAGAATCTTTCTATATTATATATATTACTACTATAAAAAATCTTTATATTCTTCTTCTACACTCTTATTAATAGCTAGCCTTATTCTTTATAACTTACTATACGCTCTAATTAGTAAAAGACTTAGAATAGTATTATTACTATATTATATAACTACTATAGCGTCTACTCTATAGTATATATAAACTATATATATACTACACTAGACTCTATAAAGAACCTTTATTATTACTTCTAGCTATTTCTTATTACGTAGATATACGTTAGTAATAAATTTAAGTCTTCTCTTATTATTATAACTAGCTTTCTTATTCTCTCTAAAGAGAAGTGTATCTTACGTAAGGTCTATAACTTTACTATAGATATTATAGCTCTTAAGAAGATAGTCTAACTTATAAGTATTTAATATTTTTATAAATATTTTACCTAGCCTACTTTAAATATAATATAGGCTTTACTTAATAATACTATAATAGAAGAGAAAGCGCTTAAGTTTATTAATAAGTCTACTTCTTCTAAAGTATCTTATACTAATATAGAAGAAATAAATTACGCCTTAGCTATATTATTCTAGTAGTAGGTATAGAATTATCTTATAATAGAGTTTAATACTCTAATAGGCGCGCTTATCTATACTACGCGTATTCTAAGTAACTTCTATTATAGTAATAACTTAGATGCCTTTATTAGTTAGAATAGTAAAGAAGTTATACTAAAAGAGTTCTACACTACGCTTAATTTCTTTAGTAATATAGTTTATAACGTAGAGGTTAAAGCATTTACTTTCTTATACTAATTAGCCTCTATACTAATATTAGACTAACTACTATCTATACTCTAGAAGTAGCTTATAGAGAATTCTAAGAATAAGATAGTAGGCTATAGCCTCTTTTCTTATAAGTCTACACTACTTAAAGTAAAAGCTAACTTTATTAAGAACTAGTACTTAGCTACTATATAATAGAGCTAGAAAGTACTTATTATAAACCTTATTAACTCTTATTAAATTAAGTAGTACTATAACCTTACCTAACACTTTCTTAACCTGCTTCTTAGCCTAGTTTATTTTACTAGTAGATAACTAGTATAAGGTACTAAACTTCTTAGTATTTACTATAAAAATCTATCTAATAGTATACTTTATAATATATTTCTCTATAATAGTCTTATTACTATTATTCTCTAATATTATAAGAGGTATAACTATAATAAGTCTATTAAGATTATTTATTAATTTTTACCTAAGATAGTTAGTTATTTACTTATATAGTACTTTTAGCTTATTTATTCTTTCTATACGCTTATTCTCTTTTTTACTCTAGATAATATTTAGAATCTTTACTTGCAATAGGCTATAAGTAGTCTACTTTAGTCTAATGTTAAAGGTAAGTAGTCTATTACCTTTTAGCGCTTTTATATAGTTATTACTATATATATAGAGAAATATATAGATATATAAATTAATATTAGTACTATACGCTATTTTATTATTATCTTTAAGAGAAAAGTAGATAGTAAATACACTAAGTTAACCTAAGAGAATATTAATAAAATAGTAGATAACTAAAAGGCTAAAAATTATAAGATATAAGCTAGGCACTTAGTAAGAATAGAGGCTATTATCTACTTCTAAAGTATTATTATAGTATTTAATAAAAAGTTTAAAAAAGCTTATAGATAGTATAAAGTGTCTATAAAATAGTATAAGGCTCTTAGATTCTTTAATAATAATAAATTAAATAATATTATTAGAGATCTATTTACTCTCTTAGCTAACTATGTAGAACGTAACACGCTATAGTTATAGCTACTTCTTTACGTAAACTTTAGCTCTAACGCTAAGTTCTACTCTAGGTAAGAAGCTATTATTTACGCTATTATATATAGTAACACTATTATTACTTATATTATAGGTATAGATACTAGTAAGAGTTTTATATTTCTTCTTCTCTATTATTAGTATTACTATAACTAAAGTGTAATTATTATTCTTCTTACTACGTTGTAATAGAACCTTATAGCCTAGTGCGAAAAGTATTCTATCTCTACTATAGTTTAGTAGAATAGCTATTATAATAAATTAGCTTCTATTATTCTTACTACACTAGAGTACTTTAGTAAACTAGCCTTTATAGACATGTTATACTACCTATAACGTATAACTAAGTATTTACTAGAAAGAATTATTATAGATAAGTTTTACTATATACTTCTAAAGAACTATAAGTACTAGCGTTACCTTTTTAAACTAGGTAAGATTACTTTCTTTAGTGTATAACTAACTCTTCTATCTATAACTATTCTTATCTACTACTAGACTACTACTTTTTAATATATATACCTACTTTTTTAGACTATTCTATTTTATAAGTCTACTAACTATTCTAAGTTATTCTAGTAAGTTTACTTAGTTTAACTTAATAAGAAGAATAATTAGCCTACACTAGCTAAGTCTATCTATAGATAGGTAAAGAAGCTTAGAAAAACCTTAGTGTATATTCTACTTATAGAGAAAGCCTATAGTCTTAGTTAAGTCTTAGATTATAATATATATATAGCTAAGATATTAATAAACCTACGTTAGTGTATATAAGTATTATTTTCTATAAGCGCTAATAGTGTTCTTATTACTACGTCTACGTTTCTAGTAGGTATTAATATTAATAATATCTAATGCGTCTTATAGATTAGATTATCTAACTACCTTATTAACTTAGTGTAAAGTAGTAGATAAGCTAGTTATAATAAAAGGCCTGCTATTATTTATATTCTTTATTTCTCTACTCTATTAAGTTACTATTACTATAAAGCCTCTAACGCTAATTGCGTAACTATTAATATATTTATATAACTAAATATAAAACATTTTATATATTACTATAGTGTTCTAGTAGAGTACTTTAATAGTTCTATTAATTAGCACTTCTATTAAGAGAAGAAAGAATTATATAACGTTTACTATAATTACTAGAAGAACACTATACTAGCGTTCTCTACTTCTAAGTCTATCTTTACGTTCTTACTTTCTACTTCTATAGTAACCTAAACTAAGCGCTAAGTAGATAAGAAACTTATATTACCTAGCAAAGATTCTCTTACGTTATCTCTCTACGCCTATAAACTTTCTAGTAGCTATCTCTACTAGTAAGACTTACGTAATACTAACTATAGTTATTCTATTAGGTTTCTTAGTATTTTTTATATCTACCTCTCTAGTCTACGTAAGAAGCGCGTTATGTCTACTTTCTCTACTATCTACACTACGCTTAGTTATTCTATAGCTATAACTAGTTCTACTACTAACTCTTTAGAATACTACTATTATATTATAAAGTAATAGTAGAAGTTAGTATTTAACTACGCTACTATATTATAGAAGAATAGAGATTACGCCTATTTTTTTAATAAAAAATTCTCTACTATATAGTAATTCTAGATTAATACGTATACGCTTTACTTTACTAATAGCCTAGATTACCTCTATATACGCTATAACTAGCGCCTTATTAGAGAGCTTATAAGACACTACTAAACTAGTAAAATAGAAGAGAAATAGAGAAAGAGTATATATTTTTAGTATATAATACTAATAAACTTCTATCTAAAGTGCACTAATATAGGTAACTACGTAGATTAGCACGCTATTATAGATATATAGATTATACTATAGAAATACGCTAGTATATAGCGTAAATAGATACGCTATATATAATAAGTTAGGCTATTATTTAATCTAGAAAACACTATAAACTTCTAAATATATTTTAGTAAGATAGTTTACTATAGAAATAACTATAAAGTTAATTATCTATTACTAGATTTAAACTAGATTACGTATACGTTCTTTCTAAATAGATATAACTTCTAGCTTTTATTAGCTAATAAGTCTAGCGCACTCTAACTATTATTCTTATCTTTTTATTTCTCTATAGCTACTATACTATTTTAAGCTATCTATAGTTATAGTCTATACTATTTATACTAACGCTCTCTTACTACTTCTATAAACGTAGTTTATTTTACCTATAAGAGTCTATGTTTAGGTAGATACGCGTAGTAAGGTTAACTTAAGTTATCTCTAGAAAGTTTATACCTACGCCTAATATATTAAGTAAAGATAGATAGAAAGAGCTTATCTACTATTATCTCTAACGTAATACTCTTAGCGTTATAAAATAATATCTATCTAAAAGTTTATTCTAGGCTAGTTTCTTTTATATAAATAAAGCTAGGCGCTATTAGCTATATATTAACTACTATTATAGAACTCTATAGGTAGGTAGACCTTTTATAGAGAGTAGCTTATTCTTTACTAAAGCACTATAGTAAATATATTACTATAGCTTAATCTATAAGAGTAGGCGTCTTTTTAGAAGCGTAAGATTCTTAATACTTTAATACATAGTACGTATAGTAGATAATTATATCTTACTTTACTACGTTTAGCTAGTATAGTTATCTATATCTTTACTACTAAGATTACCTATTTATCTCTACTTTTATTCTATATATACCTAGTATACTCTATAGCCTTATTTTCTCTACTTTCTTTTTTATCTATTATACTCTTTATAGCCTAGCGTTCTATAAGCACTATACTAGCGCTTCTACTAGCGCCTTACGCTAGTAAATATTATTATATAGCTAGCGTTTATCTATTCTTTTAGTATTCTCTTTTTCTTTTATAGTGTCTCTTCTTACTATATCTTTACCTTATAGTACCTACTAAACTACTTTCTCTATCTAACGCTCTTAGAAGCTTTTTATCTTTATAGTATCTACTTCTTACTTTTACTTAGTTTATTCTAGTCTATAACTTTATAGACGTTAACTCTACTTTTTTCTTACTAAATTCTCTAGTAGTCTATCTACGCCTACTTTATTATATATACTACCTCTACTATTATTATAGCTTTCTTCTCTTCTATTATTCTACTATCTACCTAGCTACTAGTACGCGTCTAAGAAAACCTTATTAAGAATAATTTAGAAGATAGCACTAGTAACGTAGAGTCTATTACGCGTATACTAGTTATTAGGTTATTCTTTTTCTACTTCTACGCTACTACTAGACTTTATAGATTAGAGAAGATCTACGCTATTTAGTTCTAGGTTATCTTATTACTATATTTTAGAGTTAGCGCTAACTAGTTATAAACTAAGGCTAATAAGCTATAACTCTTCTATAATTATATTATAGCACACGTAAAGTAACGTAGCTATCTACCTAGCTACTATATATTATTAGTTAAACTAATTCTTATATAGGCGCGTGCTATAATATATTAAAATAGTAATACTATTATTAACTCTACCTCTACCTACACTAAAGAGTAGACTACTACCTACTAGATAGCTTATTTTATCTTCTTTATATAAAATACGTTATTTAATTTTATAAATTTATACTTCTTCTATTAATATATTTTAGCTTAGTTCTATAATAACTATACCTATAGTATCTTTATATATTTTTATAAGAAGAATATAAACTAGATATTATAGCGTAAGCGTAGAGATAAGGCTAAGTAGAACGCTACTATAGTAGGCTCTTCTACTCTCTCTCTTATCTTATCTAAGCTATCTCTTTATATACTAGGCGCTTCTACTTACTTTTAATATATTATTAATATACGTTCTAACTTTATCTACTTTACTAGTGTATACAAACTTACAACTATAAAAGGTACTAATATTACTAAGAACTTTATCTACACATTATTTTATCTTATAGAAGATAGCTTAGATACTAGGCCTATACTAATTAGTTTTAAGTATCTTGCGTATATTAACTATAATATCTCTATAGACTAGATTAATAATAGTGTAATTAATATAAAGAACTATAGTATAGATCTTATTATCTAATAAATTCTTACTCTAAAAGTAGAGTTACCTAAGATAGTATAGGTTATAATTAAAAATCTCTAGATATCTACTAAAGACTATAATATCTAGTCTATTAAATACCTCTAGGCTTTTATTACTACTAGTAAAAAGCTTCTAGATTCTACTACTAGACCTCTACCTACTATAGCTAAGAATACTAAAAACTTTAAAGTCTATTACTATTATATTCTAAGAAGAGCTGCTAGCTACACTAAGAGCGCTATTCTACTTAGTAAGATAATAGAGATAGCTATCTCTACTACTAGATTAGGCCTAAGTAATAATAGTAAATTTATATCTCTAATTAACTACGTAATCTATATAATTACCTAAGAAGATAATAAGTACTCTAATTAGAAAGATAATTTAGAAAGTGCTAGTATTACTAGATAGTCTTACTTTCTTATTTCTATAGACTTAAGTAATAAAGCCTAGCGTAACTAGTAGAAGTACGCGCTAGCTACCTTTACTCTATAGATAGTTTTAGCTAACATATACTAGAAGACGCTTACTACACTTTATATTTAATAGTATTTCTAGCCTATTATTTCTAGTTAGACTAGCCTATTATTATTATAAACGTAAATAGTTTCTACTATAAAGGCGCTAAGAATACTTTTCTACTATCTAGTAACTAGTAAAAGTAAGTATAGTATTCTAATAAATTAGAGTACTAGTCTAGGTAAATCTAGTACTACTACTACTATTCTAATTAGAGTAAGTGCTTCTTCTCTTTCTTCTTTCTGTAGCTTATAGTACCTACTAGTATAGAGTAGACTTTATAGTCTATCTCTACTTAGAGTATTATACTATACACTATTTGTTAATTATAGCCTACTCTAACCTAGGCCTATATAAGGTAGACTATATTATAGACTTTATTCTCTCTATAGTCTACTAATCTATATATAGTTAAATAATTACTACGCTCTTAATATAAATACTTTTTACTAAGAATAAAAGTAAAAGAAGCTTAAAGCGTATTATAAAAAGTATCTACTATAACTTATTATATAGAGTATAGATACCTATCTTATTAAGTAAGCTACTAAGAATATTATAAACTTTTCTACTACTTTCTAAGTCTATATTTACTATAATAGCTATAATAAGTTCTCTTCTACTACTAAATATAAGAATATTAAGGTTCTTACTAAGATAATAAATATTTACTAGAAACTATTTATAGAGAAGAATATCTTAAAGCGCGCTACTATTATTATTATAAGTAAGAGTACTCTAGCTACTTATTATAGTTCTATAGCTATATATAAGTACTTCTAAAATACTATAGATAAGGCTAGCTTACTAGAAGAGCTTCTCTACTCTAAAGGCTTCTCTAACGCTCTTTATAGCTATATTAGTATTATAGTTATAGATAAGATATATAATATTAGTAGTGTAGAGATAAACGCGTAGATAGCCTTCTACTAGCTTAATATATTCTTTTATATTCTTCTAATAGTAATATCTATTCTATAAAGTAGTAATAAGTTTATATTACTACTTACTATACTCTAAGATTCTAAGGTAAATAATAAGGCCTAGACTCTTCTAGCCTAGTACTATCTTTCTAATCTATATATTCTAAAGGTCTTAGAGAACGCTAAACGCTATATATCTACTATTATAGCCTTCTGTACATTCTACTAACGTAAGAGTAATATTCTAGTATAGAGTTATACTCTCTACTTAGCCTATAAAGATATAGTAATTTACTTTATATACTAGAGTATATATATAATAAACTATAAGAATAATACGCACTTTATATAAGTACTTATACTATCTATTATATCTACACACGTAGTAGTAGAGAATAGTATAGTTATAGTAGCTATCTAGAAAGAAGAAGAACTTACGTATATTAAACGTCTATACTACTAGAATAAGAAGAATACTACGTAGTCTAATAATATTCTTCTTATTAATAGTAAGATTAAGCGTATTCTAACTCTTAGGTTCTTATATCTAATTCTTTTCTTTATAGATAAGATTTATAATATTACTAATAATAATAAGATTACTAAAGTCTATTAGAACTTATATAATAACGCTAAGTATATTAAGTATCTTTATAAGCTTCTAGAGAATATCTACGTAGTTAGTACTTAACTTAAGAAGAATTCTAGTATTCTTTCTATAGTCTTAGATAAGAATAATATATATAAACTACCTTCTAAAAAGCTTAAAAAAATTATCTTTTATTTTACTAAGTAATCTAAGCAGCTTTGCCTTCTCTTAGCTCTTTTTACTAACTAGATTATCTATAGCTAGAAAAAGGTTATTATCTAGTATTCTAGCTTTACTAAGTAAGAGATTATAAATAGTCTACTAAATCTATATAGTATTAAGTTATAGACACTACTTGCACGCTATATAGGCTTAAAGTAGACTAGGCTAGTAAATAAGTTTTATAAACCTCTAACATATAGCAACTCTACTCTTAACCTACTTATAGATACTAATATTAAAGTACTTATCTACTTATAGAACGTATATACTAGTCTTAACTTATACTATAAGTACTACTATATAATCTTTCTTAGTCTACTAAGCTCTAAATCTATATAAGGTTAGTGTAGTAGCTATATTATCTATATTAGATAAGATAGCTTATGTATTCTTCTAGAGATCTATAATCTTAACTCTTTTAATACTACTATAAACGCTAAGTCTCTTTGCTAGACTCTACTAAACTTCTACGCTTAGTTAAATCTTACTAAACTTAGTAAGCTCTACGCTATAAGTAATAACGCTAAGAATAAAACTCTAGCCTCTTCTAAGTAGCTTATAGGCTTCTACTACCTTATAGATAGAGTAATTATTTACTAAAGCGCTATTAATAAGAATCTAGCGCTTTTAGCGTATAAAGCTACTAAAGCTCTAACTACTACTAACTTTATTAAATCTCTCTATTATCTTACTAGTAGTATAAATTAAACTATATTATAGAATAAAAATAACGTGCTAGCGTTTTAACGCTAGAGACTACTTAGCTCTACTATAGCCTTAGTAGTTAATACTCTATATAAGACTTCTAGCCTCTATAGTAATTATACTATCTACGCTAAGTAATTTAACTATATATAAGCTATAAGTAATAGTAAGAATAATAACTCTTATCTACGTAAGCACCTCTAGAGTAGATAAGCTAGTAAATTATTTCTACGTACACCTTTTCTCTCTACTATAGACTAGAAACGTAGTAAATAGAATAGCTTGCCTACTACTACACCTCTATTCTAGTCTAATAACCTTACTATTTAAGAGCTCTTATTAGATATAGAAGTTTCTAATACTACTATAGAGAAACTAGTTCTACTACGTAAAGAAGTAGATATAGTAGAAAAGAGTTACCTAGAGCTATTAAATAAGGCTAGATGTTAGTTAAAAATACTTCTAAAGTCTTCTACGTCTAGCTTAGTTTAAGACGTAGGCTCTAGATAAGAGAAGCGCTAGATAGTAGTAGTAAGTTCTAGATAACTTTCTTTATAGCTATAATAGTTAACTAGATACTAATTCTCTAATATAACTTTTACTTCTATACTTACACTATTTTAGACTATAGTAGCTCTATAATATAATCTAGCTTTAGCGCTTACTTCTCTCTAAGTTTTATATATTATTATTCTATTACGTGTACGCTAGCCTTATGCTAAGTATATACGCTATACTATATAGGCTATTTTACGTAGCGTACGTACTATTTTATATAGTATATATACTATCTTACGTACTTTACACACTAGCTACAGCGCTAGTCTAACTAGTACTTATTATAACTATATATATTAACTATATTCTATTATTCTTCTTTTTTTCTACTCTTTCTAGCAACTCTTAATATAGTTATTTATCTACTCTCTAACCTATCTATACTATAAACTACTAACTTCTATCTCTACGCTATATTCTCTACTAATAATACTCTAGCTAACGTCTAAAAGACGCCTAAGTATAAATAGATTATTAAGTAATTTATTTAGTAGGTTATCTTTTATAAGTCTTATTCTATAGAGGCTTATCTACGTCTAGGCTCTTATATATCTATCTACTATCTAGGCTACTCTAGTGTTAAATAGACTTTTTATCTCTCTAGAAGTAGCGCTTTAGATTATCTCTCTTACGTAGTTATTCTAGTAGCGTCTTAGTCTATCTAAGACTAGAGCCTTATAACTATCTTTACTATTTTATTCTTTTTCTTACTATTCTATACTAACTTCTCTATTAGTAATTTAGGTCTTTATTCTAGGCTTAGATCTATCTACTTCTATCTCTAACTAAAATATAATGTAAGAGGTCTTCTTTAAGACTTTTAGCTATAATAATCTAGTCTAGCTTATCTAACTTCTATAGAAGTAGATTAAAGTCTATAACTATAAGATTACTAAGGCTAATCTTATAGCTAAATAGTATAAGTAAGCTACTAAGCGTAAATTCTATTACTCTACTAACTCTAACTATAACTATACTCTAGCCTCTAAGCGCTAAACTACTTTATAATCTACTACTAAGCTATCTATCTTAAAGAAGCCTTCTACTATAAGCTCTGCTCTCTATCTCTATACGTCTCTTAGTTCTATGTCTACTAGTACTCTTCTATCTTTAAGTAAGTAGCTTACTTATACTACTAACGCTGCGTTCTCTGCTCTAGCTACTAGTATATTTTCTTTTCTATTTCTACTTTAGCTTTTACTTAGTATAATACTAACTTCTATATAGGTTTTAAGAAGCGCGTTTACTCTATAGTAGCCTCTATTTCTACTATAGTACCCCCTTTAAAGAAGCTAAGAAAGTTACTACTCTTAGTAGCTGTTATAGAGAATTTAGAAAGAGAAGGTAGTAGAGTAGATAAAGCTACTACTACTAAGAATATTAAGATAGAAAAAGAATATAATAACTAATACGTATTAGAGAATTCTACTATCTACGCTTCTAATAACAAAGTTGCGTTAAAGAAAAAGTAAGTAGAAATACTAGTCGCTAGCTCTTAGTGTATTCTTTATTAGTATTTTAGTAGTATAGTAGATATATCTACTATATTACGTAGCCTATAGAATAAATATTCTATACTCTCTTAGCCTCTTTATTATAACTAAATTCTTTATAATATAGTTACGTAAATCTTATACTTTATACTCTAGTATATACCTTCTATCTCTATTTCTAGAAGATAGATTTATTCTATACTAAGTGCTTCTAGACTAGATGCGCACTATACTAGCGTATTAGTTAGAAATCTAATATACCTATTTACGCTATAGATATACTAGTTTATCTAGCGTATATATAACTTACTAGCGTTTACTTATATAGTACGTACTACTACGCTAACTAGTAATATATATTTACGTCTACTATTCTTTTTTCTCTTTCTTTTCTTTTCTCTATACTTTCTTCTCTAGTACCTATACTACTTCTAAACTCTTCTTATTCTACGCTACTACTATAGCTATCTTCTACTACGTAGTAGATAATACTCTTTACTTTTTAGGTAAAGAGAATAAAAACTATAGATTTCTTAGCTAGATGTATATAAGCTCTTTTATACTTAGTAAGTATAACTTTACTATAGTAGAGCACTACTTATAGGCTAGTAAAGTAAAGCACTTTAGTAATAAGGTATATTAACTATCTAGGCGTAGTATTCTATAAACTCTAGTACTAATAGTGTAGATAAGCTTTCTATAAGAAGATTATTATAGCTTATACTCTATACGTAGTAAAGTAGCTTAGAAAATAAGTTATAAACTTTTCTAAGTTAGAGTAGATAAATAGTATAGTATATAGTGTATTAGCGTTTTAAATCTATTATACTAATAGAAGTATAGTGCGCAAACACTATATAGTTATTAGAAATTCTATAAAGTTCTTCTAGTTTATAGATACTACTAATCTTACTATAAAACTTAAGGTAATATCTCTCTACCTACTTATAGAGGCTTAGCTAGGTAACACTATATAGAGTATAGACTATATTATAGGTATAGCTTTTATAAAAGGTAGATACTATAGTAATAATCTTTTTAGTAAGGTCTTAGAATAGGTGCGTAAAGATCTTATTAGTAGTAAACTTATTATTAAGTTAGTTAAGAATATAGAGATAGTAGAGACTAAATTATAAAAAGGTTCTTAGTTAGTAGAAGCTTCTAGAGCTATAGTAATTAGAGTTAGCTATATAGTAGATATCTAGGCTTATCTAAGTAAGTCTGCTTCTCTACTTTATAAGGCCTCTATCTATTACTTTCTTATTTAACTATATTCTATCTTATACTATACTATGTATCTTATACATCTATCTTTAGTATAGTTTCTCTTACTAGCGTCTTTTATTAGGCGTTTATTAGACTTATTTAGTCTAATTTATCTATTTACTACTATATAAGTAGAGAAACTTAATTACTAGACTATGTTTCTTCTTTCTTTCTTTTCTTATAGTCTATCTAGAACTAGTTTCTATAGTTATGCTCTCCTCTATTTACCTTATACGTAGAAACTCTCTACGTAGTATATATCTACTAACCTTTCTACTATTTATTATTAAATAATTATATTCTCTAAAGAGAGAGCTATAAGCTCTAGTAAGCCTTCTATACGTAAGAGAAAGCTACTAGATTACTTTTTCTCTAGTAAGTGTAAGCGCGCTACTTCTATAGCTACGCTATCTAAGAACGCCTCTCTAGAGAATATTATTTATGTCTAAATACTATATTAATTATCTTTCTATACGTGTTTCTAGAAGTGTAATAATATAAGCACTACTACTTTTATACTATTCTAGAATAGTAAAAAGTTAGTGCGCGTTTACTATAAGATAATAAGTTTTAACTAGATTATAGCTAAAATTAATATAGTGTCTAATTACGCGTAAAACCTTATAGAAAAGCTTTATATAGACTAGAAAGAGTTATATTATATCTAGATAGAGATAGTCTATCTATAGTAGAAGGTAGTAGTACTATAGGCTGCTATAATAGTAGAAAAAAACTAGTTAGCTATTACGTTAGACGCACTTTATATATCTAGAGTAGAAACTAATTAACTTTACACTTATATTAAGGCTAGTAAGAGCCTTCTCTATAATATTATTAATAACTATACTACTATTATTAAGGCTAAAAATACTAAGTAGATTAATAGATTTTTTTTCTACGCTATTAGTATAGGCGCTATAGATAGTAACGTAGAGAATTAGTAACTAGAGAGAAACTTTTCTCTCTATTATAATAGTAGAGATAAAGAACTAAGCTATCTACTTATTTTACGTAGTCTTGCTCTTACTCTTCTAATACTAATTTTATTATACTTTTACTTTCTTTTTATTACTACTCTATCTCTTTTAATTATGTTTTATAACTACTTCTCTCTACTATACTATATAAAGTAACTAAGCATAGTACTACTACTACTATCTAATATATACTTTTCTTTTCTTTCTATCTACGTTATCTTATAATATATATACTAACTACTATATTCTACTATCTATTTACACTCTACTATAGAGAGAAATATATTACTATTTAGTATTAGGTTTATAGTAGTACGTACTAGTAATTCTATATATATAGCTTAATATTAGGTATACTACTTTATAGTCTATCTTAGTAAACTCTTTCTTACTAATAGCGTACGTATTCTTTCTAACGTCTCTCTATAGCGCTCTACTCTAAGGCGTACTACTATCTATAGAGATCTAGCGTTAGAGATACTTTAGATATATTTATCTCTAGTACGTTATAGAGCTATTAGTTATTTTTAAATTCTATATCTATATTAGAATTATAAGAATAAAGAATATAGTAATATTATAGATAGCTACTCTACGCCTAAGTCTCTTTATAATTCTAATATACTACTCTTTTTAGTACTACTCTATACCTTACCTATATATACTTTAAAACGCTACGTATATAGTATAAGCTATAAAATAAAAAAGTATAGAAAGTAAATAATAATCTTTTATTACTATAGCTATCTAGTGTATATTCTTCTCTACGTGTTTTAAGCTGTCTCTTTTCTATAAACCTCTAAAACCTACTCTTTCTATATTATAATATAAGCTTATCTAGAAGATTTACTATATCTATAATAGTAATTTTAAAAGTAGTATAAACTCTAGTTATATATTCTTTTTAAGTATTATATACTCTAAAATTAGTATTCTATATCTCTATACGTACTAGAGACTTTATATTTACACTTATATTTAGAGTAATAAACTATAATAAGAATATTAAAATAGAAAAGTAATATATATATTATATAGACGCTATAGCCTTAGTGTAGAACTATACTATATAGTAGCTTTAAGAAAAGATTTTAGAAAAATAGTAGAATAAAAAGAGAGTAATATAATTCTAGTTCTATAGTAGAGAAAGAAAGCCTTATATATATACTACTAGAGTAACGCTTACACTTTAGTGTAAGTAAATTATATACTAGAATTATAGGTAGCTATAAACTAAAAAGATATTATAGTATAAAAGTAGAGATTATACTATTTTCTATCTTTTCTCTCTTATTTTTTAAAAAGAAAGTTAAAGAAATATATAAAGCGCGCTAATCTAGAAATAATAAGCTTCTTACGCTATTATCTAAGAGTAGAAGGTAAACTAAACTATAGTTAGAAATAGTGTTTCTTTAATAAAGCTAAATATATATAAAGTAGTTATGTTTTTAGAGTTAAAAAGTAGATATTCTTATTCTTAACTTTACTTTTTAGAAAGTAAAGCGTTATAGTATAGATAAGAGTTAATAGAGAAAGAATTATTCTTAGTGTTCTACTCTAATATAAACCTACGCTATATATTAGCTATAAAGCTAGTTATTAGAAGCGTAGCGTAGAATTAGCTATATTAAAAAATATAAAAGCGCTAAAGTACTATTTTTGTTATATTTAAGAGCGCTATAGGTAAAGTAAAGGCTTACTAGTATAAATTCTCTTCTAGCGCTCTACTCTACTTTTATATTCTTTTTTCTTCTTTTTTTAAAAAGCTTATAGAAAAGTAAGATACGTTTAGTAGATAGTACTAAAACTATAGAAATAATCTTAGATAGCCTAGCTAGGCAAAAATCTATTAAAATAGATATCTTCTTAATAAATAATTAGTAAGTATAATAGAGAAAAATAATTACTATAGTAACTATAAGATTTAGCACCTCTAGTAGTAAAAATAATAATCTGCGTTTTCTATATAATTTTTATAATCTCTAGCCTATTAGTGCTCTTACTATAGATTTAGATATAAAAGATATAGAACTATAACTATAAAGAAGAAGACGTTTATAGTATACGCACTTTTCTATCTTTTTTTTAGACGCCTAGCTTACTACTTATATAAAAAGACCTCTTTTACCTTATTATATTCTACTCTACACTTCTTCTCTAATAAGCTTTAGCGTCTTACGTAACTCTAGTCTATTCTACACTAGACTATACTATATAAAGATTTTCTATAAATATAATTACACTCTATACCTAAGTACGCTACTACCTATAGAGCTTTAGCGTAGAGAAGTTTTTTAGCTTACTTAACACTATTATGTTATAAAGCTACTTTTTTATATAAACTCTCTCTTCTTAGCGTTTATATAAGCTCTTCTATATACTTCTTAAGCCTACTACTAGACTCTAGATATTAACTTAGCTAATATTTAAAATTTTACTAAAGCTACTAGACTTTAGATTTTAACTTAGTTTCTAAAATCTATACCTAATAGAATATAGTGCGTAAGCTCTAGAATAGACCTATAGTAGTATGCCTCTACTACTACGTAGCTTAGTTATTTACTATTATACTAGCTACTTATAAACTTATTATATATATTTTATAGTACTACTCTATCTTTAGAGTAATCTATATAACTTCTTATATTTAGTTTTAAGTCTAGTACGCGCTACGTATAGTAAAGAAGATAGAATATAAGTAATAAAGAAATAGATTATATAGCTAGTAGCCTCTAGTGCTACTACTTCTCTATAAGGTTTAAGATATTACTTTTTAGTAGAATAAAGCTATAAGGCTTTCTTATTTTAATATATACTAGACCTAGATAACACTTATACTTTCTTTAGTATACTCTTTAGCGTAGTGCGCTCTATTATATTAATCTATATCTTTTCTTACTATTTCTTTTAGTAACTCTTTTTTCTAAGAATTAAATTATTACTACTTCTATCTATAGTGTAGTCTTTCTAAAATTTTAATCTTAGCTATATAATAGTTATTCTAAATATAGTATCTATATTTTATATAAGTTAGCTATTCTTTCTTCTCTCTCTCTATAAATAAGATACCTAAATATAACCTATTCTAAAATTAAGTTTAAGCACTAGTATATATCTAGTAGATATTATTATTACTATTAGCCTATCTAGTGTATAATTAGAGATATAATTTAAGTATACTATATTTTTTCTATACTTCTCTAACGTATAGAGTCTTTTTAATAGTCTTTTTAAGTTAACCTTACATAGTCTTTACTACTTATACACTAGAATCTCTTCTCTTTTAAACTTATAACGCGTTACTAGAATTTATAAAAGAGTAATATAAGTAGAGATAAGAATAAGTCTATATAGCTATTAGTACGCTAGCGTTCTTCTATATCTATAACTTATAGAGTATATTATTTTTTTTTTATCTAAATATAAAATATATATACTTCTCTACTATCTACTTTTAAGAACGCGCGCGCTGCGTAGTGTAGAGAGATAGAATAAATAAAGATAAGAATAGAACTATATAGTTATTTAGAGAGCTATCTCTTTTTCTTTTATTATTCTTCTACTAAGTTATATATTCTATTTTTCTTAAAATAGATAGAATTCTATAAAATATAGTGTAAGACTACTATAGTAGTCTTATAGGTCTAGAGTTAAATATTATTATAGTAATAGAAAACTAGAAGTATATTAAAATAGAAAATTAATATAGAGTATAAGAGAAAGAACTATGTATATATTGCATAGCTATTATAGCTTTAGCCTAGAACCTAACTTTATTATATCTTTAAGAAAGTATTTTAAAGAAATTTAATAGAGCTTATAGTGTAAGAGTAGAGATTATATAATATACTAGTAATAACTTAGTAGGTGCTATAATTCTAGTTATCTATAGAGAATCTATAGTAATCTTCTATAAACTCTATCTCTACGCGTATAATATATCTTTTTATTCTCTAGTAGAGTTTCTATACTAAAAATTATAATAAGTTTTCTATACTTAAAATTTAATAGTGTTTTGTTAATACGCGTTCTAAGAATTCTAAATATTACTTATTCTTAGGTAAATAATACTAAGATTTAAGAAGACTATTCTTTAATAAAGTCTAATATATAGAAAGTAGTTATATTTTTAGAGTTAAAAAGTAGATATTCTTATTCTTAACTTTACTTTTTAGAAAGAGAGGCGTTATAGTATAGATAAGAAGTAAAGTAGCTAGAATTCTTATTAGCTTTTTACTTTAATATAAACTTACGCTATATATTACCTATAAAGCTTATTATTAGAGGTATAGTATAGAATATACTATATTAAAGAATATAGAAGTACTAAAGCTTTATTTTTATTATAACTAAAAGCGCCTAAAAAGAAGTAAAGGTCTTCTAGTATAAATTTATCTCTAACGTATTATCTATTTCTATAGTATCTTCTACGTTCTTCTTTTTTTTTTTTTTTTTCTTTTTTTTTAAAAACTACCTAAATAAGATTTATATAGATTAGATAAGTAGCACTAAAAGTATTAAAACTATATTTAGATAGTCTAGTAGAGTAAGAAGTATTCTAATAATAAGAGTAGAATAAAGTAGAATAAGCTATATTTCTTCTCTACTTCTCTAACGTATAAGCCTTTTATACTAGCCTTTTAGAGTTAACTTTATATAGTCTTTATAATCTTATTTTAAGAATATATATACTACTTATAGTGTTACGTAATAGACTATTTAAGTCTAACTTATAGAATCTCTATTATTTTATTTTAAGTATGTACGTACTACGTATAGTAAAGAGAGTAGAATAGTAAAAGTAGAGAATAAAATAATATAGCTAATAAGAAGCTGCCTCTATAGTATATATATACTTTTGTTATCTTATTATTTTAGTACTCTTACGTTCTTATCTTATAATAGAGTACTATAAATATCTCTCTATAAGAGCTTCTATATACTACCTTTACTCTTATAGTTTTAAAAATCTTCTTAAAGTATTTTATAGCGTTCTTCTTTCTAAAAACTATAGCTACTATACTATATATTTATTAACTTTCTAAAATAAGAAACGTATATAACTATAGTTAAGAAAAGAATATAATGTTTTAGGTGTATAATTTAGTTTACTACTATAGTGTATATATACTTTTATTACCTTATTATTTTAGTACTCTTCTAGTATAGTCTTATAAGATAGTACTATAAATCTCTCTCTACTATCTTTACTACTCTAGACTTAAAATAAGTAATAAAATACTTATAGTGTACTCTTATCTAAAAGATAAGATAGTTTATTATATATAGATTATTTTTTAAAAACTATCTAAAAGAGATCTATATAGATTAGATAGGTAGCACTAGAAGTATTAAGATAACCTATATTTAGCTTAGCGTAGCTAGAAGTATCTAGATAATAAGAGTAGAATCTAGTAGAATAAGCTACTTTAACCTTCTCTTTATTCTTGTCTACGCTAATAGTTCTCTATTAAAATTAAAAGCTTCTTATTATATAACTAGTAAGTATAATAGAGAAAAATAATTACTATAATAACTATAGAATTTATCTCTTTATTCTTATCTACGCTAATAGTTTTCTATTAAAATAGAAAGCTTCTTATTACATAACTAGTAAGTGTAATAGAGAAAAATAATTACTATAATAACTATAGAATTTAACACTCTAGGTAGCTAAAATAATAACCTACGTTTTCTATATAATTTCTACGTTCTCTCTCTAGAACTCTGTCTAGCCTATAAGAACCTCTATTATAGAATTTAGAAAATAAGATATAGAATTAGAAATATAAAAGTAGAAGCCTTTATATTCTAAGAGCCTCTTTATTTTATACTTAAACGTAATATCTACTTTATTTTCTTCTAACTAAGTCTAGCCTACTATATATATAAAAAGATACTCTTACTAGCTAATATTCTACTCTATACGCTTTCTTTAACTAGCTATAGCGCCTTATATAGCTCTAGTCTATCTTACACTAGACTATACTATACTAATCTACTTATAGATATAGTCTCTATTACGCTTCTTTATATAAGAATCTAGTATAAAGTAGTCTACTAGTCTATTTAATACTAGTGTGTTATAGGTCTACCTTCTCTTATAAATACTCTTCTCTAGTACTTTATAGAAGTTAGTTTATATTTTCTATAGCTCTATTTAGAAAGTTTTACTAGATAGAATATTATATAGAGAGTAGTGTTTATATTTAATATAGCTTTAGAATAGATCTATTAACTTAGTTAGTAGTAAGACCTTCTCTAAGCTAGTTATGTAGAAATACTATTATATAACTAGGCTTCTTATTATTATACTAGTACTCTATAGATCTACTACCTATATTCTCTAGTACTATCTAATCTTTAGAGTAATCTATATAACTACTTACTCTAAGTTTAAAGCTAGCGCGCGTAGTATAATAAAGATAGAATATTTAAGATAAATAATATACTTTTAGTAGATATTATAGAGCTAACTCTACTATATACTTATAAGTTTCTAGTTATATTATTTAGTTCTACTTTATAAACTTACTCTTATAGCCTTATTAAATCTAGCCTTTAGATATATTATAAAGGCGCTACTACTACGCACCTATAGTTACTAAGTTATTAATTTTTAAAGCTACTCTTATTATATTTTATATAGAAGAAGTAATTATATAATAGATAAAGAAAGAGGTAATATAGCTATAAGCTCTCTAGTGCTACTTCTTTTCTATAAGGTTTAAGACATCTTTATTTAGTCTAATCTAGCTATAAGACTTTTCTACTTAGCTATATTAATCTATATCTTTTCTTATTATCTCTCTCTCTATAGCTCTTTTTACTAAGTACTAAACTATTACTATTTCTACTTTATAGGTTAGACCTTTTTAAAATATAGATATAGTTATATTAATAGTCTTTTCTAAAATAGTATTAATATAAACTAGATAGATTAGCTATCTATTAAAAGAAAATAATAGTTTTTAGCATACGTATAAGTCTAATAAATATTCTCTTTAATCTAAGCCTAGTCTACTCTTTATACTTATATTCTTACTAACCTAACGTAGTTATATATACTTACTACGTAAAGCTATTATAAGTTCTACTTATATATTATAAGTAGAGCGTAGTTATATCTCTAGGTTAAGGTTTAGATTTTAAAATAGGTAAGGCGATAGAGAGCTACTACTTAAAATATCTCTTAGTCTATACTATAACGCACCTACGCTTATAGCGCCTAGTATAGTCTAGTATAAACTTATCTATATAAATTCTACTTACGCGTATATACTTACTCTAGACACTATTCTACGCGTTTTTTATTTACTTTTTTAAAAAATATAAAGTTAAAATATTTTATAGTATCTAGCTTATACGCGCTTTTCTAAAATTCTAGTCTATATATCTAATAGTTCTTTCTAAAAGAGACCTACTTTCTTTTATAAGCTATAACTATCTTTCTTTCTTCTTTTCTACTAAAAAGATATCTATATATAATCTATTCTAAAATTAGATAGTAGTACTAATATATACGTTATAAAGCTTATAAAAGATAAACGTGCCTATAGTAATAGAGAAGCTTCTTCTTCTAATATATAGATATAGTGCTTTACCTTTTTAAGTTAAACTTATATAGCTTTTATAAGCTAGTTTAGAGAATAAGCGCGCTATATAGTATAATAAGGTAGAAGTAGTAAAGACAAAGTATAAGATTATCTAGGTATCTACACGCTAGTTCTACTACGTACCTAACTAGTTATATTTAGATTACTTTTAGTTTATATCTATCTAGTCTAATCTATTCTACTTTTATAACTATTAATACTATAATATATAAGTAGTTCTTACTTCTATAGATTAGCGAAGGCTACTAGGCTACTATAGTAAACTATATAACTTTACGCACCTCTCTACTATATCTTCTTTACTAACCTCTTCTTTTACTAATAAAAAGTAAAAACTAAAAGAGTATATAGGCTAGTAAAACTAAAAATAATAAAACTATACCTCTATAGATTGCGTTAGCTCTAATCTATACTCTAATAAGAAGGTAATATAATTTTAGAGAAGCTACGTAGAAGAATATAAAAGTAGAAAAGTATAAATTTATTACTACTATAGGCGCCTAAGAAGAAGTAGAGGCCTACTAGTATAAATTTAATTCTAGCGCTTCTTCTAGCTTCTATATCTCTTTCTCTCTTTTTTTTAAAAAGTGTTACTAAAATTATCTATTATTAGCTTTATAAAGAATAACCTATACGTGTAATAAGTAAAATAATAAGTATAGTGTCTTTAAGACGCTACTCTTAGACTTACTAGGGTTAGGGTTAGGGTTAGGGTTAGGGTTAGGGTTAGGGTTAGGGTTAGGGTTAGGG